>NC_092814.1:307033990-307633990 GCF_023375885.2 Dermacentor andersoni
TCAACGTACCACGTGCGTTCCAGTATATTGTCGAAGTCGAAATGATTGCCAGGTTTGGGGATAGCTGCGTTTCGAAACCATCAATCGTACTTTCGTATAAAGAGTTATCCTGTCTGCGTAAAGATAGGTGAGCCTGCAAACTGCGCACTTGGGACGATTACTGATGTTGCCCATATGTATGTGGTTCACTTACTATAGAAATAAAAACTGTTGCAAGTCAGCGCCTGTGTATACCACGTCTTTCTGTGTCCTCGTCCTTTCATGCGCTATAAACCTCATCAAAAGAGTAGAGTTTTCCACCCCTTGCAAATTGTCTAGGTAGTGCAAAATCAGCAACTCATGTGGTAGCAATAGTCAAGGGTGCAGCAAACGGCAGATAACTATGTATGTGGCTTGTAGATAGAGTGTAGTATATCAAACCCCCTACTCCCGTGGCAAATACTACGTACGGAAGGCAGGTCACTGCCTAAACGAAAGGATCAGAGAACGTCACAACGTAAAAAAAAAAAAAAAAATTGTCGAGATGGTTGGCTAGTGCTGCACTGCAGCACGCGTGGCTGTCTTCTGCTCTTTCAGAGTTGTGCCGTTCTGACAAGAAACATAGACGCTGTAACTAGACTGATGGTCGAATCTGCAAAAAATGATAATCTTGGTTCTCCCTCCCTTCCATATCTCTGTCAGGGACAGAGTTATCTTTTTTTAGATGTTCATTACTCCGCGTATGGCTTCGAAGTGTATGTATACTACAGATGTGTTTCAAATAAATAATTTGTTGAAGTTAGCGCAGGTGTTGTGCCCTCCGTCCGTCCCTCTTTTCTTTTTTGCGCTTCACTTGCAACAATTCGTACTAAGAAGTCCGCATTTCTACCCTTCTCTTTGGTCGTCGTCTGTTTAGTTTGTATCTTTAGCTATTTGGGGGTGAATGTTCTGATGCATGACGTATTGGATGCGGTGAAGGGCGTGAAACTGGAAGGAATGTCAATGTGCAGAAATGGACAGTACTTCACACGGCGCCAAGGACAGCGGCAATGCCTTTGTATGCCACGCTCTATTGTAGCCGGTGTTGCTAAAGCACCTCCATCCACGCACCACTGCCGCTTTTACTTATCCGCGAAAACATGTATGGAGGGGCTTATGGCTTCGTTAAAAGTGGTTTACAATGCATCTCGACAGGTGTGACTGCTCAGTTTCTGGGAACCAATCTTTAGGGGCTGCTGCAACTGTCCCCTTCCATGGATAATTATCCGATGCCTAAATAAAAGCAGACTTTTTTGGGGAAAGAGGTGGAGTGGGTGAGTAGGGGGTCGGCAGGAGGGGGTGGGGGTGTAAGAAAATGTTCATTGACCTCATGACCGGCGCCCTCCGTCACTCGTTTTTCTTTTTCGTGCCTTGTTTGCAACTTTCTCGGAAGCCGTCTTCACGGCTTGCAAGTATTCACAATGAGTCTTGCTTCTAAAGGGGCCCTCACCAGATCTGGCCATTTTGAGCTCACAAGCGCATAGTATACAATGCGCGATAACGATCGTGTCTGCAAAGCATAACATCGCTACGCGCCGCCGAAAGATATGAAATATCAAACCGAACGACCTTTGCCATTCTCCTAGCGGCCGCGGCGCTGCAAGCAGGAGGGTTACGTACACGTGCTAGTGCGCCTACATACAGCTGTTTGTGATGTGACGTCACTCGTATGACACGTGACTTCGAGAATTAATCAAGGCAGCATCTGTTACTTGTGTACTATGTTGCTTGAATAGACGAATTAAAGCTTAGACAAATAATAAAACACACAAACCGAATGTCTCTGTGTTTTGTTTTACTTCGCACCATAGCAAGAGAGATGTACTTCCGTTTCGTCCACTTGTTCGCACGTCGTTCAGTCGCGCGCACAGACACCGAAACTATGTCATTTTCTACCGTGTTCCAGCGCGTGGCCATGCTCTGTGATCCGCTTGTGTCCGCCTCAGTATTCGTGTAGCACTGACTTATAGTGCTAGTCAGGTGCCCTCGTGCACAGCGCGCAAAATTGTGCGCGGGACAATCAGAGACAATAACAACAGTGCGCGCGCGACGCCGTCAGCGCAAGTGCACCGAGCCGCAAAAAAAGCGAGCAGACAAAAAAAATGAAAGCGGGCCCATGACGTACGGGTCACGCGGTATGGGAGAACGCAGGGAACGAATTTCGCTTGCGGAGGCTAGACGGGGCTAGTGTCTCTCTTGGCAGTCTCGCTCACCGCCTGAAATCATGGGTTCGCGGCACTGAAATATTTCTATCTCCGCTATTAATGAGCCGATTTGAATTTTTTTTTTTTTTTTTTTTGCAGCAGAACGCCGCCTAGAGAACACGTAACAACCTCCAGCGTATAAACGAAATTTGTAGTGTGGCCGTTCTATTTTGCCGTGCGTGCCAGTCTGAGTCGATCCACCTGTTTTCGTTTGTTGTTATGAAACACAAAGCCAGAACCAGCCCTGGCGCATCTGAGTGCGGTCGCTTTGCCCCGGGGACGGCTTTTGTGGTCTCCAGAATTATTTGCTTTGACCTCTCTTGCGTTAATGAAGGTAACCTGAGGGTCTGTTGGACTCGTGTCCCAGACGACCGACATGGCAGTTTGTGTTTTGAGCACAAAAGCTCAGTTTGTGCTGCTCCACGGCGGCCCCCTTGTCCAGGAAGGACCGGACCCTTGGCCCAAACCAAGGCCCCCCACCGTGTCGACTTGCGTAGTAGCTGCCGGGGTCAATGTACCGAAAGACGCTGGTTTGATGATACATGTAAGCTCTGGAATGCGGAACCTACGGGCGCCAAGTCCTCTTCTTATCGGAGAACGACGCTTGCACTGTGCGTGACCTTGAAAATTCACTACTGCCGTACACAATATCGAGAAGTGCAGCAAAAACAAATATACTTTATCATCAGCCTAAATTGATTTAGTGTTTCTATCGAGTGTCGTTATAAACGTGGACGTCAAGGCAGCTGGTGACATTAAGCAACACTGCGGATTTGAGCGTGAAGGACTACTTACCTAAAGGGACACTAAAGGCAAATACAAAGTCAAGCTGAAGTAATGGATTAATACTCGAGGACGACTAAGGCGTCAGTATTATCGAAAAATTAGGTTCCCGCCCGGGACATTCAGGTGCTAGCCCGACGACGTGGAAACTCCCCATTATAATTCTGCTACTAGTGGTCGAGCACTCATAACAGAAATATTAAAAAAAGAAATAAAAATATTGTTGTAGTGCATTATAGCACGCAAATTCTATTTGCCTACTTCTATTCGATTCCTAGAAGAAAGGAAGTCAGTGAGGTTACCCTTGACAATGAGGCGGCGGGTGGCAAAAGGCTGTTTTCTCTCGGTGACGCGCCGTCCGTGCTCTTTTAATATGTCTCCATGCCGTATACGGCCTTGTGCTTGTTTCCTGGCTTGCGCTTGTTTTCCTGGCTATCGAAGCTCACAATAAAGAGGCAACCATACGGACCCGATATTCAAGCGACTAGTAATGCTATAGACGAACTCTGTCATACTCTAGAGTCTCTCTGCAGGCCCACTATATAGGGTCCTCATTGCTCGTCGGCCCACAAAGCTATGAAGGCACTTTTTCTTAAAGGTGACTGGTCTATGTGAAGCCTTTGAGGGCGAGCTGCACACCCGGAGTGGTCGGCACGAAAAACGCCCATAAAATTAGATGTAGTCCACCCACCGATGCAACTTTGGTGCGCAGTGAGCCCCGGCGATCTCAAAAGTCCGATGCGCCGCACTTTAGGTTGAGCATGGCCTCACCAATCACGTGGCCCCCAATCACGACCCCCAATCACGACCCCCAATCACATGGCAACGGGCGGGCTGCCACGCGCACTTGCTGGAGGAAAGAAACATTCCTATACGCAGCAGAAAAATCTGCGCACGTGTGATGTCGTGGGATGCTGTCGGCTGCCTTCGCTCGGTTTCTGGACGTTCTTCTGCGTTTTATGAAAAAGAAAGTAAGAAAGGAAAACCGTAGCGTCGGCTGTCGGGGAACCATTTTAGTCACCGACGACGATAATGGCGTTTATGCAACGGGACAACTCCTTGCTCGTGGACGGGCGTTTTGAATTTAAAGTCCACGTTGAAATACAATTTCTGTGGTTTTAGCCGCCAAAATGGTGATAGGATTACGAGCCACGCCATAGTGGGGGACTCCAGAATAATTTTAACCACCTTGGGTTCTTTAGCCTGCACCCACTGGACGGTACACGGGCGTTTTTTGCATTTGATGTTAAAATGGCGGCTGCTAGTCGTGTGTTGAAGCGTGGTTTCCATTTGATGGAGTCATCAAGCTCAAAAGATTATTTGCTTCTGCATGACGGCATTGACAGTGACGGCATTGTTCTTTTTTTTTTTTTGTTCTACAGACACATTCAGTGAGCCTGATGTCGCCGACTACGACGATACAATGATGGGAATAAACAGCCGAAATTTAGCGCAGACGATACGCTTTTTCGCGATCACTAAGGCGATAGATGCGGCGCGGCAGTGGACAAAGTTGGATGGACGGAACCTTCCACCAGCGCCTCCTCGACTTAAATTTCTCTATTTTCAGACACGTTGTGAATTTACTACCTCCATATCGAATCGAATCTGCAAAGAAAGAAATGCTATCCAGATGTCCAGTAACAGGAAAAGCCGTTTCCTGAACCCATTTCTGGGTGCATGGCACAAATACAAAGCACAGAGTACAATGCAACATGCGCTTACACGTGAACTTTCTTGCTACGCATTCAGTTATTATCGTAACACCTGTTTCGCAGTGCTTGCATTTTAGGAAGCTACGTTTTTAACACAACCTTGGCAAGTCCGCTTGGCCCATGCGCGGCCCGTATTAGCTATCAGGCATTGGCCGGGACTATGCAGATGTGCGCGTGCCGCAGTTTGGTGGCCCAGCTTGAAAAAATTTTAAATTATGGGGTTTTACGTGCCAAAACCACTTTCTGATTATGAGGCACGCCGTAGTGGGGGACTCCGGAAATTTTGACCACCTGGGGTTCTTTAACGTGCACCTAAATCTAAGTACACGGGTGTTTTCGCATTTCGCCCCCATCGAAATGCGGCCGCCCTGGCCGGGATTCGATCCCGCGACCTCGTGCTCAGCAGCCTAACACCATAGCCACTGAGCAACCACGGCGGGTCGGCCCAGCTTGACGCCAGCAGGAAGAGGACCAGCCCGGCCCGGATCTGAGTTCACAAATCTTCTCGTTCGTAAGTGTTTTTTGCCGCTACAGCTGGCCGCCGTCGCTATTAATATGTCAGCCATCCAGATCGGCTGCAATTTTCTTTTACGAGCAATTCGAGCGCGAAAAGATTTTGTGAATACTGGCCCATCTTAAAAGCGACCTCACGCCATCAGATCAGGTCGTCAACGCAGGCATATACTAGAAACAGCTCTTCGCTTTTTTGCTCGGCGCATCTGCATGAAGTGGCCAGAGTTTTTATAGGTTACGGGTTCACTGTAACAGTAATAAATTGAGCTGGCCGAACACCACGTTTTTCGTATACCAATCGAATGGTAAGTATCGAATAGTCAACTGCCGACGCACATGTGTATTTAGAGCAGGAATATTTATTTCTGCGTGCACAGTTAGGTACTGCGCTACTACCCATTAGTCAAAAACTAACAATAAAGCAGCTGATCTGTGACAAAGAAACAGTCTTAAACACAAAATTACTAGCCTAGTCATTAAAGAGCGCAAATAGCGTCGCAATATTTTTAGAACCGGGTTGCAAGCAAGCTTTAAAAGAATGACTGGTGGCAGTATGGAATAGAGCTTTACAAGCACTATAAACAAATGGTTGCCAAAAAAGAAATCAGAAGTTTTAAAAAAGTAACAGTTTCGCCCCAAGGAGAAGCATCGGTTGCGACAGCAAATTAGTAGACAGTCATGCAAAGTAAGGATAGTAGTCTTATATGCCGTATAAAGTTGTAAACATTCGCATGCTAACTAAATTAACGCGGCCGGCGTGTGCTTTCTGGTTTGGACACACGCGCACCGTGCGAACTTTTCCACTGTCTCGATCCAACATCCTTCATTGACATAGTCACCTTTAACGAGACCCACAAGACCTTCGTGTTATGACCGATTGCTTTGAAAGCGGGAGCAACAATTTTTTTCCCTCGTGTATTTAGGTTCCCTAAGATCTCGTTTTATTGCATGATAACAAACTAGCCATAGCTAACACAATAACCGTTAATATTATGATCACCATGTATTAGAAAACCATCAATGAGCGTGACGACCGTCGCTGCCACCTAACAATTGCAGTGATTTTGAAGGAAGATACTGCGAAAATAACTTTGTCTTTGAGTTTTTTGCTTGCTTGCATGCGTGACTGTCTTTCAGGCTTCCCCGTATCGTCAGTTCGCAAGCACAACTCTGCTGTTCTAATGCCGATGCAAGGCCACGCACGTTGCTCTTTGGGACCCAGTCCTTGAACTATTTTGCTGTCATAGCACTTACAGAAATTGTAAAATAGTGTATTCACCGTGTCGTGCTGCAGCATTAAAACAAAAGAGCCGCTATTTCGTTTGCGTAGGACGCGAAAGAACGACAGCACACTGCAGCCGTTCATTTGGCTATAAACTCATTTACTCTTACAGCAGCATGCTGTAATTGCGAATACTTCACATAATTCGACTCACTCACTACGGGGCCTGGCAAAGAAGCCAGCCGTTTTCAACCAATTATTTGTTTTTGTTTTTGAAGGGGTGGGGGAATGCAGTTGGATAATACTGTAATGAAATGTTAGCGTGTCTGGCGTGTAGGGTAAGCCATAATCGTTTTGCGAGTTGCGGCGTTGAAGGTTTCGCGCTTTTCATTCAGCCTTGTTGAATCAATTTGATGGCAGTTGGTGAAAGGGGGGGGGGGGTTGGCGGGTGGAGAGGTATCCGCTCTGAAAGTCATAACTTCTGTAACGAACGTCCCCAAGTGATGCAGTACTACTTACGAGATTTCTGAGAAAGTGATCTTTCCCTCCACATTTGCCGTGCTGGTATATCGGACACTAGGCCACTGTATATCGTGTAAGCTGCAGCACGTGCTGCGCACCAGGCATTCCTCTCAGGAGTCATGTATCCAGCATTGCGAGCCGGAAATTTTGCGGTTGAGAAAGAAGTTGGCTTTCGGGCTTCGGGTGTTTCAGAAGGAAACGTTAAGTCAACGATTACGGAGATATCGTTGTTAAATGGATAGCCGCCAGATGACTACTCGCTTGAGCGCCGCTGCATCGCAGTGCTTTGAAAACTGCTCATTATGAACTAACAGCGCTTTGGACCGAGTGTGTTGACGCCGAGAGAGTTTCACGGCAACGTCGGGTTGTTCAATCTGTTCATTGCTGTCACAAGAACTGTTCGTTTACGCGACGCGTGCATATATGACCAATTGTTGGCGTGAATTTAGCTGCCGACAACTGCTTCGCTGTGCTGTCTCTTTCTCTGCGCCAACACGCTATCCGATATTGCGTGGTACGTTTCAGGTCACCGCGATCGCTTCGCGCAGGCGTAGAACCTCGTGGATTCTTTTATGTGTTTATGACACCAGGCAATAACGTTACTGCGCGTTTAAAACAAAATGGTGTTGGATATGAGAGCTTATAGAACGCTCTAAATGTATTACGTACAAATTTGCGTGACCAAACCTTTAAAATTGTGCAGTTAGACTGACTGCAAAAAATATAGTTTGACTTTTTTCACAATGTGGTCAGTTTGTCGCGACCTCTGATAATGCACCTGCGAAATTTTCACCTTTGTCTAAATTTACCTTTGTCTAAACAAGGACCTAAGGTATCACCGCTGACAGTGTTCGACCGCGTGCTGGGTTGCTAATGGTGATGTATAGTGACGAGGGCAACACCCGGTTGCAACCCGCTGAGGAGATGCAGCCCACTGAGACGCCCCCCGCCCCTCAAGGCTGCAGTGTGAGTTTGCAGAGACTAGCGGCACAATTTATAGAACACTTAGAAAATGTGACATATCAAACTGCCACCATATTCTTTTTTTTTTACAGGAATGATTTCTTCCTACAGAAATGAATGTCGAATTACAGGCAGAAATAGGAGTGTTGTCCTTTCAAATTATTTCACCTTCACTATACAAATTGTGCATTAAAAAATTGGAGGTAGTGGCAAGAAAAGAAGAGAGAGAGGAGGAGGGAAGGGGTACACGCCGAGCAGCCGCATCTGATAGAAAGCCAAAATGACGCCACTGTGACCAGGAAACTACCGATCCCACAAGTGTGCCCAAATTATGTGGTCTCGATAATGGCTGTCTTAATTTTCATTGTGTCGCAGAAGGGTCCTGTGTATGTCAGAGGCTTGGCTTACAAATATTTCAACAGCTTGACAAAATTGCGATGGCCATTATTGAGCCGACAATTCTTAAACTGACCTCGATCCCCGATTTCTTCCAATAAGCCCATTGTGCATAGGTCGGCAAATTTTAATTCACTTATAAGTCGACTCACTCAGACTCAGACCTACCGATGAGTGTGAATTCGAGTGAGCTCGGCTGAGTAGAATTTCGGCAAGTCTGAGTGCGAGTGAGCCCGGCTGAGCAAACTTTTGGTGCTTCTAAGCCCGGAGTGCGACCATGAGCAAAAAATAGAAGTAATTTGTGAGTGAGTTTTATTGCCGCTTTTTTTTTTTCGACCTTGCCAGTGTGCATCATTTTTGAACTATGGAACATCCCTTCTGCTCCTTAAGGATCAGTTCACTATTTTTAGAATTTAGAGCAAGTATAATTATAGGATAGGATAGGAATAAACTTTATTTGTCCAACGGTTGTTGATGTTGGTGCCCGGGGCTAGGCTGCCAGGGGTCCATCGCCCGAGGAAGATCTTTCGAGATCCTCGGCAACGGCCCTGGCCCGCTGGACGGCCCACTCCTGGTCTTCGGGTGCCTCGCTGAGGAGGGCGGCTTGCCATCTCTCAGCGAGGCGCCTCGCTTCAGAGGGTTCTGCTGTTGTATTCCCCCTTCCTCTTTGTCCTTGTTCCACGTGGCGTTGGCATTCCCAAAGCACATGGGCCATATCGGCCCGTTCGTGCTCGCACCACGGGCAGCCGGGCGACGGGTGCAGCGCGGGCCACAGGCGGTGCAGGTGGTAGGGGTTTGTGAAAGTGCCCGTCTGCAACCGCCTCAGGTCGACCGCCTGGGACCTGTCTAGACGCCCGTGGGGTTGTGGATATTTTCTTCGTTGTTTTCTATAGTGACCAAGCACCTCTCTGTACGTTGCCGGAAACTCCTTGACATCGCAGTCGGCGTCCGCGTGATCCCCAGCTCCGTCCGCCGCGATTTGTGTTGTATTGGTAACGACAGCGGCCGCGTCAGACGGAGTGGCAGCCGCCGTCGCCGTCACTCCTCCGCTGGGGTCCCGCACAACAACGGCAGCGGCTGCCCTCTGGGTGACCGCGTCGCGGCGGGTAAGTTGCCTCGCGATGAGGTGGGTGCGCTCGTTGTGGTTGGGTGGAGTGTCGTTGCGTCTTCGGCCGTTAGCAATGTTGGTGTCATTGTTGCTGTTACTGCCAAGCTCCCCGACGTGCGCGGGGAACCACTTGAGGGACTTGTTTGTAATGGTGCCGGATCCGAAGTCCCCGGCCCGGGCGTTGAGCATGCGCGCCACATCCGCGGACACCCAACCTTTGATGTAATTCCGAATCGCTGATTTGGAGTCGCTGATAATCAGGTTATCCTCCGCACCTCCGTGGAGTCTCTTCCGCTGCTTCGGCCGATGGCAGCCTCGCTGATGCCGTGACTCGGATCGTTCCCTTTGTATCTACGACTGCCATGGAGAAGGCGGGCGCCGCCGCCGTCGGCCGGCCGTGTCGATGTTGCCGTTGTTGCTGCTGCCGTTTTTGTCGCAGTAGCAGTAGTGGTGGTGGTGCTGGTAACTGCGGCTCGTCCCGCACATTCCCTTGTAGCGGCGGTGGTGGCCGACGTTCCTCGTCGCCAACAGAGTCACCGACTGGCCGCGGGTACCTGGCTGCATCGACGAAGAGGACGCCTTCTTGTCTTCCATCCTTCTCGAGGATTGCTACCGCCCTGCGTAAACGTCTTTGCACGTCATGCACCGGGTGCATATTCTTCGGCATGTTTTCCGTCTGTATGGCGTCCCTGACTTCCGGTAGCAGTGATTCTTTCAGTCCACGCGCCTCGTGATATCGAATCCCGAGTAAGTCCAGGATTCGTCTTCCCGTTACGGTGCTCGACAGCCTCTCCAGCTGCGCGATTCTAATTATAATTATTATTATAATTATAATTATAATAATTATAGTTATAATTATACTTATACTTATAATTATAATAATTATATTTATAATTATTATTATAATTATAACGAGCTGCTAATACAGCGAACGCATTTTGTCCAAAGAAGCCATTGTTATCAGGCCTCGTCCGAAAGGAAACATCGAACGGGCACGGTATTAGCAAGAGGAGCGTTTATTTTTCCGGGCCTTGAGAAGAGAAGCCCGCAAAACGTAAAAAAAAAATAAAAAAAAGGAATATCGCGTAACTGTGCAGGTTGTAGCGGCGAGGGCTATGACATCTTCTTTCGCTAAAGCGAAAGAGCAACAATACTTACAAACTCGCAGACCGCCAGCAGAAACAACCAAAAATGAAAAATCTCCAAACAAGCGATGCACATGCAAGCAAACAAATAAAACTACCAGAAATATACATCACGTGGACCCCGGGACACGAATCCCTGGCAGGGAATGAGAGGGTTTGCTTCGGGGCCCGCAATCATACACACCGGGCCTCCCTACCAGACGGACCACGGAGGAAGGATGGCGTTCGATCCCAACAAAGGCACAGATATTCACCGTACTACAGACTAAATAGTAGAACCTATAGCCCGCCACACTCCAGACTCGATTGAAAACAAGCGATAACTTTCAGAGGACTACAAACAAAATTCCTATGGACAGGACACGTTATACTCCACGGGGTCTCGCCCACAGAACGCCCATATACATGCGAATTCCGGGACGTCCCCAAAGTTCTACGCCATGCCGTCTGGGAGTATGGGGGCGTGGACCAACCAACCGCCAACGTACAACCCAATCGCAGAGCAGTGAGAGGTCCAGAAGTTCGTTGTTGTAAAGTCTATTCATCATGATCATGTGACAAGTGCGCCTACTTGCACCAAATTTCACCGCCATCGAAGAAGCTCACTCAGGTGATCACGAGAGCTACAAAAAGGTGTTGCTACTCGACGCGAGAGATCGCTGCTCGCGCATTCTTTCTACTGTTGTACTTAGTTTGAGCTAGATCTTAAAAACTCTAGGCCTTCAAAATTAATTGGACTGCCTCCCCTACAGACTCATTGCTGCTTTAGGGGTAAACCCTTCCCGAATCAATCCTTCCTTATCTGTTGATATTAATTGTTAATTACTTTCAGTTTTATGCACCCCATCTAGAACTCTTAATACACTTCCAGTAGATCCATTCTCTCTATCATAATAATCCGCTTAATCATGAAGTTCGCTACAAATTATTAATGCAATTTTGCGCCAGTGTTTGCTTACCCAGTACGCGCCACGAAGACGAAGAAGTCCGTGCTGTTGCGATTATGGCGACAGGTGACACCAACAACAATATGCCGACGGGTTTTCAACACCACCACAGCCCTCCAAGAGCCCATGATACGGATACGAGCCCGCCGTCTCAAGACATCAGCGATGATCCACCGACCATGTCGATCCCGAGAGCGCCGAGTCCCAAAATCCGCGTTCCTGCTCACCCCCTGTCCGGTCACTATGGCTGGCCGCCCCCCGCTTACAGTGAAGAAATTCACCAGGTCACCCCGGGATCCCCGCCGGCACCGCCCGAGTACTACACTCCGCGAGTGACGCGGAACAACCAACCCTCCCGTAACCGCATCGCTCGCGGCGCGCCTGCGGGGGCCTTGGAGTCGACGCGCGATCACCAGCCCCTCCTGATGGTGGACGCGTACACCGTGCCGCTCCAGGACGGCGGCGTGAACCCGCTGCAGTATTGCATGATCGGCGTCCTCTTCGCCGGTCTGTTCGTCGCCGCAGCTCTGGTAGTAATCGACTCTCCCGGAGGACGCCTCTCCCCGCACGATCTACAGCCCGCAGGGGAGCGTCGTCGACCAGTGCACCACCCGCTGCCCAGGCCGGTGTACGACATTCACGATGCCGAGGTCAGGGACGCCGGGGAGGCCCTTCCAGGAGCCGACGAGCAACACTCCCTCGGCGTCCAGGCTTCGGCCGGTAATGGGCCCTTCCAGAGACCCGGTAGCCCGGTGATCACGACGACCGTTGCCAACGACGATGACGCGCTGGACGCCGAGCTAGTCGACTCGACGGCACCCAAGAGACACGTAAGCACGTAAATGCGCATTGGACTCTAGATCACGGTGCACCGTTGCAAACTAGCCCACAAGGGCCGCGATATTAACAATGCCTTTTCCGACGCTATTCCATTTCGCGCGTTTCGTCAGTGGTCAGAGGCGCTCTGGCCGCTTTGCCAGCGGGATCAGCCAGCCGTGAACAGTGCATTATAAAAGGAGCATAGGATTAAGCGGAAGAAATCACTACAAAATCGCTTCGCAGCTTCGCATGAGTTCTGTATGGCGTCAACGCTAGTTGGGACAACACTTGCTGTCGCTACGGCGAGCGTTTTGCTTGCATAACGATGAACTCATACGGCTAACGCTGTAAGCTGGAAAGAACAATAATAAATAATCTGCTCACACATATATACACGGATGTTCAGTACAGTACCAATTATGACATTCAAGAACACCAAAAACGTCATACCCATAGGCGCTCGTTGGAATGCTTTCTTCGCGAAAATTAATTTCACAGGGATATGTACTTTTGAAAGTGTAAACTTTTTCATCTGGTGATAAGGAAAGGCTGCGCGGCGAGAATTGCCTCCTCTCTGGCTTGTGCTAGCCGGCGCGGCGCTCCTGGAATGTGTTAGATGTTCGCGCTCTATGGAACCATTTGGAAATGTTTTAGCTCGTTCTCCGTGAAATTTACTGGATGCCAATTCAAGGGAAGTCGTCGAAGAACCACTGTGTAGGTTTCGGTACAGCGGTAACTACAGACTGCGGAAATTTCTCGTGGCTGCGCAAACATGCAACGTGGATCATCAGCCGCCATGTATTCATTTTTTTTTTTATTTAAGAATACCTTACAGGCCTCAAAGTGAGGCATCGAGTAAGGGGGGCAGTGCATAGAAAACACATAGAATATGACATCTATAAACCGTATCAGTTTACAAACTACAACCGCAAGTACAACCGAGATGAAAAATAATTATTTAGTTCACGATTCACTAGGCAAAAAAAAGAAAACATAATATAATAACAAGGAATAAATCACACAGATTGTTTTCAGTGAAGTCCTGTAATTAACAAGACCACAGTGTTAAACAGAATTAACGATTAAAAGAAAAAGACAGAAATGTTACTAACGCGACATTCCAACGGAACGGTAAACATAGTGACATAACGGTAATAATGCGACGATAAGCTGTAAAAGATAATGCACGTACAACAAAGCATTGTGCGACAAAAGTAAAACTTCACATTTCTTCAGTCATGTATTCAGTCAAGGGATCACGGAATGAATCGTAGTTGGACCGGCATGCAATGCTGTCCGGGAGCGAATTTCATAATCTAATAGCACTAGGAAGAGCAGAGTAATAGAAGGCATTTGTAGAACCGCAAAGGCGGGCATAGCTGAAATGATTATGAAGTCTTTGTGAAGTGAAGTAGGGTCATTTCAAGCATGCGGGTGTTCGAGTGGAGTGAAGGAATTTGTGGAATAGTGATGAAAGGGCCTTATGATGCCTTATGGGCATCATTAAGGAGTGTGCAATATAAGTCGGTGATAACTTTGTTAGACAGGATAGCAGTAAGCTATCGCAGGATACGAAAGATCTGATAAGAAACGCCAATGTATGAAAGCCTCTAACCGTACAGCTAGAATAGAACTGGCCGAATTTTTCAAGTTAACCAACAACCGTAAGACAGCTGACATAAGGAAGTATAATATGGATACAATTGAACATGCTCTCAGGAACGGAGGAAGCTTAAAAGCAGTGAAGAAGAAACTAGGAATATGCAAGAATCAGATGTATGCGTTAAGAAACAAAGCCGGCAATCTCATTACTAACATGGATGAGATAGTTCAAGTGGCTGAGGAATTCTATAGAGGTTTATACAGTACAAGTGGCACCCACGACGATAATGGGAGAGAGAATAGTCTAGAGGAGTCTGAAATCCCACAAGTATGCCGGAAGAAGTAAAGAAAGCCTTGGGAGCTATGCAAAGGGGGAAGGCAGCTGGGGAGAATCAGGTAACAGCAGATTTGTTGAAGGATGGTGGGCAGATTGTTCTAGATAAACTGGCCACCCTGTATACGCAATGGCTCATGACCTCGAGTGTACCAGAATATTGGAAGAACGCTAACATAATCCTAATCCATAAGAAAGGGGACGCCAAAGACTTGAAAAATTATAGACCGATCAGCTTACTGTCCGTTACATACAAAGTATTTACTAAGGTAATCGCAAATAGAATCAGGAACACCTTAGACTTCTGTCAAACAAAGAACCAGGCAGGATTCCGTAGAGGCTACTCAGCAATAGACCATATTCGCACTATGAATCAGGTGATAGAGAAATGTGCGGAGTATAACCAGCCCTTATATATAGCTTTCATTGATTACGAGAAAGCGTTCGATTCAGTCGAAACATCAGCAGTCATGGGTGCATTACGGAATCAGGGTGTAGACGAGTCGTATGTAAAAATACTGAAAGATGTCTATAGCGGCTCCACAGCCACCGTATTCGTCCATAAAGAAAGCAACAAAATCCCTATAAAGAAAGGCGTCAGACAGGGAGATACGATATCTCCAATGCTATTCACAGCATGTTTACAGGAGGTATTCAGAGGCCTGGAGTGGGAAGAATTGGGGATAAAAGTTGATGGAGAATACCTTAGCAACTTGCGATTCGCTGATGATATTGCCTTGCTTAGTAACTCAGGAGACCAATTGCAATGCATGCTCACTGACCTGGAGAGGCAAAGCAGAAGGGTGGGTCTGAAAATTAATCTGCAGAAAACTAAAGTACTGTTTAACAGTCTCGGAAGAGAACAGCAGTTTACGATAGGTAGCGAAACACTGGAAGTGGTAAGGGAATACATCTACTTAGGGCAGGTAGTGACCACGGATCAGGATCATGAGACTGAAATAACCAGAAGAATAAGAAAGGGCTGGTGTGCGTTTGGCAGGCATTCTCAGATTATGAACAGCAGGTTGCCACTATCCCTCAAGAGAAAAGTGTGTAACAGCTGTGTCTTACCGGTACTCAGCTACGGGGCAGAAACCTGGAGACTCACGAAAAGGGTTCTACTTAAACTGAGGACGACGCAACGAGCTATGGAAAGAAGAATGATGGGTGTAACGTTAAGGGATCAGAAAAGAGCAGATTGGATGATGGAACAAACGCGAGTTAATGACATCTTAGTTGAAATCAAGAAAAAGAAATGGGTTTGGGCAGGACATGTAATGAGGAGGGAAGATAACCGATGGTCATTAAGGGTTACGGACTGGATTCCAAGAGAAGGGAAGCGTAGCAGGGGGCGGCAGAAAGTTAGGAAGGCGGATGAGATTAAGAAGTTTGCAGGGACAGCATGGCCACAATTAGCACATGACCGCGGTAGTGGAACAGTGTGAGAGAGGCCTTTGCCCTGCAGTGGGCGTCACCAGGATTATGATGATGATGATGATGATGACTATGATGATGATGATGAAAGGACAATGTCTCGGCGAGTGCTCAAGGATTGTAATGAAAGCTTAGCTTTTATTTGTGTTGCACTAGACTGGTAGCTGTAATCGTTTATGATGAAGCGGCTTCTTTGTCTGGATCTGTTCACCCGTTTCAATGAGATATTTCTAGTGAGGGGACCAAATGGGAGATGCATACTCGAGCTTCGGACGAACGAGAGTTAGGTAAGCTAGCTTGCGAACATTTGAAGGAACATTTCTTAAGTTGCGTCGCAAGTACCCCAACGATTGGGAGGCGTTAGCTGAAATGGACGTGATATGCTCTGATCAAGAAAGATTCGATGTGAAGAGAACTCCTAGATACTTATATTTTGTAGCCGTTCCAATAGTTTAATTATTAATATGGTAAGGATACGGTGGCTTTGCCGACTTCCGGGTAAACGACATCACTTTGCATTATGAGGTATTTGAAGCCATTAGCCATTTATTGCACCAGCTAATAATTTGTTGAAGGTCTTGCTGAAGAACGAGATGATCATCTGAATTGTTAATTGGGCGATAACTTATGCAGTCGTCGGCGAATATTCTTATGGTGGAGGACGAATTTTCAGGTAGGTCGTTAGTAAAGATTAGAAAAAGCGAGGGACCGAGAATGCTACCCTGTGGTAGACCAGAAGAAACGTATGTTACGGAGCAAGAGTAGTTATTTGCAATAGTATAGTGCTGACGATTAGACAGAAAGTTTCGGAGCCATGACAGGGTAAGACAGTCCAATTTGTGTACGGAGAGTTTTGATATAAGGCGACAATGTGCTACACAGTTGAATGCCTTTGAAAAATCAAGAAAAAAGCAATCAATTTGTAAGTTATAGTCTAAGTTAGTGTGTAGGTCAGTTGCAAATTCAAATAACTGTGTCTCGCACGAGAGGTCCTTCCTAAAGCCATGCTGATTATGAAAAAAGGAATTTGTTAGTCTCAAGATGTCTGTAAACCTGCGAAGTAAGCGATAATATGTTCGAGCAATTTGCAGGGAGTGCATGTCAAGGAAATGGGACGATAATTCTCACAGGAGTTCCTGATGCCATTTTTACATACAGGTATAACTTTCGCCATCTTCCAATCGGCGGGAAGGTGGCTAGTCGCAAGTGACTGTCTGAATATGGGAAACAGAATTTTGCTTGATATTTCTACCGTATTCTTTAAAACCTTCGAGTTTGTACCATCTATGCCCCATGAAGAAGACATCCTAAAGTTACTTACGAGAGAAGAGAGGCCCTCCAAAGGGACTTAATAGGTTCCATGCATTGGTAGCTTAATTCTGAAACAAAAGGTATATTTGAAGTGTTCTCCTCTGTAAATACAGAGCTGAAGAATTAATTAAAGACCTCCGAACATTCGCTGTCTGGATAGGAATATTGCTGCTGTTTTATAATGACAATTCATCGGATTCGCTGTTAGGCTTTATTATTTTGTAAAACTTGGCAGGATTGTTTTTAAGCAGCACAGGAAGATCATTAGAAAAATATTTACCTTTGGCTTCACTTAAAGCTGAGCAGTACGTTAGAAGGTAAGTTTTGTAATTCTGCCACGCAGCTGATGTGCGATCTCGCTTAGCAATATTATACAAGCGTTTTTTTTTTTTATTCCTCATGCGCTGAAGCTTTTTAGTAAACCAAGGGATCAACTTATCGTTCGTTATATTAACGAGTGGAACATACTTGTCTACTAATGCGCACAGTGTATTTTTAAACATGAGCCAGTTTTCTTCAACGGATCTATCGTAGAATGATGGCCACATTGTGTTTTCGAAGAAAGTTTCAAATTCTGGGATTATTATTTTATAATTACCCTTATTGTATTCACGAATTTGCTTTCTCGTTTTACCCGTAACCGGTGGCATTGTGTTTATTGTTATTTGGAGCAAATGGTGGTCGCTGAAACCACCAAAGTTTTTTACGTGACCTATTGTTTCAGGTGCAGTACTAAGAATGAGATCTAAAACACTGGCACCACGTGTGGGTTTCGTGACAGCTTGAAAGAGATTGAAATATAAAGACAAGTTGATGAATTCAGACGATAAATGACAAGGAGATGATAAATTCGTCCAATCGATCAGCGGATAATTGAAATCCCCGAGAAGATAAATATAAATCAGCAAGGAAAAGTTCCATGGCTTTGTTGATTGTGTCGCGCAGAGCATTGGTGAAATAATTGTTAGAATCTGGTGCACGGTAACAATTACCTATTAGTATCCTAGAAGATGAGATCGTGCAGGCCACCCAGACAATCTCGAGGTCAGAATTAGTTTTGACAAAAAATGACGTAATGGTTTTCTTTACACCAATCAAGACAC
The DNA here is from genome assembly GCF_023375885.2 of Dermacentor andersoni. Taxonomy (NCBI): domain Eukaryota; kingdom Metazoa; phylum Arthropoda; class Arachnida; order Ixodida; family Ixodidae; genus Dermacentor; species Dermacentor andersoni. The sequence goes on from NC_092814.1 coordinate 307,052,130, forward strand.
CGCCTCCTCTATTAATAGAGCGGTCACACCTATATTGTCATACATGTTTGAAGATGAAAAGATGAAAAGATTGCATCATTCTTTATTGCAGAATGCAGCATGAAAGCGATAATGTCGGATTTACTGTCTTCCAAGAAGGAAGAGATGATATCGCGCTTTGATAATATGCTTCGTATGTTGGCATACCATAATGATAGCGAGGGTGAAGTGGGGGTTAGTTTTAGTGCTTGGTGACTGCGCGCATGCTCCCAACCGTAGCTATCTATTCAGTGAGACAACTGCACTTAGAGATCCACCGTAGATATAAATCCTTGAATCAATATGCAGCTTGTCCACTGAAAGGTTAAAAGCTTTATTCTGGGTTTTCGCAAATTCAATTAGCTTTTGTCTAGCAAGTTGAGTTTCTGGTGCTAAATCTTCGCGAATGAAATATGACGTTCCCTTCAGTTTGTGTGCGGAAGAGAGAATGCGATTTAAAGACGGTCAGCTTGGCTATTATGGGTCTACGCCTTGTCTTCACTACATTTTCCCAACCGATGCACCCGCTTAAATTGTTGTTCATTTATTTTGATGCTAAGCTTATCTGCCAGTCTGCCAGTCTTCTCTAGCATTATCTTCCAAACCGAAAAAAAAAGCTGATTCGAAAGCTGCAGCGTATTCTCGGAGTCGTTACAGCGTGCCTTAATAACCACCACCTGCTCAGACATAACGCGTACAGCGTCGGCATCTGTTCCAGCTTTAGATGTGCGATTTAACTCCACTGCTTTTTCCAAAGACACAATCTAGTCATTAAACTTTTAATTTGGTTGTCAGCTTCCACTTGCTTCTCCCTGGCAGACTTTAAATAAATTATCAGCGAAGCTTGACCCTCTTAGCCGGTGGATAGCATATAGCCTGGGCAAGTGAATCTGCTTGACTTTTTGTCATAGCGCCAGGATTAGATTCTGTACCTCCCGAAAGCAATAGTAAAATAGCAGACAAGGTGCGAAATTTGCAAGTAAACAGAGCCATAGAAACTTCAATTTTTCAATAGACTGTGGTGGGCACGACCCCGCCAACAAAGAGTAATTACTACTTCTAAAACAATTTGCATCTTTCAGGTAACTAACCTGTAATAATAGCCAGCGTGAGTGCTGCATCTTAGATGCGATGTCGTGCCCGAAGTGGGAGCCAGCCAGCTGTCCTTGTATGCACGTATTGTTAATTATTTTGGCTCTATCGGTTTTTTTTTTTTTTTCAACAGAGAGCAGCGTCGTCTCTTAATTGCCAGCGTGAATTGTAAAATCTTCTCGATATCTGATCGCTTGGCGTCAGAACTAAAACACAAGAGCACTCGTCTACGGCCAACTTATAACGCAGCCCTGATACAACTAAGCGCCAATCGTTATAGAATATTTTTGTTAGCCGCTGACGTAACTCTCACGCATTTCAAATCTACTACACCCGAAATCACTATGTTATGTGTACATTAGCCTCCTGCATGACGCCGATGGCGTTACTCAACACAGCGATCCTTCCAGTCGGTAAACCAGCATGATAAATATAAGTCTTGTGTTTCTGCGCCGCCTTTCGGACCCTTTTAGCAGCAGTATCGAAAGGGGACCATATAATGAGACTCCGACGGCTATTTGTGAGGACATAGTATCCGTAAAACGGGCGATGCGTCTGGAGAACGGGACGAACAAAACTGAAAAAAAATTTAAATATCGGTTTTCATTCTCGTCTAATAATTAAAAAAAAACTGGCTAACGCTGCAATAAGACCCCGCATGACCAAGCCACATGCTTGGGCCAGGCGCCACAAAGCACGCACAAATCTGTAACGCAGCATTTACCACTGCTTCGTACGCTCGCGCTGTGCGTAGCCGGTCGTTCCTCCACTCGACATGTGTGATTCACACCGTATGGTATGTTGCTATTAGTAACCGAAACTATTTTATTCGTGCGCAGAAACCTCGTCCAACAAACGAGGTAGTCACGCAATTGATATAGAGATAACAATATGAACTCTTGTCAAGGTAAACCGCATAGCTTATTCAGCAACAGAATGGTACTCATTCTGTTAGTATATCGTCTTATATCTCATAACTACTTCTTGGTGGTAAACTACAGCTTATGATTACAGTGGAAATCTTGCAGTAAAGCCACATTCGTGAAGCGCATTTTCAGAAATACACAACTGATCTCCGAGGCTGATTGTATAAGCTCAAACACTGGCGCACACATCCCGCTGGGAGCTCCCTCCTCCTTAATGCTAGCAGAAACTCCGGCCATGCATGCCAATTTAAATAACCTCAGTGCGTGCTTACAGAACCATTTCCCACACAGAAGACGCCACGTCATACTAAATAGACCGTGCGGGCGCGAAAACAACCCTTGGAAACTGCCGCTGAGCCTGCACTTCGGAATAGAATCAGAATATTTCATTCAGTTACAAAATGTACTACAAAAATGAAGATATAAAAGGAGGTCACAGAGCATGAAGCTGTAAGGGCACCTCCTTTACTTAGTGCATAAAGCTAATAACAATATCGACAGCAGGGTAATACGAGTGAGATACAGAAAATAGTATAACTTGGCATACAACATGGAGCGCGAGCCCAAGCCAGCATGCCGACCTTGCATATGTGGCGCCACTGCCTACGCAATATGGCGGCGACCATGAAAAAAATAAAAATAAAGGTCTATATGAGAGTTAGAAGGACAACACATGCTCAGCCATCTGTCTGTTTCGTCAGATATACTGACACTGTCATTTCTAACTGTTACCCTTGTTCCAACTGTTAGCCAATTCCAGAGACATTGTTCATAATTATTCCTTATAATCACAAGGATCGCTTGTGCCGAGTAGAATGCCGAGTACGATCTGGTGACGTTGCAACACACACACGCACACACACACACACACGCACACGCACGCACGCACGCACACACGCACACTGTCCGTGGTTGGTTGTCAACGCCACAATCGTCTAATTATTTCACAGATTAATGTCCTCATCAGCGGCAACCGGACCTGCCGTACGCCAGCCAATGAGGAAACGCTTTTACAGGTTAAGGAAGTATCGTAAATTATACGGGCGCAGATATGATTTCCATTAACATCTTCAAAGCGAGTTTTCACATGTAAATTAGCAATAATTTTGAAGCGCGCGTATACAAGTGAGTACAAAAAAAATTGGGACGAGACTTCTGCGGCTCCGCTTTTTCGAGCGATTGTTTTGCGCTGTGCAGCTTCTACGTTAACTTCGGGTTGATTGATATTGTAACCAACCAGTTATAACACCGCCCTTTAATGAGAAGATTATTAATTTGCTGGGATGCACATGCGGATGAAATTCGGTATGGTCTAAAGTATTGGTGGTAGGTAGCGGCTCCCTAATAGTAAACCATGAGTTATCTTGAATCTGCGAGCTGTACAAGTCTATAAATAAATCTATATTTCTTACATAGATGAACCCATTCATAGCATTTTCTTTTTCTCTGAAGGCTTCCGCCTATCGTGCCTTAATTGGTTTCTGCAGGGACGTTAATGCGCTTAGAAAAACAAAAGATACGGTGAGGTTCAAAATCGGGTTATCATTAACGGAGCTGTTCAATGTGGCTTACGCAGTGACTATACCTCGATCGATTGGTGTTACTGTAGACGAGCTCTTTGGAATTTGGACGATTCCCGATATGCGCATACTATGACGGTGGTTCCCTGGAGCATAAGTTGAGATCGTGATATTCCTCGCTCCCCAAGGCGGTGAGCGCTATATAATAATTAAGTACCATTACTACGACTGTGTAAACAGAAGTACAGTAATTATCTCAATGCGAAGCAGTGAGACGCCAGCGAATTTCTTGTCTATTGGCAGCAATGACTGAAGTCTTAGTTGCGGTGTAATCTTGTTCTGGCGCCCTCTTTCTTTTTTTTTTTGCGGGAACCTCAAGTAAGGCAGAAAAGAAAAAAGTAACCGCACCTTTTACATTATAGTGGTCCTTGCGTGAAAGCTGGGCGAACACAATAGCTGACAGTATTCTTCATAGGCATACGTAACCGGGACTTCCTTCCTCATCTAAAGCTGCAGTCTCCTCGATTCGCTGGTACGCGCAGTACGCGGTGAAATGACTCTTCGCAGCATTTCCATGTTTGAGGTAGAACGAGGGCAGCAACACTGCCGGCAAGGCTAATTTTTTGCTGCGACAATGCCGGAAACATCGAAACGCGCATATATATATATATATATATATATATATATATATATATATATATATATATATATATATATATATATATATGTATATACACACATACGTGTGGCCTATTCTATACATAGCGAATACTCGTGCGCGGTCGCCCTGTGGTATCTGTTTACAGAACGCCGCAGGGCACAAAAACGATGCAGCCGATGTTGTAACTACTTTTTTGGAACAAATAAATCTGAATCTGAAAATAACGCTAAGTGCACATGGCAGATAGAATTGCTTATTTAAGGCAATGCACCTGCCGTCCAGTTATCTTCAGCGGTCATTTCAAATACCGTATGACTTGTCGGTCTCAGCGACGAGATCACGCGAGCAGTATATACGAAGTATGAATCTCACAGTGTGAAGCGTAAACGGTTACGCATGAGGATAAATCGTGGGAGAGATTCGGCTACCGCGATCACTTTTTTTTTCTTTCTTTCTGACAGAAAAGTCGCAAAGTGTGGGAAAGCAAGTAACACAGGAATGAACCCAAAAGGGGCAAGGCACCAACCGAGCATAGCAGACTCGGAGAACTTCCTGGCTGTGAGGGTTAAGGCAGTGCGCCGAATTTTCCATTATAGCTGTACATTCACTGTCTCCTTCGCATACCTTAATCTCGTAAGTAGGCAGTTACACGGGTGGACGGCTCCGCCATCTTAATTTTTAAAGTGCGAGAAAACTCCGACGCCGCCCATTCATATACATGTAAAGCGCAGAAGTACTTTGATGAGACAACGCAGTAGCCAATTTTTGTTAAATCTGTTGCATTTCAGATATAAAGCTAATTCGTAATGACGGTAAGAAGCAAAGTTCTGATTTCATATTTGGAATGTCTTACAATGGTTGCCAAAATCTGTAAGTTTAAAAAAATACAGAAGCACGAAGTTTGCATATGTATAACTCCGCACCAAAAACAGATATTGCAGTGCTGTGAACTACAACCGCTAGAGCAACTAAAGCTGGCACATGTTTTATATGAATCTCACACAACGACGCTCTGCACACATGGGACATCCAGTGAAGCTGAACACACGAAGAAGCTCAAGCGGTTGCATCCTTTCAGGTGCACAAGTACCATTTCTGCGATACAAAGCAATGTTTTACAAGTGGATATGGAATGCGGGACAGTTTTGCCTCAAAAGTCCAAAGACGTGAGAAAAAATGTGGACATAAAGGCGTTCTTTCGCACTATATAGACAGATTCCTGATTCAATTTATTTTTTTTGCTTTTAATAATTGACACTAGAAACGAAGTGAAACCGGCGTTTTGTGCAAGAGAACGCACTATTGTAGGCTTTTCCCACTATTCCCATTATTGTGGGAATTTGTGCGCTTAAGCCAACAAGCTTCCACCTGGGATATAGAAACTGGCGTGAGACTGATGTTGAATGTTCTCAGCTCACATGCAAGTAACTACTGTTAAACGCGTTTCAATATGTTTTTCTTCGGTGAAAAAACATAAAGTGTACATGTGAAATAGAAAAACCCGTTATTAACGCACTAAAAAAAAAACTTGCATTGCAGTTGACAATAGTTATATGCCAGAAAGAGTTCACTCTTATCTGATGTTGTTCTGGATCTACGTCTGTTAATAATTTGCACATGCGATCTGCTTACATTTTTTTTTAGCGACTGCGTCCGTTGTATACGCCCATGCTTGTACGTGCATCCTCGATGTATCCCCTAACACGGCTTACGCACCTCCCCCCTCTTCGCAGCTGAGGCAAGACTGCAGCCGTTACTACTACACGTACTGCACGCGACCGACGACCGGCGTGTTCCACTACGACCCGGAAGAGCTGGTTTGTGTCCCGACCACGGCGCTTGGCGCGCAGCTTTGCAACCGCGGCACTAACCGGTTCAGCAGCTGGGAGCACTGCCGCGCGGGGTGCCTGCAGCCGGACCGCGTCTCGGACCTGTGCTTCGAGAACGCGCTTTTCATGCCGTGCTCCAAGTGAGTCTGGGCGCCGACAAAGGGGCACGTCACGTGCACTCCGTATCGTGCAGTTTAGAAGACTAACGTGTGCTTGGACTGCAGGCTTTTAAACGTGCTTGCGAAACGCGATCACCCCACTGCTCATCACGAATGTGAAGAATCGTGATTGGTCCTAGAAGCATTCAAGCAGAGTTTTTCGATGATACCACACGCCCGGAAAGGTCTGCTGCAGCAGACTTTTCGAGCACCATAGTAATAAAGCTCTAGATTCCAGAGCAGTTTGATCATTTCAAGGGACGCCCCCTTGAAATAATAGAACTGCTAAGAAACCCTAGAGCGTTATGCCCACAGTGATCATACTTTCCGGAGATGTACCTTAACAGGTGTTTTCTTTAAATACCTATAAAATTTTAATTGATAAGCGTGTGTATTTCGAGATTATCTGTTTTTTAACGGCGGTACACATTCAGCTATAGGCAGCGCCTAACAGACATCCACCTAGAGAGGGCGCTAGGTGTCCCGCGCACCTATGCCGAAGGAAATTGTTTAGAGGGAGATGACGCTGTGAACTACATTGGTTCAGTTATAGCAGAGTCACTTAGGAAAGACGATAGGGTAATCGCCCCAAATGAGGGAGCTACACAGGATAGCATAATAGAAAACAGCTTAGAACTGACCAATCTTAACTGGAAAAAGGCGGAAGCAAATGTTCCAAAATGCCCGTCCGCGGGGATAGACGAAATTCCAATCAAGTTAATTAATGAATGAAGAAGCAAGGAAACGCCGATAAAAGCATTGGAGGCAGTCATAATAAATAAGCAAATTCCGCACAGCTGGAAACACAGTAAAATGAATTTGATTTATAAAGGGAAAGGTGATAAGAAGAGCATAAAATCCTTCCGACCAATTGCGATAACATCAGTTATATATAGGCTGGCGATGCAGGCGGTGAAATTAAAAATGCAGTCATGGGTAGAAAGTAATAGAAAACTCGGAGAACTTCAGAACGGGTTCAGAAGTGATGGGGGTTAGATGATAGCCTGTTTGTGCTTACCCAGTGCATAGAAATAGCTAAGGCGGAAAATAGACCTCTGTATTTAGCCTTCCTGGACATAAGCGATGCATGCGACAACGTGAACAGGGAACTCCTGTGGAACATATTAAAAGATGAAGGTATCGGTCATGAGGTAATTGATTTTCTACAGGAAATATATAATTTCTACAGAAAATAATGTGGAAATAACACTGGGAGGAATGAAGATTACGACAACTGTCGAGGTACACAAAGGATTAACGCAAGGTTGTCCTCTATATCACCGCTGCTGTTCATGCTTTATGAGATAAGTATGGAAAGAAAGTTATAACGAAGCAATACAGGGTATAATCTGTCGTACAGATTAGGCGGAAAGGTTGTTGAGCAAGACTACCGGGTTTAATGTATGCGGACGATATTGTACTGTTAGCAGATAGCCAGGAAGATTTGCAAACTCTGGTTAATTACTGTGGAGACTAAGGAGACAGTTTAGGTTTCAGTTTTAGTGCAGCTAAGTCCGGTGGTATGTTTTTCAGCGATACAACTTATCAGGAGCTTACAATACAAGGCCATGAAATACCCCGAGTGGCCGAATACAAATATCTTGGGGTATGGATAAACAAAGGGCAGATGTACACGGAAAAGCACGAACGAGCGTCCACTTTGAAACGAGGTGATGGCAGTTGCCACCATGCTCAGCTTTTTATTTTGCCTTTCATTTTTGTTTACCTGTGTTGTGTGCTATTAAAATTCGCGATTTTCTTTAAATACGTCTTCCTACCCTTTTAACCTTATGTCACCTCTCTACTTTTGAGCCACCAATCCTCCAATCGCCTTTTGTTAATTTACGCCGCATATTTATTTACATGACTATTGTTATCTCTGAACCCTAGGGCCTCAGGAAGCGTGACTGTGGCCGCATCGACATCGGGATTGATACCATCATATTTTAGTATGAGGTGTTCCATTGTTTCTACATATTTACCACACACAGTATGCATGTGTCTTTTTCTTCGTTAAATTTCTTTTTATAGCTCCGCGTTCTAAGACATCCTGACCTACCTTCAAAGAGTAGGGCACTGCCTCTTGAGTTATCATAAAACGCTTCCTTCCTGATCTGCTGTTTCCAGTAACGATATAGTTCCACACTATGCTTCTTTTCCATTGAATTTATCCAATTTTTACCTTCCGCATTTTTAACCTGTCGTTTAATGCCCTGTCTTTCTTCGTCCTCGTGTCTGACATACTTACTGGTTAGCTTCCTAGTTCTTTTCCGCCATTGTGAGTCAACGCTCTTTCTGTATAGGTATTTAAACACCTTAGCTGCCCACCTGTTATCGTCCAATTTCCTCAGACGTTTTTCGTATAGGATTTTACTCTGAGCTTCCCGTGCTTCAAACGATGCCCAGCCCATACCTCCCTGTACTGCTTCGTTTGTGGTTTTCCCGTGGGCACCTAGTGCTTACCTTCCCACAGCTCTCTGATTTACTTCTAGTCTCGACTGAACCTCTGCCCTTAAACACAGGACCGCATTCCCGAAAGTAAGCCCCGGCACCATTACTCCCTTCCAAATACCTCTCAGTACCTCATACCTGTTGTACCCCCACAATGCCTGTATCTCTTCGCCCTTTTGCTATGAGAGACTGTTCGTGCTTTTCCGTGTACATCTGCCCTTTGTTTATCCATACCCCGAGATATTTGTATTCGGCCACTCGGGGTATTTCATGGCCTTGTATTGTAAGCTCCTGATCAGTTGTATCGTTGAAAAACATCCCACCGGACTTAGCTGCACTAAAACTGAAACCTAAACTGTCTCTTTCGTCCCCACAGTAATTAACGGTTCATGGGATTTACAGCGCCACCTGTGTGTCTAGGTAATACTTGTGGTGGAGCAAAAAATAAGATGATGCCACATCTGGTGAAAAAGAAAAGTGACGTTAATTTAGTTTCAAAGGCGCAAGATTTATTTTGCTGGCCTGTCATCAGCGCAGTCTTTTCACGTGTCCCGCAATTCGACGCGATCGCCGTTGAGAGCTTTTAGCTCACAAATCGACACAGCGAAACGCCAGCAGTACGGGTGTCGCAGCCGCACCTATAGGCATGGCGCATTGTTTCTTTTGCGGGCCGAAGAAAGCTTACGGTTTTCAATGCTTGTCGCATCGTCGGACGACAAGCCCGTCGGCCAGCGCAGCCGCACGAAGGCAAGCTAAGTGGAAAAGGATCTGGCGGTCGTAACTCGCTACTTTTGACTGTAGGCGTTACCCACAATGAAACACACCTCGCAAGCACAACGCCACCAGAACTCAGAGAAACGTTGACGAGCAAAACAACACAGCATGTGAAGGGGGCGTAAAGGAGCAGATGAACTTTGCGAGCTCGTCTTTCTGGATACTGCAAGACCATGCATTTCATCGGAACTGATAGCTGCGTGAACAGCCTTTCATTAGTGGGAGCTAAAAACAGGCATTCATTTCTAATTTTAGAATGAAACAATGGTTTTCTTTCCTGGCCAGTTGTATATAAAGTAATGATACATTTCCTTCAATATGTTCAAGTTGTGTCTTGTCTTTAATTAAAATAACTGTCTTATTTTAAAAATAACGTTTGTTCCCTCCTCACCTGGTCGCACTTCAATCGCTGCTCTCACAACCGCCCTGGCTGGTGTCTGTGGCAATTAGTTCTGGATCGCTCTTCGCCCGAACCTTTTCGACCCATTTGAATCGGCCTTGGTTTACATCTCATGCGTGGGTGGTTAGAGATGGGTTAGAGTCTCCCAATTCAATGGAGCCTGAAGGCACGCCCAGTCCGGACTGAATATTTCTTTCCCGTGATGTAAAAAGAAAAAAAGAAAAGTTTTAGTTTTCTAGCCTCAGTCAGGTTACTGCAGCTGCATGCGCAGCCACCGGGCGTTAAGACAGGCAGGAACAATCAATGGCGAACGCAGCCGATGGTCGAGTAAACTCGCCAACAAACAACGAACCCGCCATTGGCGTCCCCGCAGCATGCAATGCAGCTTCTGCCGGCCGGCGCTTGGAAGCCGCCCCATGCCGCGACAAACCACGTGATCAGCGTGAGCCAGTGGGAGTGCAGTCGGCGCGGGGAAAAGGAATGAAATATTCTGGAACGTGGTTTTTCTGGCGACTCTATATTTATTCGGGTCTCGGTGTGCCCTCAGCAAGCGAGACCCATAGCAAATATTCATCATCCAGAATCGCTGGGATTCAAAGAAGATTGAAGAATAAACTGGTCAGTAGCCGAGATGAGTAAGAGATATTTATATTATTTGTGAGAAAATTGCAGGGAAGAAATTAATAGAACCGGAGTCATTGCACGCCTAGATAACGGTACACTATAGTGAGAGATGTTTTAAGTACGAATGTTATGATCGAGATTAGATAGGCGAAAGACTAGGGGTGATAGATGTAGTATAATATGACTAAATGAAGCAAGCTAGGTGGATATTTGTCGCCGCCTCGTTTCAAAAGGGTTTTCAAGGATCATGGTCATCATCATTTGTTACTATGAGAGTCGTGGGAGCATGCCGTCATTCACCTTACTTGAAGACGAACATTGAAATGCGTCAATCCTACATATGTTTTAAGGAAGAAAGAAAAGATTAGGAGACATACACAAAATGCTAGATTGATAAATAAATAAATAAGTAAATAAATTCTATATATATATATATATATATATATATATATATATATATATATATATATATATATATATATATATATATATATATATATATATATATATATATATATATATATATATATATATATATATATATATTACTTGATTAGCTAAAGCAGGCTAGGTGACTATTTCTTGCGGCCCAATTTCGAAGGGGATGCCAATAAATCGTCATCATCATCACAACGAACATCATCGTTCGTACTTGCCGCTATACTGCTGCCTCTTCTTGAAAGGTCGGTGCTTGCCATTAAAGACAAAGAAAAAAAAGCTGGTATATCCAACGCTCTGCGGGAGTCGATGTTATGCAAAGCAGTGTGCGGGGAGCCTACCAAGTTAACGAAATGACCATGAGAGCACCAAGACATAGGTGGCTGTTTCATGACCTACATGACACGGATTTCATGACATTAATGTCATGACATATCATTTTGTCATACACTCTTGTCATACTACGCCAAATTTGGTACTTTCCAATTTAATGAAACGACTATGAAAGCACCAAGGCTTAGGCGGCTGTTTCATGACCTACATGACACGCATGCTAGGACATTCATGTCATGGCCGATCGTTTGTGTTCGTCATACACTCATGTCATACTACGTCAATTTTTGTACTTTCTAAGTTAACGAAAGGACAATGAGAGCACCAAGACGTAGGCGGCTAGATAGATACTGTCAAATTGGCAAATATTCGCCAAGAAGTGCTTTAATAATAATATAATGAATAATAATTATTATTAATTAATAATTATTATAATAATTAATAATAATTAATAATTAATTAATAATTATTAATTAATAATGATAATTAATAATAATTATTATTATTTAATTTAATATAATTATCACCATTACATTGATGGAGGGGATGGGAATAAAAGCGATTGACGCTTGACTAAGTTCCCACCCCCCGTACAGCAGGTGAGCAGTGGCATGCGACGGCACTTCTTTCCATTTAAAAGACAAGAAAGTGAAAAAGACGCACTGCAGTTACAACGTCCATGGCTTTGTATAACTTTTGACATGAAATGTCAAAGAATAAAACGGCCATCACTTTGTGCTTTCTGATCTTGCATCTCTTGGCTCATTGTTTTGGCCACTCTCAAGTTTGTACGTGGGGACTTTCCTGTCAACTCCAACGTGCTTTGTCCCAGCACTGCCGACGATTAATCACCTCATGGTGACTTGACCGGTCATTTATCTATTCCTCGTGTGATCTAAATCTTAACCCGAGATGAACATGAAGACGATTTGTACGGACACACATTGTATGGGCCTGGCTCCCACGTTTATGTGGCCAGAAACCGATGACCCATGTCAGGGAGGTAGACAAAGAAAGCTTCGCTTTGAAACATGCGACCATCTCGGATGCACAAGAAGGCTACCACGTTAATTCTCCAAATAAAAAATTGGACATATCAATAAATCACTGATTGCGTGTTCGAAATTATTGCAATAACACCCAAAAACAAACGCAAGATTTGCTGTTTGTATATAATTACAAACATTTTTATTTCTGTATCTGCTACGTAAATCTATTTCTTAATTTACATGAACGGCTATACTTCACCCTGATTTACTTTTCCGTAAACGTTTTTCTCTCTCCCCTTCCCTTTAACCTTTAACCGCCGGCTTCTTGGCCAATCCCTAGCAAGCAAGCAAGCAAGCAAGCAAGCAAGCAAGCAAGCAGAAGCCACTGCTTCGCTCACAATGTTGCGCGTTGCAGGAGAAGGAAGAAGTGATTACAAACGAACGTGAGCGCGCGTGCACCGCCATGGAACGGGGGGAGGCAGCACGATACCCCGGCAGACAGTGCATGCACAGACTGGGAGCGCACCTTCAAAGACACGAGCTGAGCCAGTCTATAAAAGGCACACAGCTGGGGCGTGAATCTCCATGCTTCATAGCCTGATAATGGCGATGACTGCTGCTTTGGTTCCACGCCACGGCGTTAAGGCGCAATGCTGAGCTGGTCCTCTGACCGCCTTCACATCTCCATTGCACACACTGGGGCTAGGCTGGTGACGGCCATCACCATACGCCCAAGCAAAGGCGCATCTGGAGCGCCGCCCACACGGTGGGTACCGTAATACGTTTGGGTAGTCCTTGGCCCATTATCCACACACTCACCCACATGACGCACACCCCCACACAGACGTCACAATACACAACACCAACACCGTAATGAATCAAAAATAAGACGTAATTGCAGCAGTTTGGGGCCTTATTAGCAAAACAAATTTTACGCTGGGATTGTTTGCAAGCGAAAATTGCAGCCAATCCTGATGATGCTGGACATTATTATTAGCGAAGGCGGCCGGCCGATGGCAAATAGAAACAATAGCTTTTGCGAATACACTTTATTTTGCACCGTGTTATTTTACCATGTTGCCGGATATGGACTGTGGTATATGCCGACAACAGTTCGGCTGCATGGCTACCCACTGTAATCGAGACTTACCGAAACGACATTGAAAGAAGGCTAGCCGTCGGTCTTACGAGGCTAACATTGTTGCATGTTTACGTAGTCTGCTTAGGATTTTGTACGGCAGTGTTGCACGATGCAGGACAAGAAGTGCATGGTGCACAGAGACGACTATAGCAATAACGGCACGACTGCGTAAATAAAAAAAAAAAAGCGCTAGAAGGGCCTTGAATGGAAATGTTTCATCTCTGCAATGATTCGTAGAAAAAGATATCATTAGTGTCATATGGCGAGAATGTTTCACAACATTCCATAACTGCCTGTATTTGTGGGAGTAGAGACGTTATTGCGGCTGTGTTTCGTCACTATATACGAATATTACTCGAATTTGTGTCTTTGGATTTTGAGTGCCTTGTGCTTTAGGGCGCTTGGGCGTTTTCGGGACTTAATATCATGCAGAACCCACGCACTGCTGGAATCGTTTTAAACGAAGCATTGGCAAATGAGCCGGCAAGACGAAACGGCGCGTATCTACAGAAGACCCGCAGCGGACTCGATGATCGCGCCGCGAAACCGTCAGTCAAGCCTGCGGAAAAACGCAGCAAAGCACCGCCATCGATCACGGAGAGAGAGAGAGAGAGAGAGAGAGAGAGAGAGAGCTGCTCTTCTTCACTTATTTCTGAAGAATATAACACATAACACATGATGCATAACACATAAAACCATGTTTGTCAGTTAACACTGAATATCCGATGATGTGCTTTAATAAATATTCATGCGGGAGCGCAGATTTACTTGTACGAATAACTGTCTTTTTTTTTTTTAAATCTTGATTGCGCGTACGTGCCACTGAAATTTCTACATCCAGTGAGAGCTGTTTGGGAACCTCTAACAATTTAGTTGAGTTCATGGAAGTGTCTAAGTGTATACGTACGGTGTAAAACGAAAATTATACAGATCCAACGCACACCATGGAATCTATTTGAAGCGCTTAATCAGATGCCTTTAAGAGGAAGCTGTAACTCGGGCCCAACTCCGACGCGGCCTATTCTAATACATGTAAAACGCAAAAACGTTTTTCTGAGATAACCCCTGGACCGATTCTAATGAAATTTGTTGCATTTGAGAGAGAAAGTTAAATTCTAGTGACTCTTGGAAGCGCAATTTCTATTTAGGTCACTGATTTTGTTGAAAGAATTTTCAAAAATTCGGAAGTTCGAAATATATAGAAGAACGAAGTTTACAAATTCATACCTCTGCATCAAAAACAGATATCGCAGTTCTCTAAACGGAATCCATTAGACCATTGAAAGCGGACAAATTTGATATGTTATTTTATATCTTACGTGAATTTGTTACGTTGTTTACAAAGGTTCCGCAAAAGCTGTATTTCCATATTACTAAATTTTTGAGATTCATGTATAGCATATCAATTTTGTCCGCTTTAGAGTACTATTAGATACCATTCACAGAATCGTTTTATCATTTCCCGTTTCTGAGTTACAGAGTTGTAAACTTAGCTAGTTTCTTTTCTTGGAAATTTGCGATTTTTGCCATTTTTTTATAAAAAATTGACAACCTAAATTGAAAATTCGAGACCGGCAATCACTATATCTTAAGTTTTTCTTTTAAATGCAGCAAACCCCGTCAAATTTGGTGCAGTGGTTGCCGAGAAAAACGAATTCTCCTTTTACATGTATTTAGATAGGAGCACCCGAGCTAAAGCTTCCTCTTAAGTTTGCCCATTTGATTCCGGCTTGCTTGGCCTAAAGGAAGCTGGCGCACGCGCTTTCGCGCACCCACGCTACGCAGTATGTGGCACTCGCGACGATCACCTCCAAGAACTAGTCAGCGCTTACACGATATAAGTATACATGCGATTGTGGCCTAATAAAGCATCGGGCTGCTTCTACTGGGGGGCCGTTGTTCGATCCTTCCTTTGGTCCATTTCTTTTCTTTTCTTTTTTTTTAAGTGGGGCCTATTCGAAAAAACAACAGTAGCACCCAGCAGCGGCCACGGGCAGGACAGTTCAGGAGGGTTCGTAAAGAAAGCTTCGCTTTACAATGATATACATATATATATATATATATATATTCCTGAACCGCCTCGCGTCTTGTACAGACGGTGTAAGAACCCCCGCGATATGTTAACATCTCAAAATTAAATGAGCACGACAAGACATCTGGCTGCGCCCCATGCAACAAAGCGCGTTGCAAGGTGTGTGTGCACATGCAAACCACAGAGAGAGTGATTACTACGTCCTCAGACTTCACCCTAAAAGTTCGCGGATCTTTCAATTGCGATACCTCGAATGTTGTGTACATGCTCGAGTGCACAGTCTGCAGAAAACCGCATATTGGCCAAACAGAAACCTCGTTTCGAATACGCTTTAATAACCACAAATGGCATGCTAATAGACTTCCTAACCAGTGGCGTAGCCAGAAATTTCGTTCGGGGGGGGCTCATGTTGCAGCTTGGCCTCCTCCTTAAGAGGAAGCGTTAGCTCGGGTGCTCCTATCTACATAAATACATGTAGAAGGTGAATACATTTTTCTCGGCAACCACTGCACCAAATTTGACAAAGTTTGTTGTCATTAAAAGAAAAACTTAAGCTCTACTGACTTCTGGTTTCGAATTTATCATTTATTTGTCAATTTTTATTAAAAATGGCAGAAATCGCAAATTTCCGGAAAACGAAACTGTTATGTTCAAACCGCTGTAACTCAACAATGAAAAATAATATCACAATTCCGTGTATCGCATATAATAGTACATCTACAGTGGACAAAATCGATATGTTACTAATGAATCTAAATAAAAGTTTAGTATTATCGACATACGGCTTTTGCAGAACCCTTGTACACCATGTAACCAATTCACGTAAGGTACAAATTGACATACCATATTTGGCCACTTCGATTATTATAATAGATGCCGTTTGAAGAATCGCGATATCTCTTCTTGATGCAGAGCTATAAGTTTCTAAACGTCGTGCTTCTATTTTTTTTCTCACTTTCGAATTTTTCAAAATCTTTAAAAAAAAATTCTGGCCCTAAATCGAAATTACGTTTCCAACAGATACTAGAATTTAACTTTCTCTCTCAACTGCAACAAATTTCATTAAAAGCAATCCAGGGGTTATCTCAGAAAGGCATTTCTACGTTTTACATGTATTTGAATAGGCCGCGTAGGAGTTGGGCCCGAGCTAAAGCTTCCTCTTAAACAATTCGTCGAGGGATCAAATACATTATTAACTGCATTGCCATTGATAAAGATGCTGCAAACGAATTCTTGAACGCTACGCACTATCAAAACAGGTAATATATGCATTTTTAAATAAAAACATATACTCGTATGTGCCAAACATTGTGCCCAATATAGCTGATATAAATGCTTCCATGTCTTTGTCTATTTACTAAGTAATAAAAATATCACACGGTCTTTAGAACTATATCAGTTCGAAACCAGCAAACCAGTGCATGCCACTGATATGAAAAATGTAAAGGCCATGAAATTAACAAGTTGAGGACAAATTTGTTAATGAAACTTTGTCATTCATGAACCTTGTTTGCTTTTTTGTACATATGCAACGGCCAGTGAAAAATCTCAATGACGCTTTCATTTATTCCAGTGTACTATGCAGGAGCAGCTGTCACCAGTCGTGTATCGGGAGTAGTTGCACCGAAATTATTGTCCCAACTGAGAGCACGTATATACATACAGCCGTTCTGCAAAATATACCAGGGCGAGTCGAATGAAAGTGAGCCAATGCGAATATATGACAAACGGGGTACTTTATTTAACAGTAGTCTCCATAAGCATTTCGACATTTGTCCTATTGACTAACGAGTCTGGTGATACCCGTCTCATGAAGCTGCTTGGATTGCTGCTCCAAAAAATCTGCAACTGACTCTTTCACGTCATCGTCCGGCACGAATCTATTTCCCTTGAGCTGTTTTTTCATTTGTCCCAAAATGTGGAAGTCGCAAGGCGACAGGTTTCAGCTGTATGGCGGATGTTGCAGAGTTTCCCACTTGAACTTTACCAGTTTTGTAGCAACCACATCAGCCACGTGGGGACGGGCATTGTCGTGGAAGAAAAATTAAATTAAATTATGGGGTTTTACGTGCTAAAACCAGTTTCTGATTATGAGGCACGCCGTAGTGGAGGACTCCGGAAATTTCGGCCACCTGGGGTTCTTTAACATGCACTTAAATCTAAGTACACGGGTGTTTTCTCATTTCGCTCACATTGGAATCCGGCCGCCGTGGCGGGGTTTCGATTCCGCGACCTCGTGCTGAGCAGCCCAACACCATAGTCGATTTTCCACGTCGTTTGTTCTTGATTGCGGCACGCAGCCGATCCATCGTTTCACATTATCGGAAACGATTGATAGTCTCTCCGACTTTAGCAAATTCCATCAGTAATGGCCCCTGACGATCGAAAAAAAAAGTCAACAACACCTTTCCGGTGGAAATGACGGCACATGCTTTCTTTGGGGGTGGTGAATTCTGAATGTTTCCATTGTAAGCTTTGCCGTCGTGTTTCAGGCTCGTAGTAGTGTCACCATGGTTCCTCCTCGATGACAATTGCAGACAAAAGGTCGTCACACTCGTTGTGATACCAGATCAGATGAGTCAAGGCAGCGCAGAACCTTCTTCTGGCGGTGGTTCAAAATCTTCGGCATCCATTGCGCACACAAGAGCCGATGACCGAGATGTTCATGAACTATGGCGTGAACCGAACCGTGACTGATGTTCACACGCTCTGCCAGTTCATCTATTCTTATTTTCCGTTCTTGTCTCATCAGCTCATCAACCTTTGCAATTTTGTTGGGGGTGATTCCACGGTGGCTTTGGCCCAGTCTTGGATCGTCTTTGCAACTTTCACCTCCTTCTTTCAACCGTTTGCTGCAACGCTTCAGTGGCCAATGAGATACAATGTTCAACGTACACGGCAGCCATACGGCGACTTATTTATTTTTTGGGAAACATTTTCAGCTGTCAAAAACCTCACGGCACTACGCTGCTCAACTTCTGAAGCGTCCATTACGTCACGCAACCATGTTCAACCCAGTGTATGAGAGCATTAAACACTAACCCTCACACCTGCGTATTACTTTTGTAAATGCGAAGTGCCTGTGTGCTACGCGCATGCGTAGCACACATAATGAACCGAACCATTATTGCGCGAGGTGGGTAGGCTCACTTTCATTTGACTCACCCTCGTTCATTGGCAATTCGAAGATACAAGAAAATATACAAACCCTTGATAAAGGGCCAAAAAAGTGTCACCGGAAAGAAAGTTCTCTGCACGTATACACAAAACCTTGCAACAAGATATTTAAATATACGTATAAGTCTCCAATAAGTTTACGTATCTAAGAAAACGTCACTGTATATAATGCGTCAAATAAGGAAAATAAACATGCTGCCCAATCAGATTCACAGGATTCTAGATCCCAGCCCCATTCCATCCACTACCCCCGATGTATCGCGCGCAACGGAAGGCGGCGCGCTTGCTCCTGCTTTTCTCCTTTGAGCACACAAGACTGAGCCACCATCATCGGCTCAGCCATTCCACCCCCCCCCCCCCCCCCCCTATTCTTTCACTTGCACATACAGCGTGCGGCGCGCGGTCCCGACGTTATCGCCCTTAGACTTCATACGAAACATGAGGGCGACGGCGACAGCAGCAATGCGCCTGGAGTGTTCATATAATTGCTATCGCAATAATATAATAATAGTATCCGGCAACTGAAGCGTGCCGTGGCCGATTACTTTCCGCAAAAGAAGAAGTAACAAACTGTCACCATGCGACAATTCACTGCGCCGCAAATATGTATTCTTCTTTTATTTATGGGGCGAGGGCACCGAAATGAAAAAAAAAACGCAAAGGAGAATATGCTCGCCACAATCCAATGCCTACTTTGGGCACCTAATGTGGCTACCGAATAAATATCGAAGAAAACGTGAGACGCTTGGTCCACCGAGAACCATACGCATAGTGGTCGGTATCCTACACCGGCGAGACAAGACTTTCTGGAGAGGTTGCGCTCAAGCGAACACGGTGCAATCCGTCGAGTCTTCACAGTGTTTGACGTAGTAGTTCTGCGGAAACCCGCAAGGTGGAGATTAAAGGAAAAGTAATTAAAGTAATTAAAGGAAAAAAAAATTGCTTTGTAGCAATTGCTACGAACGGGTGGATGTCTGTTTTTCCCTTTATTAATTAAGTCTTCACAGTGACGGCGTTGAGCGACCACTGTTTCTTTTTCTCGTCTGCTAGCCAGAAGGCCAGAGAAAAGCAAACGCGCACCGAAGTGCGCCGCGCGGTGGTCGGGGCAACACGAGAAAAACGCATGCGCTCTGGCTGGTCCTGGCAGCCTGCGGGTAGGGTAGCGAGTACAAAAAAAGTTTAGGAGGCTCAATGTGTCCTCACGAATAAAAGTCAAAGTAGAAAAAATAAATAACGTAGTTACCTTGGCTGGCTTTAGTGTCTTGACATGGATGCTATGGCGAGGTGAAAAAAAAAAAAATGGTATTTTTTGTGCGACATGACGGCACACATAACCCACCACAACGCTTCGTCTCATCGGATCTCGCTACGTGTTTTGCCAACTTGTCTGATAGTGTGTTGATTTGGCTTGTCTCGTTGTATGTTCCGATCTAAGACTTTAGAAATGTCAATGCACCTTTGGCGTCAAATGTTTAAAACAACATTAAACCTACAAACTTTCGCACTTGAATATCTGAAGCGCAACTTCGGAAATGTCAATGCACGTTTCGCGTCAAAAGTTTATGAGAACTTTATGCCCATAAAGTTTCGGAATTTAAATCCATGCGCTCCGTAGATTCCGCGGCGAGCCCGTTTGCCATCAAAACTCTTTTGAAAATGTGTGCTCGGATTGGGCTCCTGGCGTTATGTGACTCTCGGGGCATGGGAATTGCCTCGAAATCCAGCCCGAGTTCGCAATGTTCGCGGTGAAATGTCTTTTCGAGCGTGAAAAAGACATTCAAGACAAAATCCAGAATTATTTCTGGCGCCGGGGGTTCTTTGGTCGACGGTGCATGGACAGCACGAAAAAATTTCGGGGGGGGGCTGAAGCCCCATAAGCCCCCCCCCCCCCCCACCCCCTGGCTACGCCCCTGTTCCTAACCTACCATTATCAAGACATATGCGCTTAACAGGCCTTTCTTTCGAAAAACTCAGGGCCACTATACTTGAATCAGGCTTTCATTTCCTTCACGATCGCGAAGTCCGCGAGTCTTACCTAATCTATAAGTTTAACCCCGTGCCATCTGGCATTAATGAAAGCACAGGTACACTAACCGGCGTGTCTACTAAGCATCCTTGACATTAGCGGTGACGCCTTATGTATGCCATGAGACGCAGCTTTCTTTTAAGAACCCTCTACTATTATTGTCTTTTTTTTTTTCGCTGTTGCGTCAATTCTGTGTCATATAATTTCCATAGCCTGCACACGACACTGTATTCCAGCGTACGCATGCCAATAAACGCCTTGGTCATTCATCCTGCTCGCTATGACGACTACTGAGCAGTGCACTTTACCTGCACCCTGAATGTACTATCGCGCGGTGCCTTATCTCCATGTATCTTTTTATTGTATTATTTTGTTTTCATTTCCTGTTGATTTCAAGGGGTTTACATTGTAATATTGAGTAAACGAACGATTCATTTCTGCACTGTGCGCCACGTGTGTGGTATCGCTATCACCAGTGGTATCGCTATATTTATGTTTTTTCTTGTTGTTATTATTGCGCACAATTTTATCTGATGTATCGCGGGTTTGTAAGGAAGCCCAAATGTATGTACATGTTACTTTGACAAAGGCTGGTCGACCAGCTGAAGCGTCAGTCAAATATACTGAGCTTATTCAACGTACGTCGTACTCTCTTTCTTCATATATATATATATATATATATATATATATATATATATATATATATATATATACCACCTCTGTCTCAAGCGCTGCCTATAAATATGGATACGGAACACACTGGGCAACCTACGCCACACTGGCTACTGGAAACAACACTAACGGAGGATAGAAATTTGAGACAAAAAGCCAAACACCCCCCATTCATCATGTTTCCAGCAACATGCGTATAG
Source organism: Dermacentor andersoni (assembly GCF_023375885.2). NCBI lineage: Eukaryota > Metazoa > Arthropoda > Arachnida > Ixodida > Ixodidae > Dermacentor > Dermacentor andersoni. The sequence goes on from NC_092814.1 coordinate 307,073,591, forward strand.
CGCAGCTTACTCGGTTATGCATCGAAGACTGTAGCTATAGCCCCCTGCGCATGCCTCGTACGAAACACTCTTTCTCGCAGGCAGGACGTGGCAGCCTCGTTCTGGTACTTCAACGGTACCGGCTGCACCAAGTGGACTTTCCCTCACGGGAGGTGCCCCGCCAGTCAGCCCGGCGTCTACAGGACACTCGGCGAGTGCTCCCTCCAGTGCGTGGAGAACGGCGGGCCGTCGGAGGCCGACTCGCCCCGCTGCGGAGTTCCGGCGCCCGGAGAGTGCGGCCTGGAGCATCTGCGGTACCCGTACTTCGCGGACATGCAAGCCGAAGGCAGCGCCCGGTGCGTCAACGCGTCTCACGCGACACTCCTCGATCGGCGTTGCCTCGTCGGAAACAACCAGTTCGAATCGGTGAAGGCCTGCCAGCGGGCGTGCCAGGGCTGAACGGCGTCCGTCGCAGCACCGCGCTGAACATTTCTTTTTCTTTCTTTTTTCTGGGGGGGGGGGGGGGGGGGGGGGCGGCGCTCAGTCTGCGCTGTAATTAAAAGGTGCTTGACAAACTATGACCGGAGCCATGGAGTTGCCTTCGAATGGAGCAAAATTTAGCCTGACGAGGGGCCCGAATTCACGACAAGTTACTAAGGAGCGCGAGAATGTTTTTGCATCAGCAGTATACGCGAAATCTGCGGCTTCGGTCTACGTTAATTCCCGCCTCCGTGTTCACCTACGCGTGAAGTGTGAGACTGGCTAGACTGACTTTTCAGTTTTTTACTTAATGCACCGCGTCTGAAGCCTGTGTCGCTACATGATTACTCGTCGTTGTCGCATTACGCACAGGAATAGCGACACTGTCGAAGTGTTCGCGTTTTTTTCTGACCACATATGGGATGTACGCTGCAGCGCCAACACGTGCATCACGTCTAGCCTTTTTTCTCCAGCCCGAAAAAGGTGGGAAGAGGGCGGCGATTGCGACAGCTGCCAGGTTGTTGGCAGCAGTCACTTCAGTTAACAGCTTCGCTGTTTGGTTGTGCTGGTAATGACAGGCATCAAATTCCAATACCAAAGCCAAAGTCTGCAACCCAACAAAATAAAAGGGGGTGCTTCAAATCCTAGCACTCGATAGATTGACTGAAACTGCACTCTTGCAACGCAAGTTTTTTTTTTTTTTTTTTTAATCCAGATCCGCTTGGTATTAAGTACGGAGCAGCTCATTCCATGTTGTCAGCATGCATACCTGAAAGCAACAAGAAAAAGCATAATAAACAGTTTGTACAGGCGCATTCGCTTGAACTGCGTAAGTATTTGTTTGAGCGTGTTCTTACAAGTCCGTCGCGAACAGCCCGCAGTTCCGTCGCTGAAAGTTTCGCGTAGGCCTTCTGAAGACATGAATAATAAACAACATATCGTCAATACCTATGTATAGGTATTGCCCTATACCTTGTCCCATCCTCCCCTTATTTTTGTTGATTTGCGCTAAGTGGCCATAGTTCCTATGGCCCGTAGTACACTATGTATACTCTTGCTTGACGCAAGTACCTACTTAATTTTATGCAATCATGTTTATATAAAAAAATAAGAACTCATTATATAGAAACTCTGGAGAAACGGGTACGAAAAATGCATTCATTACAGTAAGACGTTTATCTATGTATGACATCTTCTATGCATGGTTGTAATTTCCTGTAGACACTGCGATATTGAAAGTGGTGATACGTAAAAGCGTTCACGGATGTCTATAAACGGATGTTACGCAGAAATCAGATACTTACCAGCATCTCCCTCTGTGTTTTCATCACGCAGTCGATGTACTGTGTTGAGAGAGAGAGAAAGTACAATCTGTTCGCAGACGTAACTAACATGCACGACATGACAAGGCACAAATGTCCGACAGTCCATGTGCGCTTTAACTGTAGTTACTTAATAGTTTATTTGTCATCAAGGGCAGCATCACTGTTGTTTCCCACTTTTTCCTTTCTCACTGTAAGGCCGAGAACATGGAGGTGACCACCTATGAGGTGAGGCATATTGCTAAGGGATGGATTGTACAGCTTTCTTCAAATGTTGAGTGCGCATCCATAAAAGGCTGGAAATTTTGCACACTTAGAGACCGCTTCGATTTTGAAATAAAGTGACGGCCTTTCGAAAGCAAGACAGTAGATATACTGAACACTCTCGACACACAAAATCATGAGGCTGTAAAAATTCACAACGCGGAAGCACACAGCCGAATGTGAGCGGTTAGATTGTGATTGCCTTGCATTAATACGGAAATGCCAACATGCTAGAAATGTAAAGTTTTAAACAGGGATAAGGTGCTTCAGAAAGGCTGGCCAACGTTTCGATAGGAAACTATACCACATTCTGCTATTCCATCTGTCAGCCCCATTTCTTGATTTTGAACATGCTAGAAAGTCGCTCTTGACACAACCTTAATCTTGGCGGATTTGTGGCGTATGGCCCACGTGTAAAATCTGTAATTTGAAATTATTCGAGGCTGTACGAAGGACGTACAATTCGAGCAATTATGCGTTTTTAAAAGAGAGCGGTTGTAGCAACACTTTCATTTCGTTAAATAAGTGGCACCGATGACTGCATTAGAACACTTTTTCTACTTTCGTTTCATTTCAATCGTGCAGAATTACGAATTACATTATTACCAACAGCACACGTAAGCGTGTACAATAAATTTGGCAAATGCACCCGGATGACCATCTATTTCTAAAGCACACCGGCGGTCACCGTTCAGACTTCATGGCACCCCTGAAGTAAGATTGCAAACAGACACAGCAAAGCCTCTGTGCATCAAGCGAAATGAGGTGCTCTTGGTGACACTTGTCTTCCTGGTGTTTGTCATGACACGTTCCTCGCGAAATGGGCTCTGCCAGAATTTGTTTCATAATCAGCGATTACTGAGATAACTTCGTGTTGGTAACACTGCACCAACGCAAATATGTTGCCACGAAATACATTCTGTTCAATTCACTCATTCACTGCATATTGCGACAGAATTTTTGAAAAGTAGGTTTTCTTCATGCCGGAAAGGTGCAATTTCTAATTACACATTTGAGGATGTGGTACGTGTAAACCAGTGTTTATCACTGTCGATATAACGCATTCAATGCGGGTGCTCATTTTCTGTTTCAGTTTTCAGGCCACAACAGTTTTTTTCCAGGGCATTTTCCTGGGGTGCTAGTTCTACACGCACGTATGAACACCTTCACATGTGTGATTTGATTTACATTTCACCTCGGGGGGCGGACACGTGCGCCCTGCCCACAAGAATGGAGCATCCGAACAACGCAGAGGTTCACAAGATCATGGAGACTTGAAGGGATAACAACAGTTAAAACTGGTGGCGAGCCGAGCAAGTTGGTTTATGTTCATAGTAGACAGATCTCGTATCAGTAAACGCGCAAAAAAAAAAAAAACGATAGCAGGAAAGAGCAGAGAGGACAGCGTTTCTCCGTTTTCTTTTTGTTTATGTGTGTTGGTGCGCTTCAAAAACTTTTTATTATAATTACAGCACACGGTTAAGCAAGGGATGTCTGATGGCACAGCCAAAGTTTCGACAAGGGGAATTACCTTCGTCCTGACGAAGACAATTAAGTGCTCTTGTCGAAACATTGGCTACAGCTTCAGACATATCTTGTTCGACCAATTGATCAGAACTGGGCGCGCGCGTGCGTGTCATTAGTGCATTCGAGTTTGAAATGAGTACGCACTGGTTGGAAGAGTCCCCGCTGAGCACAGAAGACGTCCCGGGGTCTTTGTTCATTGGCCTCGGGCCCGGCCACTTGCTTCAGGCATTCGTTATTCCTGTGGTCGCTCAGGCTGGCAACCTCGTTTGCAGAAAAATAGAAGCGCGCATATACTGTCAACGCGATACCCTTGCTCTCCGCCGACCGTCGGCACGTTGTCGGCATCGGTACAGTGTGACAGAGGCGCCGACACTTAAGAAAAAACGCTGTCGCCGACAGTTGGCCGACCAAAATCGGTGTCATGTTGGCCTAGTGTGGATGAGCCTTTGGGCCCCACCGCTTGGCGTGCTCCGTTTACCTTCACGGGCACCCGTACCAGGATTATTTATTGCTTATATTTAGTGTAGCGGTTTCGGCTGGGGGGGGGGGGAGGGGGGGGGGGTTGGTCTCACGTGTTCAGATTTGCACAGCGCAACTTAAGGTAAAGACGAGACACCACACATTGACCTGTTTCGATATGCAATGTTAAAGGTATCTTTAGTTTTTTCCTTGCCGACATCAGAATATCGCAGATGTTTTATGTTCGCAATGTTTAATCATATATTACACAGTGACCGAGTTGATGCGCACTGGTTACAGCTTTGCCCTTTCTATGCAGTGTCGTGCCATCTATATTGCCATAGCTACCTGCTTGCGAGATGTATGCTCATGAACTTGTGCTTCGAGTACAAGTTCTATGATACTTGGCTTTCTGGCCCGTTGCAGCGCACGGCGTTAGCGTTGTACAACCTCACACCAGATACGTTAACCTTGGGGCCTGAGTGGCGTTCCGTGGTGCTGCAACTGGAAGCCGTAAATATGTCACACGTGGTTTCGCTACGTCTCTCTCGGTCATTAGTACAAACGCATTTCGGCATATACCAAAGAAGGCCAATTCCACAAAAAATTTAGATGTATACACCAGAAGTAAATTCATTACTAAATTTGGATTGTCAGAGGATAGGCTTGTGAAAGAATGAAGAGCTCGCTGTTTCCTCTGAGAACAGAGACTCTGCATGCCGAAAACCAGACCTTAGGGAACAGAATTGCAGGTGGAGACGCCCGTCGCATTTCGCCATTAGTTGCCTCGGGCACACCGTATTTAGTCGAATATAGGCCGGCTTCAATTCTCTGCCTCAACCCCCCCCCTCTCCCCGTTTTCAAAAGGTCTGAAAATTTAAGAAAATGAGTACGTTCCTCCAATGCTAGATAACGTAGATAAAGGTAAGGGACAACAACCACGAAAACCAAATTACATTTACTACGAATATCCTGCGCTTGCCACGCGATTGCCCCGGCACACTGTAGACAACGCTCCGCTGAACTTGGGTCCACATGCCAGCGCCTCACGGAAAGATCATTTGAAAAAAAGAAATGACTGTGCCCCCAACCAGGTTATTTACGCCATTTATTTCTTGACATACACGCTATGGCATGCATGTGAGGTCCTTGATGGCATGACATGTCATTAATATTATCTATGCATCTATGTCATGTCCCCTCCCCCCCCCCCCCGTCCATGGCTATTTTGATTTATATCCACATGAACAAACCACGATAAAATGGCATACCGGTAAAGTGGGTTGTAACAGCTGAAACAATCTGTGGCTGCCGATAGCAATGAATGTACAGTGATATTTTTTAGCGCTCGCGGTAGCGCCGTGTCATTTTTCAAGCTGCGACGGCTTTTAACGAAATCCTCGAATCTAAGCTCACCTAGGAGTTTCGTAAGTAAGTTTTCAAAAAAAAAAAAAAACTATTGACCTAGATTCGGATAAAAGCTTTAATCTGTATGCGGCAAAGATTAACCGACTGTAGTTAATCGTAGTTAAACAGAAGAGTTGCAATATACATGAAAGTCGGTAACAACTCAACGTTGTAACACTTCTAAGGCTTTGTCGCAGAGCTATAAAGAAATGTCAATATCTCTTGAAGCAACCAACAAATGCAGGTTGTCGTATTTTCTTCGTGCGCACTGCCACCGCAGTTTGCACACGAAGACTGAGAAACTAAAAATTCTGTGGCAGAACTGCGATTGTCTCCACCAGTTACCTCGTCATTTGCTACCAAACGGATGCTGAGAGAGTTCACCAAGGGCGATATACCATACTCTGTTAGCATAAATAGTTCTGTTAGATCTGTTAGCCTGATATTATGCTCACCAGCCTCACTTCGCGTTAAACTACAGTACAAAAGAAGGCTAACCAACGGAAGTGTTGCCTTCTTATGTTCACGATGGTCTCGACTCGGCGCTCATAAGTGACTCCGCCAAATGGTGCTAAGGCCATTTTTTGAAAATAATTTGCACGTGTGCTTCTCTGTGGCCCACATTTGCCCAAATAATGATGGCGGCAACGGTCATTGTTCGAATAGTGACGAAGTCGAAAGACAAACCCCAGCCCATGCTGGGGTTTGTCTCCGACGCATGCTCTCATCAAGAGAGTCACATGCACACTTTCAATGAAAAAATACAAGCAATCTGTTCTTCTTGCACACGTTGTTTGCAAAAATGACAACGCAGCCATTAGTTGGACAAACTGCCTCGCGCGTGAGCTGGTCGCTATATAACGCTTCTCAGCTATTTGACGAGTCTGTTGAGAAACACCCCTTAATTATACTGTCACTAAATCCACACTTAAGGTGCCCGATTACTAAATTGTAGGTTGCATTGAGCTACTATTTCAGTCAACCGGCAGGTATGTGCTCTGCCTGATGGACTTGAGTAAGAACGCCGGGTCGACGTACGTCTGAGGCTATTAGTACGCCAGGTAATTACCTTATAAAAAACATACAAAAAATTCACCGTCAGCGCAAATTTCTTGAAACTCAACTACTATAGCTCCCAGCAATGTCATAGCGACGGAGCCTGGCGATGTTGTGTATAAAATAATAAATAAGAATTACTTTTCATTGTAAAGCGAGTTTAAACATCAGCATCTGTTACTTAAGCAGCTGTTGAAAAAAAAATTTTATCAAGAAACAAGAGAAATTTACAAAATATTAGACAGCTTTAGAATAGCGTTTTTCGCCTTACGTATATATACGTTAAACGTGAGCACCCTTGCGGGACGTTACGGCGCGTGTCCTTTCAAGTCTTTTAGTTTACCTTACGGAAACATAAACGTAAAGAAAACGTTACAAAACAGGGTGCCGTCTGGTGCCTCGTGCCAGATGCATCGAAGCCAAGACGATCCATTGGCAACCATCCTGCTGTTGCTATGTGGGCGCATCTCGTTAGGCGTACGGGCGCCAGAATGGCCAAACGAACTCAGAAAATGGACGCACTATGCACTCATAACTAACCTTTCAGGTCAGTTTAGAGGAAGTGAAAGCTCATTACAATAGTTCCTGGCGACCAACCACGAGAATTCACGCTGAAGCGGGAGCCATGTATGCCGCCATGTTCGACAACGTTATTTCTTAGCGTCCCTAAACGTTACGGACGTCAAACTCGCCAAATAACGTACATTATCATAGCGCATGTAAACCGCAGAAACCCAATAGCGTTCCCAGCATGCGCAGTGAGGACGACGGTTTTTCGTTACGTACGTAATGCTTTTACGTTCGGTTGCAGACGCTAAGCTAAAGCTGTCTGTTATGTAACGAAACACAATACAAATTGCACACGTAATTGTCAGAGTGGTATGTGCAAAAAATTTGGATGGAAAAGGGTTGTTGGCCTCACTATATTTTCTCCGCTATATTGAGTCATCTTTCACACATGCGCAGATATTAAATAAAAAGACGGTCGTCCACATGAAAGTGGTCCGAAGTTGGAAAGTGAAGGGCGTGGGTTTAGCAGAAAGAAAGCTTTCCAGATAAAAAATTGACTGCGAAAGTGGATGGCCAGCGAAGCTGTTAGAAAACCGCTCAAATGCCGTCGATAGGGATATGAAATGTTTTCTTCTGCCTAGTCTTAGCACGACACCGTTGTTGAGCATTGCGATTTTGCACTCTTCGACGCTCATCGTATTGACGCTGCTCTTCGGGAGTCTTTGTGTGGTCGACCTATAGCGGTCTTGCAACGAAATGAATGAGTTGCTAGGCAGGTCTCCTTTTAATATATGACGTTTTGTGACGTCACTCACCGACTCGTATGCTGCTGTTACCCCTTTCCCACCGGAGCAGCAGGCGCCTTATCAGCCATCATGCGGTTTGGTCGCTTGTTTTGTGCTTTTCTTTATTGAAATGAATACTGAGCTGTGTGTTGTATCCCTGATTCCAAAGGAGATACGCACTTTTCTTCATTCTTTCTTTTTTTTTTTTTGCTGATGGACACGGAAAACCCCGACCAACCAGAGGCTAAGTGCTTCGCTGCAAAAAATGTTCCAAATCCTGCACCATCGCCAGCACCATCGCCATTTCGTGGCAGTCGCTCTATGAAATTGACTAACCAGTACGCTTTGCACGAAATAAGACGATAACTTATTTAGCGATAAGTATACAGGAGCGGGGACATTGAATAAGCAAACAAACTGTATGGAAATCCGCAAGGTCCACCTTGTCTCGGATTTCAGGAGAATTTATTTGCTCATTCAGATATGGAAATGGCTCAGAAAGCATATTTTCTACCAGTCTCTATATGTAAATTATATAGAGCGTTTCCTTTTTCGTTTTTTTTCGTCTTTTTTTTTTGAAGCACGTATAAAACAGGACGTTCTGCGCCGTCACTCACCGATTGCGGAAACATTTCTTCGCATTTCTTAGTAGTGTTCCTCAGCTGATCGTTCACATCTGGGGGGAGGTCTGAAAAGAGAAACGCCTTCCTAGTGGTTGCTCATAATAGGCATTCTTTGCACACACGACACATAGTACCACTTCAAAATAGTTCGTAAAAGTAATGTACAGTAAAGCTGTGCATCATTCCTTTAGGCGAGACTATAATAAAGGGAAAGAGAGGACTGGAGAAAAAAAGTTGTTTTGATTGTGCAGGAAAGCTGTTTAAAGACAAACGTATTGCCTCTGAGGGCGCAGTCGTCCTTCATTGCACGGGAGCAGCTAACAAGTCTGACTTCGAGAATACAAAGCGCTCCACATATCTACTGAATGAAGAGAGTAGACTCAGAATAGTTGAATATGATGTGTCATTGCTATCTTCGTGACACGACTCGCCATTCTTGATCACGCCTATTTCAAATCTGATCACGGTACACACGTACGAGCAGAACACGTACAAAATTAGGAATTTGAGTTCTTTCCACGTGATACATCGGTTTCTCGAAAATAGTGTACCTTTAATCTATAAAACTTAGAAGCTCTACATGGCCGGTCGTTCTCCAACCGTAACTCAAGCGGCCGGCTTTGCGCTTCACGAGCACTCTCGACGTACTAGCCCGAACAAAAGAAGGAGCTATGCTACACTTGGTAGATGGGAGTGCTGACTAATCGTATCGAGGCAAAGGCTAAAAAATGGCTCGAATGACGGATCCTGTGTAGCGCCGTATCTTCTTGTCTCTGGCTGAAATTTCTATACGGCTAAACGACACTAATTGGAGCGCTTCAAACTGACCGCAGATGACATCCAATGCAGTACGCCTTGGCGCCACACTCGCACCGAGAGCGAGTTTTTTCGCCCGCGGGTCGAGGGACAGCAGCACGATGGCGACCATCGCAGCACCGGACGGCAGCCACCGAGAAGACGACATGTCTGCGTCTCCCTCTTCGTTCCAGATGTACTGCGCTTCTGGAACGCTCTCGATCGCCGCAGCCCGTCTCACACCGCTGCACGTGCAAGAAGTCGGGAGACGAGGAAAGCGCGCCCGCGGTGCGGTGCCGAAATTTTATACGAGCGGCCGCCTCGAAAGGAAGGACAAAGATCATTAGGCGTCTGTGTGAACAGCTGCAGCCGCGCTCGCAGGGGTTGAGCGATCCGTATATGGCACAACGCTGAGCGCACCAATGCGCCGAGCACCGCGGCAACTCACACACGCATTCACATATACATGCTCGATCCGCGTCGCGCGCGGACGCAGGTGAAAGTGGGACGACGCCGCGTCCGCAAACACTTCCTTTCTCCGCAGCCAGTTGATCGACTAGCTGTCTACAGGAGCCGCTGGACAAAGTTTTCGTGCTCGATTCTATCTTTTTTTTTTAAGTCGGAACAAAAACGAAACAGACAACAGGGTTCCGTCAGAAAGGGCAGTGATCTCGAGAACAGAGTTGCAAGAACTGCTTACGCTTGTACGGCAGCGCTGCCTTAGGAAGTGTTCTGCGCACCGAGAGCTTGGTCAACAGTTCCTGCTCTATATCTGCGCGCTACGGAAACGCCTTCGGAGGAAGCTCGCCCTAGTTTTCGCACAATCTTACATAGCCATTTTCCCCCGGGCGCTTCGTGTCCGTCCGGCAACGCGGCAAGTTTTCGCATCATGAAGAAGAAGTTCATGTACCGTTGTGCTTTTGCTAAATTTAGTATAGTTAGAAATCCTGATACATCTATGACATCACGCTGGAACGCCTCGGCGACGTAAAAAAAAAGCAAGAACATAATTCTCGTCATTAATGGAGTTCGAACCAACGACACCCGACTGTCATATACATGACATTGAAGCAGCGCACTTCCATCTGCCACGTACGCGCGCACAAGGAAAGGACATACATAGGCGGTGGACTGCAACTACTGCTTTATTGCTCAAAGACCCGCCTTTTATAGTGTGCCTTGAGAAGCGCACGCGTTCTGGCGGCAGTGGCGTGCACAAGACCCCCCAGAGTAACCCCCACACAGAAAAAAATATAGAATAAAAAACACAGGCCCTCTACAATTGCTCTACAGGCGCTTTCCTACTCATTGATACATGCGAAACATAAAACAGAGGATATCATAACCTGGAGAACAAAAATCTCGCCGCATACTCACTCAGACGTCAGGCAAACACGCCTGCGCGCACACATGAGTCCAACAATTGCATCCGGTATGGCGGCCGTTTAAAAAGCTCGAGCTTTAACAAAGGAGCTCGAGTCTTTGCAGAAACGTCTAGTATACATACTACATTTGTTCGAAAATTTCCTTCCAGGCCTCGTATGAGGCATGGGTGAGAGGGGCGTTTTTGCAAAAAATAAATGGGGACCGACCAATCCATAGAATACGTACATAACAAACGTTCATATTAAATATACATAATAATAATGTGCACGCATCATATTTCGGAAGCGTTAGAGCACATTGGAGAAAAAAAGTAAAAAATGTTTGTATACTTATTAGACAAACAAATGTAAAATGATACAGTTGATAACGCAAACAAAAATACAGCGCCAAAGTAGGCACTCTAGGGTCGGTGAAGTAAGGATGATAAAGATATAACAATAAAGACACCAATAGAATGAACTCAAAAACACAACAAAACAGCGTACTAAATGCCCAAAACTGAAAACAAAAGAAATATCATCATGTTGTTTGTCGTCGTTAGATAGGGATATGTGAACTTCTGAGCTGGTGGAATAGATCACGATTTCTTTCGGAGACAATGAAATCAAGAAGAGCGTTCCATAATCGAATGGCATGTGAAAGCGCCGAGCAAATGGTTTAGACTCCACTTATGATCCTGTTTAACATATAGACCTTGAGCTGTTGGGACTATTGCTGAACGCTTGCGCTGCTGCAAATTAGCACTGTTTCACTGTGTTCAATGGGTTGTCTCCTATATTTTCCTGAAAAATAAAAGTTCCAGTGTTCGTTGCAGGTTTATTTTCAGGATATCATTTTTTTTTTTTGGCTACGCGGAATTGTCTATTAAATGCTTCAAGGTCTACAAGATTTTTGTGATCCTCTTTCTTGACATGTTGTACAAGTACTCTACTGTAACTGATGTTAATTTCAACAGATAAGTTCGCGTTCTTCAGCGCTAAAGTCCATAGAAATTTTCAGATTTATTATTAATTATAAACTGGAATATTCCTGACATTTCTTGGCCAATCCTCCATAGTCGGTCGGAGCCACATGCTAGATAAGAAACAACAACTAGAATCTTTCTTCCATGTTGCTCACTCGGACATCGTTGCAGAGCGCGTGCTGCGAAAGACGCTCGCTGAGCGAGATGCGATAGAGGTGGAGATGCTGTAACCACGCGGCAAGCACGCGGTCTGGCAACAATGGACAGTGCCGCACTCCATCAAATCTGTTGCGTGAGCGAGTAGCCAAAGTCGTGAGGAGATGCGGCGAAAGGTGAGAAGATTCCGCAGCAGTAGATAGATGTCTTTGTTCTTGTAGCCAGACCATCAGAAGTATTCATTTAATGCACATAGGATGCAGGTGCCCGTGATTTCTGTGTGTGTGTCCTCTCGTATACATGATCATTTTTGTATATACACATCTCGTGCACATCACTTCAAAATTGTGTAAAGTGTTCTATCACATCATCATTGTACATAACCATTGTGTACACCGTATATATTGAAAATCCTTTTGTACATGTGGCATTTAGTTTATGTGTAACTGTGCCTTTCCGTGGGTATACGTGTTTATATGTTGGTGCGTGAGGACTCGAACATTACTTACGTTGAAAACGTGCTGTGTTTCGTTTCTTACATGTTATCGTCCCGGTGGAATTGTGCCGTGATTATGACTCGGTGTTCGTATCGTCTCTTGTCGAAATAAACTTTTTCTAAACACACACCTGCTGCTGCTATGCTGGGTTAGTTGATCTGCACGCAGCCGGCAGCAAATTCTCAAAGCAAAAGATAGATGTTTATTTTCGTTTATTTTTCTTGCACATAGTGTTCTTAGGGTGGCAAGTGCTCTCAACGCGCTGTATCCCAATTGCCCCCTCCAAGAACCCGACTAGCATAATAATAATAATAATAATAATAATAATAATAATAATAATAATAATAATAATAATAATAATAATAATATAATTATTTAGTTTACGATTCACTAGGGAAAAAAAGAAAACATAATATAATAACAAGGAATAAATCACACAGATTGTTTTCAGTGAAGTGCTGTAATTAACAAGACCAGAGTGTTAAACAGTATTAACGATTAAAAGAAAAATTAATCTGCAGAAAACTAAAGTAATGTTTAACAGTCTCGGAAGAGAACAGCAGTTTACGATAGGTAGCGAAGCAGTGGAAGTGGTAATGCAGAAAACTAAAGTAAAGTAAGGTAACTAAGGAGGAAGGGCCTAACGGCCCTTCCTGCTTGGAATGCAAGTGTTCCCCATGATTACTAAGCCTTCATATTTCCGCGTGTTTTTATAAATCACACGAGATTCACCGTCTATTTCTCCACTGTCCTCCATGAGCTGAACAAGGCATCCTGTTTATAACTGGGGAAAATTAGGAGCATGCTGCAGGTAACCTGTAGACAATATTCCAAATGGGTGGGCTAAATGCAATTTTTCTCAGTAGAATACGTATGCAAGTGGTCCATGGCGTTATTATTCTGTTTCACGAGCGGTGCAAAACTTGGACGGCTGCGCTGGCATAAAGACAACTGAGGTCACATTTTTCGAACATAGAGGGAATAACACGCCAAGGTTATGTGCGATGTTGAATGCGTGTTGACCAAATATAGCTTAAAAAATTTGAAGCCAGTATTCGAAAGTACGAAGCTGCTTTTATTAGTATACTTTTCCCAATGTCCCAAGAGCAATCTGCGTTTCAGATATGTTATACTTTGCACGGGCAGCATTCTAAATGCAATGTGTCAGGTAGTTTTAACGTTTCTGGCTTATTTATAGGAGTTACGAATAATTATTGAACCCCTCGTTTATTTTTTTTTTTTTTTTGTTATGTGTGATATATTAGGTTCGCCTGGTGTCTTCACTGAACGATACGAAGCATAGCCTTTATATGTGGTGACTCTAAGGACAAGGTAATGGGTGATGTGTAGGTATAGCTTAAAATAGATCGATAAGTGCGGTAAGCAGTCTAGCGTGTTATGAACGTCTTTAACGAGCGGGGCAGAATTGAGATCACAGCCCTAGTAGAACTTTAAAATGCACCTAAACGAAATTTAGCGAAAATTGGTGGTACGATATGGAATATGGAAACTTTCTGTGCAAAGCTAAATGCTGCAGGATGATTACACGGCCGTATTAATAATTACTGAACCGTCTTTTTTTCCCTCTAATTTTATGCTTCAATAACGCCACTGGTCAGAAGTCTTACACATGGTTTCAGCGATGTCCTCGGTGATCTAAATAAGACACTTTGTTGATACTTGACATATATAAAGATCGATTTAGGGGCAATATTGAACTGTGCACATGAACTGTGCACATATTTTCAGGCATACGTCATTGATTTTGATACACGGAATGGCGAAGAAAACTGGGTTCTATTTCATAATAAAGTCGCGCAGCTTATCACTACATACGTTACACTGAGACGCATTTAATGCGATAAAGCGTCACCCTGGTTTAACAAAAAGCTAAAGTGTCTTTCCAATAAAAAAAACGCATTTGTTTCGTTCAGCGAAGTTACGAAGAACAGGAAATCACTGGGAAACATATCACAACGTTGAAGCCGAGTACAGCGCAGCCCTGTGTCGCGCCAAAGATTATTACTCTACTAACACTCTCCCAGCCCTCTTATTAGGCAATCCTAAAGCATTTTGGAGAAGCGTAAATGTAACGGAAACCAGTGCTATTCCTTTTAATGAATCTGAAAATGAACCTATACCGCCCGAACAATGCGCCTCAGTGTTTAACTATGTTTTTACGGACAATTTTTCTTCATGTCAAGTTGATTGTGTTAAATATATGTCACATCATGGTTATTTTTTTATGTCCCCTATCCTGTTCGAGCCCTCTAGAATAGTACACGTAATCGACTCGCTAAAGCTTTCTTCGTCCTGTGGAACTGACAGTATCAACTCTAAATTTCTAAAACAGACTATGCATTACTAATTTTTGTTTTTCGCTGAACTCTTCCAATAGTCGCTTGATCATGGTATCCTTCCTTTTGAGTGGAAGATTTGGAAGGTGGTTCATGTTCATAAATCAGGCAACATACATTCAACATTAAATTATCGACCCATTTCGCTAAGTATCCTTTGCAAACTGATGGAGCACGTATTGCACAGTCATATCTTTAACTTTTCGGAATCAAATTCTTTTTTACGTCATCACACCACGGCTTCAGGCGTTCGTTTTCTTGTGAAACTCAATTACTTCTTTTCTCTCACAGCTTGCACTCTATACTAGACAAAAATTCCAGAATCGATTGCGCCTTTCTAGACTTCTCGAAGGCTTTTGCTAAGGTTACTCATGTGCAATTTATGCAGAAACTTTCCTCTTTACACCTTGACCATAATGTACTTACCTGGCTTGAATACTTCCTAATCAATCGCCGACAATATGTTTCTGTCAACGGTCATGACTCAACCTTAATTAACGTAGCATCAGGAGTTCAGCAGGGCTCTGTCTTAGGTCCATTACTTTTTCTAATATACATTAACGACTTGCAGATTGTGTGTCATCTTCAGTTCACCTATACGCCGATGGCTGTGTACTGTATCGTGAGATTCGTGATGATAAGGACCAGGAAATTCTGCAGACTGATCTAAATAACGTCGCCTCATGGTGTAAAAGTGGCTCATGGAACTAAACCCCAAGAAATGCAAGCTGATGACTGTTACAAGACGCGACGTGTGTGTGCCTGCATATATGCTTAACCACGTCCAGCTACAACAAGTTTCACCCTACCGTTATTTAGGCGTAACTATATAATCTGACTTATCCTGGAAATGTCACATCGACTCCATAATCAATAACGCAAATCGAATGTTAGGCTACTTGCGGCGAAACTTTAGCAAATCCCCTTCATCAATGAAACTACTATTGCATAAAACATTAGTTCGATCTAAGTTGGAATACGCTGCTGCTATTTGGGACCCGTACAATGCTACTCTTCGTAATTCGCTTGAAATGGTTCAGAATAATTCCACTCGTTTCATTCACTCAAACTACGATCGCCACTTCTAGCATAACGTTTACGAAAAGCAACTTGTGTCTACCATCTCTATCTCTGCACAGAAAGGCTTTTCGCTTATCGAATGGCTCGCACAGACGTGTTTTGTAATGTTGTCCTTTGTGTAAAACGAGACGGTTGTGCAAGGACGTTTGTTTTCACTTTCTTTGCGAAGTTACGCGGTATTCCGAGAGATCACGCAGGGGCGCAGGTTCTGGGCGGAGCTGCGCACCGCTCGCTCGTTCGTACCACGCGTCCCGAATCGTCGCATTTAAGCAAGTCGCACCCCGACGCGCCGCCCGGCAGCTCACGCGCAAATTCGCCACCGTGTGTCTGCCGCTTCTCCGCGGTGCGAGTCGCCTGATGGACGCGCCTTCACGCCTATATTGCAGAGGAAGCCATCGCCTGACAGTTCAAATTACGTTCAACTTTCCGGCGCTTACACCAACCGGTGGCTTTTGGGACCGTTTAACCTAATCAGCTTTTGAAAGCACAAAACCTGCTTTTACTTTTTTTTTATTATTTACTGCTCTGTAATTATTGTTGTTATTTTAGCTATCTTTTCGCTAGATTTAGCGACTTTCTTGTTTGTTTAGCGACAATATTTTCTATTTAGGCATCGGCGACTTTTTTTTTAGTGACTTCAATGAACAATTGACAAAATTTTAGCGCCTTCGAAGCTAATGAAAATTGTTTCAAGAATGGCCTTCTTGAACGCACTTTGTTATTCAAATGCTACATGTAAGCGGCTAAAACTTGTTGTACGATGCTGAGACTCTGTGACCATGATAAAACAACGGTTGCCTTCACGTTGGTAGTCTTTACATTGTAATTGTGCTTCACAAAACAGTGGTTCTCCCAGACTTCACATTGTACCCACAAACTTTGTTGCTTTTTCCATTCTTAAAAAAAAAAGATTTAATGAGTTTGAACGCTGTGGATTCTCCAGTTTCAACAAATGCATTCGATTGACGGACGTTCGTAAGCGTTGCAGCAAATTAAGTTACCATAACCATTTGGAATAAATTTTATCGTTCGATTTAGAACACAGCAGGTGAATAAGACAGGTCCACTGTATAGAAAGGCGTACCACTCACAAACCTGACATCCGCCGCTCAGGTTTGTGAGTGGTGGCACTGGTTAACATTACCATGGTTAGTTCTATTAGTAAAACATAAATGCCCAAGAAAGTTGGTGGGAAAACGGCACCACGGTGGCTCAATTGGTTAGAGCATCGCATGCGTAATGCGAAGACGTGGGATCGTTCCCCGTGCACCTGCCGCAAGTTGTTTTCTCATCCACTTTCATTATCATTAATTTATCATTTCTTTAATTCAATTTATGTTATCCTCGGTGCCTTTGTTTGTTCGCGTCTCATGTCACGACAAAGAGGTGACACATCATTTTGAACAAAGGTACGCACACATTTATTGTCTTGATCGGTGGTCATCGTGCCGAAAGGTGCGCACACGCAGTTATATTTATACATGCGCGTTCATTCGTGTTATACACTCGTTATAAACATCCGTGTTTTCATTTCGCGATATATTGAGGCAAATAATTTGGGAACCAAATCAGCGCCCCGACTGACAGTGGACCAATGCCGTCAGCGCCTTCGCAGAGGGAGGGGCTGTATGGGAACGCTGGCATGATGAGCGGCAACGAAACCATCTGTGGAAGAAGACGACGAACGCGCGAGCAGTGGCACGAGCCATTGCTGGTGATGATAGTTTTGCTCAAACATATTTGTTGGCGGACACGAAAAATGCACGGAACCCTAGCCATAAACAGGTTCGCTGTAAAATAAAAGGAAGGTTCCTTCGGAGACACGCCGTCAGTGGAGACGACCACGGGTATGCTACGGTTTCTTCCACTAGGATGCCTCCCGATCCTTGGCGAGCCGCTCGTATAGTGGGTTGTGCCACTCCACTTCCTGCCAGCCAACCAACCGCCGCTCGAGACTCCGCGTGAAATCAGCTCGCGTCTCGTAGCGTCCCCCTTCTAACGTTCTGTCGCGCACCCAAGCCGAAATGCGAGCTTCTTCGGACAGCAGCCTCTCGGACGAAGGTCCTTTGCGTTCGACGCGCGCTGCAGCGCAGGTTGGTGGCCGGCGCCCCAGGGGACCCGCGCCCTTTGACGAGCCTGGCTCGCGGGGCTCGCGTAGCGCTTCGCCTCCGACAGCGCCGCCGAACAGACGCCGCTTTCTCGGTGCGCACACCGCGACGAAAGGTCGTCGAAGCAGACTGCCCCCGCAAGAAGTCGCGTCGCAGGAGGAAGAACCGACGCACGGCAGGCGACTCCCTCCGGACCAGCCGGAGCCTCGGAGCAGACGCACCTTCGAGGACAGCGTCGGTTTCCACGGTCAGCGATCGCTACTGCGCCGGAACGCCTCGCGCGAGGGCGTCAGGTGGCTGGACCTGCCGTCACCCGACATCAGGGGACCATTCCAGGACAGACGCACCTCCCCGTGCGGTACGGGACGGCACCCCCAGCGCGTGAGGCGCCACTCGCTGTCGGGCCGGGAACGCCGGCAGGACTGCGGGCACGTCCGGAACCGCGAACCCCGCCGCTTGTCGCCTAGACTCGCGTCGCAGTCCAGCCGCAGACGCGTAAGTTTCCACGGCACGCGAAATAGATGAGCACTAAAACGGTTAAGACTGACAAAGTGTTCTTTTAAAACTCTAATTTATTTAATTTCGCCATACGAGGTTGATTAACTAGTAAAAAAATATTAAGGCCAAACTTCCTTTCTTTTTAATTTCGTGCAGGAATTTCGGCGCCGGTACACGTCAGTGTGATGTCGGGGACATCAGAGCATTATCTCTCATTTCAGTCGTTGCGGTGGCAGTGTATCAGTTCCCAAAAGCCCCAGTTCGGTCTATAATCTAGTCTAGGCTATAATCTATCTATAACCTATCTAGGCTATAATCTAGTCCACGTATTGCCGAAAAAATAACGTGAACTAGGCCCGAACAGTTAAAGCACAGGAACGTAATGGCGAGCTGATGCGGGAGTCTTCACCCGCTTTTAGTTTTTGCGTCTTTTCTGGCTTGTCACGCCTACTCTCTCAGTACAGGGTAGCTTTATTGATATGATATATTTTAGGCGCGTCATCTACCACAGCTCAATTGAATTTTTCTTTTAGTGTCCCTCTAAACTAGTTCAGTTCATCATTTGATCTGTTTGGGCGGAAACGGCCTATGCAGTCTACCCTCACTGGCTTCACGCGAGACTTGCTGTAATGGGCACTACACATAACTGTCTACAAACGTTACTTTCTTTTTTTTGGCCACTGTTATAGAAGCCTCTAAGTAAGACGGAAGAAAAAAAAAGGCATACAATTTCATCTTTATTTTCATTCTTGTCAGGTTTTTTCTTTTTTTTCAGATCATCAATACATTGTTCCGAACTGAAGTCGCGTAATGTTAATTACCTTTCTTTTAGCTGCATTTTAAGAGCGCTATCAACCTGGCATCACCCGTCAGTTTACTGCTCTTGCGACTGTTTCTACAAGTGTCAGCTAGATTCGCAACCCATCCTGAGGCCGCGTGCTGCGGTTACGTCAATTAGCACGGAGCTTTTATTTGCCCCCGGCATGTATACAGGGGCGTGGGCCATACCATATATGTACGTATATCCAAGGTTAGACGTCAAGGCGTTTCGTCTCAAGGCACTCGCCAACGACAAGAGGTCAAAATAACGTCGATGTTGGCAACTGCGCTCTGCCGCAACGCTCCATCGTCGCCTCCTCTGCTGCTGATTTAGCAAAGCTCTCTACACACCCGCCTAACGTCAGGCAGATGAGATGAGCCTGGAAGTCGACACCCACGCACGCTCTAAAAGTTCAGGCCTTTAATGTTTTACGCCATAAAATACGGGGGAGAAACGTACGGGGGAGAGCCGTTCAACCAGCGTGAGAATGATGGGTAGTGCATGGATTTTTTTTTTTTTCTGCTATCTAACAACGCTTTATAAATAAAGCAAACAGTTAGTTGGACCACGATATTGGAGTGATGCCTTTTCAGATGTCATTCTTTTTTGCGCTTCATGAGTGGTCAGAGCGACGCTTGACCCGCGTTGTCGACGGGATTAGCTGACTGCGAACGGTGCATGATAAGCGTCGCATAGAGTCGAGCGGAAGGCATCGCTACATCATACTGCCCTGTTTGTTTTGTTTTATGGTTGTTTCATTGTGGTTAAATTTTCATTTCTTGAGCGCGGGTAATTGATTTACATTTATTTATTTATTTTTATTTATTTAACAATACTGTCAACCCCCTTGCGAGGGTCCTTACAGAGAGGGTTATGGAAAAATATATAAAAGAAAAGAACATTGCAATAATTACAAACACAGAATACATCAAAATCAAGCGGCGCATTCGCACAGATAGTCATCCAGAGATTTTTTGAATTGGGACAGATCTGTATGTTCCACTACACACATCGGTAACTTGTTCCACGTTTCAATCACGTCGGGGAAGAAGGAGTGCCTGAATGTATTAGTGTGAGTGATATAAGCTTCGATAGATCGGTTATGGTTGGTTCTAGAGCTCCGTTTGCCAGGTGCTAGTATGTATGTTTCCTGCCTAATATTTATTTGGCCTTGAAGTATTTGAAATAATAAGTTCAATCGATGTTTTTGTCTACGTGTTTCTAGCAGGTCCAGTTTAGAAACACGGAGCATTTCTGTGACTGAATCAGTCCTCCGATATCGGGAGCATATAAAGCGCACCGCGTACCTCTGTATTTTCTCTAGTTGTTTCTTCAAATAAGCTTGATGAGGGCTCCATACCTCTGACGCGTACTCGAGAACTGGCCTTACAAAAGTTTTGTATGCGGCGAGTCGTACATCGCATGCAGTACCCTCCAATTTTTTTCGCAAGAAAAATAACCTCCCGTATGCTTTGGAACAAAGATTATTTATATGTATACTCCACGATAAGTTTTCTGTTATCGTTATTCCCAGGTATTTAAACTGACTTGTATTCATCAGACACTTGTCACCAATAGTGTATGGAAACAAAAGACGGCCCCTTTTTCGTGTGGTAATATGTGTATATGTTGATTTAGAGTAATTTATTTCCATACTCCATTTGTTGCACCATCCGCTTAACGCCTTTAGACAGTTATTAAGCTTAAGTTGGTCAGCCGTGTTTCGTACTGTAGAATAAAATAAACAGTCATCCGCGAACAGTTTAAGATGTACATCTGGTTCCATCACAGCAGAAATGTCATTAATATACACCAAAAATAAAAGCGGTCCCAGGACAGATCCCTGCGGGACTCCCGAGAGTACTGCCAGTGAGCCGGAGACATGACCATCCATTCTGACCACCTGGTTGCGATTCGTTAAGTAAGCTTTAATCCATTTTATTATAGTGGCATTAAGGCCGGTTATTTCCAGTTTGTAAATC
Organism: Dermacentor andersoni; assembly: GCF_023375885.2. Classification (NCBI taxonomy): domain Eukaryota; kingdom Metazoa; phylum Arthropoda; class Arachnida; order Ixodida; family Ixodidae; genus Dermacentor; species Dermacentor andersoni. The sequence goes on from NC_092814.1 coordinate 307,094,646, forward strand.
AGCTTCTTGTGTGGCACCTTGTCAAAGGCCTTGGCAAAATCTATGGCGATTACGTCAATCTGCTCTCTGGCATCAATCGCCATTGCGAAATCATGAATTGTCTCTACTAGTTGTGTGGTAGTGGAAAGGCCTGTTCTGAAGCCATGCTGGTATGGGTAAAGTAAACAATTATTTTCTAAATGGCGAATGATATGCTTAGCTATTATGTGTTCCAGAAGTTTACAAGAAATGGATTTAAGAGATATAGGCCTGTAATTATTCACTATTGTTCGATTGCCGCCTTTAAACACCGGAATAACTATTGCACTGCGCCAATCTTGGGGTACAGAATGAGTTTGTAATGATTTCTGAAATATAAGGGTCAAGTAACGCGACGCCCATTCAGCATATCTGTGAAGAAACTGGGTCGCTATGTCATCTGGTCCATACGCTTTTTTTGCATCTAAATTCAAGAGCTGCTGAAATACGCCCTCCTGTGTAATTATGATGTCATCCATTTGGCTTGGCTCTGTGCTTTCAGAACTAACATCGACGTCATCATCGTTCGTGGTGAACACGGACTGAAAGAAGTGATTAAAGTGTTCTACAATATCTTTTTTGTTTATCAGAACTTGATCTTCTTTCCTGATTTCCTGTACCTCTTCCTTTCTATCACTGAAATATCGCCAAAACTTTTGCGGTGATGTTCTGAGGAAGCGGCTAAGCGTGTCACTGAAGAATTTTTTTTAGAATCGTGCAGGGCTTGCTTCATCTCAGCTCGAAGTCGCGAAACCTGAGTAGATTTATTTTTGCTTTTACGTAGCCTTTTTATTTTTCTTTTCATATGAATTATGTTCCTGGTCATCCAGGGGCTTCGGTGCTTTGTCTTCTTTACGCGTTTAGGGATATAGGTGTCCTCGCAGTGTTGTACAATTACCTTAAAGTTCTGCCACAACTCTTCTACTGTTTTAGTATGGAAATCAATTTCAAAGTCAGCAAATGCAGAATCCAGGTAGTCAAGGATGGAAACATCATCCGCGCGTCCATAATCGTTAATGCGTACAGGGATGTAAGGCCTGAAACAAACACTTGCTCCCACTGCGATTGTAACAATAATCATCTTGTGGTCAGAGATACCATTCGCAACGTTAACAGCATAAGCACCTATTTTATCCGACACAAACACCAGATCCAACAATGACTGCGATGTGGCCGTTACTCGTGTGTCTTCTTGAACAATTTGGTTTAGATTATATATGAACATAAGTTCCAATAACTTCTCTATTCTAGTTGAACCGGAGCCAATAGTACATGGGTTTTGCCAATCTATGTTATGAAGATTAAAATCGCCGGTCATTATTAATCTCGCGTCTGCTTTGACATTTGCACGTAGGAAAGTGTTTAGGTCTTCCAGCAACCCAGGCGAGGCAGAAGGTGCGCGATACACGGCACCAACAATGTAGGTAATACCATGAAATGTAATCTTGCACCAAACCGTTTCAGGAACATCGCAATCAATCAATGCAGCACATACAGAGTTTTTTACTATGATACAAACGCCCCCACCACGTGTGTCCCTGTCTTTCCTAAACATTCTATAGCCGGGAGGAACAATACAGTCATCAGATATATTTTTATGTAACCACGTTTCTGTTATTACCACAACGTGTGGGCTTTGTGAAAGGAGCAGATATTCTAATTGTGTAGTCTTATTTACAATACTTCGCGCGTTCAAACTTAACATGCGTAGCTATATCTGTGACGACGAGCCCGAGGTGTTGCCTATGGTATCAGGATCATCAGTGCCACTTGGCCGATCTGACCTGTGCTGTTGTCTGTTATCAGCCCTATGCCCTAAGCTTTTAGACAGCAGGCAGCGTTCATTGCGGTTGTGATCCCAAAAATATGTATCGTTGTTTATGCGAAGTTTATCATGAACGAGCAGGACCTTTGCTTTCTTGGCCCTGTCTGCGGCTGCGCTTTCCCATAGTTTTCTGCGTATATCTAATGTTTCTTTGGCATAGTCAGAGCTAATACGCCAAACAGTACCTTTTAATTTAGCACCTTTCTTCAGCAAGCTTTCCTTTTCTCTGATATCGTAAAACCTAAGAATAACTGGTCTACATTTTGTTGGTTGGGGTTTACCAAGGCGATGAATTCGCTCAACTGTATGAACCTGTACACCCATAGTTTTTTTAAATATATTCTCCAGAACAAGTTCTTTTAGTTTTGACTCTGTTTCTGCACCATAGTCAGTCCCCGTTTCACTGACGCCAAAGACTAACAAATTATTACGCCGGCTCCTGTTCTCGTAATCGACTAACTTTGCAGCCTGTTCATGAACTATACTTTCTAAATGCCCAATCCTGCTGTTCATTGTATCAACTGCATCAAAAAGGCTCTGTATCCTGTCTGTCTTTGCGCTCAGTGTGACAATTTCACTTTTAATGTCATCCATCTTACGAGCGAACGCAGTCTGGTTGCGAATAATCTCTTCTAGCATTTCGTTTACCTTGGGTCCGGGATTCTTCTCTACATCTCCCGCCATAAGCAACAAAAGAAGCACTGACCAGCAGTCATACAAAATATCACAACACTTGCGAGGGCACGGCAAGACTATCAAAAAGCGGTTGTCGCTACGATAAAGAACTATATTGTCCATAGCACTTGCCTGCAAGAGCAGTAGTGGTGGCTTAGGCATCTTGTTCGTCAGCCAGGTGCCGTGCCCTCTGAAGCGAATGTCGCATCGAGGCTCCTTAAGTACGATGTCGAGTGATGACGTCACACTTGCGGAACGTTGATCAAAGATAGTGCAGTCCACGGTGTCATTGCCACGAGGTACTCGGAAGAAAGCCAGTAGTCCGTTGTTCGTTGTTGTGGCGGTGAAAATCCACGGCAATACCTGCAAGAGCAGTAGTGGTGGCTTAGGCATCTTGTTCGTCAGCCAGGTGCCGTGCCCTCTGAAGCGAATGTCGCATCGAGGCTCCTTAAGTACGATGTCGAGTGATGACGTCACACTTGCGGAACGTTGATCAAAGATAGTGCAGTCCACGGTGTCATTGCCACGAGGTACTCGGAAGAAAGCCAGTAGTCCGTTGTTCGTTGTTGTGGCGGTGAAAATCCACGGCAATACCTGCAAGAGCAGTAGTGGTGGCTTAGGCATCTTGTTCGTCAGCCAGGTGCCGTGCCCTCTGAAGCGAATGTCGCATCGAGGCTCCTTAAGTACGATGTCGAGTGATGACGTCACACTTGCGGAACGTTGATCAAAGATAGTGCAGTCCACGGTGTCATTGCCACGAGGTACTCGGAAGAAAGCCAGTAGTCCGTTGTTCGTTGTTGTGGCGGTGAAAATCCACGGCAATACCTGCAAGAGCAGTAGTGGTGGCTTAGGCATCTTGTTCGTCAGCCAGGTGCCGTGCCCAGGTGCCGTGCCCTATGACAGCTGATTCACTGCATTACATACTTTCCAAGGCATAGAACAATTTTGACACATTTCAATGTGCCCTTAGTTAAATTTAGATTATATTTGGGCAGTAACACTCCCGCTCGGAAATTATAGTTTGACGTAGTAAGTAATTTAGCTTTGTTTTTTTTCTTTGGATATAGTGTTCCAAAGACAATGAAAACGCAAAAAGCGGAAAACGAACGAGCGTAATATAGACGTAAACTGGATTTCCGCAGTGACAGACGCTCTCTCGAGAATCCGCCTTTTGCATGAACGGAAAGATTTTAAATTTAAATTATGGGGTATTACGTGCCAAAACCACGATCTGATTATGAGGCACGCCGTAGTGATGTACTGCCGTATAATTTCGAAAACCTGGGGTTCTTTGACGTGCACCTAAACGTGCACACGGGGGGGGGGTCGCATTTTTGTATGAACGGAGTGCACATGCGCTGTAGACCTATAGCAGCGAGCGCAGAAAAATTTTTGTACGGCGGCTCGCGGAGCGAACGACACGCGCGTATGGAATATCGTGGGTAGCTGGCAAACTTATATATATAGTCGACGTGGACGGGAACTCAAACTGTCAAACTCAATGCCGCAGACGTATAGTGTACTTGCGCCAGTTCGGGGCAAGTGCTGGTGACCCACAACGGTATTCAATTAAGGTGCGGTCACATTTAGACGACAACCGCCTCACTTTGCCGGCGACAGCAGCCTCCGTCATGACACAATGCACCGACATCAAGTCTGCAAACGGTTCGGAAAAGCCGTGTTTAGCGGCGTGAGTGGAGCTGTATAGGGAGATTGATATATAACATCTCCGTCGCATTGCAAAGACACGACGCCGCGCCGACGAGGCTGATATGTTGCGGCTGAGTGCTACGAGCTGTTCGCTCTTTATGTTTCGCCCGTTCACAAATCGCCATTTCGCATGTCCAACAAAACTGTCGATTTCATTACCGATTTGTAGAGCAATAATTTCCTTCGAGAGCGCCTAATTCAGCCGCGGAACTCCGGCGCCAGAGAGCCAGAAGCAGTCTACTGCGACCCGCCGCGGTAGCCGTAGTGGCTGTGACGTAGCGCTGCTCAGCTCGAGGTCGCGGGTTCGACTCCGATCGACCCGGGCGGCCGCATGCTAAACGGGGGCGGAATGCAAAAAAAACGCTCGTGTACAGCATTGGGTGCACGTTAAATAACGCCAGACTGTCAAACTTAAATCCGGAGCCCGTTGTACTACGGTGTGCCTCATCATCAGGTCGTGGTTTTGGGCCGTAAAACTGCAGAATTTTGTACTCTAGCTGTTGCGTACCAGATGGTTCATAGTGACCAAGTAACGTGCTCCACAATATACAAGAAGGACGGAAGGAAATATATCACCAGAACGCGGTGTGTTCTGCGCTCTATCCCATCTTTATCTGTCTCTGTCCTTTCAGGATAGCTTACATGATCAGAGAGGCGGATTTGTTTACATAGGCGAGTAGGGCCACTGATCGGCTTTCGCTTCAAGTACAGGGGAAACCGCACACGCAGCGCTTACATCAAATAATGACGAAACGTTGCAGGACACACAAGTTCGCGTAGATTAGCAACATCGCATCGTTCGCGCCGGTATATGAGCGTCCAGCTCCTTCGCTACCAGTGTTATAGCATAGCGCATAAATTATCTGGTTCTCAGTACATACTCTGCGTCATCAATGCGGTTTACGTCTTCGACATCGCACTATAGTGTTGTATGATCACTATGTGCTCATTGTCATTCATTCATGGAGCCTGTAGTTTTCTCGCGAAAGTACTGATGCCAGTAAAAACTGACACGGCGTGCTCTGGGAGCTAGCTGAGTAAGGTGGTCGTTTTCCCTGCTGCCTCCAACGGGCAATCCCTTAATTATTGGCTGTTCGACATAAGACGCAAACAGTGCATCAAAAAATTAAATATTGTGTCAGCATATCAATACGCACAGACCGACCCAGGTATGTATTTACATCAAATTCATTTAAACAAGCGCCGGCGAGTGCGAGTGGAAGCTATAGCCTATACCAAAATGGGATGTTGGCACCGCACCGTGTCGTTGATTTCCGATTCTTTTGTGTGCACCATACCAATTTGGGAAGAGTGCTTGTTTTCAAATCAACGTGGTCTGTGCTAATTACCTATAAGAACAGCTTTCCACCGTCCTACACTTGCTCAGTCTTCAGTTCATGAATGGAATCGACACCAGCTCGAAGTTTATGCGGGTGGCCGGCGAGTGCTCGAGTTCGTGTATTTCAACTTCGAAAGCGCGCTTCGATTCTAATTGAGCCCGACAAGGTGTAAGTGCAAGCCCAGACATGGCGCCGATCGCATTTCGATGCGATGTTCTCGGCGGTCGATCGCACGGCTACTCGTTTTGCCACCGCAGCCGGCCCGAAAGCCTGCGATGACTCGCGGTTGTCAGTCGCGGCAGTGTTGTCGTCGGTGTGTCCTGCCCCGGAAGCGTCCATTGACGCCAAACGAAATTACCAAAACGGCTGACAAACACATAAACATTTCAGCTCACACTTCATGCAACGTGCTTTCCGCGTCGCGAATTCTCGATGCCGTAGATTTTGTTTCTTGCGGCGTACGCTAAGGTGTCGCCACAGCGCGGTGCTAAAGACGGTAGACGAAGTTTAGGCAAATCCATGGGTACAGTCCGTCATTCCCATGTTTTCTTGACTGCCACACCTTCGGCGCGCGGAGACATTAGGTATACAAAACTTTATGCTGACATCCCACATACCATGCACTTCATCTAAGCGGCGAATCGAACGCGTCATGAACTCTCGCTTGAAGACTATTTCCGTTAAGCGTCTCTTGAGAGGGGACCGCTGAATACCGCAAGATCACTCACGCTGCAGCAGTTCTGCCGTACCCGTGTGTTAACAAGCTTGCCACAAGTTTAAATGTTCAACGGGAAAGCTACACATAGTACATATTTACATGTTAACTTTTAATCACGACGTCATAAATAATCGTTGCACGAAAACGAACACGGTGCTTACTGTGATACTAGTTGGCGACTGTACCTTGTCCCCTCGAAGAGTTGCACCACTGCCTCAGCGATATATGTAGGCCCCCAGAGAGTAGGCATGCCGCTTCCGCCAGTTCTTCCTGGAAACAAAGTGGTGACGTAGGTCGGGAAAACGCTCTATGCAATGTCTCCTAATAGCATGAGGACCTGAAAGCTACGAGTTGCGACGTCAAGCTAATTGAACAAAGCGACCAAAAGAAGTATTTTTGAAGCATGCATAGCAACGCCGTTACGTTGTACGAGGCGGCACTCATCTGTAGCGTCAGCTTCTGCGCATATATGAGCTTCCAAATAGCCTCGATGCGAACTATATGAGGCATTTTTCTGGTGCATTTGATCTGGCTTTGTTGTTGTTGTTGTTGTTGTTTGTTAGTGCGACAGTATGGTCTTGATTTCAATCCTCTTCGATGACGGGCAGGTGTCCTCCCCGAGCATCCGTTCGTGGGTGCCGACGGTGATCCGCGTCGAGAAGCGCTCCGTGTCCAAGCTGACGCTGTACTCGGCCGTGTTCCTGTGCCTGGTCGTGATCGCAGCCTTCGTGCTGGTGCTGGCGCGCAAGGTGCCCGCATACGCTGCTCGCAAGGAGCACGTCTGCTCGACGGGAGGCTGCCTCGAGCACGCGCGCCGTCTGCTGAGCACGCTGAACGCGTCTGTCGATCCGTGCCAGGACTTCCACACGTACGTGTGCGGCGGGGACGACCCTGCTTCCAGCCCCAACGATGCGCTGGACCGCTTCTACGGATCCAAGGTCAGAGCTCAGGCGACGACCCTCTACAATCTGCCTTCGGCGTCGCGGTATATACGTTGCACTTAAAGGGGTCACGGTGTATCACACTATATCCTTTTCTCTCACCGTGTTTTTCCATGCATAAAGTAGCCACTGGGACAAACACCAGCGAATTTCACGGTATCGACATTCCTGGGGGATTCTTCTTTGGTTTTTTTTTTTTTTTTGCTTATTCGTGCAGGCTTTGCTAGTCTGAAAGCCATCGCGCATTAGCAGCTGCTGACAAAGTATAGTTCAACTGCGACCCCACTGTTCGCGTCGTCTGCTGTTTGTTGTGGAGCTCAAGTTTATTTACCTACAGACGCACTGAAGAGGCGAGCACTACGTTCTTTTCTTATTTTTTTCTTTTTGCTTAAACTGAAACGCGAAGAAGGCTTCGCTAAAAGTAAATAACGATGTTAGCGCAACGATACCACAAATCCAGTCGCCTTTTTAGACCGACCAAACTCGGCAACGGCGGCTGCTGACACCAGCCGACACAGAGGGCGCTGTGTGCGCTCGTAACGTAATATGTGGGCTGTCCCAACTATCATGCACTAAGATATCAAAATATGCAAAAGCGACGTAGCTGGACAGAACCAAGGTAATGTTGTTTGCCATCGATCGGAGATACATTTTTTTGCATTCCACTTAATTACATAATTAGTCTTAATTAACCTGTGAACTTCTCAAATGCTATAATTAGATTAAAAGTGTGAAGGAGAAAGTTATAGAGCAACATGAAAAACTCCCGCTACCGCTTTTTGTTGCTCAATACGTGCTACGTAAAACTTTTTTCCGAGATAGAAAGAACCCCACGAATATACGCAATGTGCCTCGATGGGCCAGTCACGCGGCAATTCTGCGTGTATTCGCAGCCTTCTTTCACGCTAGGAAAAACAGTTTTATGTAGCGCGTATTGAGCAACAGAAAGCTCTGTCGGGAGTTTTTCATGTTGCTCCAGAATGTTGTCATTGACACTTTTTCATCTAATTATAATATTTGAGAAGTTCAATAATAAACTAAGACTAATGTAACTAGGCGGAATGCAAAAAAATAATCTGGGTTATCTACAAGCCACGGCAAACATCACCGTGGTTCTGTCCAGCTACGCGGTATTTACATATCTTTAAATCTCGGTGCATGATAGTTAGGAAACCCCGCATAGTTTGAATTCAAACCGACATGGGCTCTGCTAAATAAAGTAAGAAGACCTTGAAGCTTTAGAGCGAAGCACTTATGGCACGTTCACACTGAGGAATCCGGCGTCTAAAGCGAATGGAATTCTCCTGCCGCCGCAAATCGCGTCGCACCGTTCCTGCGGAGACCGGAGGCCTTGACTTCGGCGTAACCGAGCGAACGAGCACAGCGAAAGATAAGAGCGAACGCGGCGCGCAGCGGGGAGATGAAAGACGCCAAGAGGAGAGCGGAGGAGGGTGTGGAGAAAAGGGTGAGGAGGAAAGCAGAGTACCGGCACGACCAAGCATGCGGCCAGCGCGGAAACAACGCTGGCGTGGGCTTCGGACCCAGTGCGCATGCGCTACTTCGACTGCGGCGCCGCCGCCGCTAGCGAATGCGTTCCACACGAGCCACGCGTTCCCGGGTTCACACTTTCTTTCTGGACATTGAGCGACGCAATTGGTGGAAATGCTTCGTCTGCAGCTGCTGCTAAACGAGCTGCCCAAACAGAGGTTCAGCGCCGCCGCCGAGAGCACCTTGTCCTTCAGAATCAAGTTCTTTCCCATAATGTATCGCGAATTCAAAACAACTGCTGCCCTCGAAATTGGCACTAGCGTGTATTGTAATCGTCGGTGAGTTTTTTTTAACTGCTTAATATTATCGCCGAAATTATATATTCTCGTACCGTGTGTGGGCGTGTAGTGTCCCCTTCGGAGAGATATGTAAAGATGTGCACGTTTGCGGCAGCCCAGCATGAGGTGCAGACTCTTCTTTTGTTTTTAAATGCACAAGCATTTCTATGCTCACCCAACGAGTAAAGCCGTCCGTCCGTTCGTCACATAAGACGATCGCTTTCAAGATAGGGCCCGCAGCTGCGGGCAAGTCCACCTTCGTGCCGCCTCTCGCTTCAACGGGAACTAAGCGGCCAGGACAAAGCGAACACCAAGCTGACAGCACACGGCGCACTCTGCTCCCCTCGCAAATCGCTTACAAGATATGGCCCGCGCAGCCGCGCCACACCCAGCTTCAGTGACTCAGCCACCACCGGAGCACCGTTGATGACGATTGATAACAGACAGTAGAGATTTCAAGCGTGTCCGGTATTCCGGCAAGCGCGGGCGGTTTGCCGGTTTAGCGGGGACGTAAACGTGAGCGGCCAGATTGGTGGCGCCAGCTGGTGGCGCAAAGCTCAACCACACAAACACAAAGCTAACTACTATATCCTGCTTAGCTGCTGGTGTGAATTTTCGACAGTGGCGTAATCGTGTTCAGAATTACGCCGCTGCAAAAAATTTGCATGAGTAGCGAAGCAGGATACAGTGGGTTACTGCAGTTTTAGTTCTGTGTTTGTCGGGTTGAACTCTACGCCACAAGGCGGCTGCACCGCTCTGGCCGCTCACGTTTACGCCCCCGCAAATCCGGCAATCCGCCCAAACCACTCCAGTTTACCGGAATAGCGGACAAGATAAAGGTCTCTAGTTTTAGTTTAGCGTTTGCAACCGAACGTAAAAGCATTACGTACGTAAAGAAATAGCGTCGTCCTCACTGCGCATGCTCGGAATGTTATTGGGTTTCTGCGGTTTACACGCGCTTTGATAACGTACGTTATTTTGCGAGTTTAACGTTCGTAATGTTTACGGAGGCTAAGAAATAGCGTTGTCGAACACGGCGGGGCAGAGTTCTGACTGGTGTGGTTTAAACCTGTTGCCAGCTTTGCGGGTCAATGTTGCCAGACTGCCTGCCAAATTTGACGGGAAAAAACACCGTCAAATGTAGCGAATGCAACGACGCCGTTTTCGAAGCGCACAGAGTTACCAGATCACACGCGCGCAGGCTCCCAGCTCCCGACAGTACCGGAAAGCTGCTGCATAACCCGCGCGCTTTCGAATCGCTTGCTTGTTGTGGGCCCTGTTCTCCGACGGTACGAAGCGCTTTCTTTCGTTGCACACGCTGTGACTGGTCCGCGCGGGACGAGGCTTTCGCTGGATCTAAAACTGAAACGCGTCGCATAACGATATATCGCTGCGCGCTCTCGCTACAACGTTAGAAAAGGGTTGGATCGCCTTGATTAGCGTAGGCAGTGTCCTGACGATTATGCTGCTCGCAATAAAGACTTTTCTGAAACTGACACGCGTCGCATAACACTTGGTGCACGATATATCGCTGCGCGCTCTCGCTACAACGTTAGAAAAGGGTTGGATCGCCTTGATTAGCGTAGGCAGTGTCCTGACGATTACGCTGCTCGCAATAAAGACTTTTCTGAAACTGACACGCGTCGCATAACACTTGGTGCACGATATATCGCTGCGCGCTCTCGCTACAACGTTAGAAAAGGGTTGGATCGCCTTGATTTGCAACAGGCAGTGTCCTGACGATTACGAAAGACTTTTCTGAAACTGACACGCGTCGCATAACACTTGGTGCACGATATATCGCTGCGCGCTCTCGCTACAACGTTAGAAAAGGGTTGGGTCGCCTTGATTTGCGTAGGCAGTGTCCTGACGATTACGCTGCTCGCAATAAAGACTTTTCTGAAACTGACACGCGTCGCATAACATTTGGGGCGCTTCAATTCGCTGCGCGCGATCGCTGCAACGGGGCAAATTAAGTGTTTGCTGTGCCTTTATCTGCGTAAAGAATTTTTCTGAAACGCGACGCGAAACCCCCGGGGCTTTTTTTCTGGCTACGCGCGCGGTTTCCGCCGCAAGTGCGTCGCGCACCGGCGCGGATCTATCACTACGTACCTGCAAGTTCTGTTTACCTGCATTTTTCTGCTTCTTGTCTGTCACCACGCAAGGGCTGCAGCCCATACGCTTTCAGAACTTTCAGTCATTACAGCTGCGTAATGTTTTTAAATATTCTGTGCATCCGGTTGAACCATGCAGTGAATGCAAGTATTGCAGCTCGAGGTATTTCTCGGTTGGAGAGGGTCACGGCCGGAGCAGCGTGAGGTTTCTCAGCCCTGCCGATGCACCATTGGAGGGGCTCTGAAAAGAGCCGTTTGTGAAGAGAAGAACATTCAGACGAAGGAGGATTTGTGACAGCAAGGCCATCCAAGCAGCTGCGCACGAGGTTGTCTTAGAAGGGGTAGCGGCGGGCGATTGCCTCCATCAGCCGAAGGAAGCAGTCTGTGATCCCTGGTCGCCCGTTCACCGACATCCACCAGGCCCAGGCAAGGTGCGAGCGCAGCAGAGCCGGCGAGGTTTTGTTACCGTTTTGAACGAGTAGGCGCTTCGCCTTCTGCCACTCGCTCTCTATGCGTTGCGTTTTTGCCCCTGTTACAGGGTCAACAAAGTTTACGCTGTGATTTACGGTGTGCCAGTCCAGGTTCAATGGCGCTCCATTGGCGTCCGCAAGAGTGGGTATACATTGATACGCAGCCCATTCGTCGCTGGGAACTGTGGTGCCTGGGAGGACATTTTTGGCGATTACGGGGCCGAGGGTAGCGGCGTCCCTCTTGTCAACTTCGAAGAGCCTCAGCTCTTTTATCTGAACGCAGAGCATTCCAAAAATCCATGGACCCCGGTCCGCTACACCACCGTAGTTGTTACGGCACCTGGGAGGAACGTTGTCTCCAGCGAGGAGGCGACCTCGGTTAGATTTGCGTCTGCCTCTCATTAGGCACTCGTCGATCTGAACGACCTGGCCTACACCTCCCATCGGCGGCTGTTCTAAAAGCTCGGCCAGCGCCACCTCCCTAACATAATTTCTCCAGTCCGTGCGGGTGCTATTGCCCATTTTAAATACATTCTGCACCAGCTTTTTAGTGCTCCTGGAGGAGAGCCCATTAACCAAGGCGTACGTCAACCAGATTATTTCCCTTCGCGAGAGTTTCACGTTGGGGCGTCCCAGTACGTCGGTACAAGCAAAAAATGAGCCCTGCCCTGGCTGCCCGTGCAATGCATCGGAACCGCGGAGCTGTGAAACCTGCTTCCTGCAGCGGTTGCATTTGAAGCTAGGTCTGGTACCTTTTCTGCACCGGCGATGGTATGTGACGACTTCTCCCTCGCATCCCGGCTCGCTGGGATTGAACCCTAGATCCTTGCAGACGCCCCAGAAGTCAGACGTCGGTGGACGCCCTTGACGGGTTCCGGTCCTCTGAGGTCGAACTGTCGGCGTCGGCACGAGCCCCACTCCACGCAGAAAGGCCTCTTCCGCGGCAGGGTCCCTGAGGATGTCCGAAATCTCCAACACACTTGGGTCCATCCGTGGCGTCATCATGGCAAAATCAAATGAGGAGACGAAATTGTTGCGGTATTTATAAGCCCCTACGTGGACGCGGGGGAGGGCGACTCGGATGAAACGTTACCAAATAAGGAGACATCGAAGGCACCTGCTACGTTAACGAGAGTGAGGAGGGCTCGAGTTCAGTGGTCATGGGTCACATGGTCATGATCACGAGGTAGGCAGCTCAAAACAATACCATATAAGGTAACGCCAATTGAACCCTGGAGCGAGGTGTTAACCTGGGAGTTAACGAGAGTGAGGAGGGCTCGCATGAAGCGCTACCAAATAAGGATATCGAATGCAGCCGCTACATAAAGGCGGCGCATGTCACGTGGTGTGGATTTCGATCCACGTGACCCAGGTTCAATTGGCGTTACCTTATATGGTATTGTTTTGAGCTGCCTACCTCGTGATCATGACCATGTGACCCATGACCACTGAACTCGAGCCCTCCTCACTCTCGTTAACGTAGCAGGTGCCTTCGATGTCTCCTTATTTGGTAACGTTTCATCCGAGTCGCCCTCCCCCGGGTCCACGTAGGGGCTTATAAATACCGCAACAATTTCGTCTCCTCATTTGATTTTGCCATGATGACGCCACGGATGGACCCAAGTGTGTTGGAGATTTCGGACATCCTCAGGGACCCTGCCGCGGAAGAGGCCTTTCTGCGTGGAGTGGGGCTCGTGCCGACGCCGACAGTTCGACCTCAGAGGACCGGAACCCGTCAAGGGCGTCCACCGACGTCTGACTTCTGGGGCGTCTGCAAGGATCTAGGGTTCAATCCCAGCGAGCCGGGATGCTAGGGAGAAGTCGTCACATACCATCGCCGGTGCAGAAAAGGTACCAGACCTAGCTTCAAATGCAACCGCTGCAGGAAGCAGGTTTCACAGCTCCGCGGTTCCGATGCATTGCACGGGCAGCCAGGGCAGGGCTCATTTTTTGCTTGTACCGACGTACTGGGACGCCCCAACGTGAAACTCTCGCGAAGGGAAATAATCTGGTTGACGTACGCCTTGGTTAATGGGCTCTCCTCCAGGAGCACTAAAAAGCTGGTGCAGAATGTATTTAAAATGGGCAATAGCACCCGCACGGACTGGAGAAATTATGTTAGGGAGGTGGCGCTGGCCGAGCTTTTAGAACAGCCGCCGATGGGAGGTGTAGGCCAGGTCGTTCAGATCGACGAGTGCCTAATGAGAGGCAGACGCAAATCTAACCGAGGTCGCCTCCTCGCTGGAGACAACGTTCCTCCCAGGTGCCGTAACAACTACGGTGGTGTAGCGGACCGGGGTCCATGGATTTTTGGAATGCTCTGCGTTCAGATAAAAGAGCTGAGGCTCTTCGAAGTTGACAAGAGGGACGCCGCTACCCTCGGCCCCGTAATCGCCAAAAATGTCCTCCCAGGCACCACAGTTCCCAGCGACGAATGGGCTGCGTATCAATGTATACCCACTCTTGCGGACGCCAATGGAGCGCCATTGAACCTGGACTGGCACACCGTAAATCACAGCGTAAACTTTGTTGACCCTGTAACAGGGGCAAAAACGCAACGCATAGAGAGCGAGTGGCAGAAGGCGAAGCGCCTACTCGTTCAAAACGGTAACAAAACCTCGCCGGCTCTGCTGCGCTCGCACCTTGCCTGGGCCTGGTGGATGTCGGTGAACGGGCGACCAGGGATCACAGACTGCTTCCTTCGGCTGATGGAGGCAATCGCCCGCCGCTACCCCTTCTAAGACAACCTCGTGCGCAGCTGCTTGGATGGCCTTGCTGTCACAAATCCTCCTTCGTCTGAATGTTCTTCTCTTCACAAACGGCTCTTTTCAGAGCCCCTCCAATGGTGCATCGGCAGGGCTGAGAAACCTCACGCTGCTCCGGCCGTGACCCTCTCCAACCGAGAAATACCTCGAGCTGCAATACTTGCATTCACTGCATGGTTCAACCGGATGCACAGAATATTTAAAAACATTACGCAGCTGTAATGACTGAAAGTTCTGAAAGCGTATGGGCTGCAGCCCTTGCGTGGTGACAGACAAGAAGCAGAAAAATGCAGGTAAACAGAACTTGGAGGTACGTAGTGATAGATCCGCGCCGGTGCGCGACGCACTTGCGGCGGAAACCGCGCGCGTAGCCAGAAAAAAAGCCCCGGGGGTTTCGCGTCGCGTTTCAGAAAAATTCTTTACGCAGATAAAGGCACAGCAAACACTTAATTTGCCCCGTTGCAGCGATCGCGCGCAGCGAATTGAAGCGCCCCAAATGTTATGCGACGCGTGTCAGTTTCAGAAAAGTCTTTATTGCGAGCAGCGTAATCGTCAGGACACTGCCTACGCAAATCAAGGCGACCCAACCCTTTTCTAACGTTGTAGCGAGAGCGCGCAGCGATATTTCGTGCACCAAGTGTTATGCGACGCGTGTCGGTTTCAGAAAAGTCTTTCGTAATCGTCAGGACACTGCCTGTTGCAAATCAAGGCGATCCAACCCTTTTATAACGTTGTAGCGAGAGCGCGCAGCGATATATCGTGCACCAAGTGTTATGCGACGCGTGTCAGTTTCATAAGTCTTTCGTAATCGTCAGGACACTGCCTATGCAAATCAAGGCGATCCAACCCTTTTCTAACGTTGTAGCGAGAGCGCGCTGCGATATATCGTGCACCAAGTGTTATGCGACGCGTGTCAGTTTCAGAAAAGTCTTTATTGCGAGCAGCGTAATCGTCAGGACAGTGCTTATGAAAATCAAGGCGATCCAACCCTTTTCTAACGTTGCAGCGAGAGCGCGCAGCGATATATCGTGCACCAAGTGTTATGCGACGCGTGTCAGTTTCATAAAAGTCTTTCGTAATCGTCAGGACACTGCCTACGCTAATCAAGGCGATCCAACCCTTTTGTAACGTTGTAGCGAGAGCGCGCAGCGATATATCGTGCACCAAGTGTTATGCGACGCGTGTCAGTTTCATAAAAGTCTTTCGTAATCGTCAGGACACTGCCTGTTGCAAATCAAGGCGATCCAACCCTTTTGTAACGTTGTAACGACGGCGCGCAGCGATATATCGTGCAGCAAGAGTTATGCGACGCGTCTCCGTTTCCGAACAGTGCATTGCGAGCAGCGTAATCGTCAGGACACTGCCTACGCTAATCAAGGCGATCCAACCCTTTTCTAACGTTGTAGCGAGAGCGCGCAGCGATATATCGTTATGCGACGCGTTTCAGTTTTAGATCCAGCGAAAGCCTCGTCCCGCGCGGACCAGTCACAGCGTGTGCAACGAAAGAAAGCGCTTCGTACCGTCGGAGAACAGGGCCCACAACAAGCAAGCGATTCGAAAGCGCGCGGGTTATGCAGCAGCTTTCCGGTATTGTCGGGAGCTGGGAGCCTGCGCGCGTGTGATCTGGTAACTCTGTGCGTTTCGAAAACGGCGTCGTTGCATTCGCTACATTTGACGGTGTTTTTCCCCGTCAAATTTGGCAGGCAGTCTGGCAACATTGACCCGCAAAGCTGGCAACAGGTTTAAACCACACCAGTCAGAACTCTGCGCACGGCGGCACCCATGGCTCCCGCTTCAACGTGCGTGCTCGGGATGGCTACGCTCCCACTCGGTTTGATCGCCAGTAACTATTGTAATATGCTTTCGCTTTCTCTAAACTCACCTGAAAGGTTACCTATGAGCGCATAGCACGTCCATTTTCTGGGATCGTTCGGCGATTTTGGCGCACGTACGCCTAGCGAGACGCGTCCACATAGCAACAGCAAGGTGGTGGCTAATGGACCGTCTTGGCTTGGATACGTTTGGCATGAGGCACCAGATGGCGCCCTGTTTTATAACGTTTTCTTTACGTTTGTGTTTCCGTAAGGTAAACTAAGACTTGAAAGGACACGCACCGTAACGTCCCGCAAGGGTGCTTACGTTTAACGTACGTAAGGCGACAAACGCTATTCTAAAACTGGCTAATGGCTCGATGCGGATGGGTAAGGCGCTCAAGAACGACAACGGCGTAATGATCGGAACGTATCAGCGCACCTTGCGCCGTCGCCTGCAATAATTTGCTTGCGTCATCAATTCACCTTGCACCGCCGTCCGCAGCAGTTCGTGTCGCCGCAGCGTTGTCGTTTATACTGATCTGATCAAGTTTCATAACATTGATAATGACACCGGGCCGCGTGGAGATGAGCAAGTGGCACAATGCGTACGCAAACTTAAACAACACCCAGAGGAATTTCTGCCTGAATTTTGTTTCGAGTGCCAATAAAATAGGTATGTAACAGCTGGGTCTTGTTTATTGCGAAGTGTTCGGTCAATGACCCGGCCCTGATCCGGGCACCACGGGAGAGTGGTCCGACAACGATAGCTGCAGACTGTGTTTGTCGGCGTTGTCGGCAAGTTTGGAGATAAAAGCGGGCGTGGCAGCCCTCTGTGCCAAGCAAATGTAAAAACGCTGCTTAGGTACGACTGGACTGGGTTCCACCCAAGCGATGAAAGGATTGGAGTTAACTCGGTACAACTTCGCTGGGTATTTAGCTCAGCTCACAGTTTGTGCGCTCAGACATTGCACATGAACCAATCTGTGTAATGTTATGCTGAACTGCGTTTTTCATCGAATCTGTTAGTATGACGAGAAGCGCTCGAAAATAATATGTTCTGTATTTGTTTCGTTTGAATAACTCTTTCTATCACCTGTATATTCACTTAAAGGGACCCTGAAACGATTTTGGCGATTTTCTCCAAACGTACTGAGTCGTTAGAGTAGGTCCTTCTGATCATTAATTGACACATCTAAGTGCTCTGCGTAAAGCGTGTAATTTATTATAAGGTTTTAAAAATGCACATCGCTGTCGATCGCAGCGCACTGCTCGGCGGAATTTTAAGCCGCCCCTACCCATATGATGCAAATAACCCATATGACGTCACGTGGGCGAGCTATCTGATTGGCTGACCAGGGCGCGTGATCGATAATTTTTCTAACTTTATGGTAAACAAATGATCTTCGTAATAGTTGGAATGTTAGTTAATTTGTTTTTATAAAGAGAAAGTAGCAGAAAGAGAATGCACAAGAACAATTTTTCAGTACACTTAAGCACTTCCGGCACACAGCAAGTGTCGTCTGCTTGTGTTACAACGTACTCCATTTTGACGAGAGCTCCGCGGTCAGAGTTGGTCTCAGTCTTTTCGCGAGCACTATGATTCGACTTTGTTGCCTTGTGGACTGCAAACGTAGTGACTGGCAATATGTCAAGCTGCGACATCGTGTCCCTCTGCAGGGCAGCGTACGAGCGAACTGGCTGCTGCGCATCGGACTGCCGCTATCCGATCGGCGCCAGGATTTGCGCGTTTGTGGCCGTCACTTTACACCGGAAGATTACTAACGCACTAGCGTTTCGCGAGTCCCGTATAGGGCAAACGTAAGCGCAAGGGGACAGGGTCTGGCCGCTTGACTGTGCCGTAACGGGATGAGCCGAGATGAGCAGAAGGGCAAATGCGAATGGTCTGCACGGTGCAGCCACCTGGTGGCATAGAGCTCAA
Source organism: Dermacentor andersoni (assembly GCF_023375885.2). Classification (NCBI taxonomy): domain Eukaryota; kingdom Metazoa; phylum Arthropoda; class Arachnida; order Ixodida; family Ixodidae; genus Dermacentor; species Dermacentor andersoni. The sequence goes on from NC_092814.1 coordinate 307,112,801, forward strand.
CCATACACAGTAGCAGCAACGAAGCGTATTCTTTTTTGCTGCTGGTGCGTATTTTTCGCAGGAGTGTAATCATCAACACATTGTTTTTATAAATGTTTAAAATGTTTTACACTTGGTTAGAGCAATATTAGCGCTGTGTTTGGCTGGTTAAGCGCTGCGCCAACAAGTGTCTAGACCGTGCAGACCCATCAGGCCGCTCACGTACGTCTGCGCCAAAGTTCCTTCATCAGCTTGAGTTTATGCCTCCAGTCATTTGCCGATATGACCAGCTTGCCTGTGGCTAACGGAATACCAGACACGTTCGGCGCTACGACAGAATGCTCGCAACGCACGCTGCTTCGATAGCTCTCGCTTGGGGTCGACAGCCAAGCGGCTAGCGGAGAGGTTTCGCGCGGGCGGGGGCGGGCTTAAAACAACCGGAAGTGGACGATGTGACATCGCATCGTGACGCAGGACCAGTGAAGGTGGAGCTTAGCCCCGCTCGCTCGGCGAACGAGTTGAGGAGGAAAAGCATGGCTGGGGAGGAGGGTAACTTCTAATCGCTTGTAGCTCCATTAATACGTAACGCTTCACTTAAATTGTGGTGCGAATGTTCTACTTAAGCTGTACCCTACCCGTCTACAAAATTTGTCCGAACCGTTTCAGGGGCCCTTTAAACATTCCCCTATGTGCGCAACAAGTCGCATTGCCGACCTAGGTAATAGAAAAGATTAATGTTTTAATTATTTACTTTAGGGCGAATGTTGCAATTGCGCAATTAAAGCCGAGCCTTGTGGAAGTCACGTTCGTTTAGCAGAAATCGTAAGACTAGCACCGCTTTCAAGATATCCGGTGTTAAAGTGTGCTAGAAAATACGTGAGTGTTCCAGCTGGCAGCTTCCCAAAAGTGTGCGTCAAGGACTTCCGGTTAATTAAATTCCGGTTAATTAACTGTTGTTGTTGTCGTCGTCGTCGTCGTCGTCGTTGTCGATGTTGTTGTTGTTGTTGTTGTTGTTGTTGTTGTTGGTGATTCAATCCCAATCGCAGATACTAACCGCACAACCCGGCCGGCCCCATTGCATAGCTGTGGGCCCGAACTTTCGTTATTTTGATCCTAAAATTGGCCGCCGCCATATAATTCGAAACTGACCAGTCACCACGCACGCGCCTGACCCCCATGGTGACCCCAATAGCGACCCCTTTAGCGGCCGCGTCTCCATCGGCGGAGCTTATGGGACAGCGAATGCGTTCAACGCACGCGATCTCCCGTCGAAAGAGCCTACTTAGGCCTGCCCTAGAAAGATTTACCAGCAACAACCGTAGCTCACAATGTCTCATAACGGTATTTACCCGATCCTATCGCGCGTATGTTGTTGTTGCTTTCAAGAAAACTGGGCCGGAAATTACATACGCAGTGTAATCGAATACGACACCAAAATGACGTTCGTGGCGTTTGTATGCTTTACCGCTTACACAGTTATACTGCTACGAAGATGACGTCAAAAATTGTGCGGCGAAGCCGACTTGAAAAAAATCTGGCCGCCATTGTGCAGCGCTTATTAGATCCTTGCCCATATCTTCGTCCTAAAAATTCGGGTGCACGTTAGATTCCTATTTTGTTTAAGAGCGTAATGCCAAATGAACCAGCCTTGTGTTCTGGCTTTTTTTTCTTCATCTGGTTTAATTCGACCCGCGGGATAATTTAATCAATTTTCTCGGTCCCATCAGGGTCGAATTAACGAAAGTCGGCTGTGCATAAGAGTAAATCCAATGCACTCTTTTAGCACATCTTGGGAACGGAGATCTCGAAATTGACGCTTATTATGTTTCTTTAGCAGACATCACTTTACTACTGGTCGGCTTCAATTTCACAATTACAACTTATGCCCTAAAGTGAATATTTAAAATGTTCATTTGCGATTTTTTTTTCATTTAGCTACGTGGACATTGTGATATGTCCCGCAAATAACGCTTGCCTTAACCACCTGAACAGGCCAAAATGCGTCATATGCTCCATGCTATATATGAAAAATTTGTTCGAACTAAAAAAAATGGAAATGATGCATACACTCTTTCGCGGTGTCCTAAGAGAACTAGATCATTTTGCAAGTTAATATTTAGAGGGAATTGGGGAAGCGCAATGGGTAATGTGCGGGTAAATGTTGAAGTGTTAATTAAGGTCCAAAATAAACTTCCAAAACTTTCGCTTTTTCTTAAACGCTTACACGCTCTCCCCGTCGTCATGGACGAGAAAAATCCGCCAGCAATTTAATATTTAAAGCTAATGGGGTTCATGCTATCTGGGTGACGTGCACCGAAAGTTTCTACGGTGCAGCTTAAAGGGACACTACAGGCAAATATTAATTCAAGCTAGATATATTCATATTATCGCGAACAGAGCCTTAATAATTGAAAAATTGAGGTAAATGCAGGACTTGATTAGACTCCCCCGGGTCATTCAAGTACTTGCCCGATGACAAAACCACTTCTCAGTTAAATTCTGTCACTAGCACTCAAGTACTCGTTGCAAAAAGCATTGTATTGTATTATAGGACGAAATAAAATACTAATTGTCTAGTTCCATCTCATTTAAAAAAAAAACGAACTGATTGAAATCGCCCTTGACAACGACACGGGCGGTCGAATGGCTTCGTTTTCGCTCGACTCTGCGCAACCAACGCTTTCACGTTTCGGCAGTTTCGCTATCGCGTAGTGCTGCGCTGGTATTGCTGGCTCGCGAAACTCGCACAAAATGCAAGTAGCAGATAATCCAACTTCCATTGATGTCGCGGGATGCCCGAGCGGTCGACGCCACGTGACCAAAAAGCAGCTGCAGCGGCGAATCCACCGCTCCGTTAGCTCTGTCTTACCGCCGTCTGTCGGACGCCGTTTTACTCGCTGACGGCAGCAAAGGGCGGTGATGGCGTATGCAACGTCACCACTCCCCCGGCTGGGTGGCGGGAGATTTGAATTTCGAAAAAGGTATTCGGACCCTTCAGATGCAATCTACTCGTAAAGTAAGCCTTTTCTTGGCACGAAACAAGCCTTGTGAGGTTTCCGGAAAGGTATTTAAACAGTCCCCATCGACTTAGTATTTGCCTTTAGTGTCCCTTTAAGCAATGAACTGAACGCGCTACAGAGTGACGGTTGCGAGAAAATAAGGGGCATTTTATTGGTGACATGCGGAAAAATATTTATTCTATTCGATTCGATTTGTTACTGTCACTATTCAATTCATATTCGATTGCGTCTCAAAAGAAGTTACTGCTCGCGCAGCCCTGGCTAAAGCCGAGAGGCGTCAGTTAATTACGAGTTCTTTGGAAAAGAAAAGTATTGGGCAAGTACGGCCGTCATCGCAGATGTTTCCCTGTGTTCAGCTGGGAGAAGTACATATCACACCAAGCTCACACTCTGTGAAAAAGAGGTACATGTCAAGGGTAATGTGGCGAAAGTTTAACATTTCTCCCTGAATTAGGAATTTTTGAAATAATTACTGAATAATCGTTGTATTTCCTGTTTTAATGCGTAATACAGGGATCGCAGTATAGTTTTCCCCTGTGTGCTCGGAGAACTGTAAAGTACAGCACCGACTTCGCGTTCGGTCTTAATAGGGTGCCCCAACGTTATGTCCTATGCTTGGGCAAAGTCTAACGTATGCGAAAAAATTAATAATATTTATTATTAATTAATAATTGTAATATAAAAATTAAGCTTGGATAAGCATGTTTTCCCGCTGTCGTAGTAAATCTGAACTCGGTATCAGATTTTCATATCGCAGCTGAGAGAACTAAATGTGACACCAAGTGTAAACTTGGACGAAATGGTCGGTCCGCATCGTGAGTCATAAGTCGGTATAGCAGGGGCGTGCGAATATTCGAAAGTTTTGAATCTTATCGAATATTACAGCTTTAATATAGCCGCATTCGATTCGAAAACTATGTATTAGAAAATTCTTGAATAGTCGGTTGGATGCGAATATCCGAAACAAATCGAATATGTTGATGCCTGTGCAAAAGCAAACAAGGTTCTTAGTGTTTGTTTCTATCTAATCTAAGAATATGTGTCTGATTTTGTGCTGAATTTCGTGATAATTTCGTGCTCCTGGACGAAATTTTGCCTGTAAAGCGCGCTTAGTTGTTGAACTGTAAAGCGTCGCAAGAAAGCCAGCCTTTCTAGTAGCAAGGGTCAGGGGTTTCTGGACACGCAAGATGCACTCTTTTGCAGCAGCAACCCGAATCCCGAGCATATTGCTTGACAACAAATGGGATAAATGACGGCTGGCACAGGGTGTTAAGAACGGCCAGCTGCAGTGCAAAGTTTTGCCAACCCATTGTGACTGTGGAGGCAACATCCCGGGAGCATCGCCGCCAACCTCTAGCCACGGCGTGACTAAATCGACTTTGTGTCGGGGAACAATACGCGCATCCCCCCCTCTCCGTCGCTTCAGCTAGGATGCGTTCGATGAAGCAGGCTTTGTGCTGAAACCGCCGCCAACCTCTAGCCACATCGCCGTTGTTACGGAATGAGTTCGGCGGGCCAACTATTGTTACCAAACTCCCGAACGCGGACCTGATCTGCTACGGGTGCGCGAGTTGCCGCGGGAACGCCGTTTTGCGCTCCTTCCCGCGCGCGGACCAAGACGCAAGACAACGCGCTACCCGGAACGGCTCCGAGTTCTATGAAATTCGTGTGGTGTCGGTTTCGGACCGTAAACACCTGTGTGTGTATGCGTGTGTGCGTGTGTGTGTGTGTAAACTGTGCCGCGGAGAGGCGGTTAGTTTGCTATGACTAAACGAACGTTCGCATCACCTTGTATCGCGAGAGGACCGAGTGTTTAAAAACCGTTGTTGTGCGGCTGCTCAGGACACTCTCTCTCAAGCAGTCATGTTAGACTGATGTACTTTCTCAAACAGTCATGTTAGACATATATAAATACTGTAAATAAACCCACATTCCTCGTTCTCGATGAGAAGCAGTCCTTCCCTTCATCAACGTCCTCAGCGTGGATAAGTTGGACGACGGCATGGGCCAGCTACCTTCTAATTCATGCCCGACTCCAATCTTGACAACGGATCACGAGCGATGGGATTGAGCCCCCAATCCTGACAAGGGTCAAATGCCTCTGCTTTATGGGCATTTGATATTGTATATTAAAGCACAGGTTGTCGAGAACAGACAGCCAGTGGGAATAATTCAATTTTCCAAGTTAACATGAGCCAAATACACAATCATTTAGTCGAACGGCTTAATATCCTAATTTTCTTTTACCGTTGACAATGTAATTGCGATGTTCCAACATGTTAAAATAACCAAATTTACTAACAAATGTGCTTATCATTATTCGATATTGAATGTGATATTCGAAGCTAAGTATTACAAAATTTTGATATTCGCACACACCAACGGTAAAGTTTTAAGCGTGGTTTAATTATGGACGATTGGCTGTGGTACTCCAAGGTCACCCACGTCTTCCGTGCTTTTCGATAAGCGCTTATCGATAAGCGAGGGGCGTGCCATCGGCGTTGATGCGAAAGGACACACCCAACCGGACGTTTCAACCGGATAATCTCATAATTATCTAACAATGGTGATCATATGAGCCGATTCGTTGCAATAAGTTCGCATTTAGTATGAGCTTGCGCTAGTTTTCTCTTGTCCCCTTCACGCTACCTTAATTCATCTGTGCACCAATTAGCCGAATCACGTGTTTTATTCAATTGATCTCGTGACTCTCTCACTGCATGCACCTTCATGCTTGTTACAGCATGAAATAATCGTAACACCAGGTCATGCAACTATATCTGCTCGTATGGTGATGCAGAGTATGCACACGATGCATAAATTACCGTTCTTGTAAAACAAGCGTTAATGTAAGCGTGAGGATTTACAGCGCGCAGTCGACCAAGCAGTGAGCGAATTCATGCACAGTTTGAAGCCCGATGCGTAGGTAGAAGACGTGTGACGTTACTGAACGCGTCACGGAGCCACATTGTGCCCGCGAGTTTCGCATATACCCGCATGCAGTAAAATGTAATCCTCTGACTTATAAAAGCCTACTCTGAGTTCGGGCCGCGGCTGTGCGAGTGAGGCCGAATCGAATAGTGCCAGAAACATATCGAATCGAATGTCGAATATTTTTCTAATAGCTTTCGAATAATGAGCAACCTTTTCACCATTAAGATAAAAGAAGGTTCACATCGTAGTATCTATCGTTACACTTCAGGTTACGAAGGACATTTTATCGAAAGCAAAAGTAAGAGTTCGTTTATAAAAGAGGAGCAAATAAGGAGTCTGTTCGCGTTCTCGCGAGGTTGCTCGAAGCATATGTGGCCCTGCCATACCGTAATAAAGTTTTGTCTTGTGAGCCCGTTAGGGGGGGCATCTGTGTATAACTTCGAGACTAAAGGCCAAAGTATACGTAACCCTTCGCGCTCGCCAAAGCTCGCGCCCGTGTGCCTTGCGTTTGCCGCGCCTCGCGAGGAATGGAGATGTGAATCTACAAGAGACGCGCCAGCGCGCGCCCACTTGGCTGACCATTTTCGCCTTGGTAGAAAATCGTTGCGTATTTTTTTGTGAGGCAGCAGCAGAGCACCGATACTTGTCTGGAGAATATATCTGCGCTCGCACCGCGCTTCGATGCGCGCCATCTGTCCCGCACCATCGCGGGCGCGAGATTTCGAGCGCCGGCAAGCGTACGTGTCGTGTGGCCTTAAACAGTAAACGCACGTTGGCTGTGGTCACTGACGAATCGCTAAAGAAAACTACATTTCCTCTTCCTCTCCTATAGCAGCCTAAGTTCTTTTTTTTTTTCACAGCCCGACGCCGTCTGCGCCCTGTATCAGCGGAAATGTCGCGAAACACTTTAGAAGGGTCCACGCACGCGCTCCCCGGTCTCGTTGATCATAAAATGGTTCGATCGAGTGATTCCGGATGAGTGCGCAGACGCGTATACTGCTGCAAACGACCGTGCCGGATACAGCTTTGGAACTCGACCATAGTTCCACGTCGGTGCAATGCCAGCAAAGTTGCGAAGCGTGTGCGGTTGAAACTCCGCGTTTAAAACAGGAGGCGGTGCGTTCTTCGTCCAAAGTATGACAGTGAACCACATATTAGCCGTCTTTGTTTGATTGAAAGAAATTAAATATAGACTACAATAAACAGCATGTTCCTGACGAAGCCTTCTTTAGACGTCCGCCCTCTTTTGCTGGCGTTGGCAGCGTGTGCCTGACCTCACGTGTACTCGTTTAGAACGATCGGTCGGCTAGTCACCAGACCCTGTGGCTGGGAGACATTTTCATCATGCTCTGCCGACAATAATGTATCCGACTACCGCAAGTAGTCCTAGTGTGACAGGCTTTTGTGCCACTAATGCCGACGGCAAAAGAAAAAAAAAACAGTATACCGACCATCGTTTGGTGGGAATAAGCGACCGTCGTTTGGCCGCTGAGGGAGCCGACAACGCGATAGCCGCAGTTCCTTCGCTTGTAGTCACACGCACAATGAGTAGTAACAAAGTTGAAATGCACAAACATCGGCCCTCCCAGACTGCTAGCATGAACTTTAAGCATACGCGTGTTCGTCCAGTTCAGCGAAGGCTATAGGCATATCTGAGCCGATGTGTTCGCGCATCCGCTACCGGTGGATCTGAAGTAAAGAGTATGCAACTGGGACGAAGAAAACAAACTTCCTTTATAATTCATTTCTGGCCTTGGAATTTGAAATCGCCCCCCCCCCCCCTTCACTTCTTACTGTGCACACGCAATCATCATCATGATCATCATCAGCCTCTTTTATGTCCACTGCAGGACGAAGGCCTCTCCTTGCGATCTCCAATTACCCCTGTCCTGCACCGACCGATTCCAACTAGCGCCAGCGAATTTCGTAATTTCATCGCTCCACCTATAGTCTTCTGCCGCCCTCGACTGCGTTTCCCTTCTCTTGGTAGCCATTCTGTAACACTAATAGTCCAACAGTAAGAGGGAAAAAATTAAGTTATGGGGTTTTACATGCCAAAACCACTTTCTGAATATGAGGCAGGCTGTAGTGGTGGACTCCGCAAATTTGGACCACCTGGGGTTCTTTAACTTGCACCTAAATCTAAGTACACGGGTGTTTTCGCATTTCGACCCCCTTTGAAATCTGGCCGCCGTGGCCGGGATTCGACACCGCGACCTCATGCTTATTAGCGCTACACCATAGCCACTAAGCAACCACGGCGGGTGGTAAGCGCGAAGCAGCGACACTGCGCGGTGCCAACATCGGTACGTCACTGTTCACGAAGGCTGCCAGTGGTACTTACCGGCGCGACCCCTAAATGAAATTTTACTGCGTAGATGGGCGACTCTGTAGGTGTTTTTATGCTTAGATTTCTTTTTAGTTCCCGAGATGGAGGCACCTTACATTAAAGGAGAAACAAGTGATTGTGCCTTCGGAGAGCAGCACAAGGAACCGCTTCTCTCTGGCATCCACGTTATTGCGCGAAAAGTCACGCTCTATAAAGCGATTGTGCACGCAGAGTTTCTTCACAATAATTTATAGGATGCGCAAACCTTAAGTATGCGATAAAGTTAAAGGGACACTAAAGCGAAACAATAACTCAGTATAGACTGATAAAGCATTGTTTCAGAACCCTGCAGGCAGTCATTTCAAAAAAGATAGTTTGATTATTAGATGAGAAAATGAAGGTCCAAGTATCAGTATTTGAATTTCGCGCCGAAACCCCAGCGGCGGTACGTCAGCGTGACGTCAGGGCTTCCAAAGTATGTTTTCGCATTTGGGCAGCGTTGGCTGAGTAAAGGTTCCCGAAACTTGCCATGTTTAATATTTGGTTCCTTTAGAACACAATGTAGTCAATTTGTACCGCTATATATAATTAGTAGGCCCTAGAAGATGCCATAAAAATCCATTACGTCACAGCCACCAGGTGCGGGAACATAAGTAGGCGTCGCCACCCGTATTTCGTTGTTGCGCTTTTTCTGGCTTACCAAACGTCTTATCGTTGCAAGAGTGGTGTTTTTGGTGTTGTAGAAATGTAATTTACTGATGCAGAAGAAATCATTTTTCCCTTTAGTGTCCCTTTAACGAAAAGCGAGGACCAGCTATACCGAAATCTAGCAACAACCTGTATCCATCACATACGATTTTCCAGGTCGCCGTTGTTAGGCAGGGGCCCAGCAGTTCATATACCGACTCGTCTGAGATTGAAACGTCGCAGGGCACATGCGCGAATATGCATGTTTTGCAATGTTAGGACATTCTTTATATCAGAGCTGCGCTGTTACCACTATGTTTCAAGCAAACGACTGCAGTGGCCATTCCGGTCGATGTAAATAAGTGCATCGCCCTACGGTAAATCGGTAATCATACTCGGGAAGCTGCGCTCTAATATGCGAGATGTCTGGCGAATAAGTAAAAGGACCTTACTCTTAGAAGGTTCTAAGAACAAAAAAAGTCGCAGTTTTGCCCGAGAGGCGAAGCATCCATTGTGATAGCAAATTAGCAGAAAGCCATGCGAAGTAAGGATAGTGCTGTTATCTGCCGTATTAATCTAAACATTCGCTTGCTCCCTAAATTAACAGGCATGGTGTCAGCGCGCACAGCAAACATGAACGCATCGCACTCGATGAGCGCGTACACTCCTGCCAAAACGCTGGCTTGAAGAAGCGCGGCAGCAGCAGGGAGCGAAGTGACCTTCGTCCTGCCTATCACTCCAACCCAAACTGAGCGCCGAGAGCACAGCTCGCACAAATTTACGAGTCGTCGACGCACCTAGACTCTGTCCCCAACTGAGATCGCTCTTAAGATACGGCCGCGCGACCACGCGCAGCGCCACATACGCAGTTGCAGCCGGAGTAGAACGCCGTCCCCCTCCCTCCGGTGCCTCGCAACGTTAGGTCTGGCCCGGACGCGCGGCGAAGACGGCGCGCTTCCTTTCCTCCTTCCTCCGTTTCGCGCGGGCGAGATTTAGCCGCGATGGTCGGCGCCTCTCGCACGCTTTCACTCACACATACAGCGTAGGGCCCGCTGCGATGGCGCTATCGCCCTTGGACTTTATACGGAACATCACGGTGACGGCGACTGCATAAATGCGCCTGGAGTGTCCATATAATTGCTATCGCAAAAATAAGTTGCCCTGGAGAAGCCAATAATTATTAATCGTGATGCACGAAACAGGCAACCGGCGCACACTCAACACTGGCGCACACACACAAATCGCCAGGCGAAAGCCCCCCAGCACCCTAGCACCCTTCCAAAAAGTTTCCAGCGGAGTGCGGTCAAGGCCAGTACAGTAAGATGAAAAATGCGAGGTACAGCGCGTTCAGCATTAATGTTTTGATCCCTTTTCTCCTCCTTGTCTTCTTTTTTTTTACTTTTATATTATTAGATACCGTATTAGTACTAAACTTCTCGTTGCAATACAAAAATGTGATATGTCAATTAACCACGTCGTGTCACCTTTAAATAGCCACCAAAGCAGGGATTCCCGCTGGCAGAATGTCGGGTGGATTTGTGTACTCGTCCGGATGACGACTTATCATATGAGCGAGCCAAGAAAATACGGCCGAGTCCTCGATACCGCTGACAGCCGCGACTTGCTCACGCGCCCGCTGCAGGCCGACATTAATTACTTCGGTCGAATTTCCAACCAGTTCCGGTAATTGACGCCAGAAATAGGTTTCGTTGGTTCTACCCCCACGGCACGCACCACCACAACGACCTAATTCAGCTTGATGTTCCCGTTCACTTTTCATCAGTATATAGTGTGTCCTTTTCTTTCTTTAGCTGCAAAAAAAATTTTAAAAAGTGCCTGTGGCAGATAGGAAAATCCTAACTCTTGAGCTCAATTACTCGATAAGGTGGCCAATATTTCTACGAGAAATCAACATGCTCTATAAAAATTAACATAATTGAACTAAATAACTCTTTAATTAATTACATTACGGCACATATTTCACTTTACGAATTGTAGCTAGTGAGTTTGCAAGGCATATCGACTTGAAACAGATTCTGAGGATGGCACCAGTTACGGGATATAGGCCGCCAAACTTGTGATAAAAACGCATTGTTGTTTACTTTTTTATGAAAACGTTATTATTATGCTTTGAAGCACAAAAAGTAACTGGGACTCCGATGCATTTTGTCGGGTACTTTACAAACGATTTCAAACAGTTGTAGATCCTGAGATTCGTTCCTAAGTGGATACGCCTTGGGAACTGATCGGCCACAATCCGTTGATTGAAATATGTGCCATAAAGTAATTAGTCAAAAAGTTGTTTAGCGTAATTATGTTAATTATTCAATTAAACATGTTGATTTCTCGTAAAATTAATGGCTGCCTCATCGTGTAATTTCGCTCAAAGATTAAAATTTAGCTATGGGTCACATGCAATTTGTACAAATTTTGTGTAGCTAAAAAGTAAATTATGCAGACCACACTTAGTGTGGGAACCAAATATAATGCGAAGCATATTGCAGGTAACTCACTATGGCGCCGACCATGCGGCGGCGCGTCTCCGACCAGCTTCTTAGACTCTCTCGATCACTTCGAGCAGGCGCTCATCGCCCACCTTGGACATTCTGCGGGTCAGAAAGAACGTGGGCTTGCCTAGCTGTTCCACCATTGCGAACACGTTCCCCTTCCTCTGCGCCAAATAGTACCCCAGTAGTACGCCATCCCCGAGGTGCTCAAGTAACTCTCTGAGGCAGAAAGCAAAAGGCACAAAGCAAATGTGTCAACTCGGACGCTCTGTGTCCGAGTTGACACATTTCTCGACGAAGCTGCGCGGCCTTCCAAGAGCTTCTTTGTGAGCGTCAGGAGCCGGTTGGCGTGCACGGGGTGGTAGACTTGCTTTTGAAATGCTGTTCGTACCGATACAACCACTACCTGGTGCTCGGCAGCCGACATGCTCGGATCTTCTTACGCGCGCCAGCTGGCTCGGCGCACGCAAGAATCGGAGGCGACAGTCAGGTGATTGAGCTCGAACGATGACGATGCCGCGACTACGCCGACAACGCGAACATGAGCATATATAGCCAGCAGCTCAAGCTGGTAGGCACTGCCAGCCCCACCGGCGTAGGAGGCTAGACAGACAGACAGACACACTCAAAACGTCCGAAGATCACACAGAATGGTTCGCATTGAAAGCCACGTGGCATAGTAGATGTTCTGAAGTGCAGGCTAGCAGATACACCACGATGGCTCAGCGGCCATGCTGCTGCGGAGCACCAAGTCGCGAGGTCATTCACCGACAGTGGCAGGCTGGTTCCTGTTGGGGAATTCAAGAAGACCCGTGTATACTAAGATTTCAGTGCACGTTGTATTATATAGCCTCGGAAGGTCAGTTCTCCATTAGTATACGTCTCCCATAAGCCGGTCTCTGATACATAAAATCTTGCAGCAGTCATTGCCAGTGCGCTATTTCCATGCCATGGTCTCATACCTCCACATTCTGTATACTCACCAATGCCGATAACTACGCCTGACGCAGGTGTTACACGTGCTGCTCCGGCCTGGACTTGAGGGGAACTACACTGCGACGACCACCTTGAAGGCACTCATGGCCCTCGAAAAATGTGCCGACAGGTCGGGTGCCAGCGAAGCCATCGAAGACTTTGCAGAGTTCATGGTAGACCGCGGGATCTCCTGGCCGGCGCCGGCCCTCCGAGAAAAGCACGTGGGGCTGCTTGAGTTCTTCGACGTTCTGCTAGACCTCTCCATCAATTGGAGAGTCGCCTTATGGTTTGACGTGAGCGCCGCCTACTCGGACATCGACGGCTCCTTTATCGTCAGCTTCAGTGAGATGGGTGCGCTGGCGTGGCACAGAATGCGGCAGCTGTCTACACTGGATGACGACGCGTACGCGGCCTTCGTCCGCAACATGTCATCGCTGTTGACAAATGGCTCGCTCATGCTGGATGACGAAGAGATCGAGGAGCTGCGTCGCGACGAAACTGTCATTCGCAACACCGTCCTGTCCCTCGACGCAGCTGAGCAGCATGACCTGGTCGTGCCACTCCACAAGGTCGGCGACGTGACGAGAGTGATTTCGTCAGCAGAATGGATGACACTGCTGACGAAGCACCTTAGCACTGACTTCAACATTACCTCACACACGGAAGTCCTGCTGTCGAACGAACCGTACCTCGCCCGAATATTCACGCTGTTGGATACCATCACGGCCGACAGAGCGCTTAACGTGACGGGCTGGATGTTCGCTTACGTCTACGCGTGGACCGCGACGCCAGCCTTAGACGATTTCCCTAACATGGGTACCGAGGGAATGAGGACATACTCGCTCTGCTTCTTGACCGTGCAGGAGTGGCTCGGTCTCGCTCACTTGGCCGCCTCGTTCACGCACGAGTTTCCCGCGCCCGAGCGCCACAAGATCTCCGACGTCTTGAACTGGACGTCTTTCGGGCTCGTGGACGCCATCGCGAACTCTCGCAGCGTGTCGAATTCCACAAAGAGCACGGCTGCAGCCAAGATTCAGACGACAACCGGACGACACTTCTGGCCTCCGGAGCCTTTCTTCCACCTGGACACGCTCGACGTCATGTACGAGAGCTTTCCGGCGCAACAGAACAACTTTTTTGCGATCTGGATGAAGTCAAGGAAGGCACTGAGGAGGTCTCTCACCAACCGTTACTACGGAAGCCTCATGACCGCACGTTACCGCTGGCTTCTGAGCGACGTCCTATACGTTTATGGCCTCAACTGGATGCGGATCAGTTTGTGGGCTGTCTACCCGCCGTCGTACTTGAAGGATGGCTCGCGCGCTATGGCGTACAGCGGACTGGGGTTCCAACTGGCCAGAGCGTTGGTGAGAACCGTGGACGAGCACGGGAGACGCCTCAATCACAGGGGGCACGAGAGCAACTGGTGGGACAAGGTGCAGAACTGCACGTGGGACCTGGCTGAGTCGGAGCGCGAAAAGCGGGAAATAGCCGACTTGTTTGCGCTCGAGCTGGCACTGGACGCGCTCAGGAAGAGCTCCGGGAGGGACCGCCTGCCGCAGAAGATCCGCGGACTAGAGATGCTCTCAGAGACGCAGACGTTTTTCGTGAGCTACTGCAGCCACTTCTGCGATGACCCGGATGGAAAGAGGCTGTGTAGCCTGGCAGCGAACGTCAGCGATTTCGCAGATGTCTTTTCTTGCCAGCAACATGAGAGGGATATCTGTTTGTTCGTCTGAACGCGCACCAAGACGATTTGTCAAAGGCGCAGACCTTGACATGCGATGGCGCAGATTGAAGTGTGTGCGGGATTTTTCTTTAAAATTATTTTATTCTGCTGCCTGGACATTTTTTCGCTTTCTTTTTTGACTTGTTTACGACTGAAGGAGTTGCACAAGCTACAAACGCTTATTTAGCTTTCTGTTTGTCGTTTGTCTTGCAAAGCTTGTATACTCAAGGTCTCTGTACCTGTTCCCTGTCGCAGTATTGTGTAGTGTATGCGTGTTTCACGCACGAAGTGCAAATTAATCGTATATGTATATAGTTTCGTTTTCACTGTGATGTGCGCAGTCTGCACCCAGTCAGTGCACATCACTCTAAAGGAAAAGAATATATATATCTATAGGCGCAAGCGATTATTTCAAAGCCCTATTTTTGTTAATTTTACGGTAAGATAACGTTTACTAGAGAAGGAAACGAAGGCTAAACTTAGATTTTTTTTTCTGTTTTCGCACTGCAACTTAGCCACAGTAGCCCACTGTGACTTAACGGATATCAGAATATATTCTCGTGATGAGTTTGGCCGTTGTGATGCAGGAAATGTCATTTTGGTGTCTATTTCTTGCGAGGGAATTGTTTTGTTTTACTATTTGAACTTCATGAAGTGATCGAATACTTCCTCGTTATGTCTTCCTCGCGCAGCCTTTGAAGCCGCTGAGACTTAGGCTAGCTTGATATCCTAATTGAATATGTATGTATGTATGTATGTATGTATGTATGTATGTATGTATGTATGTATGTATGTATGTATGTATGTATGTATGTATGTATGTATGTATGTATGTATGTATGTATGTATGTGTGTTTGTGTGTGTGTGTGGATACCATTGCGGTTACCTTTGCGGATAGGTGGCCCGAGCAGATGCCATTTGATTTACGACGTCATGGCCTGCTGCTGCGGGAATGCCAAGGCACGCCAACACCACCTGTCTTGTGTTTACCTAGCTTATCATGCCTCCTTCCATAGTAAGAGTGGCTTTAGTGGTATTCCAGAGTGGTAAGTTAGTAACACAGCTGAACATATTTTTCTCTCGTGTGCAGAGCACACCATCCCGCGCCACGTGGTGTAACCTTAACCTATGCAAACGCTCAATCGGTGCAAACTAACTATTTCGCTGAACTCGCACCGAATACCCATTACTGTAGCGTTGAATTTCAGTTTTGCATAAAGTTCAGGCAGTGAAGTTGACGCTCTATGTATACTTGGTGCGTGCGTGAACTGTTGTCTCGCATTACTTTCACGATATGTCGTAGCAAAACTACACTTGCTACCTGAAGGTGTAATTCAAGAATTGCGATATACAACCTCACATTTTTTTCTTCGACGGGCACGTTCTCTATGCGACCCCCGCTTGTTTTTCTAGTTTTCTAATTATTTACGCGTAATGCAAAGCGGGAGTGCCTGCAAGGTCATTAACCATAATTAGCTCAGTGCTGATCAAGGAACAAAACCGGGATTATTTTAACCAGCGACATGTTTATTACCAGAGAAATCTTGAAAAAAACTACTTAATTGTAGGAGTGGCATATATCCTTATCCGACGCAGTGTCTATGGCGCATGCACTGCTGAGCACGATGTCTCGGGTGTGATTCCCGGTCGCGCCGACCGCATTCCGATGGAGCCGCGGAGTGCTGAGAACGCTCGTGTACTATGCAGTGGGTGCACGTTAAAAAACACCACTTGGTCGACATTAATCCGAAATACCCCACTATACGGCATCCCTTGTAGCCAATTGGGCTGGTTCAGAACCACAGAATTAAAGTTACAGATTTGGCATGGCGCACGTGCGGGACAGAAAACTATTGCGGTGAGAACGGAGTTCCTGCAATAGTTAGTCTCGAGGATGCTTGTACAGCCGTATGCGACGAGGAAAGAAAAAGGAAAGAAAGAAAACTGACTAGGCACCACCAGCGTCACCCCCAAAACCGATGTTTAGTTCTGCCCTGCTCGCGTCGCACCCTCAGCAGACGTCAAAGTCTGAGTGGAAGTAACCTGAGATCTGAACTGAGAAAAAAAGCAGCAAGCTAAATTTGGCAATGTGTATTTAGGGCATCCTAGTGCACTTTTCCTGCTTTCAACAACCCTTCTTACTTTTATTATTATTATTATTATTATTGTTAGCAGTAGTAGTAGTAGTAAGTAGTAGTAGTAGTAGTAGTAGTAGTAGTAGTAGTATTGAAGAGAGCCTATTTCGGAGACATCACCCATTGCCGCCAGTCTCGTGGCACAACATACCAAGGCTGCGTGCACTGGTCAGAGGGCACCACGGGCCAGACGAAACTAGGGTAGCTAGAGTACCTGGATGCGTGCGCATCGAGGCAACACCCTCTAGATCGAGGCGCCTCAATGCCACGTCTCGGCGCTGGCATCGGGGCAGGCATTCTAGACCGAGCAGCGCCGCCGGAAGATTGCCTTTCCGTTCGCGCGCTTGACCAAAAAAATAAAAATAAAAAAATGCCATTTGTTACAATTTTGCGAAGGTTTCCTAGAGACTAGCGATCCGCCATACGACGTTTTGAGGTGCGAAATGAACGAAGATAAGTTGCATGTTGTTCCTTTCTTTCCCTCCTTTATTGGCCTTCGAAACAGGGTATAATTCGCCACTTAAAGCGGGCGTTGCAGAGGGAGTCTTAGGTAAAGCCAGACACTCAATCAAGGTTAGAATATATACAGCAGAATAGAAGTACGACCTCCGACTTGGTGCAGTTGAAACAGTAAATTATGCCGCATAGGATAGGATAAGAATAACCTTAATAAAGTGCCGGCAAACGACGATTTAACGAGTCGTGACGCTGGCCAAGCGTCGACCCGGGGTTATACCCTACTCTGCACTAGCCCAGTTGGGCCCGTTTGTAGTGGGTCATGAGGCTTGTGCTTTTCGAGTGTACCCCGGGCCTGCTGGACGGCCCATAGTTGTGAGTCCTTGTCTGCTGACTGCAGTGCACTTTGAAGTTCTGGCGGGTAAGTCCTGGAGGTAGCTGCCGTCGGGAACCTGGCACAGTCCCACATGATGTGCCATTGGTCCGCCGGACCCGCTGCACAAACACCGCACAGCCCACTCGGATAGAGCTCTGGGTGAAGCACGTGCAGCATTGCGGGGGCGAGGAGTGACGCGGTCTGTATTTGTCTTAGGATTACGCCCTCCTCCCGACTGAGTGCCGGGTGGGGAGGCGGCATTGTCCGTCGAGCTAAGCGGTAACACTTGGTTACTTCGGCATAACTAGTCAATCTGTCCTTGGTTTCGAACCACCACACAGAACGGTCACTCTCGGGGGCGCGGAAGGTAAGCGCTCACGCCGCCGAATGGGCCGTCTCGTTGTGGTTCGGTGAGGATGCACACTCGCCGGCGTGCGCCGGGAACCACTTGATACGGACGGTGCTGCCGCGGTCTTGAAGTTGGAGCTTGCCGATGATGGCGGCCGCCGGCGCGCATATTCGCCCCTTGGCAAAGTTGCGCACGGCATTCCTCGAGTCGCTGAGCACGGTGCGACACTCGGCCTCGGTGATCGCCAGAGCGATGGCAACCTCCTCGGCGTCTGTGGCGTTCGTGCACCGCACGCTCGCTGCCGTTGTCTAGGTGCCGGTAGCCGCCGCAACGACCACTGCCGCGAAGCCTTCCCGCTTGTATTCCGCGGCGTCCACGTACCGGGCGTGCGGGTCTTGGGCGTGTTGCTCGGTGAGGGCCTTGGCCCGCGCCTGCCGCCGTTCTTGGTTGTATTCTGGGTGCATGTTCTTCGGGATGGGGTCCACGTAAATGTGGGCCCGCGCCTCATCTGTGATCTCGCACGGTTGCCGGCTGGGAGCTTGGGGGTTGTAACCCAAGGACGTCAGTATACAGCGGCCCGTCTTGGTGGTAGAGAGGCGCTCGAATTGCGCGGTGAGCTGCGCCTCGGCTATTTCTTCTAGGGTGTTATGGACGCCGAGCTGCAAGAGCCGAGCCGTACTCGTGGTCTCCATTAAACCCAGCGCTGTCTTGTAAGCCCGTCTGATCAGCGTGTTGATCTTGGTCCTGTCAGTGACGTGCCAGTTAAGGTAGGGCGCAACGTAGGCGATGTGACTGATCACGAACGACTGGACAAGGCGCACGAGACTGTCTTCACGCATGCCCGCCCGTCGTGTAGAGACTCGATGTATGAGCCGGATGGCGTCCATTGCCTTGGTGGTAAGCTTGTTGATGGTCTCGTCGTTGCGGCCGCTCTTGTTGAGCAGCAGGCCCAGGACCCTGATCTTGGGAACTTCGGGGATGCGTTGCCACGATGCAGTCACAATTTTGATGTGATCACACGCCCGAAGAGGAGCGCGCTTCCGTCCCGGTCGAAGCGGTGTGACGACGAACAGCTCGGATTTGGCGGGCGAGCACATTAGGCCTGTGCCATCAAGGTGCTGCTCGATGGCGGTAACCGCCGCTTGCAGCTGTTGCTCGATGCTGGCGTCGGTGCCGCCGGCCGCCCACAGGGTAATGTCGTCGGCGTAGATCGTATGCCGGACACCGGTCCCCGTTACTGCCCTCGCTACCCCGATCATGACGAGGTTAAAGAGCAACGGCGATATGACCGAACCCTGTGGAGTACCCGTACTGCCGAGCTTGTGTTCGGGGAGCTTGAGGTCTCCGGCGTGCAGTTCTACCGTGCGGTTGGTCAAGAAGTCTTGAATATAATTGTAGCTCGTTAGCCCCATGCTTAGTCTTGATACTTGTCCTAATATGGCTGAGTGTTTGACTTTGTCGAATGCACTTTGTAAATCGAGACCCAGAATTACTTTGCTGTCTTGTGTCTTGTTGTCGACGATTTCTTGTTTGAGTTGTAACATGGCATCTTGTGTGCTGAGTCTGCGCCGGAAGCCGATCATCGTGTCAGGATAGAGGCCTTCCTTCTCTAGGTATTCCTGCCACCGGTTGGCGACCACGTGCTCCAGCACCTTGCCCACGCAGGACGTCAGCGAGATGGGACGCAGGTTGCCGATGTCCAGTGGTTTGCCCGGTTTCGGAATCAAGATCGTTCTTGCCGTTTTCCACTGTCGGGGGAGCTTGCCCGAATGCCAGCATTCATTGAAGTAATCGGTTAGGGCCTCTATCGAAGCGTCGTCCAGGTTGCGTAGCATCTTGTTTGTAACGACATCTGGGCCGGCTGCTGAGCGGGTGTTGAGCTCGTGCAGCGCTACCCGTACCTCTGATATGGTAATGTCTCGGTCGAGCCACGCGTTGGGCAGCCCCTCGTACGGTGGGTGGGTTTCCGTTGGCGTGTCTGGCAGATACTTGGCTTCCAGGCTCCTGATAACAGCGTCTTTTCCTTGTTGTTGTGTGATAGTGTGCATGAGGCGGGCCAGGCGGTCGCGCTGGTTTGACTTGGCCTTTGTTTCGTCTAGGAGGTGCCGAAATAGATTCCATGTACAACTGCGATGCAATTCCCTGTCAGCTCGGTTGCAGATGTCGTTCCACTGTTGACGGCACAGGAGCCTGCAATGTTGTTCAATGGCCCTATTTAAGTCAGCCACCTTCTTCCTCAATTTGCGATTCAGCCGGTGCTGCTTCCAACGCGCCTGTATCGAACGTTTGGCCTCTATCAGGTGGGCCAGGCGGCTGTCCATGATGAAGACGTCCTCCTCTGTTTCTATGGTCTTTGTGGCTGAGCGCACTGCATCGCGGAGTTCCGCCGTCCAGGTTTCGATCTCTGTGATGTCTTGTGCTGTGGTGAGGCGCCCCTTACGGAATTCGTCCCAGTCCGTCCACTTATGTATAACGGTATTTCTCCGTGATTGGTTGGGTATCGTAATTTCGAGGATGTCCAGGTCGACGCCCGTGTTGTGCCATGTTACTTTGCCCGTGTGGTCATTTTTTATGAACGTAAGGTCTGGTGTGGTGTCTCGTGCTACGGAGTTGCCGATGCGGGTAGGATGCGCGGGGTCCGTGATTAGGACACATTTGTGGTCCAGGGTATCCTGTAATAAGTCCCGTCCCTTGGCCGTGTCCTTCACATAACCCCACGCTCGATGGGCGGCGTTGAAGTCCCCTCCGATCAGCAACGTGTCGTATCTGGCTTGGGTACTGGCTGTGTGTAGTAGGGTCTTGAATTTCTGTGTTTGGTGCTTGGAGTTACTGTAGATGTTGGCGATGAACAGGCTGCCTTTCCGTTGTTTGCTTGGGATGATTTCGGTGAAGGCGTATTCCACCCTGCTGCGGCCGTGTTTGAGTTGGTGCTCGATGAACGTGAGCCCTTTGCGGACGAACGTGCAGACGCCCCGTCCCTCCGCCTGGCTAACGTGAGCGCGATACCCAGGGAGGGTGGGGGTCACCGTCGCCGTTTCCTGCAGCAGGATAATGTCGGGTTTCTTGTTTACTGTGGTAATATGTTGTTGCAGCACTGCTTTCTTGTTGTTGTAACTGTGGCAGTTCCACTGCCAGACCGTAAGGCCCGGTAGCGATGCTATTGTGGATTGGTTTTGGGACATAGTTGTGGCGAGGGTGGGGCTTGCGTCTGTTCTTGGAGGTATGGGTGTTTGGCGAATTCCGCTGAAAAGATGGGGCTGCGGACTATGGGCTTGAGGGTGTGTTCAATGAATTCGAAACGCTCTTGTATGGTGCGGAAGGACGTGGTGATCAGTTCCTCCAGCCGTGCCAGTCGTTGGTCGGTCACGGCAGCCGTGCTGGCGTAGGTGTTGGCGAGCGCTTCAATTTTGGCTTCGAGCTGAGTTTCCAATTGGGTCAGGTCCTTGTCATGTCGTGATGAAGTGCGTGTTCGTTTCTTGGTGGTTGGGTCAGTGATCTTCTCCTCCTGGGGCGCGTCTTGGGTTTTGTCCTTTGATTCTGTGACTTGGTGCGATAGCGTGTCGGATATCTA
Source organism: Dermacentor andersoni (assembly GCF_023375885.2). Classification (NCBI taxonomy): domain Eukaryota; kingdom Metazoa; phylum Arthropoda; class Arachnida; order Ixodida; family Ixodidae; genus Dermacentor; species Dermacentor andersoni. Next base: position 307,133,849 of record NC_092814.1, read on the forward strand.
CTCGGGGACAGCGGTGGGTGTTGGTTCGGTGCGTGCTCGTTTCTTGGGGGTTGGATCAGTGGTCTTCTCCTCCTGGGGCTCGTCTTGGGTTGTGTCCATTGATTGTATGCCTTGGTGTGATGGCGTCTCGGTGGCGGGTGTAGGTGTCTCGGGTGACTGAGCTGGCTCTGTCCTTGGATGGGCTTGCTGTGCTTGAAGTTCTTTCTTGACCTCGGCTAGCTCTTCGGCAAGCCGGCGCGTGGTTTCTACCAGGGTCGCATTGGTTGCGCGGAGTTGTTCGAGTTCCTTGTAGTAGGGGCTGCTAGTCCACGCCTGCCAGCTGCTCGGAGTGCTTCGGCCACTAGTGGCGCTGTTGGAGCTGGCGCTGCTGCCTTTAACTTCGCCCTTGGCTACGTCGGCCCAGCTGACTTTGTCACGGGAGCGCGATCGCTTTGCGCCGCAGCTGTTCCTGTCCGACGAGTCACGGCCGCGGGATGCGCTGCGCGAGGCATGACGGGAAGCGTAACGTGATGCGTGGCGTGAGGCATGGCGCGACGCGCTGCGGGATCCGCCACGGGAAGCGCTGCGCGAGCGGGAGCGGCCTAGGCGTGGAAAGGCGCTTGATTCGAGTGCTTGCTTTCGCTGTTCTTCGGCGTTACGGCGTTCCCATCGCCGTCGCCGCACGACGTACGGAACCTTGTATTTGGCTCTGCAGAGGCGGTCTCCAGTGGGGTGTTCTTCGCCACAGAGCTTGCACTTGGGGACACACTTGTGGCCCTCTCTGGGATTAGAAAAACCGCATGAAAGACAGACACGTACGTTTGGTGTGGGGCACACGTCGCGCCTGTGGCCGACCTTGCCGCATACTTTGCACACTTCTATTTGCTTCCTGTAGACACTGCACGGATAGAGCGTGGATCCATAACGCACATACTTGGGAACCTTGATACCGTTGAACACAACGATTATTGTCGTCGTGTTCCCGATACGCTTCGCTCCCACGGCGAGGGGGTTGTACTTTGTAACGATCTGCTGCAGTATTTCGGCTTCGCTGTCCTCGAGCGCAATGCCCCTGATCACGCCCTTGACTGTGTCGTGGGCGGTCGTTCCGTAAGCGCTCACTTCGTATATTTTGCCTTGGACGTTGATAGCTTGTATTCGAGCATACTTGTTCGCTCGCTCCTCACACGGAGTGCTGAGCACCATAATGTTCTGATGGATATTGGGACACGCCGTATCCTCAGCTCGATCTGCCTTCTCAATTCCCGCTGCCGCCATGATGGCAGTAGCCACGCATGCAGCTCCCGCCTTGGAAATATCGAGCCCTCCGCGGGGCCGCACGACGATCTTAATTTCTTCCGCAGGCATTGCGGGCATGCGAGCCGCCCGAATAACTGCGGTCCTGACGTTCTTGTTGAATTTAGTCTTCTGCTGAGAGCTCGGAGTATCGGTACGAGAATTCGACTCACCCTGCGTTGCATGCAGGCGTGTTCGGCTCGTGTGCCCACCGTTGTGCAGCCATCCGGGCGTGAGATGAAATTCCTCGGGCATAATTTCTTCTCCCTCTACTTGCACGCACATTTGGGAAACCTGGGAACCGTGCGTCAAAGCGGTGGGGAAAACCTCCATGTTGTCGTGGCAGTAGCACGGCTGGCTAGGCCTAGCAAGCCTTGGCTTCGCTTAGGCCTATAGCAATGTCTATTGGCGGTGAACCAGGTAAAGGCCGCATAAATACGAATGATAACACATCTGGCGGTGTGCGCCTTGTTAAAGTTCGTGAGTTTTGAGCAAAGTGCGCACTCTCTTGGGTAAAACAACGCCACGAAACAAAGCGTGTATAGGGAACTCAACTGACACTTTTACTGAAAACAGGCCAACATATACATCGTACTTATCACCGGCGCAGAAATATTTCAGCTTGTGAAGACAAACCAAAGCAGGAAAACAAATTTTCATTTTTGGGAAGGGTGATGCACAAGAGTTGCATGACATATTAAGGTCGTATGTGTTTGTATTGCGCCTCCCAGTGTTGGGCCTGAATAACCTGCAGCTGTCGATCATTTTACATTAACAATGTTTTCGTTCATATACGTTGATCATTTGGCACAGCTTCACAGCGCTGAGAATTCCTTCACTTAAGCAAGGTATGCGGCATATATATATATACTTCAGGCGACATTTAACTGCAACGGCTATTCTAACGCTAGGATTGTCGTCACAGGCACTTTGTCGCTCTTTGATCGAAGGGGCCTGATGACTCGTAAATGCAAGTCAGGTGGGGAGTAGATTATTCAGCACCTACAATAATGTGCATGCCGATAGAATGGCCCTGCGAATGGCGATAATAATATACAAGCATTTTATATTTCTACCCTAATCTTTCTCCCTCACCGCCCACTATTTTTGGACATGCAGGATACCTGAAGCTTGCATGTATTCATAGACTTCGTGCATATACCGTGCTTTCAATGCATTTCGATTAGCTTTTGGTCAAATGCAGCAGCCGACGCACCGGATCAACGCTGTCCGGATCTCACTTTTGCCATGCCTTCATTCTGATACGGTATAGAAGGAAGAACTGTAAAAAAAAAAAAAGAACGAAAAGCTGTTTTAAAACAGCTCGATCGGTTTACACGGCCGTAATGATCTTGAAGCGGTAACAGTACTTAGGCAAAAAAATGGGAACAACACATTGAAACACGGCGTGTTGCAATAAGGTATATATATATATATATATATATATATATTACGCGCGAAGGTGAACGCAAGAGCGGCCAGCTGGTTGATCAACTCAGCGTCGTTCTCTTTTTCCTTCCCCCACTCGGGACCGCAAGCACGTTCACCGGTCTTCGTTTCCTTCATGCGTAACAATATATATATAAATATATATATATATATATATATATACACACACACACACTAGAACATAACAAAAATGCAGGTAGTACAAAGTTACAAATCTTTTTGAAATCGATACATTACAATCTGTGTAAGACAATATGATGAAAATGTGTTTGGAAAATGGAAATGTCCATAATATACAGATGCAATTAAATACAACAGCTCTGAATCACAACACTCCATAATAGAAATATAAACAAAATACCAAGCAACTAAATACAACATGCTAAACACAATTAATGGGACAATTAGATACAAGATTACCGACTTGTCCTTGAACCACACTCCGGAGTAGAAGAAAAAAAAGCTATTAGGTATATTAATTCTCCGAAGTACACTTCACTGTAGATAAACTGCGGATATTCTCATATCAACATGCAATTAAAGAACTCCAAATTATTATGTTCGTAGTAACTTAACAGCGAAGATGTAGTGTAAGATAAGCGTTTTTTTTTTTCAGAGTTTCAACGTGCTGTGTCTACTTCCAAATTTCGTCTATGATGCGTAGGATAAATGAGATGTCTAATTCGTAAATTTGCTAAGATGTGCAGATCTGTTATGTTCTTCCGAGTTTCCAACTCAAATTTTCTGCTTAATCAGTAATTGTATGTCTGGTGTACCTTAACTATTCGTGAACTACAAAATAAAGGGCTAGTAGATGCACAAAAAACGAGCATTGAAAATATGCCTAATACAGCTTTTTCTGAACCAAATACAATTGATTAAAATTAGTGAAATTTAAATAAGATTGCCAATAACTTAAACGAGAGCTAAAAAACGAGTGATAGAGGTGCAACTTTATTAGTTTTGGATGCAAATATCGCAGCCGAACAATTACACCTGTTCATTTAGCTAACTTCTGTAGGACGTGGCGTACATGACAATCCCAGCTCATACAGGCAGAAAAAAAATGTGCCCAGGCATTTAAAACGTTGGAACGAATTCAATGGTGCGATCATTTAGCAATACATCTCTGGATTTGATTTTTTTATTTTATTCTTTGGCCTGAGTATAACAGCTTTTGTTCTGTTTTCGTTTATATGCATAGCATTTGCTGTTGACCAGGCTCTCCAGCGCTTTCATTGAGCGGCTACAGATTGTTACCACCACGTGAATGTCACTTCTTGAAAAAAATATGCTGGTATCGTCAGCATACACGTGCACATTGAATTTGGCTGCGTAATTTGCGTTTACAACGTCATTTAGACAAATATTGAGTAACACAGCACCTAAAATATTCTCGTTCGTCAGGTACTCCACACAACGCAGATTATACGTCACAATAAGAATTGCTTATATTGTTAAGAACGGCCCAGTGGAGGTGCAAGTGTTGCCGGCCAGTTGCGACAACGGGCGTCAACGCTACCTGGAGCGCCGCCGCAAACCTCTAGCCACGGCGTCACTAAGTCGCCATTGTGAGTGATTGCGTTTGGCGGGCCAACTATTGTTACCGAACACACCAACGCCGCCCTGTTCTGCTATGAGTGGGGGAGTTGCCGCGGGAGCGTCGACGAAGGCCCCTTCCCACGCGCCGACCAAGACGCAGGACAATGGCTACCCGGGCGCGCTACCCGCGTCAGCTCCGAGTTCTACGAAGCCCCTCTGACGTCGGCTCTGGACCGTGCACCTGTGTGTGTGTACGTGTGTGTGTGTAAGCCGTCCCGGGGAGAGGCGGCGTGTATACAATGCCTGGACGAACGTTTCCGTCCCCTTGGAATCAAGGGGGGACCGAGTGCTTATAAGTCGCTGTTGTGCGGATGCTCGACACACTTTCTTAAGCAGTCATGTTGGACTGAGGCACTCTCTCAAGCAGTCGTGTTAGACTGACGTACTTTCTCTCGAAGTCATGCTAGACTGAGGAACTACATGTAAATACGGTAAATAAACCATTATTCCTCGTTCTCGATGAGAAGCAGTCCTTCCCTTCATGAACGTCCTCAGCGTGGATAAGTTGGACGACGGCATGGGACAGCTAGCTTCTAATTCATGCCGGACTCCGATCTTGACAACGGATCACGAGCGATGGGATTGAACCCCCAATCTTAACTGGCTGACAGCGGTGAGATGGACTTTGCGACGTGGTGCTGTGTCTGCGGTGAGTGCTTGGTTCTTGCTTTGACTCTCTAGGCTTCATTTTCTGGTTGTTCTATTTAGAACAGTAGGGAAGCTAGATTGTTGAGTGTTAACTAGGTTGTGTTTTCCTAGCTAGATTTAGCGAGCAGGACCAAGGCAGTAAAGCAGCGATCATGGAGTAAAGGACATTGCTGAGAGACGAATTGTTGATTGGTGAGGAACTTGGTCTAGATGTACGCAAGGAAATGTTAAAATCTGAATTATTGGAGCTAATTTCCGATCAGGCCAGTGAGGAAGAAATTGAAATCGGATTGGAACTTCTAAAAAAGAGAGAGAAACGGGAGAGAGAAAGAGAAGAACGGGACAGAGAAAAACGAGAGAGAGAGGAACGCGATAAAGATCGCGAGTTAAGAAAAATGCAACTGGAACTTGAAAGCAAACGTTTGGAGTTGTCTCAAGGAAGTGAAGGCGCTCTGGGACGATCAAGTGAGGCAGAATCGTACCGCATGGACAGGCTATTAAAGCCATTTGAGGTCGGCACCAATGTAGGCTTGTTTCAAAGCAATTTTGAAAGGACTTGCGAGAAGATGAACTTCGGCCCGAGTACATGGCCACAGTGCTTGCTGTCTATGTTGCCGTGTGAGGCGGCGGAAGTAATCGCCAGACTGAGTGCACAGGATGCATATGATTATGCAAAAGTTAAGGCTAGTCTCCTGAAGAACTACTGCCTTTCAGCAGAAACTTTTCGGCAAAGGTTTAGGAGCACAGGCAAGAAAGATAGCGAGGGGTATCCGGAGTTTGCATACGGCTTAACGGCCAACCTAGTCGAGTGGCTGAAAAGCACGGAAGCGTACAACAGCAGAGACATGATCATAGAATTCATGTGTCTCGAGCAGTTTTACAAAAGCATCCCCCAAGCTGTGAAACTGTGGGTGCAAGGCAGAGGGAATGTAAACACTGCGGAAAGGGCGGCTGAATTAGCCGAAGAGTACGCAACGCGTAGAAAGTTGAACGCCGAGGACGGAAATTGGGACGGTCAAAATGGACCGCGGAAAACATTTCCGTTCAAAAAGGGTTCGTAGACTAGGCGATCGGTGCCTATAGAAGTGGAGGAAAAGCCCGCAGAAAAGAGCGAGGAGAAACCGTACAAAGAGAGCAGAAAAGAAAATTCTAATCTTTTAGGCCGATCCGCTGCTATATATGCCACAAATTGGGACATATAGCTGTTAACTGCGGGAAGCCCAGTGTAGTTCTTTCCTACGTAGAGGAAAAAGACCTGAATATGAAACTTTTGAGCCCATATCTTCACGACCTGCAAGTTAATGGCCAACCATGCCGAGTGCTAAGGGACAGTGCCGCCACAATGGACATTGTCCATCCGTCTTACGTGACGGTAGATGACTTCACCGGAGAAGTAGCATGGATCAAGCAGGTTGTAAAAGAACACAGCGTGTGTCTGCCCATGGCCAAAGTCAGAATCAATGGACCATTCGGGGAGCTAGAGACTGAGGCTGCAGTTTCCAAATTTTTGTCGCTGCAGTACCCTTACAGCTTTTCGAATCGTTCGAATCAGTTACTGTGTGACAAAGGGCTCAAACTGGGAGAGGGCATAGTACAAGCATTGACCCGAGGCCAAGCCCGTAAGATCGCGTCGCTTTCGGGTGAAAATGCACAAGCTGCTCCAGCGGAAGCACGAAAGGGGATAACTTCGATATCCGAATCCGAGCTAGGCTCGAGGAATGAAAAATCAGTCGAGGAGAGCCTGCCAGCTGACCAGCTCAATGAGAGCGTATCACAAGAGTGTCAAAGTTCAAGCCTGCAGGAAGAGCAAGCTGACGCAAACGCAAGCGAGACAGGGTCGTTATTATCACCGGCCTCAAAGAACTTTGATCAGCTCTTACGTGTGCATAGAGAGTCACTGGCAGCCGAGTAAAAGAATGATGAGAGCTTAGCTAATTTACATCACACAGCTAAAGAAGGCTTTGCTAGGCGCAACGTGACGATACATGAGAGAGGAGGATTGTTGTATCGGCACTACAGAGATCGAAAGGGTAGGATTTTAGATCAGTTAGTCGTACCTACTAAGCATAGGGAGGACCTTTTGAGTCTCTGTCATGGAAATGGGTGGTCCGGCCACCTAGGCATGAACAAATCAAAGGAAAGATTGCTTATGGAATACTACTGGCCTGGCTGTTTCAAAGACGTAGAAAACTTTGTAAGATCATGCGACGCCTGCCAGCGCTCTGGTAAACCAGGAGAGACATGGAAAGCTCCACTGGAGGTAGTGCCCTTAATAACAGAGCCTTTCAGACGACTTGTAATAGACCTGGTAGGGCCTCTACCAAAAACAAAATCGGGCTACAGGTACTTGTTTACCATGCTGAATTAGCTCCACCACATTCAGCTCCACCACATTCAGCTCCACCGAAGTAGTAGACGCGCTTTTGACAGTGTTTGCACGAGTTGGGTTTCCAGCCGAAATTCAGGCAGATCAAGGGTCAGTATTCACGAGCGCACTGACTTCCACATTCTTGCAAAAGTGCGGGGTAAAGTTACTACACAGTTCCGTTTATCACCCTCAGTCAAACAGTGTAGAGAGGTGGCATTCAGTGTTTAAGCGAGTTTTGCGTGCGCTCTGTTACGAGCACAAGGAGGACTGGGAGAACTGTCTGCCGGCAACTTTGTTTGCTTTGCGAACGATTCCACATGAAGCGACAGGGTACTCGCCAGCAGAACTAGTGTATGGGAGGACACTCCGTTCTCCACTGAGAATGTTAAGAGAGATGTGGGAAGAAAGAGAAAAGAGTACAACAGTGGTCCAATACGTGCTAAATTTGCTGGAACGGCTAAGCGCAACCCAAGAACAAGTCGAAAAGAACATGGGAGTAGCTCAAAAGAATGCCGAATTCTATTACGACAAGAACGCGAGGCTTCGTACGTTTAACGCCGGAGACCAGGTAATGATCCTCAAACCTTCCAGAAAGAACAAGCTTGAAGTTCACTGGGACGGGCCCGTTAAAGTGTTGCACAAACTTTCAGATACTAACTGTGCTCTGAAAATGCCCGGTCACAGGAAGGAGGTGAGGATATATCACTGCAATTTGATGAAGCCGTATATAGAGCGGAGCGGAGTCGTTAACTATACCATCAAAGAGCAGGATGGCACTAGGACCGAGTTTAAGGAGTATAGGGCGACCTCCAACTCTGAAATCGGCCTAGAAGAAGTAGTAAAACATTCGGTAAGCTCGCACGCTCTAAGACCCGAGCAGCTAGATGAGCTAAAAGAGGTGTTAGGGGAATATCTCGACAGATTCAGCGATCGGCCGGGTAGAACCGAACTATAATAACGCATGAAATAGAGCTGACACCAACCGAACCCGTAAGATCAAAGCCTTACAGGGTGTCTCCAAGACAGAGAGGAATTATGGAGGCAGAGATACAGCGCATGCTAGGGTTGGGAGTTATCGAGCCCGCTGAGAGTGACTACACGTCACCGCTAATACTGGTAGAAACCCCTAACAAGGACCCTCGTCCGTTTGTAGACTACAGGAAGCTAAATGCCATCACTATAGGATCAGCTGTACCCGATACGCAACATTGAGGAACGAATTGAAAGAGTTAGCGCTGCTAAATAAATTTCAACTATAGATCTCGTGCGGGGGTACTGGCAAGTTCCCCTTTCAGAAAGTGCCAGCCGCTATAAGCCGCATTCATCTCACCTGTAGGCACTTTTCACCCTCTCGCACTCAGCTTCGGGCTGAAGAACGCGCCGTTTAGCTTCTCCAAGTTAATGGATATTGTCCTAAAAGACTTGCAGGAGTTTGCCTTGCCATATCTGGATGATGTAGCAATCTTTTCGGACAGCTGGGAACAACACGTATCGCACCTCAAACAGGTGTTCTCACGGTAGCGGGAAGCCGGCTTAACGAAGAAAGCGGAAAAGTGTAGATTTGGGTGTTCGCAGGTTACTTATCTGGGCCATGTTGTCGGCCAGGGCACGAGACGGCCGGTCGAGCTGAAAATAGCTACGATGGGAGAATTTTCTCAGCCGCGCACGAAAACAGACCTCCGTTCATTTTTGGGACTTGTGGGGTACTATCAACGGTACATTCCGAATTACTCGCAAATGGCTAGTCCATTAACGGACGCCCTCCGAAAGGGAGCACCAAGTAGCGTACGCTGGGATAACGACAAGGAGAACGCTTTCCAAAGATTGAAAACGCTATTGGTTTCTCGCCCTGTGTTTCGCGCGCCAGACTACACAAAGGAATTCATAGTTCAGTGCGACGCAGGCGACAGAGGTATGGGCGTGGTACTTAGTCAGGTCGGCGACGATAACGAGGAGCACCCTATCCTCTATGCCAGCCGTAAACTAAATGTAAGAGAGGAAGCCTACAGCGCTTCAGAGAAGGAATGCGCTTGTTTAGTTTGGGCCACCCAGAAGTTGTGTTACTTGTACGGAGCGAAGTTCATCTTCGAGACCGACCACTGTCCTCTGGCTTGGCTCAATCAAATGTCACACAAAAATGGCCGCTTGCTCCGATGGAGCCTCACTCTCCAAGAGTACAACTTCTCCGTTAGATATAAGAAGGGAAAGTTGCAGAGCAATGCGGATGGTTTGAGCAGGCTAATTTCAATTCTGCGTTTGAGGGTCCCGCCTAAATTTTAGGGCTATTATTGTTAATTTTGTTAAGCCAAGAAGATCCCCTCTCATTTAGCAGGATTCCCTCCATGATTGCTGAATTTGGCCGCACGAAATTGCTTCAAAAATTGGCATTGTGAAATGCAGCATATTTTGTTTCTCCACTTATGTTTTTTTTTTTTTTGATGCCTAGCGGGTCTAAAGTGAGAGCCAAGGTACGTAATCTCGGCGCAGCGCCGTGTTGTGGGGTTCATTTTGCAGTTGCCTGTCCTTGTTGGATGTTTTGGGGCGGTGACATCATTACACAAGTGGTTACTGCGAGCCAAGATATCACCCCTTGCCTTCAGCCGTTCTCTTCCTGCCCATCGGTTATCAGCGCTGGACAGTTGAGACTTTCCGGGCCATGGAGGCGCTATTAAGAACGGCCCAGCTGAGGTGCAAGTGTTGCCAGCCACTTGCGACAACAGACGTCAACGCTTCCTGGAGCACCGCCGCAAACCTTTAGCCACGGCGTCACTAAGTCGCCATTGTGACTGAATGTGTTCGGCGGGCCAACTATTGTTACCGAACTAACCAACGCCGCCCTGTTCTGCTATGAGTGGGGGAGTTGCCGCGGGAACGTCGACGAAGGCCCCTTCCCACACGCCGACCAAGACGCAGGACAATGGCTACGCGGGCGCGCTACCCGCGTCAGCTCCGAGTTCTACGAAGCCCCTCTGACGTCGGCTCCGGACCGTGCACCTGTGTGTGTGCGTGTGTGTGTGTAAGCCGCCCCGGGGAGAGGCGGCGTGTTTACAATGACTGGACGAACGTTTCCGTCCCCTTGGAATCAAGGAGGGACCGAGTGCTTATAAGTCGCTGTTGTGCGGATGCTTGACACACTTTCTTAAGCAGTCATGTTGGACTGAGACACTCTCTCAAGCAGTCGTGTTAGACTGACGTACTTTCTCTCGAAGTCATGCTAGACTGATGAACTGCATGTAAATACTGTAAATAAACCCTTATTCCTCGTTCTCGATGAGAAGCAGTCCTTCCCTTCATCAACATCCTCAGCGTGGATAAGTTGGATGACGGCATGGGCCAGCTACCTTCTAATTCATGCCGGACTCCAATCTTGACAACGGATCACGAGCGATGGGATTGAACCCCCAATCATAACAATATGTATAACCTGTTGTCTATTGGACAAATAAGAGTCAATAAGTGATAAGGCGCTTGTCTGCGAATGCCATATTAGTGGAATTTCTTGGACAATTTTGTATAGTTAATTAAATCAAAGGCCTCAGAAAAAGCGATAAAAATGCCGAGAATAACGAACGTTGCATTTTCAAATTCTGTAATAATATAAACGTCTTGCACCAACAGCGCCAGTTCAGCCGACGTTAAACGTTAAACAGAAGTTCAAGATATCCGCTAAAATCGGTGCAATAACATCAGCCACGCTCTTAACTGGACGTATTCGAATTCCATAAATATCGCAATAACTCGCGTTATTTTTTGAAATTCTTAATTGTCGGCAAAACTTCGTAAGGAGCAACAGTGTGCAAATACAATGATTGCATGTTTTGAACACTTGGGTACTCGTATGCATCAGCCGGAGCCATGGTTTTTATCATATGATTGAAAAAAAATTCTAAACTCTGAACCATCTATACATTTAGCGTTTAGTTTTAGTTTTGAAATGGGAGCATTAATGTGACCGCGATGAAGCAGCGTGTTTAGACTAGATCACAGCACGTCAGAACGATTCCCAGGAACTTCAAGATATATGTGGATTGACAGCGTGTTATTGGGGAGCGCAAACGTCTTGTAAGTTTATTGCGACAACACAGGAAGGCGTCCCTGTCCTCCGGTAAACGATTATGCAGTTTGTCTTGTTTTCACTTCAGGACATGACTCGGAACTTATCCACGGCTGCTTTGTTTCACGGTAAGTCGCTGCTCTTTTAGCAGAAACCGGAAATGATATATACTTGTGAAAATTGCAAGAAAGTTGCTGTAAGCATTATTTGGGTCTACAAGTTTTCTCATGTCGCTCCAATCTACCTGCAACCGGCTGTTACGAAAAGCACTGAGTGCAATACTGTGATTAACGGGAACTTCGAAGTTTCGTCCTTTGTTGTACCTTGTGTCATTAACTTCGCGCATAAGTATATTGGAAGATGGTCACTAATAGAAAAAGACAAGAGACCGGCCATAATTCCGTTTGAGGGTAATTCGTAACAAAAATGTCAAGGACTATGTCGCATTCAAGTGTTACTCCAGTGGTACGTTAAGCTTCTGTTGCTGCAACTGCTGGACAGTATGATAGAATTAACGTCACAGGTAAAGGAACTGGTACCAAGAACGTCGATATTAAAGTCTTCCACCAAACAACGTATATATTTGTTATCGATAATGAACGCCAGAAACCGTTCATAAAAGTTAAAGTGACACTAAAGGCAAATACTAAGTCAAGCTAAAGTAATAGATCAGTGTTCGAGAATCTCTAAGGCGTCAATATTATCGCGAACAGAGCCTTAATAATCGAGAAATCGAGGTAAATGCAGGACATGATTAGAGACACCCCCGGGAGATTCAAGCACTTTCCCGATGATGTAAGCACTCCTCAGTTAAATTCTGTCACTAGTACCATAGTCCTTCCATTTTTTTTTCTGGTCACAAAACTGCCGCCTCAGTTTCATATAGAGCCAGCGCTCGCCGCTAGAGGCGCAACCGTGCATGAGAGGGCATGCGAACGCCGCTACCGCTGTGGTTGTGTGCGGGGCAGCCTCGGTATTCTAGCTTTCTCAACTTCCTCAACCATCGCTTTAGTTTCACGTAACGATTTTTAACATTGACTATGCTTAAATTACTGCCTGAGCGCGTCTTCTGCCTTGATATGAGCGCCCGGGACGAAAAGAAAGCCGCTCATAACATGGAGCTTGCGGCGGTCTTAGACCAAAAAAATAAAAATAAAAAAGATGGGATTTTAAGAGCCAGAACCGTGAAACAATTATGAGGCACGCTGTTGTGGAGGACTCGGGATTAATTTTGACCACCTGGGATCCTTTAAAATGCACCTAAATTTAAATAAACGGGTGTATTGCACTTCGCCCCCGTCGAAATGCGTCCGCTGTACGTGGCCGGGCGGTCTCGGTCCAGATTTCTTCATTATCGCCGTTCGCCTCAACACTTCGGTGGGCTTCGCTTTTTAATATTTGCCTGAAATTAAACACCGCGCATTCGCAACAAAGCGCCAGTGGTCCCACTTATCACCAGATGCAAACATATGGGCTGTTGCACCCCCGCTTATCCGTAAGTAAGCGCCAACTCTCCGTTGTGCATAGCGCCAGATTGTTCGCCGAGCACAGCTGTTCACTTTCTGTTAAACTGTGGCAGAGAAGGACTCTGACTGTGGGCAGCATCTTATAAGGAGATCAAAAGAATGAAATTGTTATTGCAAAGGGCTGCTACCGTAGAATACTTAATGACAAAGAAAAGGAAATTGAGCTGCTCCGTGCGCTTAAGATTTCTCTGCAAAGCGATGCCATTTTTGAAAGAGATTTAGGTAGGATTAATTCAAGACAAACTTCGCTACTAAATGTCTTCGGTGCGGCTTTTAGCAACGGATTAAGGCGAACGTGAAGTGTTAGGACCTGCACAGTTGGAACTAGCTGTATTGTAATTAGGCAATTGCCTTAGCAAGCAGTCGTTTACAAGCGTCAGTAAGCCCAGCACTTATTCACGCTGCTCGTGGTTTCGACGCAGAAACGACGAGACTAGGTATTTTGGTTGTTAATGTGCAACTATTTACAATATGTTAAAATGCTGCAATCACCAGTCCTGATATTCTTATCACGATCGAAAAATGAAAAAAATTTATAATTCAATTAAGAAAAGAAATAAAACATGTTGATGCAAAAACAACATACAAGCACGATAATTTATTTATCATGTAAAATAATCGGAGCGAAATATAGACAGCACAGAGGCGTCCGGTCACGAATGGTCCACCATTCACAATGCAAGAAGTTTGTTAAAAGCATGGCACTGATATAATAAGCATAAAGGATTAACATCAAACGTGAGAGATATGCATTGGGGTGCAGGAAACAAACACCAGCAAACGAATGGCAATAAATACAGAATGCATAATCGATTATTTCTATAAAAAAGAAAGTGTAAAGCATAAGCATTTCATAACACATGGCAAAACAACTCTCAAACGAACACAAGTAGCCACATCACAAATACGCAATTTTTTTTTTAATCGCTTGTTAGAGATACCACCATTCTACTTCTTCAGCTGTTACTTGCAACACGTGTTCGGCATCGTTGTCCCACCCCACCACTTCAACTAAACAGCCCAGCACTCGAAAAATAGCACAGCACATGCACAGAACGCACCCGATCACTCAGCTTGCTTCGCACTGCGCACGCATTTCGGTACGTGAACGATTCCCTCTGCGGCACAGTGGCGCCGCGTCGCGGCACCTTTGGGCAGCATATGAACCTCTCCCATAGCGTGACGGCGGAGTTTCGTGACCAGAAAAACATGGAAGGACTCTGCTAGTACTCAACTGCTCATTGCAAAAAACATCCTCGTATTGTATTGTATTGTATTGTATTGTATTGTATTGTATTGTATTGCTACTTGTCCAGTTCCATTTCTTGTTTACAAAACGTAACTCATTGAAATTACCAAAGACAACGATGCGGGTGGTGTGAGGATTGGGGGTATATCCCATCGCTCCTAATCAGTTGTCAAGATTGGAGTCGGGCATGAATTAGATGGTAGCTGGCGCATGCCGTCGTACAACTTATCCACGCTGAGGACGTTGTTGAAGGGAAAGACTGCTTCTCATCGAGAACGAGGAATATGGGTTTATTTACAGTATCTACATCAGGACGTTGCAGTTCATCAGTCTAGCATGACTGCGAGAGAAAGTACCTTGAGCAGCCGCACAACAGCGGTGTATAAACACTCGGTCCCCCCTCGATCCCAAGGTGAGGGAAACGGCCGACCAGGCACCGTAGACGAGCCGCCTCTTTGTGCGAAGGATTACACACACACACACTTCCGCACATGTTCACGGTCCTCAACCGAGGTCAGACGGTCTTCGCAGAACTCGGGGCTGACGTCAGGAATGATGCGTGGGAAGAGGCCTCGAACTACGTTCCCTCGGGGACTCCCTTGTTCACAGCAGACCAGACCGGCGGTGGCGGGTTCCGTCACAAAGCCTGGTTCGTCGAACTCATCTCGGCAATCCCGCGACGCAGAGTGGCGGACGTGGCGCATTGTCCAAGAAAAGTTGACGCCGCTGTCGCAACAGGCTGGCAAAACTTGCACCTCAGCGGGCCGTTCTTAACAGTGGTCGCAAGGTTTCGTTTGCACTTGATCATGCGCCGCCCAAGCTTTCGCGTTTCAGTACTTTCCTGATCGCTTAGTGCTGCGCTGGTTTTGCTGGCTCGCGGCACTCGCACAAACTGCAAATAGCAGAAAATTCAACTTCCATGTGATGTCGCGGGATGCCTGAACGGTCTACGCCATTTGACCAAAAAGCAGCTGCAGCGGCGAATCCGCCGCTCTGTCGTGCCTCGGTACCGCCGTCTGTCGGGCGCAGTTATCACCGACGGCAGCAAAGGGCGGTGATGGCGCATGCAACGTCATCACTTCCCTTGTCGGGTGGCGGGAGATTTGAATTTCGAAAAATGTATTCGGACCCTTCAGATACAATTTTCTCGTAAACTAGGTCTTTTCTTGGCCCGAAACAAGCGTTGCGAGGTTTCTGGAAATGTATTTAAACAGTCCACGTCGACTTCGTATTTGCCTTTAGTGTCCCTTTAAGAAACGTTGCTGTATCACAGTAGGGGTTGATAGCAAACTTAAAATATGGTATCGCTTGCCCGCAAACAAAGCATTTCATAATCAGGGGTACCCTGGATATAGCAGTGAAAGAGCTGACATTCAGTATTTTCGCAAATTAGCAAAGCAATGCCCCCACCCCGTCTACTCTGTCGATTGAAATAAGATCTCCTGTAATTGGACAGGCCGCTGACAGCCTAAAGATGCCGCAATCATTAGTGCTCCAAGTCTCAGTCGGTATTATGACACATTATTGGAATGAGAATTCAGTAAAAAAAAATTCTATGCAAGATACTTTATTTATAATTGGTCTGTCGTTTAAGTAAACAGGTCTATATGCACTTGAATACCATTGCATCCACCATTTCTCTTTTCAGCAAACCGTCATCCACAGTTGGAGCCTCATGCGATTGGGATCGCATAAATCAGCAACCAATCATACCTATATGCTATATATGTGTTCGTCAGTTATATTCAATGACAATCCTGATCATTTGTAGCAGCTCATAGGCTCAGCCAAACTTCAGTGCCCGCGCCAGAAATCCGGACATGACATAGCATGCGCATCGAAACGAAACGTGAAGTTGTAATGCAACAAATTCAGATGAAGCATTGTGTATACCTGCTCTGCGCTCAATATAAGCACATTTTACCCCCTAGATACCTTGAGTAGCACCTGGGAGCACTGGATTAGGGCGAAAGCTTTGCCTACATTTGGTGTCCATATAGTAAAAGGAAACGCTGCAGGAAGCACTGCTCCGCCTCGCTAGTCTGCGTCACTGAGGTAGAGTAAAATGTCCTCCGAGCACAAGCCGTTTAACGGAATAATGCCGATATGACAAATACTTGGGCTACGCCACTGCTGCAGCAGCCCCGCGCAGTGCATTGTATACCTCCAGCAGGGACCTGCCGTAACCCAAACGGGCTTTGCGTATGCAAAACACTAAACTCCACGGTCTATGCAAACCACCTGGCGTACGGGAAAACGCCAGAAAGGTGCGCAAAAGAACATCAAAGCTGTAGAAAAGAACGCAAGCTGGCATGGCGCTTTGGGTGCGCAAAGGTCCCTTTCGGGAATCCTAAGCTGTTCGCGCGCGAAAAATTTAGCGTGCGGTCCTTTTATGTTTTTCCTTCGACGAGAACACTCACGCGTCACAAATTTCAAACGCATCGTATTTGAACACGGCAAAAGAATTGTTGGATTGGAAAGCGGAAACTACGTAAGTGGTGGAGCAAGGAAATAAAGCAAGCTATATAGGAGAGCGTGGGCAGGCGTCAAGGGATCATCGAGAACCAAAAAAGGTGAGATTACACAAAGAACAGGTGCTCCTTAAATGGAACAAATACCGAAAAAATAGAAGGGTAGTGAGTGAGCGAGTGCAGGAGAAAATTAAATTCACGAGTGAACTTTGGGTGCATAACATTCTCGAATGAGACAAAGGCACGCGGGAAAGATTGTAGAACCATGTAAGGGCACTCGGAGGTGCAACTAAAAATTCGCAAACGGCTATAAGGGATAAAGACGGTAACGTCTTCTAAGGAGACGATGCACTGCGTTATTTAAAGACGTTATTAGGAATAATTTCGGCACGAAAGAAAGCTTAGTTCAAGCTCAAGCAGATCCAGCCCCAACAGAAATGCCTGAGAGATCAAAATTTAGCATAGAAAAATTTTGCTCGGAAAAAAAGCACGAGAAACTGTCCCTAATAACATGGCCACTGGACCCGTACGCACTGACACTGGATCTTCAGTGCACTGTGGACTAAACAGGAAGCCAGACATTAACCTGCGAGAGCACTCCGATGCGCGCGAGAACATAAGAAATGAAGAACATGAACAACTATGCCACAGGATTCGCAGATTTATTTATCGTCCAACCTTTACAAACACCACAAACATGCATTTGCTCTAATTTTTTCTATTTATTATTTCCTTATAAAGGGCCAGCTTTGTGGCCAAACCCGAAATGCGCTTGAGCTGTCGCCCGCCATTTCGCTTTGCCGATATAAGCAAACCGCAACGTGTTTTCTGGACGCGCGTGAGACCGCAGCCACGAGCGAAACGGGCATGTCAAGTGAGCGCACTCTCGCCGCCGGTCAGGCACAAACGAAAGACAAGACGAGTAGTCAAATCGAGCTGCGCTCCAGCTGTCGTAAGCCGCCGCAAACATACCAAGATAACAGAGCGCAACACTTCTCGGCGCTGGCGTCAGTGTAAGCCGGTCCGGCCACGCTGCGGAGCGTTCGTGTTAAGCGTGCTGACGGCTGTACGTCTTAATGTGAACGTAATTAGGTGTAATTGCTGCAGTAGCTTCCTTAGGAAGGTGAGTGAACAGGATGGAAGTAAATGACACTGCTTCACTTTTATTCGTCTTGAATAATGCAACCAAACAAACATGTTTAAATGATGGGCAGCACACAGTCGTAAGGCATAGCGACCTATGCGAATCATTTTCACAGAACACCATGTATTCATATCCAACAATTATCAGACAACATAGCCCCACATTGTCATTTAGAAAACATTCCACTTACTAATTTTGCTGCCCGTCGGACACTCAGAGCTGCAGTGTTACAGAGAGTAAACGAACATCGCGACGTTTCTTCGCGGGCCGTTCCACATTTATCTTCGCGACGAGACAAGAGCGTCGGATGCCGTAGCGTGAAATTGCACGATAACAAAGAACCTGCCCTAACACCTTTCGCCAACGAATGCAGTGCGCTCGGTCGCGCAAAATTTTAAATGAAGCGCACGCCGCACTTTGCAGAAACACACAAGGAATTAATAATAATAATAAAAAAGAACTCGGACGAAACCGCCGCGTTCAAGTCAGCAACGCCATTCCTCACGACATAATGTCTGGCTGGCACAGCCTTGCCCAGCCTTACGCCAGAATCACTGGTTGGTAGGGGTCGCCAAGAAAAAAAACTAATAAATAGTGAAATATAGAAAAAAAATTAACATTTGTTATTTTAGTGCAGAAAAAAATATCTGAAACGGAAATTTACTCGTATGCCAGTGTTCTGATTAAAACATTTAGAGCATCTTTTGGCACATAGGTTTTCTCGTTTCAGTGTTTGTCCCCCCCCCCCCCCCCTCACCTAGTCGCGCTTAAATCGTGCGCCGCTAATTGATATCCTTGGCGATAGGTTTTGGTGCAATTTTCGTCCCAAGCTTCGCGACCTATTTGGATGGACCTTAGGAAATACTCGTGCCGTGTACCACGTTGGAACTCCACTGAACTATGTCGGTGCGGTGCCGAAATTGTGCGTAGCGTAGGGCTGCAACTCCACTTTAAAACAGAAAGCGGCCAGGACACCCAGGGCTTCGTCCGGACTGCACCGTGAACGACGTAGTTGCCGCCTTGCACTAATGACTAACAAATTTATCGATAAAGCGTTGCACTTGGGCGACACTTCAAAAACATCACGTTGCTAACGAAGTCTTCTTGCAGCGTCAGCTCTCTCTCTTTGGTCGTGGCAGCGCGTGCCTGTGCTCCCGAGCAGCTGCCCTCAGACGTCCTAGCAGTCTTCGGTTTGCAATTGTCCTTGTCGCCTTTTTGTGTCCCGTGTCCACTCTTGCGCTAGTCACTTCAGCATGGAATACCAACTAGCCCGGTCTCACACCCTGCTTCAGTTCAGTTCTAGTTCGTCGGGCTTTGTTGATTGTGTTAATCGTCATCCGTCTGTCCTCGTAAACTTGATCGTAATCTCTGTTTGCCGTGCCCGCGTCGTGGGATACTGCATTCGCAACGAGCAGCTGCCCGCAGACGTCCTAGCAGTCTTCGGTTCGCGCTTGTCCTTGTCGCCTTTTTGTGTCCCGTGTCCACTCTTGCGCTAGTCACTTCAGCATGGAATACCAACTAGCCCAGTCTCACGCCCTGCTTCTGTTTGCACAACAGCGCACTCAGGCCTGCTCACCTAGTAGTGATTGAGTGCTACATAGCTTTCAGGAACGACATGCTGCCCCGGAGATGGCATTATTAATTAATCTCGAACCACGACACGCACAACCCACGCACACTCAATATAGGCGCAGGTACACAAATCAACCGGCGAAAGCCCCGATGCCCTTCCAAAACGTTTCCAGCGGCGTGCTTCAGAGGGCAGCAGAGAACAAGGAAAAAAAACAAAAAAAAACGGCGGATTGTCCCCGTTGGAGCCAGATCGCTGTGCGTACATGTCCTTCGAAACGGAGCACGGCTGGCAAAGCGCTGTCGTAAAGTTCACGCATTCACTTCAGCAAGCATGCGCAGAATATCGTGTGTGCAGAGCGCAGCAAAACGTTGAACAAGCGCACTGCAAGACCGGATGTACATATATATATATATATATATATATATATATATATATATATATATATATATATATATATATATATATATATATATGTACATCCGGACTTGCAGTGCGCTTGTTCAACGTTTTGCTGCGCTCTGCACACACGATATTCTGCGCATATATATATATATATATATATATATATATATATATATATATATATATATATATATATATATATATATATATATATATATATTACTATGGTTGATGTGCGATGAGGCTGCGGGCAACGGTTATTGCCATGCTCTTCGAAACGGCGCGGAGTCAGATAGTCACGTGCTTAAGTTAATCAGGTTTTACATCTATCCTGCGTGTGTTCTACTACTTGTACGAAGAGGGAGCGCTGTGACTTAGAGCATAGAGTTACTATACTGACTCTAGAGGACAAGCTACCCATAGGGCCCATGCATTGAAATCGGGAACCGCAAAAGCGCCGCCATGTTGCTACGCGCCGACGTTGCCAGCTCCTGAGACGCTCGCTAGACTTGGTGACAGTAGTCAGTTTTAATCCGGCAACCGTAGCAGCGTAGCAGCATGGCGTCTCGCTTGTAGTGTCGTGATGTGTGCGTGCAGCCGTGTGTTTGGGCTTTATAAGTTGGTTCTTTATTCTATGCTGCGGGACGGTGTGGTCCATGTTGGCCGTACAGGTGGCAGTTATGCAACCGAGGGATGATCCTGTTGAAGTTTCCGGCGGTATGCGGTTTTTAGCGGCGGCCACGCCTGTTGCAGGAGTGTCACTCGACGAGGTTACGAGCTCGAAGCTGTAGTCAGGTTCTTCGTTGGCGTTCCGTAATTCTCTTCGCACGGGCGCGGTATGTTGCAAAAGCCGCTTTCGCGATCTATCATCGCGACAATAGATCGGGTTTTTTTATTATTATAAGTACTGATCCAGCTGTAGGGCACATGTAACCGACAAACGGAAGTCTCAGGAGAGCACCTGAGATTATAATAAAGCAGGCGCCGCAGGAACTCCAGGGCACCCAAGGGACAGTGGGGGGATCAAAGCTCGAAGCAGAACGGTACGTAGGTTGGGGCCGCCGAGGCAGGTGTGTGCCAGGGAGTGTTCGCACGGACAGCTCCCCTGGCACGCGCAGCAGTGCCTCGCAAGGTCGAGATACATTAAAGGCACCTGCGCCCATGATCTTTCTTTTGCCTCGGTGCAGTGAGCACGATTAACGAGAATAATATAGAGGGCATCCGGTGCAGTCGCGAATGCATCATGGCAAATGTAGCTCGCGTCGCCTGGCCTGTGTAGTAATATCAGAGTTGGTTGTATGAACTTTATGCATAATACGCTTTGTTACGGTACCTTAACGGAATGGGTCTAGAGGACGGTGTTGGTACATTTTTTCGTACCGCCCTAATCCTATAACCCCCACTAGAAACACACACACATACCCCCTTTTTTTATGTATACATACAATTCCTTGCCATGACAGATCATAGCCTCCTTTATTTTTGAAAAATAGAGGAGGCTATGGACGGATTTACCAGTTCAAGTTGTCAACTTGTCAGTAACTGTCATAGGAATCACTGTAATAAACACAATACCACGATCGGATTGTTTACTTTCATTTTTTGTTGTAACACTGAGGACTACATAGAACTTTATTTTCTATATGTGAGAGAAGTATGTGGATATCACGAGCTTAAGCCAATGTGCGATACACAGACAAAGCAGCTGCTACAACATAAACTGCATTGAGGGCCACACAATGCATACGTAATTAAAGGTGCAAGATATAGGGGGAAGCTTCAAAATATGCTCCGTAGCACTGCAAAGTATAACATATATTGTATGTGTACAATAAATTTTCAAAAAAACAACGCATCAATGTTCCATTTGCCTTCAAGTTTATTATCAAGTTCAAGTTTACTTAAGTTTATTATGAGCATATGTACAACATGAATCTACTGACACACCCGCAGTCAAGGTGGCTGTTCGAGGTGTGCTGGCTGCCTAAATGAAAGAAAAAGAAAGAAAGATGAATGTCGATACCAGTGCTATTGCTTCTTGCCTCTTACCTTCATTTGCCTCCACGGCCTCTTGGCTTGCGGAGTCTGTATGAGGGAGCTGCTGTGGCTAGGCGTAGGCATTGTCTAAGCAAAAAAAAAAAGGCCATTCAAATGGAGAATTATGGAAATAAATGCAGTTGTTATGTCTGCTTCTTGCACTCTTCTTGCCTAAAAGTTTTCAAACATAGTGCCCAGTACACACCAGCACTTTGACTGCTTCTGCTTTTTACCTGCAGGTGTTGCTGCGAGATCCTTAGTATGGCTGCGTGCAGCATTGTAACACTTGGTGGAGGCATTTGAAGTGGTAGCAAAAAATATAAAGAATCATCCTTGTCTGCATGAATGCTTTCAATTTCTAAATGCAGTGGTAACTATCACTATTAGTGCAAGGCCCCCCACGTCTACGCGGCAAGTGCCATAGCTCGAAACTGAATTTTTCCTTTAGTGTTTCACAAGGCGTCTGATATGTCCA
Organism: Dermacentor andersoni; assembly: GCF_023375885.2. Taxonomy (NCBI): domain Eukaryota; kingdom Metazoa; phylum Arthropoda; class Arachnida; order Ixodida; family Ixodidae; genus Dermacentor; species Dermacentor andersoni. Next base: position 307,156,122 of record NC_092814.1, read on the forward strand.
CATTAGATGTGATGTGTTTGTTTTTATTTATCCCAGTGTGGAGGGAGCATCATTAAATTGTTTTTTTTTTTGCATGTCTTCTTTTTTTTGTTTATTTCTGAATTTGTCAAGCAACAGTCTCATGATGCTAAAGTGACTTATGTAATGGCAATCAGCTTTTGTTTTGCAGAAAAACAACCCATTTCCTGACCCATTGTTTGACATCCACTCACTCGCATAATTTTGCAGAGTATTCTACCTATATTGACTTGCTTGACCTCCACTAAAGAGTCTTGCATTTTCAAATACGACTCTTTCCTTGAAATCATTCGACACTTCTCATAATTTCTGTACCTTGGCCTTCTGATACTCTGCATTCACCATTTTTGCTTGTTTCTGACTAGAAATGTCTTGTTTAATTTAGAGCTTAAATTTTACATTTGGAACACACGGAAGGGCTTGCCATTGCATATCTGCATAAAAGGGAAACATGTTTCATTAAACATTTGCAAAATCCAATTGAAGATTGATGAATGCAGCTTGCAGTATGATGTGACTGAATGAGCCATAAAAGTAACTCATCTCAATTGGTAAATTAAAGCACATATTAGTGTGATGTACAAGATACATTACACTAACGTGGTGGGTTCTCTTGCTTATACAGCAAAATAATCGGTGCGCGAGAAAAAAATTATTTTTGCATACCCCTTGTACACACTGATTTAAGGAAAAAGAGCTGGAGCTGTCCACATGATCTACTTATTTTACCTGCGAGTATGGTCAACAAAAATGTGTCCCAGCTGCTTAGTGGTATTTGCGATTAGGTCAGTATTGCACATGTGCCTGTTGTCTAAAATAATTAAAATTTGAAAATGCTCGCAGGGATCTGATGTGCATATTTGCAGTTTATGGATACATGTAAAAGACTCAGCATCAAGTGCAAGTGAACGGTCCCACAGGCCCGGAGTCGATCATGCAATTAGATTCGCTGCACAAATTTGTGACCAGAAAAGATATTCCACACGAAATGGCATGCAAGGAAGTGTTGAAAATATTGCACAGTTAATAAAACGCCTACGCTGTTAACATGTTGGTTGATGCACTTGTTATGCAAAACGGAGGTGAGGCGTGCAGACAGGACACAAGAGGAGATTATTTACAAGCAAACAACATGAGCGCCGCCCACTTCTCTACTCTTCTGTCCTGTCTGCACGCCTCACCTCTGTTTTGCATAATGAATCCTTACCAACTAGCTCAGCTTTCTGTCGTTCTAAGTCTCGATGCACTCGATTTCGTCCACATTAGGCACTCGCCTCTTGATTAGTTCGTGGCACAGAAATACTCGGCATCAGGTTGTTTTTCTGCAGTGGCCTTTGTAGAAGCATGATTGTTCAAAGTGGAACAATTAAACAGATTCTTTAAGTTGCTTGTGGCTTCGCCAGTACAATTCCGGTGCGCTGGTCCGCCTGTCCAGCAATTTCCTACTGAAGGGAAACCTGCAAATAAAAACACCGCTCCGCATGTAGAAAAATGCTCTACTGTGACGCTTCTCAAACGATTGTGATGCACCACAAGAGCTGCCTACTCGCGTGATATTCTCAACAAGGAGATACATTCGTTTACTTACATGTGAAGGTATATGCCAGAGCACTTCGGGGCTTCGGTGGTACATAAGGCACGAGTGTGCCATAGCGTGCGATGTCGACGCGCGATCGCATGTCAAACCTAAACTGTACGAAACTACTACGCGTCCAAAAAAGAGATTCGAAACCGAAATTCGCGTCATCCTTCATTGCATGTATGCGTACATCGTGATTTACATAAGTCACGGACTTAGCGATCGCTTTCTGTAAACTTAATATTAACGCACCACCTTCATAAAGCAATTAGTTATTCCTTTTTAGATGACAAAGCATAAGGTGACCTGTACTTGTTTTCAGCTCTTTCAATAGTAATTGCGCTGGCCACATTGACCAGTAGCAACAGGGCGGCGCCCTAGAGGTTCCCACTTTTCCGGCCCAGCTTTTCCTCAAGAGTTGTTCTACTAACTCTATGACTTAGAGTCACTGTATAAGCGGAGCGTATACAACAGCTCTGCTGCGACTCGCACTGCAGCGCCCCCTCGCCGTGGTGTCGTTGTCGGTCAAAAAAAAAAAAAAAAGTATAGGGTTTTACGTTCCACCATCTGATTATGAGACACGCCGTAGTGGGGGACTCCGGGTAAGTTTTGACCGGGTAAACAGAGCGTAAGACGAGGGCAAGTGTCTCGTCTTGCGCGCTGTTTGCCCCATCCAAATATGCAACACCAACTATCCCCATGCAAACTTTGACCAGCTAGGGTCCGTTAACGTGCACATAATCGAAGTGCACGGGTGTTTTTGCATTTCGCTCAAATCGAAATGCGGCCGCTGTGGCCGGGATTTGATTCCGCGACCTCGTGCTTAGCAGCGCAACACCAAAGCCGATTTGTAGAGTGCGGGACATTGGAGGGTTCATGTCGGTGAAAACACGAATGTCTCGGTCGTCATTAGCGTGTGTATTTATTGACTACCAACTCATTGTAAAGGACATGACGGAGTCCTTGGCCCAGGCGCGCTCTGTCATATACGTACCGGCAAAAGAACCTTACGGAAGCTTATATAGCAAACTGAACTGCTACCTCTGTAATAAGACAATATTAGATATGCGTTTATTTCGAATGTTCGTATTTGCATCGGGTTTCGCTATTTGACCCATTTCTGTCATATAAGGATTCGTCAAATAGCTTACCACGACTAAGAGCCATTCTGCAGCCGATCAATGCGTAATATTCGTTTCAACTGCACTTGAAACGTTGATTGATCATTTGATGCACATATGCTGCTATGTTACGTATACGTAATACATGTATTAATAAGCTACGTAGTTTGTAACGACACAAGCCGTCGTAGCCCAGTGATCGAGCTCGAGGTAGCCGGTTCGATCACCACCGCGGCGGCCGCTTTTCGCTGGGGGCGAAACGCATTAACGCCCGTGCTATTGCTGAAATTACAAACCCCAGGTGGTTCGTAATTTATAACAACGAGCAGCTGATGTGCGGAAGGAACGTAAATTGCCTTTCTGGCGAAGTACTTGTTCAGAAGTTCACCCACGCCTCGTTTACACGATGACGAATGACGTCTCGGGGTGCCGGTGCAAAAGAGTTCGCGTCTTTTTTTTTTTTTTTCCGGCACATTTTAGAGGCCGACAGCGATCCTTTGAACCGAAAAAAGCACTCGCGTGTATGTATGGCACGGTGGCGGAGCATGCAAATGAGTGCCGCCTCATTATGAGTAGCCCGACAAAATTGCGCCGCGTCGCACTTGGTGTTTTCGCTTTATTTTTTCGCTTCTTTTTCTTTTAATTTCCGTCCAGCTTTTGACGCGAAACAGCGCTCACGGGGCCTGAAAACTTTCGAGACGGCTGAGTGTCGTCGGTCTTCAAATAAAGCTCAGAAAGCACGGTCGGTAACTGCGGCTCGCCTGGAAGCTTGACGCGTTACAGGGATGTGAATCGCCCAAGCGAATGTTTGAAAAGGCACGCAAATAGCGGAGCTTCCTCATTTAGTACACGATAATAGCTCTCGGTTCGTTACGAATGCATATGGAAAACGTCATTAAAATCGGTCAGAGGGGGAAGCTTCCAAAACCGCATGCGACAAAGACATGCTATAGCATCATCGCTTACATCTTTGCAACCTTATCACCCACGCACCTTACTTTGGTATCGTTGTTTAGAAGAAAAAAAGCCATTATTCGATTATGCATGTGTCGCGTGCATAGATGGCGGCGTTGTCGCGACACGCACGAGGTAAGCGGAGTTAAATTTAGCCTTGCGCTCGGCGCTCAGAAAGGCGTACATCGAAAGTACGTTTGTCCATCCTTATGGAATGGTTGCGTTTGAGAGCTTGACCATGCCATATAAGGTATAATATATCAAACTCATACTAGTACTCAGCAAGAGTGATTTGTAACAGAATTTGTAACAGACGTGGGTGTGCACCTGCTCCGCGCCCCTCCCCCTCCCTCCCACCTCATCCGCCGCCCCCGGTGAATACTTTGTTATCACTTATATACCTCCATCAATGTTGGGGCTACAACGAAAATCAAATATGAGGTTTCTTCGATTTATCTGCACTTGCTGAACTAGGTCTGATGGGGTGGATGCCGCGAAAGTGCAGTGCCAGTTCAAGCGCAGTGCCAACCCTAAAGCTCCCGTTTATATTCAAAATGAATAGACCAAGCTATAGCAACTGCACCTAACGTAACGTAACAATGCACGTAACGCTTAACGTGCTGTACTGTACACCCGTTCGTGGCGCCACCCGTGATTTGTGCATTGCTTCACTGGACTGGTTTACCTGATTCCGCTCAGCTGCGGCAAATGCTACATTGGGCAAACTGGGCGTTGCGTCGACTGAATGAGAGAGCACGCAAATATCTTTTACGACTGCGCAGCTGTCTGTGCATTGCAGGTCTTGTGCCGACTGCGAACCACTGTTTCTTAATGCCAGGATCCTAGGCAGAAGCCAAAACAAAACCGCACGAGAATTTTAAAGGCCTTGCACATCCATACCACTGATCTAGCTTGCGTGAGTCAAACTTCTGTTACGCTTTATGATTCGGAATTCAGATTGCTAAGCATATAAAAATTTATAACAATGCCTTCAGCTGACTGACGCCCTTTGCTTGTTTTATGCATTTGCGCATGTGTGTGTGTTTTTGTGTGTATATATGGGATGCTGTGTTTTTCGGAATAAACAGTTGTAAGGGTAGCACTCGTCTATACTTTCGCCTCTTACTGTCTTCTTTTTTTCGAGTTTTTTGCAATAAAGAGCAACAAGTAAGCACCAACTCGCCCAAGAAGAAGTTATCCTCAAGTAAACATGTCCGCAATAGAGATTAGTAAGAGGTGATTAGAAAATTGGTGAAAGAAAAGTAGGGAAACGACAAAAAACGCAGGCGTACAAAAACAAAGCTCACAATAGGGGGTCAGAAATTTTGGTTATGGGACTTCAGCGTGTGGTTTTCTTTTGTTTTGTTTTGTTTTTCCTTTTTCCCCTACTTAAGACATTAGGCAATATAATAGCAAGAGCTTGGTGGCGCAAACCACCGCCCCGTTCCAAAGGGGACGCCCATAACATCCATACACCCATGAAGGCATTGATGGACATCTGCGGCAAAGAGGGAGATATGTAAGGTTTAAAGTTTAGTAACGAAAAATCGGCAGTCACGATTTTTAATGATAATCAGGGCGGCGAGCATAGGATACATGAGGTTACACTGGAGGTAGTGGATAAGTACAAATATCTTGGCGTGTGGGTAAATAATGGTGCTGAGTACCAGTTGGAACACGAAACTAATGTAACGACTAAAGAAAGCAGAAACGCAGCTGTGATGAAAAATAGGGCACTGTGGAATTACAATAGGTACGAGGTGTTGAAGGATCTGGAAAGGGGTGATGGTCCCAAGCCTGACTTTCACCCGCCGTGGTTGCTCAGTGGCTATGGTGTTAGGCTGCTGAGCACGAGGTCGCGGGATCGAATCCCGGCCACGGCGGCCGCATTTCGATGGGGGCGAAATGCGAAAACCCCCGTGTACTTATATTTAGGTGCACGTTAAAGAACCCCAGGTGGTCGAAATTTCCGGAGTCCTCCGCTACGGCGTGCCTCATAATCAGAAAGTGGTTTTGGCACGTAAAACCCCATAATTTTTTTTTAAAGCCTGACTTTCGGCAATGCGGTCCTGTGCATGAGATCAGAGATTCGAGGAAGGTTAGAAATTAAGCAAGGAGGGGTAGGTAGGCTTGCTTTAGGAACACGCGGAAATACACCAAATGAGGGGGTGCAGGGTGACATGTGATGGGTATCATTCAAGGGCAGGGAAGCTAGCAGCAAGATAGAATTTGAGAAGCGATTGAAAGAAATGGCGGGAAAGCGGTGGGCAAGGAAAGTTTTCAGTTACTTGTACAGGAGGAATGTTGACACAACATGGATAAAAGGAGCCGCACTCTTAAACAAATGAGCACCCTTTCAGATTATCTTGCCACACAATGATAATCGTCATCTGTCTCGCTTGCGTTTTCTTTCTTGAAAACGCTGCGCTCGCTACTTTCCTGTCGAGAATGCTCTGTCATGCTGATAACGCGCATACCTTTAGTGACGTGGAAGTACCGCGCTCGCAGCGTTAATCAAAGGAAAGGCGGACAAGACAGATGACAATCATTGTTGTGTGGCAAGATGCGACCCAAATGGTGTAATTTTGCTTATATAAGAGTGCAGAAAACTGTCACGCAAATATTTGGACAACAGCAGGGAAGCAAGCCAAGAAACATCGGTTAAGAAAAAGGTTAAAGAAACAGAGAGGAGTCCGTGGACAATAGGAATGGAGACGAAATCACCACTGGGAACATACAGAACTTTCATGGAGAAAACTACCAAAGAAAATATCTACGATAATTCTAGGGGAAGCTCTTTGTTGTTTGACGCCAGGACAGCTGAGTATTGCGGACTAAGACGTACCGAGTCAAGTACGAAGAGATAGACACGCTATGCAGTGCGTGTGGAGAGGAAGAGCGAACGGCTGGATACCTGATACTTGTATATAAAGGGTTTCACCCTTTACAGAACGCGCGCCCCATCGTTCTCAATGACGGGGCGGGCTTTTTCAAAGCATTGGGCTTTAGGGACAGTGGAGAAAAAATAGACTTTAGGTGGGTAGAAATAACCAAACGGAGGTCATCTGATTCGTGGCTAAATTCAAGGCAAGAGTGAAATTTCGCCCTCCACTAAGTACAAAATATATTACTAGACACGGCTAGGTGGCGTGTGCCGCCGCCCAATTCAAAGAGTTCAGCCTTATCCATCCATACATCCTGTTATTAAGGGGCGGTTGGAAGTTTGGTGGCACAAAAGTAGGGAGATCACAAACAACCGAGGCTTACAAAAACAAAGTTCCCTGCAGTGGTTAAGAAAGCTTGATGCTGGGAATTCTGGTCTTTTTATTTGACTGTATACTTTTTTTGAATGACATTCATCCATCCATCCATACGGCGCCAGCTGAGGGCGCGGTAGAAGGCCGACCGCGCGAGATCTCAACGTGTGCACTGGCTCTTTTTTAGCGTTTTGTGGAGCATTTTCACCGTCAAGAGGAAAGGTGCAGCGCCCAGATCCTTCATAAACACGCGTGCGCGCTCGCTCGCGCCCACATACGAGTGTTACGTACGCGCCTGTAGCTCTAGCCCGGAGCCGTCGCTGCGCTGGCTACGCTCAGGCTAGGCGTACGGCCACTTCTTCAACCCCCCCCCCCCCCCCCTCCGTATACCCATGCTTTTTACTCTTTGCGCCTTCGCGACACGACGGAGAGAGTTTGCAAGGAAACGTGGGAAACCTCCCAGGCGAGCGCGAATCATTGTGCGCTTTAATATATGAGTTGGAAATATGGCCACGTAGTAGTGACGGTAAATAAATAGTGCCGACTCAATCGCAACGATAGCGGCGAGAAATGTCGGCAACCGTCGAAAATCTCATCTGCGGGTCAAGCGCGTCGGTTTGCATACATCAGTCGTCGAAAGTTACAGCCTATTCGCTGGTGCCCGCGCGCCTTCCAGAAACTACTACACAATTCGTGTCGCGTATGCAATCAGATTAGCAAGGTTCGTCGACGACAGACAGAACCATCGATAACATTCGCGAAACTTCCGATACGTTCAGGCGCATCCTGCACCGAGCGATAACGTTTAACATCTTTTAGCCGGTGAAATACGGTAACCGGATACAGATAAAGCATCCGTGTCAATTTAATTATGCTTGTTGGTGCATGAAAGAAACGTGAAAAAGTGGGTTCTGAGAAAATCAGCAAAAAATAACTGAAACACTTGTCATCATCATCAGCCTGGTTACACCCACTGCAGGGCAAAGGCCTCTCCCATACTTCTCCAACAACCCCGGCCATGTACTAATTGTGGCCATGCCGTCCTTGCCAACTTCTTAATCTCATCCGCCCACCTAACTTTCTGCCGCCCCTTGATACGCTTCCCTTCCCTTGGAATCCAATCCGTAACCCTTAATGACCATCGGTTATCTTCCCTCCTCATTACATGTCCTGCCCATGCCCATTTCTTTTTCTTGATTTCAACTAAGATGTAATTAACTCGCGTTTGTTCCCTCACCCAATATGTTCTTTTCTTATCCCTTAACGTTACACCCATCACTCTTCTTTCCATAGCTCGTTGCGCCGTCCTCAATTTAAGTAGAACCCTTTTCGTAAGCCTCCAGGTTTCTGCCCCGTAGGTGAGTACTGGTAAGACACAGCTATTATACACTTTTCTCTTGAGGGCAGGGGCGTAGCCAGGGGGGGGGGGGGGGGGCTTATGGGGCTTCAGCCCCCCCCCCCCCCGAAATTTGTTCGTGCTGTCCGTGCGCCGCCGGCCAAAACAACCCCCGACGCCGGAAATCACGCTCGATTTTGTCTAGAATGTCCTTTTCACGCTCTAAAAAACATTTCAGCGCGAACATTGTGAAATCGGGCTGGATTTCGCGGCCACGCCCATGCACCGGGAGTCACGTACTGTAACGCAAGGAGCTCCACCCGAGCACAAAGTTCCAAAGGCGTGGCGGCCGGGCTCGTGGCGGCGTCTCGCTGAGGCCGCGGAATCGGGAGCGCTTGGATTTCAATTCTGACACTTTATGGGTATAAAGTTCTATTAACCTTTTGATGGGAAAGGTGCATTGATATTTCCAAAGTCGTGCTTTAGATTTTCAATTCCGGAACCTTGTGGGCTTAATGTTGTTATAAACATTTGACTCCAAAGGTGCATTGACTTTTCTAAAGTCTTAGATCGGAACATACAACGAGACAAGTCAAATCAACACACTATCAGACAAGTTGACAAAACACGCAGCGAGATACGATTAGACGAAGCGTTGTGGTGGTTCATTTGTGCCGTCATGTCGCATAAAAAATATTAACATATTTTTTCACCTACGCCAAAGCATCCATGTCAAGACAGGCAGGGTAACTACGTTCTTATTTATTTTTTCTACTTTGACTTTTATTCGTGAGGACACATTGAGCCTCTTACATTTTTTTCATTCTCGCTACCCTACCGGCGGGCTGCCAGAGCCAGCCAGAGCGCGTGCGTTTTTCATGTGTTGCCCCGAAACCACCGCGCGGCGTACTTCGGTGCGCGTGTGGTTTTCTCTGGCCGAGTGAATTTTCGCCTAGCAGAGTTTTGGACGCCTGCAGGCTAGCAGACGAGAAAAAGAAACAATGGTCGCTCACCGCCATCACTGTGAAGACTTGACGGATTACATCGTGTTCGCTTGAGCGCAACCTCCCAGGAAAGTCTTGTCTTGCCGGTGTAAAATACCGAGCACTATGCGTATGGTTCTCTCGGTGGACCAAGCGTCTCACGTTTTCTTCGATATTCATTCGGTAGGCACATTAGGTGCCCAAAGTAGGCATTGGATTGTGGCTAACATACTCTTCTTTGCGTTTTTTTTTTCATTTCGGTGCCCCCGCCCCACAAAAGGAAAAAAATATATATACATTGTTGCGGCGCAGCGAATTGTCGCATGGTGACAGTTTGTTACTTCTTTTGCGGAAAGTAATCGGCCACGACACGCTTCGGTTGCCGGATACTATTATTATATTATTGTGATAGCAATTATATGAAGACTCCAGGCGCATTCCTGCTGTCGCCGTCGCCGTCAGGTTTCGTATGAAGTCTCAGGGCAATAACGTCGTGACCGCGCACCGCATGCTTTATGTGCGATTAAAAGAGTAGGGGGAGATGGAATGGGTGAGCCGACGATGGTGGCTCAGTCTTGCGTGCGCAAAGGAGAAAGGCGGGGAGCAAGCGCGCCGCCTTCCATCGCACGCGATACATCGGGTGGAGTGGATTGAATGGGGGCGGGATCTAGGATTCTGTGAGTCTGTGATTGCGCTACATGTTTATTTGCCTTGTTTGATGCATTATATACAGTGACTTTTCTTAGATACGTAGATTTATTGGAGACTTATACGTATATTTAAATATCTTGTTGCGAGGTTTTGTGTATACGTGCAGTGAACTTTTTTCCAGTGACACTTTTTTGCTCTTTATCAAGCATTTGTATATTCCACTGTATCTTCGCATTTCTAATGAACGAGGGTGAGTTAAATGAAAGTGAGCCTACCCATCCCGCGCAATGATAGTTCGGTTCATTATATGCGAGGCATGCACGTAGCACACAGGCATCTTTCATTTACAAAAGTTACACGCAGATGTGAGGATAAATGTTCTTTAATGCTCTCATACACTGGATTGAAGATGGTTGCGTGACGTAATGGACACTTCAGAAGTTGAGCAGCGGGGTGCCGTGAATGTTTTGACAGCTGAAGGTGTCTCCCAAAAGGAAATTATTCGCCGTATGGCTGCCGTGTACGTTGAACATTGCATTTCATTGGCCACTGTGAAGCATTGGAGCAAACGGTTGAAAAAGGACGTGAAAGTTGCAAAGACGATCGAAGACCGGGCCAAAGCCATCGTGCAATCACCCCCAACACAAGTGCAAAAGGTGATGAGCTGATGAGACAAGAACGGAGGATAAACATCGATAAACTGGAGGAGGAGGAAGTAAACTTTATTGCCCTAGAAAGAGTAATTCAGCGGTCGGGCCGGATGTCTTCATCTTCTATTGGTTGATGCCGATCTCCGGCCTGCATGGTTGGCGCCCCTATTCCAGGGCACCACTGAGCGTGGCTGCTCGTCGGGCATGATCCACCAGCCTCCGTTGGAGGCTAGGGTCGCCGCTGGCGAGCACGCTCTCCCACTGCTCCGCACTCGGATTTTCTATTTTGTGGAATGCCTTATTCGTATTGCACTCCCATGTGACGTGATAAAGTGTGGGTATTGCGCCACACCACGGGCATGTGTCCCTGTATTGACCTGGGAACATTTTGTATAGTTTATGTAAATTTGGGAAAGTTCCTGTCTGCAGCTTTCGGCAGTAAACTGCCTGTTCTTGAGTGAGTGTATTGTGAGGCGGGGGATATCTGATCCTCGTCCCTCTATGGTAATTTAGTAAGTCAGAGTACGTTGGGATCACTGTCATGAAGTCCTCAGGATCTCTGTTTAGGTCCGCTCGGTTTGTATGCTCGCGAGCGATCCTATCTACCCTTTGGTTGCCCTCAATCTGAGTGTGCCCCGGTACCCAAAAGATGGTGTGTCTAATGGGTTTATTCTGTTGGCCTGCGCGGAGGAAGATTTGGAGCGCTTTTAGACCGATTCTGCCGTTAATGTAGTTTCGGCATGCTTCCTTGGAGTCTGTTAGAATTATAAGGGATCTATTTGTGCGGTAGCCCTCCACAGCTGCTAGAGCAACAGCCATTTCCTCTCCCTCGGTTACCGTACAATCCCGTGCCGACGCGCAAGCGATTTCCCTATAGTCCGAGCCTATTACTGCCGCGACGACTCTTTGTTCTTTTTCCCTTCGTTCTCGAGGATATACCGCGGCGTCCGTGTATACCGTGTTCGCCTTGGTTGCTAGGTATTTTTCTACATACTTTGCCCTAGCGTTCCGCCTGGCTGTGTGTAAATTCGGGTCCATGTTTCTTGGCAGGGACCCTACCTTGATGGTACTGCGATACTCATCGGGTAGGTTTGCCGTTCTTTGTTCTTCCCTTTCAATTTCTTTATGCCCCAGTTTTTTTAGGAGCTCTCTGCCCGTGGTAGTCTGCTGGAGTCTGAGTAGCTGCGACCCTAATTGTGCTTCTTTGAGCTCCTCGAACGTGTTGTGGAGTCCGAGGGCCAGCAGCTTCTCTGTCGAGGTGTTGGCCGGCAGGTGAAGCGCTGTTTTGAACGCTTTCCTTATGATGGCGTCGGCCTGGTCCCGTTCGCCTTTGTTTGTGTTGTAATATGGGAGGGCGTACGTAATCCGGCTGATTATGAGGCTCTTAACCAACTTGACTGTATCTTCCTCCTTCATGCCACTTCTTTTTTGCGAGACGCGGGTGATCATACGTGCCACCTGTGCCGTCGCTTGCTTGAGTAGGTTTATGGTGTGTGTGCAGCGTTGATTGCTCTGCACCCACATTCCCAGAATCCTGATGGCTTCTTTTTCTGGTATTTTTTGTCCTTCTAGGGTGACGCTGATTTGTTCTTCCGAGCGTTTTCCTCTTCTGACTCGCAGGAGCTCTGACTTCTCCGTCGAGCAGGCGCGGCCTCTTTCCCTAACACATTCTTCCACGCATGTTGCTGCGGCTTGTAGTCGTTCTTCTTTTTGGCTGAGCGAGCCTTGGTTAGTCCAGATGGTGATATCGTCGGCATAAATGGCGTGATGTATGCCGTCGATCTCTTCCAGCTTCCGGGCTATCCCAATCATTGCAATGTTGAAAAGGATCGGTGAGATCACGGATCCCTGCGGGGTTCCTTTGTTAGGCGTGTGGAACTTGTCTGTCCGCAGGTCTCCTAACTCCACCGTGGCTGTTCTGTTTGATAGGAACGCTGTCACGTAGCCGTGGATTCTTCGTCCGCTATTGAGATCGTCCAGTCCCTTGAGGATGGCCGCGTGGCTGACGTTGTCGAATGCTCCTTTGACATCGAGTGCCATTATTATGTTTTCTTCGTTGTAGGGGATGTTGCTTAGAACCCCCTCCTTAATTTGTAGTAGGACGTCTTGGGTTGATAATTTGGTGCGAAAGCCGAACATACTGTGGGGATACAGATCTTCATCTTCCATGTATTGTTGTAGCCTCCTTGTCACGATTCGCTCGTACAACTTGCCAAGGCACGAAGTGAGTGATATCGGCCGTAGGTTTTCTACTAGTAGCTTTTTCCCTGGCTTGGGGATCATAACTACTTCCGCATGTTTCCATTCCTCTGGAAGTGTCCCCGCTTCCCAATGTGCGTTGAGGAAGTTTGTCAGCTGTGTGACCGCCTCATCACTTAGGTTGCGGAGTAATGCGTTCCGAATCTTGTCCGCACCTGCTGCTGTGTTCCGGGTCGATGCCTTAACGGCTGCGAAAACTTCCTCCCTGGTGATGGGTCTGTCTAGGTCGGAGTTTTCTTCGCCTCGGTATCTCTCCGTGTACGCTTCGGGTTTATCTTGCCCGTAGCACTTTACACGGACTTTTTCCAGTAGCTCTTCTTCTGTCCCTTCAAATTGGTGTACTAGTCTTTGGATGGCCTTGTTACTTTCTGACTTGGTCTTGGTTGGGTCCATTAGAGACTTGAGGATACGCCAGGTCTTTGCGGTGCTGAGGGTTCTATTCAGCGAGTCGCTAAACTTTTGCCAACTCTGTCGTGTGAGTTGGGCTGCGTATTCCTCTGCCTCCTTGGTAACCTCTGCTATCTTCTTCTTTAGCTTCTTATTTAGACGTTGTTTCTTCCACCTTTTTGTTAGTCCACGTCTTGCCTCCCATAGCCTGAGGAGTCGCGAGTCCACCTCCGGTGTTTGCTCTGACCTTTCGACCTCCTGGGTGTATTGTTGCTGTATTTCCTTAAGTTGTTTGCACCATTCCTCTATGGAGGTTATCGCCCCCTCCATGTGCTTGCATTCTTTGCGAAAAGCGTTCCAGTCCGTTATTTTGGCTGTTCCTATCTTGCGCTTGATGTTCTCTGCTGACACTTGCGTTCTTATAATATAATGGTCGCTACCCAGGTTCTCCAGCAGGTTCTCCCACGTGGCTTGCCTAGCTCCCCTGACATATGTCAGGTCTGGGCATGTGTCGGGACTAACACTGTTGCCTAGGCGCGTTGGATGGTTTGCGTCCGTTAAAAGGGTGCAGCTTGTGATTTCTGCTGCGTCGCCAACTTGCGTTCCCTTCTTAGTGTCTTTTTGATATCCCCAGCTCTGCCCCCTGGCATTAAAGTCATCCAATATAAGCAGCGTGTTGGATTTCGCTAGCTTGCTGGCTCCTATGAAAAGTTTCTGAAAATCCCCGTCATTTTGTCGCGGTGGACTGTATAAGTTTATGATAAAAGTGCTTTTTTGTTTTCCTTTTTTCTTTGGAATTATCTCTGTCACGATGTGTTCTATCCGCGTGTCCGGAATTTCATCGTGTGCTATGGCGACTAGTTGTTTACTAATTAAGGTGGCCGTGCGATCATTTTCTTGGCACGTGTATCCCTTGAGTGTCGGCACGGTGTTTGTCTCCTGCAGCGCGATTATGTCAGGAGGACTTAACTGTGAATTTATGAATTGCTGCAGCGGGCCTTGCTTTTTGCGGTAGCCTCTGCAGTTCCACTGCCATATATCTAATGTGTTGTTTCTAGCCATGTTGGTTTATCGTTGGTTGTTGTTATACTTTGGTTTTCGGTGCCGAATCTTTTTTCGTGATAGAGTCTATCTCTGGCCTCATTTGTTATCTTTTGCGTATTTTGATTTTTTATGTAGTTGCGAAAGCTTTGATCTTGCATTGCGATCTTTTGTTGCATCAAATTCATTTGCTCCTGCATTTTTTGCATAAAGGATTGCATTTGCAATTCTATGGTTCCCTTTTCCGGCTGCTGTGGCTGTTGCTCCATAGCTGGAGGTGGAGTCTGCTGTCGCGGCAGGCTACCCACCCTTTGCTCTCGCAGTTCCCTGATTAGTTCTTTGATTCTCTCCTCTAGTTGTTCTGTTTTCTTCCTACTCTGCTCTAGTTCTCGCCTTAGAGCCTTGTTTTCTTCCCTTAGTAGTTTAAGTTCGTTGTCGTTATTGTTATTGTCCGAGTGCGGAAACAGTGATTTGGGAGGGCCTGCCCCCCAGCTTACCTTAACTCCGCCCTTGACTGATCCGGTATCACAATGAGGGTGACGACTTCTTGTCTGCAATTGTGATCGGGGACGAACCATGGTGCCACTACTACGAGCCGGAAACACGACGGCAAAGCTTACAGTGGAAAAATTCGAATTCACCGCCCCCAGAGAAAGCAAAGGCCGTCATTTCGGCCGGAAAGGTGTTGTTACTATTTTTTTTTCGATAGTCAGGAGCCATTACTGATAGAATTTTCTAAAGCCGGAGAGATTATCAACCGTTTCCGATATTGTGAAACGCCGGATCGGCTGCGTGTCGCAATCGAGAACAAACGACTTGGAAAATTGATGAATGGGGTCATCTTGTTCCACGACCTGGCTATGGTGTTGGGCTGCTGAGCACGATGTCGTGGAATCGAATCCCGGCCACGGCGGCAGCATTTCGATGGGGGCGAAATGCGAAAACACCCGTGTACTTAAATTTAGGTGCACGTTAAAGAACCCCAGGTGGTCGAAATTTCCGGAGTCCCCCACTATGGCGTGCCTCATAACCAGAAAGTGGTTTTGACGCGTAAAACCCCATAATTTAATTTAAATTTTTTCCACCATGCCCTTCCCCACGTCGCTGATGTGGTTAATACAAAGCTGGCAAAGTTCAAGTGGGAAAAGCTACAACATTGCCATACAGCTGAGACCAGTCGCCTTGCGAGTTCCACATTTTGGGGCAAATGAAAAAACAGCTTAAGGGAAACAGATTCGTGTCGGACGATGACTTGAAAGAGTCAGTTTCAGATTTGTTGAAGCAGCAACCTAATGAATTTTATGAGACGGGAATCACCCGACTAGTTAGTCAATGGGATAAATGTCTAAATGCTCATGGAGACTACTATTAAATTAAGTACCCCGTTTGTCATATATTGGCATTGGCGTACTTTCATTTGACTCGCCCTCGTATATTCTTCAGAACGGCTTTATATAGGTGCTGTCTGTTGGGACAATAATTTCGGTGCAATTACTCACGATACACGACCGGTGACAGCTGCTCCTGCGTAATACGTTGGAATAAATGACAGCGTCGTTGAGATTTTTTCACTGGCCGTTGCATATGTACAAAAATGTAAACAAGGTTGTTCAATGACAAAGTTTCATTAGCATATTTGTCCTCAACTTGTTCATTTCATGGCCTTTACATTTTTCATATCAGTGGCATGCACTGCTTTGCTGGTTTCAAACTGATATAGTTCTAAAGATCGTGTGATATTTTCTTTACTCATTAAATAGACAAAAACATAGAAGCATTATATCAGTTATTTTGAGCACAATTTCTGGCGCCTACGAGTATATCTTTTTATTAAAAAATACATATATGACTTGTTTTGACAGTGCGTAGCGTTCAAGAATTCGTTTGCAGCATCTTTGGAAATGGCAATGCAGTTATTATTCATGTATTCGATCTCACGACAAATTGTTTAAAAGGAAGCTTTAGCTCGGGCCCAACTCCGACGCGGCCTATTCAAATAAATGTAAAACGCAGAAACGCTTTTCTGAGATAACCCCTGGATCACTTTTAATGGAATTTGTTGAACTTGAGAAAGTTAACTTCTAGTATCTGTTCGAAGCGGAAGTACGATTTATAGGCCTGAATTCTGTTTAAAATATTTTGAAAAATTTCAAAGTGCGAAAAAAATAGAAGCACGGCGTTTACAAACTAAAATCTCTTCATCAAAAACAGATATCGCGGTTCTTCAAACGGCATCTATTATAAGAGTCAAAACGGACAAATTCGGTATGTCAATTTCTATCTAGCGTGAATTAGTTACGTGGTGCACAAGGGTTCTGCAAAAGCTATATTTCCATATTAAGTTTTTTTTTTTTGAGATTCATTTGCAACAGATCAATTTTGTCCGCTGCAGATGTACTATTAGATACGATTCACAGAATTGTGATATTATCTTTCATTGTTGAGTTACAGAGTTTTAAACGTGATAGTTGCGTTTTCTGAAAATTTGACAACCTAAATAAAAAATTCGAAACTAGAAGACAGTAGAATTTAAGTTTTTCTTTTAAATGCAACAAACCTCATCAAATTTTGTGCTGTGGTTGCCGAGAAAAGCTAATTCACCTTCTACATGTATTTAGATAGGAGCATCCGAGATAAAGCTTCCTCTTAAAGGGACACTAAAGGTTACCAGAAACTCAAGTTAAAGTGGTAGAGCAATGTTCTAGAACGTCTAAGGCGTCAATATAATCGCGAACGGAGCGTTAGTAACCGAGAAATTGAGGTAAATGCATGACACGATTTGAGACCCCCCAACGACATTCCGGTACTAGCCCGATGACGAAAGCACTCCTCATAATTTGTGTTACTAATACTCAACTACTCGTATTAAAAATATAATTTCATGCGATTATAAGACGGAAAAAAATGCTACTTGTCTACGTCTATTCGATTCTAAGAAAAAATAACATTTTGACGTTACCCTTCAGTAATATGGGTGTTCCAAAGGTTTCGTTTTCGCTCGACTCTGCGTGCTCGACTCTGCGCCGCGCACGCTTTGGAGTTTCAGTAGTTTCGTTATCGCGTCGTGCTGTGAGGGTTCTGCTGGCTCGCGAAATTTTCATTTGGAACAAGCAGCGAGAATGCTACGTCCATGTGATGTCGTGGGAATTGCCCTCGTTGCTTTCCCGCTCCGGAGAGCCGGTGTCGAGGCCGCCGTCGTAGTACGCAACGACGCCGGCAGTGCGAGCCCTCATCAGCAGGTCGCGCTCGTCGGTGCTCAAATCGCTGAAGTTGAGCCCACCATCGCGAGCCAATCTGTCGGTGTCCGGGTCCATTGCGACGAGCGTCGAAGTTTGCGTCAGAGAATGTAGTACCCGCTTATGGGCGTGTTGCGCTGGAGTTTGAGGTATAGTAGCGGCGCCTGGTGGCGGTGCGGGAAACGACATCAGGGTCGTGCCAGCTTGGGTCGTATTGAGCCCTGGTTGTGGCGAAGCACGTTTCTAGGCCGAGTTTTGCGTCGATTCGCACTTTTTTATGCCCTGTTGCGAGTGCGAAAAGGCTCGTCACTTCTCACAGACCACGCCGACCACGCTGCGAGCTCGCCGCAGCCTATAGTTTAACGAAAACGGACTCTCCGTGTGCCGTGGGACGTAATGTGGGACGTAATTCGTTTCTCCTTCCGCTAGCCACCATACTCCCGCTTTCGCTCTGCTGTCGGCTCTGTCTTGGCTCTGTTTCTGGCCGCGCGTTTGCGTTTTGCGCAGAAAAGCCGTAGCGGCGTCTGCGGACGCCGTTCTACTCACCGATGGCGCAACGTCACTATGAGACCATGATGTCAGTACTCCTCGATCGGAGGGCGGGCGATTTGAACTGCGCTAGAGGTACGCAGACGCTTCAGAACGCATTTTCTCTTAAAATAAGTCTCTCCTTGGCACGAAACAAGCGTTTCGAAGTTTCTGTGATGGTATTTCAACAGTCCACGTTGACTTAATAGTAAACTTTAGTGTCCCTTTAAGGAGGAGGCCAAGCTGCAATTTGAGCCCCCCCGAACGAAATTTCTGGCTACGCCACTGCTTGAGGGGTAATGGCAACCTGCGGTTCATGATCTGAGAATGCCTGCCAAACGCACGCCAGCCCATTCTTATTCTTCTTATTATTTCCGTCTCATGATCCGGATCCGCTGTCACTGCCTGCCCTAAGTAGATGTATTCCCTTACCACTTCCAGTGCCTCGCTACCTATTGTAAATTGCTGTTCTCTTCCGAGACTGTTAAACATTACTTTAGTTTTCCGCAGATTAATTTTTAGACCCACTCTTCTGCTTTGCCTCTCCAGGTCAGTGAGCATGCATTGCAATTGGTCCCCTGAGTTACTGTAGCACTCACAAAAAAAAGAAAACTAGAACAGCTAAAATGTATGTAATTCATAGCTTGTCTCCCCCCGATACTTGATTCTGTCAAATCTAGCCCATGGAGCACCTCTATTATTCTAGGTTGTTTTGATGCATCAACACCGCATCTGGAGGTCTTCACTGAGTGTATTGCTACAAAACATTTTCACAGTGTAAGGGCCATGTTCTATTGTAACAGATTTCCACATGTCAAGTTTGTCTTTCTTTACATTAATCAAATGACATACCGCAAGATAATACAAGCTTGAGAATTGGAAGGCTTTAATAGGGGTCTTTCATTGTCCTTTGCCAAGTCGTACTATTGAAGCGCTTATTCGAATGTATGGCAGCAGCTCATTTGCATAGTATAAGAAATACATAAACAGAGAATTTTCACAATTTATACACATAGACACCACAAAAAAAAAAATTGCAGTTTATTGTTTTCAGTCTGCTATGATGTTTTGGTTGAGAAAGATATGTTCAATTTGTTCAGCGAGGCACGCAATAATTGCTGTGGCATATTATTTTATTGCACAACAGTGCATACAGTAGCGAGCCATTATTAAAACTCAGAAGTTATTAGCACAGTGCATAAGATCAGGCACATAGCATATTATTATTGCCCTTTCTTAATTCACGCCTTTTTTTTAATTGCACAAATGCTACTACACTGAAATAGTGTACTAGTACATACATGAAAAACACGATTTTATACTACGATAATAATCAATCATTCAAATTTTTATTGTAGTGCCCAGGAACAGCTAGAGAGCCTTTGTACTGGTGCACTTAACGAGCACTATGTGAGACAAAATTTAGAGAAAACATGAATGCAGTAGACAAAAAAAAAAAATGGAAGATAGAGAAACAAATAACGAAAAAAGGAAACGAGGAAAAGTAAAAGGGAGTTAATCCTACGTGATTATCTACAGATACACAAAACACAGGAAATGAACTCTGAAGTATGTTTTGGAGTCAAGTCTTATATAGCACAATCTTGCAACAAGGCCAGGCAACGAATGTGGAATGCTACCTGGTATACTGTTGCGGCACGAACAAGTGCATATGATCAAGAAGCTTTAAGGAATGTATAATGTCTGTAGCGCAGATGCATTAGTAACTTGGTTTTTAGTAGATCTTTGTCCTGACTACAATTTACAGTAATGCAGAAAGAAACTATTTAGTAGAAGCTGAAGGGATTCCAGCAGTTTAAGCATACCGACTGCACAACACACTGATGACACCTTTTCACCTTCCCCCGCAATGCACTCACATCATCTACACTTTCCATAAACAAAAAGTGAGATAAAAAATCAATTACACTTTCACTGACTCAGTACTTGCTGCTTCTGAAGCGGGCATCGAAGCAATCATGGTATACGCTGCTACATGCATAGGTCATGCATGATGTAGGTCCTGCTATGCACTGCGCACAGGGCACACGTTGCAAACAGATCATTTCTTTTTGCAGTGCTCATCTATAAGGAGACAGTGGTTGGGGCATTACTGCATACGTCGGAGAAGCCGTTGCTGCGACAAGCGTCGTCTACGGCGTAACCGAGCGAACGAGCATAGCGAAAGATAAAAGCGAACGCGGAGCGCAGCGGGCGGATGAAAGACGCGAGGATAAAAGCGGAAGAGGGTATGGTGAAAATGAGTGAGGAGGGAAGTGGCGTGCCGGCGGCGACCAGGCATGCGGCAAGCGCGTAAACACAGCACTGGCGTGGGATTCGGACCCGTTGCGCATGTGCTACTTCGCCTGTGACGCCATGCGTTCCCGTGTTCACGCTTTTCTTTCTGAATTATGAGCGACGCAACCGGTGGAAATGCTTCGTCTGCAGCTCCTGCTAGACGAGCTGCTTGAGCAGAGGCTAAGCGCCGCCGCCGAGAGCACCTTGAGCTTCATAATCAAATTATTTGCACTAATATATCGCTCATTCAAAAGACCTAAACAGCTGCACTCGAAATTCACATTAGGAAGTATTGCAATCATCGGTGGCATTTTTTTCCCCAAGTTTACGAATGCGTCATCGCTCGAGTTTCCGGAACAGCTTGAAACTACTAGAATCGTTTCCCACACGATACGGTGTTTTAGGTATAACGTTGAAATCTTCAACGTATTATTGAAGAGTCGAGGGCTGTATTTTTTTTCTTTTTATTGTAGGGCTCAACACGTACAAAATTAATACAATCGCGACTTTTATTCTGCGTATCTGTCCTAGAGGACGTGATATAGTACATGCTATTTGTTCAAAACAAATATTTTTTCACATGTCCAGCCTGTTGAAGACGTTCATAAGCATCACGTGACTTACAAGTGCACTCTGTGAAATACTAACAAGTACTTTGATCTTCGTGCCCCACTTTCAATTTGCTTCTCCATATTACAAGTAGCCCACACAACAAAGCTATCAAAAGGAAACACGTCGCTGACGTGGGAAAAAAAATTCCGCTTGCATCCCGAAAGAGCCACTGAACCACCCCTCACAATTCAAAAACCAGTCGCATGCTCATCTCCAGCTTTTTAGGTATTTTGTTCACACGTCCCGACGTCCCCAGGGGCATCCAGATGACGTCATCGGTGCTAAAGCTGTCGATTGCTTCATTGATTGAAGGGACATCAGTTCCGATCCATCGGCAAGCACTCTTTTGCCACGCAGTCGGACACCCACTCCTCCTGCTTGTCTGGTCTGCACTATGCGCAATCAAAGGATTTCACCTCGGGTATCGTGTTTTGCACTAAGTGTGTGATGGCAACAGTCTGTAGCGGAAAAGCGCAGAGCCCGGATAAGCGCTAGCTGGTGTTTTCAAGCAACGAAAAGACCGTCAATGTGACGTTTGGTACTGACGTAGTATCCACGTATCTTCGAGCAAAGTACGCGGCGACGAGGAGAGAGCACCCCACGCGTAGAGAGCACTCCCTCGACTTCGAGCTCAAAGTGGTTTAGGAGCCCTTTAAAGTGCGCGATTCATCAAAGAATATTTAAACATCAGTCTTTCTGTCCTCCGTCCCGGTCGGGACAAAATGCTCCAGGCATCAAGTTTACGAGTATTCACAACTTGTCGGGGTGGCAATATTTCAATTCCCTTTAAAGCGTCGTTCAATGAATATGCTAGAGCACGCGAGGAAATCACGCGTCGGGCAAATTACGGATCACGCTGCCAAAATCATTTGGGCGCGAACCTAGTTGGTGTGAAACAGACAGAATACGACAATTCATATAACGTCGATAACTTATCGCACGTGTCGATATATCACAACGAAACAGAAGATTTCTTTCGTTAATTCGACCCAAAAGAAATTGCACAGAAAGGAACAGACTTTATAAAGAAATACAAAACGTTAAACAAGGCCGTACAAATAGATGCACAGAACACAACCCTTATCGGTGTTAAAATCTATCAGCATCACGAGTCAGTTGCACGCACACATCACCTCCAGTTCCAAGTCTTTGAATTAAAGTATCACAAACAACGCACTGACCAACGCTACTACAATATACAGTAAGCAACTACAAACCCTTCCCATTCTTCCAGCAGTGTATCTGACACGAACACTGAACTTCACAATTAAAGACTTCACCCATGTTCTCTGTCGGTTGCTCGCTGTCGACCACAAAGTCCGCAAATAACCACGGCATCAATTTCTTTCCTGACACGAATGCGTGACAGCAGAAGCTGCTTCGTATACTGCCCAGGTTTCCCCGACGTCCAGTTTGATTAATCCAAACGGAATGTTCCAGACGGCAGCTGCTTAAGGCGCAGGTCCCGTTTCGGTATCGACCGAGTAAATCTCTGGCCTAGCCACTCGAGGCGACCCTTCGCTCAAGGCTTCGAAAGCGTTGGTTCACTTCCATTGTGGAAAATTCCAAGCCAGCAGCGATTTGTCGACGCAGTTTTCTCACCGTCCGAAGTAACGTTCTGGTCACTACTACTCATGCGTTATCGTTCACAGTTTCCGCGTCAGTCGACTCGTCGTTGTTGCTTTCAGCCGTTGTTTCGCGGTCTCGTGGGGCTCCTTACTTTCTTTCAAAATTACTTTGATGTTTCAAATCCAAGTACCGGACTAAATTACCTTCCGTTTTGTATCCACGCACGTTTCGCAAGTCACTCTAACGTTGGAGGTGCTGCGAGCAGGCAGGGACGCGCACAGCTCTGAATCTTGCAGAGATACCCTCCACAGTCATGGCATCGCTTCGCAGAGCAGTTACGTTGCATATGGTCGGGCCTGCCGCACCGTAGGCACCCTCGCGGTCGCCCTGGGATAAAAATGTGAACTTTTTTACCGCCTAATTCCCACAGGTGTGGTAGGTCTTCCTTGCGAATTCCGCCTTTGAGGGAAATGGTAATGTGCCGAGTGGTCGATTCGACATCTGCGAACGCTTTCTCACGGATCACTTCTTTAACAACGCCAAAACGTTGAAACATGTTTCGTAGAGTTTCATCTGACACACTGAACGGCACCCAGTGTACTTTTATGCACGTCTCCTTCAGGCAGGGATCAACGATAGCGCAGTACAGTCCTTTCACATACAGGCTCCGAACGTTCGCCATGATTTGCTTACCCTCAGTCGTCTTCATCTTCAACACCCACACGCTGTCGAATCGTTTAGGTCGGACAAAGTCAACGTACTCCAGAAGTCCGCGTGCTTCCAGTGCTCGCTCGTAATCCAACTTATCGTACGGGCGCCCGTCCGGGTCGTCATACAGGTAAAGGCACATCTTCAAATCTTCGTCAGAAATATGCCTTATCCCGCAATAACGATTTCGACGGCTTTGGCGAGGCATGGCCAATGAAGCGTTGCACCAGGCGTCCACTACACTCGGCAGGCGGATGTAGGATAGTCGCGATACAGTGCACTAGAATACTTTTGGTGGTGGAAAGAGCGCGCAGCGCGGCGTAGGACAGAGCTGTAGCCACTTCTATTACCCTCGCGCGTACCGCTGACGTCAAAGGACAGAGGGGAGCGCGGCCGCTGTAGTGACCAGAACGGGGCACTGTGAGAGAGAACTGGTTCTTGCGGGGGAAAGGAGGAAAGGCTTGCACTATCTTCTGCAACCTTGCGGGAGCACGGCTCAGCGCCAGCAGGGAAGGCTAGATGGGAGTGAAGGAGGGAGGAAGATAGAGTGTCGTCATGGCAGCAATGGAGCAGACCGGTGGGAGGGCCCAGTGGCTTCGACCGCGGGGGTGGGCTGGCAGTCAGCCCGGGTAGAGGGGGAGCGCCGGGGTCAATGTACCGAATGATGCTGGGTTGATGAGTACATGAAAGCTCTGGGACGCGGCCCCTCCGGCTGCCAAGCCCTCTTCCCATCTGACAACGGCGCCCAGCAGGAGCTAGATGGGGGCGGTTCAGGAAGCCGGGGCAGTGGGGTAGCGGCCTATCTGCACCTTGCGAGGGAGAGGCGCGATTGGCGATGAAATTTCCCGGCGCCGCTAGGGTCGCTGAAACGCCCTAGTGTGTAGTCAGAGAGGCTGAAATAATCTCATGGGTGACGGCAATGGAAAAGAAACATTCCTTGCATAACTACGTAAGAGGAAAAAAACTAAATCAGGAAAGGGACAACTTATGATAACTCAAAGGGAAACGCATTACTTTCCGAAGAGCGATCACGATGCCTTAGAACACGCACCATATTAGGAGATATAAGAAGGAACAAGAAGCATCTGCTTGCTGCGGTAAAGCTAGGGAAACGATGGAGCATGTTTTATCGGAATGTGAAGATATCTGCCCAGCGATCAATTTAGGCACTACTGGCCTCCTTGATGTCCTTGGGTTCAGCGAGAGCAGGGGGAAAGTAAACATGTCTGCAATAGAGGCTAGTAAGAGGCGACTGGAAGATTAGTGGAAGAAAAGTAGGGAAACGACAAAAAACGCAGATGTACAAAAATAATGTTCACAATAGGGGGTCAGAAAATTTGGTTATGGGAATTCATCGTTTTTTTTTTTTCATTTTTAACTTAGGTAGGACATTAGGCCGTATAATAGCAAGAGTTTGGTGGCGCAATCCACCGCCCATTCTTAAAGGGGACTCTCATAGCATCCATCCATCCATCCGTGCAAGGACAAGCCGCGACGCCGCCCTTGCCAGTGTAGCGAGTGTAGCGTCGGCGAGGTCTGCCGAGCAAGCGTAGGCGTGTAGATTGCGCTTGTTTGCACGTTGATCGTGATCACTGGGAAGCTGGGAAGCGTCGCACATGCGCTACTGTGATTATTTTGAGGTGCCTAGGGCGTGATGTTGTCCTGTTCCTGCGTTATGTATTAGATAACGCGGCGTGCACTCATGACGTCGAAAGCGCAAACATGTTTTGTGCCCGGGTGCAGAAGCGGGTACAGAACCTGCAAAGCCAATGCCTCCCTTTTCAGACCGCCTAAAACGCAGCTCGGCGTGGTCGCGAAACATCAAACATAGTGACAAGGAGTTGACAACAGAGGGTGTCGTTTGCGAACGGCACCTCGAATTGAAGCACATCGAAAGGGCCTTTCGGCATGTGACAAATGGGGGAGTAGTCGAAATTCCACGTGATGGTCCGCAGTTGACTGACGACGATATTCCTATTGTCTTTCCTTATGTCCCCAAATACTTCACCAAGAATGCGCTTGTCAAACGGAAGGAGAAGACTTTGTGCAACCAAGCCACACTCATTAAAGTGCTAGTGATGCAACCCCATCATTCTTTTTTTTCAACAGAGAAGCTTTATGCTTTCAGTGTACATGATTTTATGCAGTTCTTGAGCAGTTTAACTCTCTGCCAAGTTGGATGCGAGCTCTATCGCAAAGAGCTCACTGAAAATAATTATCCAATTTGTGGCGTTAACTATAGGCTGTAATTTTTCACAAAATCTTTGAACAAGGACAAGGCTCTTAAAGGGAGCGCCAGATATATTTGATCTTAAGGAGAGTGAAGTAGAGCCTACAGGTAAGTTCGGTTTGATGTGTGCATGTGGATTAGTGTACTATGTAATAAAGTGTTGTGGATGAATAGTGTCGTCCTGTGGACCTGTACAGCAAAAGCAGTGATGAAAAATATTTAATGCACGTTGAGGTTCGCCAACGTGCCAACATACATAGACGGAAAGTTTTTCCACAGGCGCGGGGCGGAGCTGGGGCCCGACCAGCTTTCCGAGCCCCATATATATATATATATATATATATATATATATATATATATATATATATATATATATATAACTTTAATAACAGTTACAGTTGCACTTGAAGAAACTTCGTGTGACCTTCAAGAATTGTTCACTGAAGTGACGGCCTCATATGAGCATTTACAAGACCTCATAATAGTAGACAGTTCGATTTCGCAGCCTGAGTATTCTCGCACCATCAAGAATCTGGCGTCTCTCGGTGATGTAATCTTCCTTCGTGTAATTGTCCTATACTTCGCTATCACTAATACTGCTTCGCCTTTCCGGATAAACTGCAGCATCTCTCTCTCTCTCACTTTCTGTGAGTCCCAGTATAAGCGCTGCTACGCATGACTGCTGTTTATTCTGATTTCGAGTGAATCCAGCTTGGCCTCATTTCGGTTATTGTGTGAATTATACAGTGTATCCCAACTATCACGCACTAGTCTTTCAAAAAGAGGAATTGCGTTACTCCAAGAAAACCTAGTGCATATTGTTTCCAATACAGTGGAGTAGCCGCCAGTATTTTTTTCGTTACTGAGATTTAATTAGGTAATTGTAATTAATTACCCAACCCCGGAAGTACTGTCCTAGTTATCAAAGTGTTAATGAGGCATTTGTAGGCACCCCCCGGCACCCGCAAATGACATCTAGCTACTGTGTTTTCAGCGACGAACTAATGGCGTGCTAATTTTTTTCCCGTTTGGTAAGGAAACACCACGACATCTGAAAAATACCACACGACTGCTCTCCCACCCGCATCAGAAAGCAGCGCCCTCAAGTAAGCTGATTGAAAGCAACTGGTTTGCCTATCGCAAAACCGAAAAGACATCGTGTCACCTTGATAATGGTGCGGAAGGAGCACCAACAGCAGGTTTCGGGGCTTCGCAGCTATTCCTTCCTCTCATTTCTGCGTCACAATTATTACCCGTCTCTCAAGGCCGACTGATCACGTTGATAACAAAAGCCCCTCGATAACGCGGCCGAAGCGCCGCTCAGACCCTTCACGAAACGCGAAAAGCAATGCAATAGGCATAGAACGTTTAAAAATCACGGCTTTGCTCGCACCACATCGAAAGAGTGCGCACGGTGCTATATTTCGCGACGGAAACTTGTTCTGGACCAAAGCCAAATTAAAGTGACCGTTTTATTTTTCATAAGAGGGTATATCTGCTGCAAGCGCAAGCTCGTACAAAAATAAATAAAAACAAAAGCGAAATAAACAGGCCGGGAAGCGACCACGTGCAGAGAAAAGGCAAAACCGATGTATTCAAGAAAGTAAATTCACCGCTTCTAAATGAGCCGAACTGGCGATTGGTACGTCTGCACAAAAAAACAAAAGAAAACCATCAGATTTCAGTGTTCCCTTAATATATATGCATTTATAAGCGCCGTTGAAACCAGCTGCTGCCTAGAGGACGTGTTCGAATAGGTCTACTTCTGCAGCTACGCAGTACTGAGTCCGCTTTCTCACATCTTCTATATGACTTTCTTGATGGCCGACGCTCGAATTCTGCGGCAGCCATCTATTATCGTTGTCTTGAACTAATCTTACGTCCGTTTCGATCATATAAGCACGATCTTTCACATAACCCCAAAGAAAGAAATCGAGTGGAGAGAGGTCAGGTGACCAAGCCGACCAAATTACAGGCCCGTGCCTTCCAGTCTATTGCGCATGAAAAGTCGCATCCAGCCAGTTTCGTGCTCGGCTGCTGCTGTATGCACGCGCCCCATGTTGCTAATTCCACAGAAGTGGAAGACGTGACAGCGGGACTTTGCTGAGAAACTCAACCACAACTCCTTCAAGGATTTCGTTCACGTAACGCTGTCCAGTCAGTGTGTGATCGAAGATCGGACCGATTATAGCAAGGGCGTAAATTCCTCACCACGCATTGAACGACCACTGCTACTGGTGCCGAGTACGCTTTACCCAGTGTGGATTGCAGTCACTCCACTAGTGTGCATTATGCAAATTTACCTGGGCGTTTCTGCAATGATTGCATTCATTTGCGCACATAATGTTGCTCGAAAAGTCCGGTGAATCGTCAGCTTTTGTGAGGACCCTATTCAAGAAATCTGGATGATTCTGCAGGTCTGTACCTTCCAAGTATTGGTGCTGTTAAGGTGGTATGAGTGAAAGGCCACCTTAGAAACTTTCAAACTGATGACTTGGAAAATTCTACCTGGGCAGCCACGTCCCACACGCTAGCATGAGGGTTTGAAGCCATATTTGCTATAACATCCATTCGTAGGCTAGGACTGAAAGATGGAGTCCTTCGCCGCTGTTTCTGGAAGCTGCCAGTTTGTCTCAAGTTTTCATAATTTCTGATGATAGTCGATGCGGTTGGCCTACCGCAACACTTCCGTGACTGATATATACTTGCGGCCTTCCTCTTGATGTCATTTGCCGTTCCCAAGGCAAGGATCGTGTTTTCCGTCTGCTCATTCAAGAAAGACATGGCGACTGGGACGAAAGAAAACGAACCTTTCAACCTTTGCACAGACGTTGTCAATTCGCTTTTGTGGTGATAGGTTTTGTGGCAAAAAAAGGAAGAAAAAAAAACCATCCATGCACTTTATCTGCGCTAGGACAACAGCTATCACAGCTTGTTTCCAACTGACACCAAACGCGACGTGTTACTTCAGTCGGGGCGCGGCAGATATGGCACTAGCTCGACCATGATGTTTTTCTTTACTTCCTTTATTTCATTCTGACTAACTCGGAGGGAGCTTGTTCGAGGGCGCTACAATAAACTTTGTCCTGTGTATATATTTAAATATGTTCTGCATGCGCATGGTGTTTGCAGTGAAAATTTAAAACAATGTTGAAGTGAGAAAATACGGATGAGGCAGCCGTCGCTGATGCTTCTAATGCGTTTGTCATCCTATTGTCAGGATTTGAATAAATAAAGGCTTCGGCATTTTCCGGAAAGTGTTTTTGTTCCTAGCTATCAGATGACACTGCGTCAGGTATCGCTGGCAGCATAGAGTGCACTTTTACTAGTGAGGATTGCACATTTAAGCTATAGGTATGGTTAAGACACGTTAGCCTCGCTGTAGCCTCGCGGCACATTTGAGATTCTGTTTTGTCGGCGCGCGATTTTATTGCTCCAAAAACCGAAAGCTTCTCGTTACTTTTTATCGACGTTCCGCCCCTGTATATGGAGTAATTATTTATAAGTTCTACGCAATTCAAGAAAACCGCCTGTTGCAGATAACATAGTTATAGACCTTGAGCTCGATTATTCAGAGCGGTTGACATTACTTGCACGAGAAATGAAATCGCGTTTCCAAATGATAAAAAATCACTAATTAATTTTTCATTCATTACCGCACATAGTATATTTAATTATTGCAGCCGGTGAGTTTGCAAGGCGTATCCAATTGGAATGAATTTACACAAGGACACCAGCTTGGAGATATGCGCCATCAGACTCGCTGTCATTGAATTCAATTCTGGAGTTTTACGTGCCAAAACCATGACTTGATTATGATTAGTACGGAATTCCGGATTAGGTTTGACCACCTTGGGAACTTTAATATGCCCCCAATGTACGGGCTACAGGCGTGTTTTTTTTTTTATTTATTTCACCGCATCAAAATGCGGCCTGCGCAGCCGGGATTTGACCCCGCGACCTCGTCCTTAGAACCGCCACACCAAAGCAACTGAGCAACCACGGCGGGTCTATCTCGACGAAAAGATGCACTGTTGTTCCACTTACTTTTCTGTCAAAACGCTCTTACACGCATTGAAGCACAAAAGTAACTTGAACACCCGTGTATTTCGTCCCAAACTCTGGGAAATACTGTCTCGAACCTGGTTTAATCTTGGAGATTCATTCCAAGTGGATACGTCTTGCAAACTCAACGGCTACAATTCCTAAATTGCAACATGTGCCATAAAGTAATTAATTAAGAATTCAGTTAGGGAGGCTTTACTAATTACTTGCATATGTATTTGGATTTCTCGTGCTATATTAATGTCCGCCGCTTCAAATTATCCAGCTCAAGGACAAGAATCATGTTATTTGCCACAAGCGATCTTAAACATTCCGAAAAACTCAAATCTGATCCCCCCGCACACAGGGTCGGGGGTCGAGGCCTTAGGCGTCATATGGCTTGGTCAAGAGTGCTTCAGAATGCACGTAACGTAAAATGCGTAAATTTAAAAACGTAAATTTAGAATGCAACGTAAAGATAGTCGAGGTGGTTGGCTAGCGCTGCACTGCACCACGTGCGCGTGTCTTCTGCTCTTTCGGAGTTGCGCCGTTCTGACAAGAAACAAAGACGCCCTAACTACACTGATAGTTGAATCTGCGAAAACTGAGAATCTGGATTCTCAGTGTCAGCATCCTTTCCAGGGACAGAGTTATCTTGTTTAGTAGTTCATTAGTCAGCACATGGCTTCGAAGTGTACGTATTCAAGGTCTGTTTCAAATAATTTGTTGAAGTTAGCGCATGTGTTGTACCCTCCGTCTGTCCCTGTTTTTCTTTGTTTTTTTTTTTTTTGCACCTCACTTGGCAGTATCTTGTACTAAAAAGTCCGAATATCTGCCCTTCTCTTTGGTCATGGCCTGTTTAGTTTGTATGTTTACTTTAGTTATTTGGGTGGAGCTTCCGACGCCTGACGTTTTGGACGCGGTGAAAGGCGTGAAACTGGGGGAAGCGTCAACGCAGATCGAAAGGACAACACTTCACACGGCGCCGAGGACAGCGACTATGCCTTTGTATGCGACCCTCATTTGTTGCCGGTCTAGCTGAAGCACCTGCATCCACACACCACTGCCGCTCTTGCTTATCGAGGAAAACATGTTTGGAGGGGCTTTAGGCGCTGTATGGCTTCGTGAAAAGTAATTTAGAACACGTGCTCGACAGGTGCGACTGCTCAGTTTCTGGGAACCAATCTTTAGGGGCTGCTGCTACCGTCTCCGTCCATGGATAATTTTGGGACGCCTAACAAAAAGCAGACTTTTTGGGGGAAAGAAGTGGAGTGGACGAGTGGGGGGTCGGCGTCCTCGTGGCTCAACGACCTCGTGGCCGGCGCCCTCCGTCCCTCGTTCTTTCTTTTTTTTTTTCTCGGCTTGTTCGCAACTTTCTCGGAAGCCGTCTTGACAGAGCTGCGCTGACTTTCACGTGTTGACTTTGTCATTCACAATACACATGGACGAGGCAATCCATAATGGCCGACACAGAGATTATCACGGGGTACGTTCGATTCGCCTGCACCACTTGAACCACTTCGCGAGGTGCTGCACCCTGCCATTCGTTTCAGCGGTGCAGCAATGGCGCCCGCAGAACCACGACGTTCGTTTCAAAAGGTGCAGGAAAGGTGCAAGGCTGGTTCATGATTTTGCTGCATCCGCTCCACTGTCGATGCCGACTTGGTGCAGGTGCGAAGCAGCGGCGCTGCAGGCGACGCAGCACACGGGCGCGAGCACCATTAAAATCCCGCTTGCGCACGTCTCATGTGTCTACGCCACTGTGGTGTGTATTTAAGCCCCAGAAACCGATCATACCTGCAGTTCAGGACCTCTCAAACTTACGCACTCCGTGCACATTAGTCTGACATAGCATAACGCCTACACCGCGTCTTCACCTTTGCATTCGTTTCGAGTGTTTCGCTGGGCCTGCACCTCCGGAATCGAGCTACAGTTTCTGAACTTCTCGTGAACCACCGTGAACTGGTTCACAGTGGCGCAGGCGAATCGAACAGACTAACGATTAAAGCTCTTCCATCCACGCACCACCGCCGCTGTTACCTGGTCGGCGAAAACGTCAACGGAGGCGGTTTAATTAGGATCGGCGACGACTCGTCCGTGTCGCAGCACGCCGAGCTTATTCTCTTGGCTGTGGAAAAATGCAGCGATGGCGCTACCTTTGACAAAGCAGCTGTTTTTAGCAGACATGACGAATCACCTACAAAGCAGCAAAGATGTGCCCATGCCCAATAAAAGGCAAGGAGGTTCGGAACGCCGGCTACCTAATTTGTTTCGGTGTCCATCAAGGCATGCAGCTCTCAAGCAGTTACTATTCAAGGACTGTCTCTACGAACGTCCCACGTTCAAGGGAAGGATATTCAGCCGCGCTGTCAGCAATATAATAATTCATACCGCGCGTCAATGTAAATGACAACCGTAGTAATCCAGCAAGGCGCGCGTGCTTGTTGCACGGTACAAGGGCGCTTCCTTCAAGCACAATAGATTAGAACGTTGAACAGCCGTTATAAATCCACCGCGCTTTTTAGAATGTAAGACCATAAAAATACTTTGAAACACAGTCGCACGGGCGTACACAACATCGCATATGCCCTGCACGTAGGTACGACCGACATTTTCTCAAAATTAACGCACCGCTCATCTTCAGCTGGAACTTGACAACCGCACACAGTTGTCTAGCAGGTCTACGAATAATCAACTGTTGCGGCAGCGTTCCGACCGCCTTGTAACGTCGTAGGGCAGAGAAATAGGCGCGAACTCGTTAGCTTGTGCCTTCTCGTGCCGCGTCGACCGTCCGGTTCACACAAGCTAACGTCACAACGTCGTAAAAGTTTAATGTTTACTGTTTACGTTTTCCTAATCAATGTCGAGGATTAGCATTTTTGCTTACTGATGCCGCTCCAGAAGAAGCCTTGGGCGGCGAAGCGCGCGCAACAAACCTCCATTGCTGCGTGTCACAGGTTTGCCGATGCGAAGCTTCATGACCCCCTACTTCATTTTATGCACGCGTCCGTCGCAAAGGAATGAACATCTCTTTCATCCTTTGCCGCTCGATTGGTCTACTGATGCATGCAACGCTCTGCAATCCTACTGTATTAAAATTTTCTTTATATGGGTGGGGGGGGGGGGGGGGCGTAGATACAAGCTGTCAACGCATCAGGAACGTGCCTACGCGCATGGAGCTGTACGGAGGCACTATGCGGATAATCTTTGAAGCATTTGTCGCACTGCAGCCGTTTAAAAATTGCCTGTGGCAGATAGCACAATTTTAATGCTTGCTCTAGAACACTCGGTGAGCGGGATATTCACTTCCATGAGGAATTAAAACGCTTAATTTAATAATTAGCATAATTACGATAAATTACCTTTTCAATTAATTATTTTTACGCCACGAATCTATCTACGAATTGTAGCTAAGGAGGTCGCAAGGCGTATCCACTTAGAACGAATTTTCTGGACTGCACGATTATTTTCGAGGTGTCCGACGAAATGCATTGGTGTTCCAGTTACTTTTGTGCGTTCAGTACATGTTACAGCGTTTCCCCCCCAAAAAAAGAAAAGGAAAAGTAGCTGGAAGGCCAAATGCCTTTCGTATGACAAGTTGAAGATGATCATCTCCAAACCAGAATGACAATGAAGCTTGAGAACAAATTAAGGACCGCGCAGAGAGTGATAGAGCAAAGAATGCTTGGCAAAGGCCTTTCCCTGCCATCTCGAATTACCCATGTCATGCGCCGCCAACCGATTCCAACTAGTGAATGCGAATTTCTTGATTTAATCGCCCCACCTAGTCTCCTGCCTTCCTCGACTGCGCTTCCCTTCTCTTGGCACCCATTCTGTAACCCTAATGGTCCACCGGTTATTTAACCTACGCATTACATGACCTGCCCAGATTCATTTCTTTCACTTAATCATAATGAGAATATCGGCTACTCCCGTTTGCTCTCTCATCCACACCACTCTCTTAATGTCTCTTAACGTTACGCCTAACATTATTCGTTCCATCGCTCTTTGTGCGGTCCTTAACTTGTTTTCGAGCTTCTTTGTCAGTCTCTGCCCCATATGTCAGCACCGGTAAAATGCATTGATTGTACACCTTTCTTTTTAATGATAATGGTAAGCTTCCAGTCATGTTCTGACAATGTCTGCCGTATGCGCTCCAACCCATTTTACTGTCCTGTAAGTTTTCTTCTCATGATCAATGTCACCTGCGAGTAATTGACCTAGATAAACGTATTCCTTCACAGACTCTAGAGGCTGACTGGCGATCCTGCACTCTTGTTCCCTTGCCAGGCTATTGATGATTGTTTTCTGCATATTAAGCTTCAACCCCATAGTGTTCCTGTATATGCTCCCATACAGGAACACTACAACCCCACTCTTACACTCTCTCGGTTAATGCCCTCAATCATTTGTTGTAACTCATCCACAGTGGCGCTAAACAGGACAATGTCATCTGCAAACGGATGGTGCTGAGATATTTGCCGTCGATACTCACTCCTAAGCCTTTCCTGTTTAATAGCTTGAATACTTCTTCCTGCAGTGAATAGCATCGGAGAGATTGTGTCTTTTGTCTGACCCATTTTATAGGAATATTTTTACTTTTCTTGTGGAGAATTAAGGTAGCCATGGAATCTGTCGATATTCTCCAAGATATTTACGTAAACTTCCTGTACTACTTGATTACGTAATGCCTCTATGACTGCTGGTATCTCTACTGAATCAAATGCCTTTTCGCAATCTATGAAAGCCATATAGAGAGGCTGATTGTACTCTGCCGATTTCTCTATTAGCTAGTTGACGACATGCATATGATTCACGGTAGAGTATCCCTTCCTGAAGCCAATCTCTTTCCATAGCAAAGTGAACACGTGCAAGCTTGCTCAGCCCTGTCAAGACGGCTTCCGAGAAACTTGCAAACAAGCCACGAAAAAAAAAAAAGAAACGAGAGAAGGCGGGCGCCGGTCGTGAGGTCGTTGAACCTTTCTTTAGCCCCCTCCTCCGTCCCGCCGACCCCCTAGTCACCCACTTCACCTCTTTCCCCAAAAAAAGTCTGGTTTTAGTTAGGCGTCTGAAAATTATCCATGGGGACGGTAGCAACAGCTCCTAAAGATTCGTTCCCAGAAACTGAGCAGTCGCACCTGTCAAGCACGTGTTCTAAATTACTTTTGACGAAGCCATACAGCGCCTAAAACCCCTCCATACACGTTTTCCTCGATAAGCAAGAGCGGCGGTGGTGCGTGGATGCAGGTGCTTCAGCTAGACCGGCAACAAATGAGGGTCGCATACAAAGGCATAGTCGCTGTCCTCGGCGCCGTGTGAAGTGTTGTCCTTTTGATCCGCGTTGACGCTTCCCCCCAGTTTCACGCCTTTCACCGCGTCCAAAACGTCAGGCGTTGGAATGTTCACCCAAATAAATAAAGTAAACATACAAACTAAAGAGACGATGACCAATGAGAAGGGTAGACGTCTTAGTACAAGAAGATACTGCAAGTGAAGCGCAAAAAAAAAAAAAAAAAACAGGGACAGACGGAGGATACAACACACTCGCTACCTTCAACAAATTATTTGAAACATACCTTGAGTATACACACGCTTCGAAGCCATGTGCTGACTAATGAACGTCTAAACAAGATAACGCTATCCCTGACAGAGATGTGGAAAGGATGCTGACAGTGAGAACCGAGATTCTCAATTCTTTCAGGTTCAACTATCAGTCTTGTTAGAGCGTCTTTGTTTCTTGTCAGAATGGCGCAACTGTGAAAGTGTAGAAAACACCCACGCGTGCTGCAGTGCGGCGCTAGCCAACCATCTCGACAATTTTTTTTACGTTGTTGTGACGTTCTCTGATCCTTTCGTTTAGGCAGCGACCTGCCTTCCGAACGTAGTATTTGCCACGGGATCAGGAGGTTTGATATACTACGCTCTTTCTGCAGGCCACATAGATAGTTTTGTGTCGTTTGTTGCACCCTTGCTTATTGCTACCACATGAGTTGCTGATTTTGCACTTCCTAGACAATTTGCAAGGGGCGGAAAACACTACTCTTACATTGCGAGTTTTGTTACCTTCTTCAATTCGTGTGAAAGTTTGTGCAACTACGGCACAACGGCAATTAAAATTGCTTTCGGACCCTAGGGAGTGTTCACAGCATTACCATGCACATGAGAACGCGACTGTTTTAGTAAGCTTGCGGCTATGGATACTTGCATATGCACATGGTAACCTGCATGGGACAGGTACGTGACAAAAGGCAGTGACAACTAACCTTTGAACTAACGCGCTTCGCAATTAACGATCCTTTCCTAGTAAATAATTCTTAAGACAGCCATTCAGCTCAATTTTGGGGTCTTATATGTGCCAAAACGACCATATTATTATGAGGCACTCTGTAGCAGGGGCTTCCGGATTAATTTTGACCACCTGGAGGTCTTTAGCGCGCATCCAATGCATGGTACACGGGCGTTGTTGCATTTCCCCCACATTAATGTGGCTGCCGCGCCCTCGCAACGCCATATCCACTACGCCACCACGACGGGTTTCTCAAGGCATCAACTTCATTAAAGCTTCCAATGGCGCAGGCGTTTCCGCCGTTTACGCAGATATTAAGCGCTTGTATTATTCACTTTCACATACCGTTGACTAGCATCCAAGGATCCAAGGAAATGTTCGGGTGGAT
Source organism: Dermacentor andersoni (assembly GCF_023375885.2). Classification (NCBI taxonomy): domain Eukaryota; kingdom Metazoa; phylum Arthropoda; class Arachnida; order Ixodida; family Ixodidae; genus Dermacentor; species Dermacentor andersoni. The sequence continues at coordinate 307,192,257 of NC_092814.1, forward strand.
TGATTTCGAAGATTCCTCTGCTGTTCCTGCAAGAAGGTATTTTTTTTATATAACCTTTAGCATTTAACCTCAAATCTGCGAACGTCCAATGAGACGGGAAGGCTCATATACAGAAGGACGGAGTGTGCATCAAATCCTGCATCGCCCCGATCCTTAAACTTATTTCTAGCCAACCTTCACAGAGATCTTTCGCGGTACTTTGTACACCAGTAATGTACTAGAAATCTTGACTTAATATTGACAGTTAAGTGTTTTTAATTAACCGTGACAATAGTTCCTTGGATTCCGACCTTCATAACCTACTGATAGTAAACAAAGAGAACTTGCAGCCACTAGGGGTAAAACACGAACTGCCAGCATTAGATTTTTAGATATCGTGATTTATTTTCTGGCCACGATCGCACCTGTAGGGGCTATGAACCCCGAGGAAATAAAACTGCTACCCTACAAGTCGGCACACTGGAAACCCCTAAAACCAAGTATTGTTAGGTTGTAATTTGATAATGCCCTGAGCGAATCCCACTGACAATGTATTAATGACAGTTTGTACACTCAATATGATCGCCTCTTGGATGCAGGTTACTTACGCGCATTTGTGGAAATCATTTGTTGAAGTTAGCGCGGGTGTTGTACCCACCGTATTTCCCTGTTTCTTGCGCTTCACTTGCAGTAGAAGCAATGTTAAACGCATAGACATGTAAACGGGACGTCGCCTATTTATGTGTGAATTCCAATTCTGGCGTAGATTTCGCCCTGAAATATAGTTAAGTAAACTCAGGCAGCAACTAACACAGCAACGTGTACTTCTGTCCACAAGCGTTTTTGCATTCCGCAGTCATGTAAATGCAACCTCTTACTCTATGTCAAGTTCATTTGTTTGGCCTGTTCGATTCGCCTGCGCTTTCTTCACGAGCTCCCCGCCAAGTTGCAAGCTCGTGCAGCGCTTGTTCGGAAGTGTCACCGAACACAAGTGCCGATTTAGTGTGGGTCTTCTGTTTCTGCATTCGTATCTTGCGCCTTTCATAGCTGGCATTGTTCAGCAAGTGCTGCGATTGTTCTTCGATTGCTAACTTTTCTTGAATTCCCGGCTGTCATGCCGTACGTACTTGGCAGTAACGCGAAAATGAGCAGAATAATGGTCATATAGTTTCAATGTCGGTACGCAAGCTGATTAGACTGCAAAGAACCGGATACCTCGGTATTGTGAAGAGGTGGTAAGAAACTAGTTCGAGTGCCTTTTCCGCCTCTGAGGACACGTTCGGGGGCCGCGAACGAGTACTGGCTTCTCTCGTGGACAAGGGTGCCGTCGTTGCCGACCCTTGAACACCTCATATGCGCCTGCCCAGCCCTAGCACAGGAACGTTCTAGGGTCACCCGAGCCTATAGACTGCAAGGCCTTCTTGCTGGCTCACTCTCTGACCTGCTGTTCCCACCCCGCTAGCATCTCCCGGCACTACACAGCCTTGTGGAGTTCATGGAGGCGAGTGGGATAGCAGCATACCATTGAGCCCAGCTGTCCCTGCCGGTCCCTGCCTCTTCTGCTGCCATGTGCGGACGAGCCCCCTGAACCATCTCACACCTCTTCCCTCTTTACCTCCTACTCTTCCTCTCCCCTATGACGCTGCACCGTGCTCCCTGATGGGCTGTAGAAATTAAGCGTCTATTTCCTCCATCATAATCACCATATATATTGCTGACTCGCGGAGGAATGTCTGGTAGTATACATAGTATGCACGTGACGTCACATCCGCTGCTTTCGTCGGCTTCCGCTACCTTCCGCCATCTTGGGGTACCTTATCAACAGGCGCGTGCATAGGCCTATAGGTTCCCCAACATGGCGCTGCCGTAAACCGGAAGCCGCAGAGTATCGTTGAATGACGTACGTGCATACTATGTATACGCCATTCAACAGCGCAGTCATATTTCTTGTAGTGTCGTCTGCTGCCAGTGCGCCGGCGAAATTGTCTGCTGCTTCATCGCTGCACGACATCGCAAGTAACAATCTTAGCACTGCGGAAAGTTCAGAAATTGCGTATAAAATTTAGCTGCACTTTTTGAAACGAAGGGCGCTGTTAAGAGGGGTTGTGCACTGCTGAAACGAACGGTGAAGTGCAGCACTGCTCGAATTAGTTCGCGGATCGCAGACGAATCGAACGAACCATTCGATTCTAGACAGCGTCGGGCACTTCCTGCGAGAATGGGAAAATTATCAGGTGAATTCCTGCATTAATGCTCGGAGTCACGCCAGACTACCGCTCGTCACTGGTTGCCCCACATTGCCTAGCTGTAAATTGAACCTGCAACCACCGTTTAATGCGGTTAGCCGCAAACTCTTCTGCAGAGGAGTTTTCTTGCCCTCTTTCCGCACTTTGGAGCTATAAATCTAACCGTTATCGACAGAGCAAGTGCGCACAGACGTCTAAACTCGCGGAACTCGAAGCACAATATATGAAGTCTTATATAGTATATGTATACATACTAAGAAATTCAATGACCGTTGTGGACCTCATGGTTGGTCTCGCGCCCGATTCTTGAAGCACAGAATCTCGATGCTCTAACCATTAAGCCACAGGCGCATGCTTACTAAGACGGAATAGAACACCTGCAAGCCCGCGCTCTGAGACGCTTGGCGCGTTAGCCGCGTCGCATAGCAACAGCTTACTGCAAGAAACGAAGTGAGCGCGCGCATCTTCTATCTGGCGATGAAGATACTGGATGCATTTATCGCCGAAATTCGCTGCGTTTCTCTCCCCGTGCTGCGGTGCTCTTAAAAGGTCAAACACGTCGTGCCTTTTGATTCAAGAGGTTTTAATGTACAATAAAGGTACCGCTTTCTCTGCAAGGTCCACCACGGTGGCTGGGGGACGCGTTCATCCCTGAAATCTGCAGCGAGTATCTTCTCGTAATGCACCATTTCGCCTTGCTGAGTCATGAAAGCTTCTCGTACGAACCTGACACGTCGTAACATGCTATTCAGCTCTCTCTCTCTCTCTCTCTCTCTCTCTCTCTCTCTCGGTATATGATGTTTCCATATGGTTCAGTGCGGTATCGTACATGACAGTTGCTCCACTTTTTTTTTCTTTTTTACCGACTGATCAGCCGTTGAACACGCTTATAGGCACCACGCAACTTCGAAACGAACGCAGCGAAGTAGCTACAAACACTTCGAACACATTGATCTTCGTGTCCCCCAATCATCTTACTTCTCGATATTGCATGCATTTAAATGCAATTATCAATAGGGAACACACATTTGTGTCTCGCTAATATTGTCATTTTAGTTCCCGATCTGCATATACATACGGAAAATAATATGGCCTGTCCATATTAGCCATATCTTGGGTTCCGCCCTGAAAATATGCCTATGCGAAGTACATTAGGCTGTATTGTAACTTACGCATCAGTAACGCCAAAACGCGTGGACACTTTTGCCATGGGATACTTGGTCAGACAGAAAAGAAGCAAAAGTTAAAGAAGAGTAGGGTGCCAAGCTGCACTTCCCCGCATGGGTTTGTTGCCACGTCTTGGATTTTCAGATCATTTGCACGGCGCCAATAAATTATTTTTCATTAAAGAAATGCTACATTGAATTCTGAAATCGCCAAAGGCTCGACATAGCAAATACTGAAAATTTTACTGCAGCAAATGATCCAAACACAGGAACATGGTATGAAATCAGTGACATCAAACAGGCGTACCTGTGGAAAGTTTCGTCGAGAATTTTTCAGTGACATAACTGGCATTTTCCTGCAAAATTAAACAGAATAGTTCTCGATAAACATTTGGCATTCTATTCCTGTTTGGAGCAGCTGGAAGAAAGAAAAAAACAAGCTTATTGATGCCTCTTTGCATGAATAAGTAGGTCTATAAAGACAATCGGCGCGTTTGGTGAACCTTTCGCCATGTAGCAAGAAAATCAAGAAACTGTTCCGAAATAAAGTTATACAAGAATGCAGGCAATATACTAGCCTTCTTTCAATAACAGAGCAAAGCAGCAGCTTTCATAGTCAGTATATGAGGGGTCCGAAAAGCTACATGGAATCTCTAAGTAAAATGAAATTCGCTGTGCAATGTCAACATCTTGTAATTAGCTTTGGAAACATTTCCTTGCATGAACTTTTACCTGCAGTCACTTTTACTCAGCCGTGCTACTGGAGTAAACAATGTTTTTGCAGTGTTTCCAAATCGTCCTTGTTTTTGTAGTGTTTTTTTTTTTTTTCGTGCCTTCGAAACTTCCGAAAAGTGTACATCGCCAGTTGCAGGGAGGGATGGAGGAAAGAGACTGGCAGAGAGGACAGTGCAAGATAAAACGAACTATTTAGCTAGATTGTCCAGCGGCTTCAAATACATAATATGTGCATAAATAAGTAAAGAAGAAGAAGAAGAATTTTATTTTGCCACATAAGTACACTGATGTATACAAACCGGTGGGGATGGCAAGACAAAAGCTGCATAACGGCAGCTTGACTAGTCCCACCTCTCCGCGATCAAGAGGCAGCAAGATATGGCAAGATATTCGTTTTACATACATGTGGCAAGGTTAATATATACATATTCACAGACACATATATATACACAGACTTAAACGCTTAAAAGCGACCATGTAAACGACTATTTCTCTTCGACGCAGCGTGTGCGCAGTGGTGGCTATGGCGTTGTGCTGCCCGAGTGACCAAATGCCGGCCGCGGAGGTCGCTTTGCGATGGGGCTGAAATGCAGAAACGGCCGTGGTACTGTGCATTCGGTGCAAGTTAAAGAACCCTGGATGGTCGAATTTAATCCGCATGCGCCACTACGAAGTGCCTCATATAGTCTATCTTCATGTTGGCCCGTAAAAAAACAACCACAACTAAGTAATTTCGGCGCAGTGAGGCAGAAGAAAAAAAAAATAGTTGTGAGAAAGATCAGAGTTGTCCAATCGGTTGCTTTCGCCCACCTTGCGATGAATTTTGCGTTAGCTAATTTTTCGAGTATTTTCTTGCAGCTCCGCGACAAACTCAGTGGTATCCAGGCTTAGCACCTCTCTTATGGCTGCAAACGTCACCACATTTTGCTATCGTCGTGCATTGAGTGCCTCTAGGCTGGTTTTGCGAGGTCGACGATCGCACTTTTATTAACTCAGCGAGCACCGGTACCGGCGTGCGCGTGACAGTGTGCGTCGCTGTTACAACACTTCATCGTGATATGCAACAATAATTTCTGCACCGCACTCGCATATTCCTTCTCATACGGCTCACGATTATCAACCTTAACAATTATTCTTCGTTATGATCATTTCGAAATGTTTGGCGTCGCTTTGCAAACAGGTGCGTCGCAACGAGCCTGTAACAAAAAAAAAAAAAAAATATCAGTGCGCGTCATATACTGAGAGGACCTGCAAGCGCGTGCCACACTGCATTCGTGCGCCCTTCAACGAAGGAAACGTCTTCTGTCGAAACATGTCATGGCGGTTGCGCGCCCTTTCATGCTCCCGTGCCTGTCCCATAACTCTTCAGCGTGCTGTCGGAATCGCGATGACTGTAAATGATTACGCTAGGAAAGCGTCGTCATTTTCGACAAGCGTAGTGTGCAGACATCACAACGGCCGAAAGAGACACCGGTCACCTAGCGCGACATACATTCGCCGCGATTCCGGCTTACAAGGAGTGGGCGTGGGGGACAGAAGCACGAATATGAGAAGACACGGATGCGCAGTAACCAGAGTTCCCAGTCCCTTTTTAACGAAGGGAAGACATGTGTTGCTGGCTCACACAGTCCACTTCGGTTTTGTTCGTGTACTTTCGAGTTTCACCACAGTTTCACCAAAGAGCACCTCGTTCAACGTACCATACTTCGATTGAAGGCCCTTACTTCGTTAAAGGGCGCAAGAGTGCAGTTTGGCTCGGCGCTCGCAGGTGCCTTGTAACTTTGAACCCGCCTGTACCTCATATTTTAAAATTCACTAGAGCAGTTAGGTATTATACTGTGTGAGCTAGCCTATGCTAGCGTTGCTTGTTAATGATAGATTCCCTATTAAGGTCGCATGGGGACACACTAGCAAACGTGGGCGTCTTCAGGTGGATGACTTAATTGAAGGGGCGCACATTGTTTCATTCGGCAAATTCTAAACGCCCACTTAACCGGCAACACAATTATTTAAGCACGCAAACATGCGCGATATTGTAATACAGCATGGTATGCACAGCGCGGAAAAACGTGCACACGAGGCAAGGTAAAGACATGACGCGTGCTCAATTCAAAATGAACTTTATTAGACATAATGAACAAACAAAGAATGTAAAAAATGGCACTTATTACAATACATGTTGCAATGGGTTACAAATCAACTTTTCTGAGATTTCATTTCTGCAATGGCAACGTATGCATATATCCAATTTGTTCGAAAGTCATAACCTCCACTGTGGAACTCATTTCTGTCTAGTTGTCAGGCAATAAAAAGAGGAAAGTTTTCTCCCACATGAACAAGCTAACGTACGTCTCGATGCTATTGTCCACCATCTTGTTTTTCTACCTTCTCTTTTACTGTCAGGCGCGACACAGAACAGATCAAAATTTCCCACAGACATGCCGTTTTACCATCTTTTCCACGACACTTTATCGTTCAGTGCAATTCCGTACGTCAGTTGTCACAATGATGCACATAATAATACGCCCGTGAATATCACGTAGCACACAAAGAACTCGACAAACTAGCGACAAACACAACGAACACACATTGCATGTTTTCATAATAACAACTATAAATGAGGAACATCTGTCTTTCAAGTGGCAGAACATTATGACGAGAGGATCTTTAGGTTCGCTAAGGGATATCCGAGAAAAAGACCATCTCAAAAATAGCTCGATAGATTCAATTTTAACACACTGTCCCATGTAGCCTCTGGCCTTAGCGAAAAGCCGGAAGAACGATTGTACCACTTTTCCCATCGTACACCTGTCTCCCATTTTTGAATATGCTTCACTCTGTCGGGCTTAATGTAGCACAACGAACCTACATATAACAAGCATGTTTCACACATTTTATGCAACAAAGTAAGCTTTGGAATTTAAAAAAAAATGACATCTACCAATCTTTTCATCACAGGTCTAAAATAGTTTACGGTTTCTAAAGTTTGTATAGTCACGGGTTGACAGTAGTCTGCAGTCCATAAAGTTTGTATAGTCACGGGTTTAAAGTAGTATCCACCAGTCTGTCCTACATAGAAACCTTCAAAGGTTTCTATGAGGCGCTCAAAACACGGCACGAGAATTCTCGCAACTTGCTTTAAGAGGAAGCTTTCACAGCGACTTTGACGAGGTTTGTTGCATTTACAGGAAGTTAGTACAGCATAAGTCATTCAGGCCGTCATTTTTTGGAATTTTTCGAAATTCCAAATTAAAAAAGAAAACTCAAGCACGATGTTTACATGAAGCAAAAAAATAAACGATATAAGTTTGCAAAGTGAACCTAATACATCTGGACAATTTTGGTACACGTAATATACGTATAGTTCTATTACACAGCCATTATGCAGTTGCACGTAAGCTTTAAATTTATACATCACGTTCATCCGCTTAGGTGCTGTATCAGGTGCAGTTTAGCGAAACGGCGAATTTTGTTTCTGGCGCTGTTACGTAATTTAAATGTCGTGTTTTTTTAACCTGCCGATTTTCAGCAATTTTGAGGAAACACGAAATGAAGTACTGAATCAAATTCTGCTTCGTAGAGTTGATAGAACTGAACTTTCTCAACTGCAACAAAATTCATTCAAATCGGTCCAGTGGTTGCCTCGTAAAAGCAGTTCTGCGTTTTGCATGTATTTGAATAGAAAACCGCAGTTAGGTCCCGCGTTTTATCACGGGCCCTGCTTGTCGATTGGGACGGAATGCAAAAACTCTCCTTCAGTCTGCATTACGAACTTCGGGTGGTTCACATTAAGCCGGAGCCGCTCACTACCGCGCACCTCTTAATCCGATTGTGGTTTTGGCACGTAAAACACTATTTTTTTCTTCGTTGTTGACCGCGTCCTAAAGGTTCCTCTTAAAAAGACCTTAAAAAGAAACATACTGAAAAAAATGGGCTCTGATCTGGTAGTGGCGCTTTCCGCCCGAATCTTCCATTTCATCATTCACCGGTCACGGCCCGCTGACCTTAATGAAAGCGCGGCGGGAGCACCACTCCGACTACTGACGAAGCTCGAAGAGCGCGAGGCATCGAAAAAGGCATCGCTACAAAATCGAGGGCCCAAATCGAGCTCGGATTAAAATATTGTGCCGGTCAGGGTATTTCACCATCTTACGATTCACAATGTTCAAGTAAATACACTGCGAACTTTGCGAGAACACCGAAAGCAAATGCAAAAACCACCGTACAGCGCGAAATACAAAGAAAGTTATCCCAGTCTTGGACAATACAGCAAAATCTGAGATCTCTTTTCGTCACTTTCACGTGAAAGTACGCAGAAAAATATCACCGTACAAATAATAATAAATACCACCAATCCGTTATCGTACAAATTTTCGATGTATTCTTCAGGCTTTGTTGGCATGGAGGACAGATCACCCGTAGTTACAGATCTTGACTGAAAGCGCAGACAACGTAGTGACAAACGTTATGAGAAAGCATAGTTCCTGCAGACCAATTTCTGTAACGGCAATTATTCCATCCTCTCTCTTACAACAAGTAAACAATGAGTAAAACAAGGAACTTCTCAGTAAAAGGCCTCAGCATCTTATCCGTTGCTCACTCTTGACCATGAAAACCACAAATAATCCCAAAGGCAAATATTTGTCTTGTCCAGAATGTACAACATATAAAACTGCTTCGTTTACTGGCGAGTTCCCCAGCGTCAAGTTCGATTAATCTAAATAATGTTCCAGAAGGCCACTGTTGAAGTTGGAGGCCACAATTCGCTGTCGACAGTGCACAGTGCATCATATCGTCGAGCCCTAGCGTTCCTCCACTACCATGTGATATTCACCTTAGAGGCACGTTACGGCCGCTGTTTTCTCGCTTTCTGAGGACGCGCTCTGACCACAGCTAGTCGGTGTTCCCAGTTTCTGCAAGAGTCGGGACTTCATCGCGGTGTTGATTCATTGCTTCTTTGTCGACAGGATATGTTCCTTGCTGGCTCTCACTTCGGTGCTCAATTTCACACACCGCAGTCGGGGTCGGCCGCATTTCTCCTTGCTCCATGGGCGCATTTTCGTTCGCTTGGGAATTACCGGTCACAGGCTTATCCTCAGTCAAGGCTTCTTGGGGGTGTTCAGAGGTTTCTTTCGCTACCGGTGCTGTTCCTTCCTGCCTCTCACTTCCGTGGTCAATGTCACACGCCGCAGCCGGCTCCACCAGTATTTCTCCTGGATTCGCCGGCACGTTTTCATTCACTTGGACGTTACCGGTAACACGCTCATCTGAAAACCCGCAGATATGGCCGTACTTATTACACGTGCGGCACCGCCGTGATCTACAGAGGCGACTAAAATGGCCTATCTTGCTGCATTTCAGGCACATTGGTGGTCGCCCTGGGATAACGATGTAAAACTTTCGATCCTGGTAGTGCCACAGGTATGGTAGATGTTTCACTTCCAATCCCTCCTTCAGGCACAGGCGAACGTGCCGGGTGGTCGTTTTGTATAAAGTATCATCCCTAGGCCACTGGTGATAGTTCACAACTTTAACATCGCCAAACACTTGAAGCCCTTTCAGCAGAGATGCATTCGAGATGTGAAACGGCACCCAGTGAACCTTCATCCAAACCTCCTTCACATCGGGATCAACGATAGCGCAGTGGTGTCCTTTCACCTGCATGCTCCCCGCGGTTACGAGGGCTCGCAGGGCCTTAGTTGTCTTCAATTTAAGCAGCCATACTTTGCTGTCCTCCAACGGTCCGATACCTGCGATCTCGTCATAAAGACCAAGTTTTTTAAATGTTTCCGCAAAATGCAAGCAATCGTACGGACGCCCACTTTCGTCACAATGCAGAAAAAGGCACATCTCCCACGAAGCGTCTTCTATAGCAGGCGATGCGTCATGCGCTTGATCAGCTTGACAAGATGCGACCGGTGGCTTTACCATCTCCTTTTCTCTGGCAGGCGGTGCCTCAGACGCTTGGTCATCTTGACCACAAACGACCGATGCGTTTAACATATCTTCCGTGGCAGATGTGTCAGCCACTTGGTCAGCTTGACCAGGCACGACCGATGGCTTCAACATCACTTCTTTGACAGGTGATGCATTAGATCCTGAATCATCTTCATCAGACACAACCGATAGGCTCAACATCTCTTCGGCAGGCAATGTGTCAGGCGCTTCGTCATCATCACCAGACACGAGGGATGAATTCAACATCTCCTTTTCAGCTCGCGACACGGCCGAAGCTTGGTCATCTTGATCAGAGAAGACTGGTGGCTTCAACAGCACTTCCGCAGGCGGTACGCCTTGACCAGACATGACTGATGCCTTTCGAGCGCTGCTTCTGGCGTACACTCCGCTCAGATGCCACTTGCAGAATGATGCGCCTTCAGCTCATCAGCGCCAGCATGCGTTGGAAGAAGGGTGCGGGTGACGTCATCATACAGTGCTAGCGCCGCTCCTTCCCCTAGTGGTCGAAGAGGTGACTGATAATAAATCACAAACAAAAAGATGGCGTTGGCTACGTCAAAACAACCTCCTTTTGCCGAGGGAAAGGGCGATTCTACGCCAGGCATCCGCTCCTTCCCCTTGCACTTGCTGTTCGGGACTTCGCCATGCAGCCGCAGTGTTAACAGTAGAATAGAGAGTGGAAGAGCGAGCCGATCTCCTTCTCCTACTCCCCGTCACACGTACCCTCTCCCGCCGCGAACCAAAAAAAGAAATCCTCACCGACAGCATCCCTCGCCCCCACCCCAGTACGCTGCGCCGTGCTCCATCTGGCTCCATACGGGCAGCAGAAGCCTACTTTCCCTCTCCCAAACCACGAAGAAGAAGCCCCAAAAACCTTTTCTTGGGCCTGAGCAACAGGCTGAATCTGTGCGATGCTCTTGAAGAAATGGTGCAATATGAGCGGGAACACGCGAACGCGTGGCAAAGAGCCTCGAAACCGAGTTAGAGTGTATCACTACACTCTAGCGATACGCGTATGGCGCTGTAGAAAACAGGGGAAAGGCGGATGCTATTCCGCTAATTGTTGCACTCCCCCCGTGCCTGCATTTGTCGAAAACGGCAGCTTAGGGCGTTGCACTGGCGGCCGATAGTCGATAAAACGGTTACGTGCACAGTAACTTACAGCGAGTCATTTTTTTTTCAGTCACGCTTGTTGTTTTGTTGAGAGCGCAGCTCTTAGGTGCCCGTTCCTGCGTTTCGCCTAACGTATTTAGACCTACCCCCATAGGACCTGATGCATATATTATGGAGCGCATCGTGTCACGCGTTCCAGACAGAGGGACAGATTTCCCAGCAAAGTAGCTCTCCAATGTTTACGCTTCAAAACAGACGCTTCGGTGCAAAAAGTTATCAGTAACCGCAATATCAAACAGCTTTATCAATGCGCGCTGGCGATGCGAAGTTCCGCACTTTGTATAGGGAGGAGCGCGATGGGAGTAGCAACAGTTATTTGAACAGCGTCCTCCTTTCCACTTTGCTTCCGACTGCGCCCGCCACGCTTCTCCCATAGCAGGGTTCGAGGCTGTCCGACACGCGATCCTGTGTTTCCGCTCATATTGCTCACGATAGTACTGTGTGAATAGTGTAATGTTTATTTGCCAATTCCTCCCTAGCTCATGAATTCATCCCTGTTTGGACGACACCAAAGCTTTGAATATCGCTCGTTCCTTTCTCTTGTTTCTGCGGTACACGTTTGACAACACTTCGAAGCTGGCTACTGACAAGGGAGTAGTGATAGGACGGGCGGAGAGCGTTGACAACTGCTGCTCCCCTTTTTCCGGGAAATGGAAGGGAGTGCACGCGTGCGTGCTGGCAGACGATCGCACAGTGGCTGACGTCAGCGTGCTGCTGCTGCTTCTCTTAAGCTGGCATTGCAAATGAGGACGAGTCACCGTCGTTTGATTCCGCATATGGTCTGGGGAAAAAATTGGAAGACGCTTAACGGGAGCTTTAGATCGGGCCCAACTCCGATGCCGTCTATTGAAATACACGTAAAACGTAGAAACGGTTTTCTGAGATAACCACTCTGCCGATTTTAGTACAATTTGTTGCATTTCAGATGGTAAGCTAAATTCTAGTTAATTTGGCAAGCGGAATTTCGATTGAGGGCTTGAATGTTTTAAAAGGAATTTTTAAAAATTAGCAAGCTTGAAAAAATAGAAGCACTAAGTTTAGAAATCCGTAGCTCTGCACCAAGATCTGACATTGCAGGTCTGTAAACTTCATACGTTAGAGCACCAGAAGCGCAGAAATTTGATGAGTCAATTTATATTGACAAGTGTAGTAGTTTCTTGGGTGATAGTCTTTCATCGTCGAACAAGTGTTATCGCTCAGTGCAGGACGCTCCTGCATGTGTCGGAAGTTTCTGGAAAGCTATCGATGGTTCTATCCACCGTCTGTTGTGAACGAACCTAATGCACTCTGATTGCACGTATCCGCGACACGAATGGTGTAGAACTTCCTCAAAGACATGCAGGCGCCAGCGATTACTCTGGAACCTTCGATGGCTCATGTATAAAAGCTGACGCGCTTGACCCACCGATCAGATTTTCGACGATAGCCGACTGTAGTCGCCGCTGTCATTGTTCTTTGAGTGTAGCCTGTTTTTCAGGGCACAGGTTCGCCCTATAAAACGCTCGTTTCGTCATTCAGTTTTCCTGCCTTCTTCACCGTCACTATACGTGGCAATGTCTTACGTAAATTTGTTACATTGTTCAAAGGGGTTTTGCAAAAGTTCTCACATATTGTGTTTTAGAGCTATGTATAATACATAAATAACAACTTTGTTCTCGTAAGATGTAATATTAGGCGCAGTTTACAAAACTGTGATGCCTTTTTCATTGCTGAGTTACGAAGTTGTGAACATGATAGTGAATATTTGCAATTTTTGCCAAATTTAATCAAAAATTTTCAATCGAATATTCGGAACCATTAGTCACTAGATTTTAACCTTTTCTTTTAACTGTACGAAACTTCTTCAAACCTGGTGCACTGTTTGCAGAAAAAAAGTATTTCTCCTTTCCCATGTACTTAGATAGGTGTCCCCGAGCTAAAGGTTCCTCTTAAGCGCATTCAATAATCCCTCACTGGTTCTCATGCTTCCGAGCAAGTGCAGCTTATGTAATCGTAATGTTTACCGGGAGACGCTGGCGGCGTACGCTATGCAGGAAGGCGAGCTTTCTGGTCGAAACGCGGCCTCATGCGTGGCCCGATCCCGTAGGTCGTGCACAGCTCAAACGGCAGCTGCAAGAGGGGTTGTGTTTGAGTTTCCTGGTAACAGAATTACGTTTTCTCGTACATTCAAATCACAATCCGACGCTATTATCTCTGTAGGTTGTGTTTAAGTGGTACATTAGACATTTGCTGACGGATATTACTTTGAGAAATTTAATTAGTTCATTAACGCCTTTGCGTCATGCGGAATGTCTGCGTGATTCACGATGCGTGGCTTTTTGTTTCACGGTCAACGCCGCCGATGCTGACACAGGATTTTCTGCCACGCGAAGCCCTTAGCGCTATCGCGTTAAAAGGAGGGCCTCAAAAGCCTCATGAGAGAGGATGTAGGTTTCCTGCTGCACGCTGGCATGTTCAATGTCTGCAGATCCCAAACTACAGAAAAGCTAGAGCACGCAGTCTCAATAGAAAAAAAGTGCGTAAAGGCGAAATAGATTATGATACGCAGTGAAAATCGAAAAATGAGCTTAGCTATTACTTCCGTAGAATGCTTTGTCGCATGGCAGCAGCTACTACAATGGGCGTTTCTCCTTTTTTTTCCGTCGCAATTGTTGAACTAAGGAAAAGGAACACTGACGAACTGTGTACTTGTTCAAACACGACATGCGGGACAAGAAAATTTAGTCTCCACGAGTCTGAGTAATCTTGCACTGTTAAATAGCTCGTTTCTCCTTGTTCAAACGTTTGCTTAAAGCCGAGGCTTTCCTTGTGCGTCCAAAGTCTATCACTTCAAGCATGGCCTCCAAGATCTCGCGTGCAAGACTTGGACGTCATGCTTGAAGTCTCGACCTTTCTGTGAGCCCTCTCCCGTGTTTAGAACCCCGTTGAATAGCCTTCTTGGTGCCTGTTAATGCAGAGCTAGTTCTTCCCTTCGGTTTAGAGCTATCTATAATCTATCTAACCTCTATCGACTACACGGGCGCACAAAGGGGTCAAAACGCTGCGCTCCCACAACTCGCGGAAATCATGCCCCAATATATCTCACTGAAACTTTCTACGAGCATTTCGTGATGCATTCATGGTGTCTCCAGAGCAATACTGACGTTCTCCGTATGCACAGTTATTCTTAAGCGTACTTTCTTTGACGCATCGCGACTGGTAGATTCCAGTCACGAAAGGGATGCACGTATCAGCGGGACATAGCATTCCTGAGGGAAAAGTACCGAGCGTATTACATTAAAGGAGGTATAAACAAGATAGATGAAGAGTATAATTGAGGACAAGCTAAATAAGAAGGGTGCAAAATGTTTTTAGAGAGTGGGGCGACAATTACCACTGATCGTTTTAGAGCGCCCTCAATCTTCCAATTGCTTCCGGGACACTATGGCATCGTCGGAAATGACCTTGTTGATGATGCCGCCCGGTCAGCCCATAAAGAAACCCTGTCACTTCCTATACCCTTATCAAGGACAGATGCTGCGATCGGCCTTCGTCAACTTGCTCAAACCAGGACTGAAACTTTGGGGAATACCCCGATTGTCTCCAACTGCTTTTGTACATATTAAAACACGTGTTTGTCAACGGTTAATTGCTTGTTTCCTGCAGTACTCGCGACAGCAGGAAGTTTTTTTAAGCAGAACGCGTTTGATATTCAAACACACCTGCACAGGTGTACCACAATACACGTTCTAATATAGCGTTACGCAGAATATGTGCATTTTGCTGCCCTCGGCACCGTGCGCCGGCCAGTCGAGTCGAAGCAAGTAAAAGCCGTCTCCACCGGCTGAATCCTACATTGAAGCGGCAGATTTGAACTTCTCCCGCCGTGATGCAACTTTACTGTGCCGCCTCTGGTTAGGGGTGGCTTTTACGAAAGCCTATTCATTCCTTATTGGAATGTCCGACACACCAATCTGTGACTCGTGCAACTGCGAAGAGACGATAAAGCATGTGTTGTGTTTTTGTTATGTCTATGACAACGAACGCTACGTTCTTCGGAGGGTGCAAAATGGACTAGGTAAAAAATCGTTTTCAGACGCTAAGATTTTCGGACCATGGCCCCGCGCGTCGCAGGCTTACAAAGCGACGCGGGCACTGCTACGTTTCATGAAAGCGACTGGCCTCAGTAACCGATCATAGGTATGAAGTTATGGACATTCGCACGCATTCACACCGATAGTACCTTCTTCCCTCCGTCTCCTTTCTTTTATTCCCTTGAACCCGTTGCCTTGTGTGGGGTAGCAAACCGAACGTGCGTCTAGCTGACCTCCCTACCTTTCCTTCCTTCATTTTCCTCCTTATCCTCCTTACTGTGCTACAAAAGCGGTAAAGGAGCTCTGAAGCTGTATTTATAAATTAAACCAATTTATGCTCACACTAACTCTTATCTGCTGTCTTGCACGATCTTTGTAGTGCGCTGCCGGAGCGCTCTAAGTACAAAATCGGAGTGCCCCAAATCCACCAGCGTTTTGTATTCCGCTGCCGGAAACCACGGCATTGAGTCATTCAGCAGACACTGAGTCATCGCGACGTTTACTCCGTCAACACTTCGACCTCCTTACAGCCGGGGACAGCTGCATACAGTCACATCATCCGGAATAGGTTCGAGTGCTTGTGACGTCACAGAAGGGAACTCCCAATCGTAACATATATTACCGGTCCCTTGGAGTTGCGTTTAACGAGATTCCGTGTATTTGATTCACTCAACGTCATTTTCAGTGCCCGATTGGTAATGGTATTAATTTCTTCGCATTGCATTGCGCACTGTAATTGACATTTATCAATATCACAGCAAGTTCAAGTGCACCATTTTGGTTCGACTCTTCCAAAACTGTCAGCGCAGGTTAAAGCTTCCTTGGGAACCTCGAAGGTTGTCGTGGCCGACTTGGCTTTGATGGCATTCCAAACGATCGCCATTTCCATCGAAGAAAATCTGTTCAAATTCCAACGGAAGCGTAAAGATGAATCCCGCAGTTGATGAATACATTATAGGAACTCCACGCATCTGGTGGCCTGAAGAAAGCCTGTTTCTCATCGTTCGCCCCACATAATCTCAGCAGCATCTGCGGCTGAGACAAGTTCTTCGCCTCGAAAATCCAGTCTAATCTACCCAAAGCGAATGATGTGCCGTTAAAGTCACAAATTCGCGCAGTGTCCCTTCATACAAGATCGTCGGGGAACCAGTGTATGTAGCCTTTCGGTGCGTCGGTAACTAGAGTATGCGGAAATATCTCTTGGGGGCGCAAACATGTGACGCGGGTTCAGGCCACGCTACTTCGCCTGCGAACTGGCAGCGTATGGACAGCAGCCAGACACCACGCCAAAGGCCTCATCGCTTCACCTGCTTGCAGACGATGCGGGGATCCTGAGACGCTCGAACATCTCCTCTGCACCTGCCCAGCCCTTGCACAGGGTCGCTCGAGGGTCACCGCTGCATATAGACACCAGGGCCTCCCTGGTGTCTCCCGGACATGCTGTTCCCGTCCCGCCCCCACCGTCTCGCACTAAACAGCCTGCTGGAGTTTGTGGAGGTGAACGGCATTACAGCTTAACAACTGAGCACCACCGGCCTGCCCTTGCCGGCTCCTGCCTCTCTTCGGCCCCTCCTGGTGCGGACGGATGAGCTCCAACTGCTGCATATCTCCACCATCTTTAACTCACCTTCTCCCCTCCCCTACGACGCTGCGCGGTGCCCCCTAATGGGCTGCAGAATATAGCGCCTTTTTCCCTTCTTATTATCACAAAAACTTCGCGGGCTGCGGAATGGTATCGAGATGTTTTAGATCATACTTCGTGAAATTTACGCAATGTCCCATCATATTAGGTCGTGAGGGAAGCCTCTCGGTGCATCGCTAACTATATGTACACAGCACGCGGAAATATCTCTTGGGGGCGCAAACATACGACGCGCATTGTCAGTCGCGTTGTGTGTAGTGTTGAGAACTATTTTGCGTATATCGGTTTTTATTCAACGAAGAGGACCGGCGTTTCTGAAGCACCAGCATGAAATGGTAAATCTGCTCACTATCTGATCGCTTGGCGCAGGGACTAAAACTTAATAAGAGCGCATGCTCGGGTCGACCAACGTAAGGCAACCACGAAACACCTAAGCGGCAGGCGCTATAAAATATTTGTGGTACACCGGCATCCTTCTGACGCATTTCAAGTCTAGTAGGCTTGAAAACACTATATGTCTGCGCTAGCCTCCTCCATGAGGCCGATGGCACGGCTCAACACAGCGATGTGCTTCGGCATTGCCTTTTTTTTGCCCTGTAAAGCGGTAATATTCGAGATGGATCACATAAAAAGAATGCGATGGCTATTTTTGAGGACAAAATTTCCGTAATAAGTGTAAGTGCGTCGTAGAGAACGGAACGAACACAACCGAACAAAAAAAATTGGTTATCATCCTCTGTCTCGAAAAAGAAAGAGAGAACGGGCTAACGCCGCAATACGTTCATGGCATAGTCACGCCGCACAAGATTTATAGATCTATAAACGTTGATGCCACATGCTTGGACTAAGAGCTATATAGAACAACGTTATCTGTAATCCAGCACCTACCACTGCTTAGGATGTTCGCGCAGTTCGTAAACGGTCGCTTTGCTGGACAAGTATAGTTCACTCCTGTAATGTATGCTGTTATTACTAACCAAAAGTATTTTATTCATGGGTGGCTCCTGTCGTAGCAGAACGGCACTCACGCTGTTACGATCGTCATGTATGTTTCATTGCTCCTAAACCACAGCTTAGAACTAAAGGATAATACTGCAATAAGGTCACATTAGTGTATGGAACTTTCAGAAATACGCAATTGATCTCCCAGGCTGATTGTAGACCTGCGCGCACACATTGCGCTTCGCGCTCCGTCTGCCTCAACGTCTCCAGGAAGTTAGGCCATACTGACTTAAACCACTTCAGTACGTCTCACAGAATGTTTTCCACGTAGAAGTCACATCATACTAAATAGACCACGCGAAAACAAACGCCAGAAACTACCGCTGAGCGTATACCAGCCATGCAAAACGGAGCGCTCGCCCAAGCCAGCCAGCTAGCCAGCAAGCTCCTAGTCCCTTTTAACACAGGGCAGCCTTTTTAGGTGCCACAGGAAAATAAAGTTTTTTGCCGTCTCTCACAGTTCACTCTTTTTTTTTTTCGTGCACTGTAGAGTTTCCCCACAATATTGCAGAACTATCTATGAGCAGTACCCCCCCCCCCCCCCACTTCGTTCACAGTTCCGCAGATAATGCCGCGCCAAGACGGGCCAAGCCAAGTTTGGCGTCGCCAACAGAGTTGCATGGCGGTACATGGGTAGCGTCTCGTAGCCTGCAGCCAACGCTTTGGGTACCATCGCATGGGTAGATCTGGGTGTGCTCCACGCGGGTCTTGCGGAAGGATTGGCGACGGCTCCACCAGGTGTTCTTTGGCTGCACTCTGCGCAGCCGTCGTCTGTGCATCGGTGTTCAATAGGGGGCGTGCCGATGTGTGCGGTTGGCAAAGGGGTGTGTTGGGCGTTAACCTGGCCGGTCTGCTTTCGGTTTGTCTGCAGAGCCGTTCCCAATGCAACAATAGGTTCGTGGTTGACTGGATCCAATCGATTTGCGACTCATCCATTTGACCGGACAGGCGCAAGAGTTCAGTCAAACTTGGCGGTGTTCGGGGTTTATTATGCAGGCGTGAGCAGACCTGCAACACGTGGGCAACTGTTTCTTCGGGGGCACCGCACATAAGGCACAAAGGGTCCGAGTCGAACAGCTCCTGTCGTCGTTCTTGAGTGGCCAAAGATCCTGTGCGAGCTTGGAAGAGTAGTTCGCTCGGTTTGTCCCCCCTGTAGTATGATTCTCTGCAAGGTTCCAGTTTATGTTTCGCTTAGCACGATGGATTGTTTCTTTGAGGTCGCTGTGCTCCAGATGTCCGCGCTTGTCTGTGTTATCCATTTGCTCCCTTCTTTACTCCATTCGCTTTCACTTTTGGTTTCTTGGAGTTTTGGGTATGCGCCCGAATTTTGTTTCGATAGAGCCCAGTCGTTGCATCCAGAGGGTCTTTATGCTCTTATACCGCAGATGTAAGTATATTCTGCGGCTGTAATTGGCTTCGGACATAAATTTCCACCTACACATGTATTGCAATTTTGACCTTGCTTCTCGAATTTCTAACGGTGACCAGCCCATTTCACCTGTTATTGCGACATTGGCTGTGAAGATGTTTCCTCCCAGGAGCCAGAGTCCAAGTTCGTTTTCATGCCGGTTTAGACATTTTATTGTTTGTGTCGAGTATATTAGTCTGTCAGTTGCGTATGTTGTTGCTGGGACTGAGAATGTTTTCCACAGTGTGCGACCAACTGAATAAGGGTTGTGCGAGTGTCGGGATAGGTGCAATACTCGACCTTTTAGGCGGTTCGATTTTTTTATTATCGACTCAGTTTGTTTTTCGAGGTATTCTTTTTGTCTGATCTTTCAATTCCAACTTATAAGTTGCTGTCTTTGTTATAGAATTTCCTTATAGCGCGAATGTCAAACCTTCAGATTCTGTCTTTAAGCTCATCCGTTGCGATTTATCTGCGTTGAACTTGCGGTAGTCCTCAGCCGCAACTCGGGAGCAGATTTCAAGGAGGTCCTGTAGGTCTCCTGCCGATTCAGCCAGAAGCACAATATTGTCAGCGAATGCCAAGCATGAGATTTTTGCGTACACGTCTTGGTGGTGTGTTGTTATTGTGGAGAGACTCACTCCAGGTCCCTCGTCATTTAGTGCTTTCCGGAGGTTGTTTATGTAGATATTAGATAAGGTCTGTTATAGAGGACATCCATGTTTTAATCCGGCTTTTAGTTTCACTTTCCGAGATTTTGGTCCATGGACTCCATATACTGCTGTGCATTCTTTATAAAATGCCTTCAGTAATTCAATGAATTCCTGGTCCAATTTTATGATTTCAAGCTTTTCCCATAGTTTATAATTTGGTACAGAGTCGTAGGCTTTTCTATATCTGGGAAGGCCAGAAAGGAGTTGCGATTTTTTCTTTCATTTCATCTCGATTATTTGGGTGAGTTAAAATGTGATCACTTGTTCGTCTTCGGCGACGTAAGCCCCCCCCCCCCCCTCCCCCCCATTTTGTGATTCACTGTATAGTTTTTTTTTTTTTTCACAATAGTTTTGTAATCTACGATTTAGAGTTCTACTGAAGAGCTTTAATATGTTATTGAGCACCGCTATTGGACGATACGCATTGATGTCATTTTCTGTTTTGCCTTTGCGAATGAGTTGTATTAAGGTTTCTTTCCAGGCTTCAGGTATATCTTCTGTCGCAAGAATGTCATTGAAACAGTTGCGTATGCCGACTGCTCATAGATGGCGCCACTGCGCAGCAAAATGATGGCGCCCATGAAAAAAACGGTCTATGTATGTGCACTACATTATGTGTATGTACGTGCGCGTGCGCATGGTTTGTGCATTTCTCCCCTCGCACCTGCTTGATAGTTTGCAGACACGATTCCCACGGCGTGATCTATGCGCCGCGCTTCACTGTCAGCAATGACCACAGCCTTTATAGGGACGCGCAAGTAAAACACGAAATCAGCCTAGACGTATAAAGCTTCCTTTAAAAATTCTGCGGGCGTGTATTTCGAGGGAATATGTTTGTTATTCGAAGAGGAAGATGAAAGTTCTAGTTATTGAATTTCGCGTCGAATCCACAACGCCGGTTCGTCCCTGTGACGTTAGGGATTTCAAGGTATTTTATCGTACTTAGGCCGTGTTGGCCCAGCACAAGTTCCCGAAACTCGCCATGTTCAATGTTTGGCTCCTTTGAGAACACCATTCAGTCTGTCCTCACCGCTAAAGAATTAACTAGGCCCTTGAAGACGCTGTCAAAATCTATGACGTCACGCCAAGCTGGTGCGGGAATTTCACAGAGGCGTCGCCAGCCATTTTGTGTTGCGCTTTTTCTGAGCGTCTTCTCAGGGTGAGAGTGGTGTTTGTGACCTTGCGAACGGGTACTTTACTGATACAGAAGAAATCGCCTTTCCCTTAAGTGGCTCATTAAGCAAAACTGCCGTCAGAGGGCGTTTTCGGGGCGACGGAGACGGGACTGGACGATGCTGCCTATTATACTTTCAGGACCTTTTCCATCTTTTGCAGTTGATTGTATCAGTCTCTTGGATTGTGTGCTCTTACAGGCTGCTTGCAGCAAAACAGGTTCGGAAGGCCCATTCAACTAACGAACAAACCACTGAGCCTTTGTGGGTTTGCGGATAAACTAACTTGAAACCGAGGTGTTCGGATGCAAGCAGCCTACAAGAGGAGTTTCGGATCATTGAAGAGGACCTAACGAGGAACGGGTAACCTGAGCAATTTATTCAATGAACGATGAAGTTCGTTATGGGTAATCAGCAGACAAGCCATGGATGCTTCAGCATCGAGAAAAAAGCGCGCTGCTGTGGCGTATATTCTAGGTGTTAGCTAAGCCCTATAGCTCACGTTTTTAAGAAACGTGGTGTACAAATCGTGCATGTGCCAGCAAGCAAGCTTGAAGGTACCTTGATGAACGTGGAGCATACTCTCTTTCAAGAACGTTTTCCTGGCGTGGTATACAAAATACCATGCGCCGATTGCGAATGGGTGGTATTGGCAAAAGCGGAAATTTCTGCTGGCGTCTCAGAGAGCACTAGGATGATGCCGACAAAAGCCACACAGACTCGTACAACTGACCTCGCACAGCATGCGGAGAAGACGGGTCACGAGATAAACTGGGACAACGCGCGTATCGCGGACACGGAGAAAACTTGACAACGAGGCGCAATCTTGAATCAATAATATTTAAAACGCAAATAGCACAATCAATAGATCATCTGGTACTCGAAACGACGTGTATATTCCAGAATTTTGAGCCATTTGCTGAACGCTATTTAAGAACCTTGTGCTTAGCCGACATTCCATTGTGAACAAGGGATCTGTACAGATCCAGAAACGTAATTTTATTTTTTAATTTGACCTTGGTCAGTGTCCTGCATGCTTTATTTTATAACAATGCTTTGACCTAGCCAGACGGTATTCCGTCGAACTCTAGAAAATACTACAAGCTACGTTGTGCATCCTCGAATGCACGATAGGAATAATACAAAGTAAATTTTCTTCTCGCGGAAAAGTGCAGCATTCACACAGCTGACACATACAAGGGAGAAAAGAAAGAGCGCAGTTTTTTCACCTAATTCAAAACCTCCATTCTTTCACTAGACTTTCTTAGCACGCATGTACAAACACACATTACTCGTAG
Organism: Dermacentor andersoni; assembly: GCF_023375885.2. Taxonomy (NCBI): domain Eukaryota; kingdom Metazoa; phylum Arthropoda; class Arachnida; order Ixodida; family Ixodidae; genus Dermacentor; species Dermacentor andersoni. The sequence continues at coordinate 307,214,822 of NC_092814.1, forward strand.
TTTATCTATGAAGGTAGTGCGGAAAAAAATACCACAGGCAACGTAATGACTAATGCTACTAGACCTAGACACACAGCAGTCTGGTTTGTTCAACAGCTGCAATGCCTTTGCTCCCTCCTTTCCCAGAAGCGTATCTCACACGAACATTCGGCTTGTCAATAAAAGGCCTCACCACCTTATCGATTCGTTGCTCGCTGTCAACCCATAAATCCGCAAATAACCACGAAATCACGTTATATGCTTAACTGAATTTGCGACAGCTGAAACAGCTTCGCTTGCTGCCTACTTCTGCGGTGTCCAGTGTGGTTAATATAAAGGGAATGTTCAAGAATGCCGCTGTTAAAGGTGCAGACCACATTTCGGTGTCGACAGAGTACATGACATCAATGTTTGAGAGCAAAACCGGCGATGTCGTATAGCCATGTCTCCAGACTTTGCTTTCTTGTCGACTCGATCGTTCAAGGCTACGAATGCGTTGTTCCGTTACCACTGCGAAAGGTTCCAGCAAGGAGCAAGTTATCGACGCTGTTTTCTCGCTCTCCGAGTTCGAGTTCCGGTTGCTACTGCTGATATTATAACGTCCTCAGTTTCTGCATCAGTCGAGACTTCGCCATGCTCTTCAGCCGCTGTTTTAGTGCCTGGCACTGTTCTTCGGTGTCTCTCAAAACCAGTTCCATGGGTCAAACGCAAGTGCCAGCGCGATGGAGAGTTCCATTATCGCTGGTTAAAGACCACGTCCGGCATGTCTGCATTCCCATGAGCCCCACGGGCCAGAAGCGCAAGTGAATGGCGAGCCTCGGGGCGCTTGTGACCACACATTCCGCACATGTAACATTTCGGCGTATGGCAGTTATTGAACGTATGACCTTCTCTGCGGCACCTTAGGTGGAAGGGCGGTCGCCCTGGGATAACTGCAAGAAATGTTGTACCGCTCAGTAGTAACTCCTGCGGCAGGTCTTGTTCGGTAACTCCTTTCTTGAGGAACATGCGCATAATCACGGTGGTGGATGGGACACAATCAAGCTCTTTATGCTCCACGCAGCTGACGCCTTTAACATCACCGAGCTGTTCCAAATAGTTTCGCAGAGGTTCTGCTGACATGTCGGACGGCACCCAGTGAACCTTTATAAAGTACAGCTTGAGGCTGGCATTGACGATTGCGCAGCGCTGTTCACTCGCCTTAATGCCGCCAATTTGGGCGACGAATCGTTTAGCCTCAGTCGTCCTCATCTTCAACACACATGCGCTGCTGAACCGTATTGGACAGATGGATTGCACGTCCCGAGGTTGAACTCCATGTTCTTGCAGTTCTTCTTTTTTTTTTTTCAAAAATGCCGAGTCAGCATATGGGCGTCCTTCTGGGTCACAATACACAAACAAAAACGCTGCGCTCAGCATCTTGTGGCGACAGGCCAAACGCTCGTTTACGCACGGCGGCCATGGCGCAGGGATGAGGCAAGGCCTCGCGAGCGTGCCGGTCCCACTCGACAGCCTAATGCGGAATTCTTACGATACGTCAGCTTGTATATCTGACAAGTAATCGCGAATTGTTTCAACGAGGGCCACCTGGTAGCCGACAGCAGTTTCCTTTAAGAACTAAATAAAACGAACAAAAATGAGCGTTATCGTGACATTGGGTTTTGTTAGTGCGAAAGGGATACGTCGCCATTTCGCTTGGCTTTTGCTTTGCCCACGGTGGAATGAAAAATACAACAGGGCAGCTGTCCTTCCCGTAGGCTAGGAATGATTGAACTAGAAAATTTTCAACTGCTTGAATAGCTTTCGAAGCCTCCAATACTACTTGAGAACTCAGCTCCACCGTGATAATGTTCTTCCGAGCATAAATACGGATCTCTCTCACATGACCTCAAGCTATTAGATTGTAATATTTGGTCAGAGATTGCCTGTTCAGCCAATTCGTATTCGCTCCCGATGTAGTTGCCGTGTAGCCAATGGAGAAGAACCGTTCGCCACATCTACATTTATGAGTGGAATCACTGCTGCTGACGTCGTGCGAAGCTTAGGCTTCAAGTGGCACGATTGGACTAGCGTGTAATGACTGTACGAGTCCATCTCTGCTTCTATTTATCTGCGAGATGAATCTGGAAGCCTATAATCTGTTACGTCACGGTTTACAAAGGGCTGGGCTACCGCCGTAGGACTCCCTTTGTCAGGAGGACGCGGAGGTGCTCCGTCCCTCATCACGGAGAACGACGTCTTCATTGGAGCTCCTGATAGCAAGAAGTCGCACAACTTCGAGGAACAAGAGAACCAAGGACGTTCATTCCGCACTTCATCGAGAGGGTGTGCATGCATTTCATGAGTGCCACAGCGCTTCGTAAATAACTACATAAGATGGATGCTAAGCGCAAGGGGCAGCAGTCAAAAGCGTAGCTTTACTTTCCGTTCGCGTCTGCCAGAATATTGTCACGTGGCAGTGACTGTGAAGAAAGCAGCCAAACTGAGAAAGACGAAACTAGCGTTTTATTGGGCGAACTTGTGCCCTCAAAAACAGGCTACACTCAAAGAACGGCGACAGCGGCGAACACAGTCGGCGATCGTCGAAAATCTGATCAACGGGTCAAGCGCGTCGGCTTTTATACGTCAATCGTCGAATGTTCCAGACTAATCGCTGGGTCCCGCGCGCCTTTCACAAAGTTCTACATTATTCGCGTCGCGCACACATGCAATCCGATTACACAAGTTTCGGTCACAGACAGTGGATGGAACCATCGATAACATTCCAGAAACTTCCCACACATGCAAGCGCGTCCTGCGCTGTGCGATAACATTTGTTAGGTGGTGAAACGTGTCGCCCGATGAAGACAAGTACGTGTGTCAATATAGCCGCGCGCAGCAAGAACAGAAAAAAGCTGCACGGGAGCATGTCAGGCAAGTAGCCTCGATGGGCAAGCCCCTCCTTTCCTTTAGGCGGCCCATATGCGCGTTGACCCTTGGCAAAAACGAGTTACATCCAGAGCGTTTGTTGTTGGACCATTCGTAAATGATATTTATAACGCAAACAGCCCAAACTATAAACGTACAAGAAAAATGGTCAGACACCGAGTTTGGCTGTCCACCTTTCTTGTACCGCTACTTCCCTGTTTCGTCTATGTTTCTCCATGGTCTCCGAAGCTTCCCAAGCATTGTTCGATTTGGTAGCTCGTAGTGAACGCGCCCGCCGCTGCTCTAAATGACCTCTTGCATATCGCGCGGTGAGTGCCTATTTCCGATGCGGTATCATTCTTCGTATTTATTTTTTATGAACTGCTAGTATTTTTCATTCCACCGTGGGCAAAGCAAAAGCCAAGCGAAATGGTGACGTATCCCTTTCGAACTAACAAAACCCAATGTCACCATGACGCTCATTTTTGTTCGTTTTATTTAGTTCTTAAAGGAAACTGCTGTCGGCTCCCAGGTGGCCCTCGTTGAAACAATTCGCGATTACTTGTCAGATATACAAGCTGACGTATCGTAAGAATTCCGCATTAGGCTGTCGAGTGGGACAGACACGCTCGCGAGGCCTTGCCTCATCCCTGCGCCATGGCCGCCGTGCGTAAACGAGCGTTTGGCCTGTCGCCACAAGATGCTGAGCGCAGCGTTTTTGTTTGTGTATTGTGACCCAGAAGGACGCCCATATGCTGACTCGGCATTTTTGAAAAAAAAAAAAAGAACTGCAAGAACATGGAGTTCAACCTCGGGACGTGCAATCCATCTGTCCAATACGGTTCAGCAGCGCATGTGTGTTGAAGATGAGGACGACTGAGGCTAAACGATTCGTCGCCCAAATTGGCGGCATTAAGGCGAGTGAACAGCGCTGCGCAATCGTCAATGCCAGCCTCAAGCTGTACTTTATAAAGGTTCACTGGGTGCCGTCCGACATGTCAGCAGAACCTCTGCGAAACTATTTGGAACAGCTCGGTGATGTTAAAGGCGTCAGCTGCGTGGAGCATAAAGAGCTTGATTGTGTCCCATCCACCACCGTGATTATGCACATGTTCCTCAAGAAAGAAGTTACCGAACAAGACCTGCCGCAGGAGTTACTACTGAGCGGTACAACATTTCTTGCAGTTATCCCAGGGCGACCGCCCTTCTACCTAAGGTGCCGCAGAGAAGGTCATACGTTCAATAACTGCCATACGCCGAAATGTTACATGTGCGGAATGTGTGGCCACAAGCGCCCCGAGGCTCGCCATTCACTTGCGCTTCTGGCCCGTGGTGCTCATGGGAATGCAGACATGCCGGACGTGGTCTTTAACCAGCGATAATGGAACTCTCCATCCCGCTGGCACTTGCGTTTGACCCATGGAACTGGTTTTGAGAGACACCAAAGAGCAGTACCAGGCACTAAAACTACGGCTGAAGAGCATGGCGAAGTCTCGACTGATGCAGAAACTGAGGACGTTATAATATCAGCAGTAGCAACCGGAACTCGAACTCGGAGAGCGAGAAAACAGCGTCGATAACTTGCTCCTTGCTGGAACCTTTCGCAGTGGTAAAGGAACAACGCATTCGTAGCCTTGAACGATCGAGTCGACAAGAAAGCAAAGTCTGGAGACATGGCTATACGACATTGCCGGTTTTGCTCTCAAACATTGATGTCATGTACTCTGTCGACACCGAAATGTGGTCTGCACCTTTAACAGCGGCATTCTTGAACATTCCGTTTATATCAACCACACTGGACCCCGCAGAACTCAGCAGCAGGCGAAGCTGTTTCAGCTGTCGCACATTCAGTTAAGCATATAACGTGATTTCGTGGTTATTTGCGGATTTAGGGGTTGACAGCGAGCAACGAATCGATAAGGTGGTGAGGCCTTTTATTGACAAGCCGAATGTTCGTGTGAGATACGCTTCTGGGAAGGAGGGAGCAAAGGCATTGCAGCTGTTAAACAAACCAGCCTGCTGTGTGTCTAGGTCTAGTAGCATTATTCATTACGTTGCCTGTGGTATTTTTTTCAGCACTACCTTCATAGATAAACTACGAGTAATTTGTGTTTGTACATGCGTGCTAAGAAAGTCTAGTGAAAGAATGGAGGTTTTGAATTAGGTGAAAAAACTGCGCTCTTTCTTTTTTCACTTGAATGTGTCAGCTGTGTGAATGCTGCACTTTTCCGCGAGAAGAAAAATTACGTTGTATTATTCCTATCGTGCATTCGAGGGTGTACAACGTAGCTTGTAGTATTTTCTAGAGTTCGACGGAATACCGTCTGGTCAGGTAAAAGCATTGTTATAAAATAAAGCATGCAGGTCACTGACCACGGTCAAATAAAAAATAAAATTACGTTTCTGGATCCGTACAGATCCCTTGTTCACAATGGAATGTCGGCTAAGCACAAGGATCTTAAATAGCGTTCAGCACATGGCTCAAAGTTCGGGAATATACACGTCCTTTAGAGTACCAGATGTTCTATTGATTGTTCTATTTGCGCTTGAATTATTATTGATTCGAGACTGAGCCTCATTGTCAAGTTTTCTCCATGGCCGCGATACGCGCGTTGTCCCAGTTTATCTCGTGACCCGTTTTCTCGTCATGCAGTGGGAGGGAATTTGTAACTGTGTGGCTTTTGGCGGCATTATCCTTGTGCTCTTTGAGACGCCAGCAGAAATTTCCGCTTTTGCCAATACTACCCATTCGCAATCGGCACATGGCATCTTGCATACCACGCCAGGAAAACGTTTCCGAAAGAGGGGATCCTTCACGTTCAAGTCACCTTTAAGCTAGCTTACTGGCACATGCACGATTTGTACACCGCGTTTCTTAAAAACGTGAGCTATAGGGCTTACTTAACACCTAGAATATACGCCACGGCAGCGCGCTTTTTTCTCGATGCTGAAGCATCCATGGCTTGTCTGCTGATTACTCATAACGAACTTCATCGTTAATTGAATAAATAGCTCAAGCTACCCGTTCCTCGTTAGGTCCTCTTCAATGATCCGAAACTCCTCTTGTAGGCTGCTTGCATCCGAACACCTCGGCTTCAAGTTAGTTTATCCGGAAACCCACAAAGGCTCAGTGGTTTGTTCGTTAGCTGAACGGGCCTTCCGAACCTGTTTTGATGCAAGCAGCCTGTAAGAGCACACAATCGAAGAGACTGATACAATCAACTGCAAAAGATGGAAAAGCAGCTGAAAGGATAATCGGCCGCATCGTCCAATACCGTCTCCATCACGCCGAAAACACCCTCTGACGGCAGTTTTGCTTAATGGGCCACTTAAGGGAAAATGGATTTCTTCTGTATCATTATATTACCCGCTCGCAATGTCACATACTCCACTCTTACCCTGATAAGACGCTCGGAAAAAGCGCAACAACACAAGATTGCTTGTTCCCGCACCAGCTCGCTGTGACGTCATAGATATTGACAGCGTCTTCAAGGGCCTAGTTAATTCTTTACCGGTAAGGACAGACAGAATGGTGTTCTCAAAGGAGCCAAAGATTGAACACGGCGAGTTTTGGGAACTTGTGCTATGCCAACACGGCCTAAATACGAAAAAATACTTTTACATCCGTAACGTCGGAGGGACGAACCGGCGTTGGGGATTCAATGCGAAATTCGATAACTGGAACTTTCACTTTCATTTTTCTCTTCTAATAACTAACCTATTACTTCGAAACACACGCCAGCAGAATTTTCAAAGCAAGCTTCATACGTTTAGACTGATTTCGTGTTTTGCTTGCGCGCCCTATAAAGGCTTTGGTCATTGCAGACAGTGAAGCGCGACGCATAGATCACGCAGTGGGAATTGTGTCTGCAAACTGTCAAGTGGCTTCGACGGCATAAATGCACGATCCCTGCGCATGCGCACGCTCATACAGATATTTCAGTCCACATATGTAGGCCGTCTTTTCATGGGCGCCATCTATGAGCAGTCGGCATACTCAACTGTTTCAATGACATCCTTGCGACACGAGATATACCTGAAGCCTGGAAAGCTCCTCTTATCCTCTTAGTATCCATTATTGTATGTTTGTGTTCTCTTTATTGTGCACAGTGCCATTTCTGTAGGGGGTACAGACCCCGTCAAGCCGAATTCATTTGGCTTTTTGTCTGTACTGCTGTCATCTGTACATGTATAGATGCAAATAAACTTGTATTGAAAAGAAAAATACAATACACACATTCACAGAGGCAAGCGGAAAGGAGAAAATGACATCAATGCCTATCGTCCAATAGCGATGATCAGCAACATTTAACGCTCTTCAGTACAACTCTGAATCGTAGATTACAAAACTATTGGGAAACAAAACTGTACAGTGAATCACAAAATGGCTTCCGTCCCCAAAGACGAAAAGTGATCACATTTTCACTCTCACCCAAATAATCGAGATGAAGTACAAGTAAAAATCGCAACTCTGTCTGGCCTTCCAAAATATAGAAAAAGCCTACGACTCTGTACCACATTCTAAACTATGGGAAAGGCTTGAAATCATATTGGACCACGAATTCATTGAATTACTGAAGACACTTTATAAAGAATGCACAGCAGTATATGGAGTCCATGGACTAAAACCTCGGAAAGTGAAACTAAAAGCCGGATTAAAACAGGGGTGTCCTCTATCACCGACCTTATTTAATAGCTATATGAACAACCTCCAGAAAGTACTAAATGACAAGGGACCTGGAGTGAGGCTCTCCACATAACGACAGACCACCAAGAGGTGTACATAAAGATCTTATGCTTGGCATTCGCTGACGAAATTGTGCTTCTGGCTGAGTCGGCAGCAGATCTACAGGACCTCCTTGACATATGCTCCCGAGTTGCGGCTGAGGACTATTTACCTCAAGTTCAACGCAGAAAAATCGCAATGGATGAGCTTAAACACAAAATCTGAAGGTTTGACATTCACGCTAGAAGGCAATTCTATAACAATGTCAGCAACTTATAAGTATCTTGGAATTGAAATATCAGACAAGGATACCACCTCGAAAAACAAACTTATTCAATAATTTAAAAAATCGCACCGTCTAAAAGGTCGAATATGGAACCTATCCCGACACTTGTACAACCCTTATTCAGTCGGTCGCACACTGTGGAAAGCATTCGCAGTCCCAGCAACAACATACGCAATTGACACACTAACGTACTCGACACAGACAATAAGATGCCAAAAACCGGCATCAGAACTAACTTGGACGCTGCACTTGCTGCTTTGAGATGATCATCTGCACCTGGACTTGACGGTAAGTCCTGCTGTTGTACTATAATGCAACGTGGTTGTCCAGTGCAGTTCCGAAGCAGAGGAAAACCAGCCGTTTGGGGCCCTCCTAAAGCCACGATAAGCGCCTTACCAACGGTTATCTTACCAACCAGTGGCTTTAGCTAGCTGTGTCGGTAAGGTGATGTAACGGATGGTGCTAACTAGTTAGAGTGGTTCATGGAAAACAATGAGCTTTATCCTGAAATGATAACCCGATTTAGACGTCTGCGGTCTACTATAGATGTGGCCATTAATCTCTTGTGCATGATCGAACACGAAAAAAGGAGGCGCCGACTTGCAGGAGCAGTTTTCCTAGATGTCAAGGGTGCCTATGACAATGCACGAAGGCATTCTTGATGACCTCATTAATTTTGGCATCGGCGGCCGCCTCTACATGTTAATTGTAAACTACCTAGATAGTCGGCGAAGGCACGGCGTTCTCCGCGGAGTACCTCAAGCAGGAGTGCTCAGCCCGAGCCTTTTCAATGTTGCCTTTATTGTCCTCACAGAAATATTTCCCGATACAGTATGCATCAGTACCTACGCCGACGACATATGCCCATATGGGCGTCCAGAGTCACGCGACCGCAACTTCGTGCAATATTGCAGCGAGCTGTTTCCTTAGCGTCTCAGTACATGCTGCAGGGCCAAGGACTTCAACTGGCCACAGATAAGTGCGCTGCGATAGCGTTCAAATGAAAGCTTACGTCGGTATCCAATTATTATCAACTGCAATGTCATTCCATATGTGACCCACCATAGATACATGGGCGTTGTCACTGAACGCGGTGTTTCATGTTCGAAACATGTTGCAATGTTACAGAAGAAATTAGCAGGACTTGTTCAAGTTTTTCGCTTTCTGACCGGTATGAACTGGGGCCCATCTGAGCATTCGCTACTCCGGCTGTACCAGGTGGTGGTGGTGGTGGTGGTGGTGCTCTCTACGCCGGCTACATTCGGTATAGGCTGCCAGTTTTATCAGGTATGAGCCAGTCATGCTTGCGTACGCTGGAAGAAGAAGAAGAAGTATTTTAATGATTGGAAAATGTAGAGAGGTCGGCCGGATAATGGAGCATCTGGCCTGCTACTCTACGTAAGGGAAGGGGAAGAGGGGAAGAAAAAGTGTCACAATGGGGGATGATAATGGGAGGAACGAGGTGAATGACACATTACACAACTGGTATCACAGGCGTGAGTCCAGGCCCGTGTCACCTAGGAAACGTGAAAGTGCACGCATTGTCTCTGTCGTCTGCCAACTCTGTGGCCACGCGCCTAGCAAGAGGTCCTCCGACAGTGGTCCATTGTGTAAGTGTCTCAATGTATCTGCCAATGTCAGTCTTTCGCGCGCATACTCAGGGCACACCACGAGCACATGTTATATATTCTCTACAGCGCCACACACTGAACAATCCGGGGAGTCTGTCCGTCCAATAATGTGCAAATATTTGCGCGTGGAGGCGACGCCTAATCGCAGTCTGTGTATCAGGCATGTATGAGTGCGTGGAATTCCACGCAGAATCGGAAATTTCATATCGGGATCCAGCCATTTAAGGCGGACGTGACGAGCGTCTGGCTGGGCCCAGTATCTTCTCGTCGCACTCCTCATTAATTCCGACAGGAGGCATGTGATGTCCGGCCTGGAGAATGGTACTACAGTTCGCAGGCCATCGCTGAGGGCGCGCCTTGCTGCAGCATCGGCCATCTCATTACCGTTGAGCCCACAGTGTCCCGGGATCCATTGGAACACGATGCGGTGGTGTTTTTCTTGAGCGTATGAAAGTAGCTCGGTGATCTGCAGGGCCAGAACCTGATATGCGGTGTGGCGCAGGAAGCATCCCAAAATTTGCAGCGCGGGTTTTGAGTCCGTGAAAATGCACCACTCTTGAGGTCTTTCCCCGCAGATGTGGCGAATCGCTTCCCGAATAGCCACAAGCTCTGCAGCGGTTGATGTTGAATTATGGTCTAGTATTAAACCTCGAGTCATCTGTTGGGCTGGTATCACCACAGCTGCTGTCGATGCCCTAGGTGACGCGGAGCCGTCTGTGTACACATGAACATATGTCTGGTATTCTGACCAGATGTACGTGAGAGCAAGTTGTAGTCCACTGACGGGAACCAAAGATTTCTTTAGTATGCCGGGGACATGTACGCATACGGAAGGTTGAACCATCACCCACGGTGGTATGACGGGGTGATATGGAAGGGCATAGCCTGATGTTATGTGGGGTAGATGGCAGCGGAGTGCACTTGAGAAACTGCTGTCCGGCCGCTCATGTAGAACCGACGTCAATGGATGGCAATGGTGTCGTGTCAGTAAGCGTAGATACACACGAAGTGGTTCGTGGGACAGGTATATCGGTAATGGACATACGTGGGCTTCCTCAATTGTGCCTTTGTTGGAGGCACGCCGTGGCAACCCGAGGCATATTTTGAGTGCCTGCGCTTGGACGCTCTCTAATGTCCGTAAGCAGGAAATGCTCAAGTTTGAGAGTATCGGAAGGCTGTATCGAATGTAGCCTACGAAAAGAGACTGATAAAGTCTTAGTAATGAGCCTTCCGTGGGGCCCCCCATGTTTTCAAGCACAGATGCTGAGAACATGTCTAGGGGTTCCACCTTGCGCCTCAATTTATGGTACAATTTGAGGAAGCTCGCGTCACTCATACCTGTATTCCTGCGATGCGAACCTGTTCGATTATTGCTGCGGCTCTTGTGCCGTCACCGACGCCATCTCTTATCGACACTTCCCGACACCCGGCCAGACTCCACTTTTTCGAGAGCCATTAAATGCCAAGAATCTGCCATACCATCATACCTTGCCCCTGCGTCATGATTTTTTAAGAAATACGGGTACGTCTCCCAATTCCCGGAATTTCTGAGAAATCACGAATACCTAACGTGGATCTGACGTGACATGAAAACCTAACGTGAATACCTAACGTGGATCAAGATATGTCAAAAGAATATGGCTCATCGGCGAACGTATATACAGACGGATCGGTCTCGCCATATGTGTCAGGTTGCGGCTTTCGTCGTGCCTGCATGCGCATCAAGTCATTCGACAGTTACGTTCGCGAAACAAGACGACACCGACATCCACGGAACTAGTGGCAATCAGAGGCAGCGCACTATATTTTACTACAGCCTCCTCAAGTATGGACAGTCTTTAGCGACGCGAAATCAGCTCAGCATATACTTAGAGCCATAATGGAAGAAACTCTTACAGAGTATTCGCTCTTCAGACTGCCGAGCTATACGTCCAAGCGGCAGAGAACGGCCACCACATTACATATCAGTGGGTTCCCAGTCACTGTGGTGTACACGGCAATGAAACGGTCGATGCCGAAGCGAAGAAGGCGCTCGAAGAACCCGAGCCGCTGCATGCGATTCCTCGTTCAAGAGCGGACGCCAAGTGCCTTCTCTCAAGTATCATCCGAACAGAGGCAGAAAAGCACTGAGAAAGTCCGGATAATCGCCACAGACGACTCGAAAGATTGGACCCTACCATAGAATTTATACTACCACCTAAAATTCAACGCATCTGCATGCACCAGTCTCCTGTACAGACTTAGTCTGGGAGTGGCGTTTACACGCGAGTACGTGCACCTCATGCGACGCACCGAGTCTCCAGACTGAACTGTGCAATGTGGTCACGTGCTGTGTGACTGCCCTCAGTGCGTGGAAGAGCGTCAAAAGTTAATCAATGCCCTTACGCGCCTCGGCAGGCCGCCGCTGTCGGGGGACGTTATTTTAGGCCGTTGGCCAGACGTTAAATCTAGCTTTAGAGCCATCCAGGCCTTACTTAATATCTTACAAAGCACGGGTCTGGACTGTAGGCTTTAAGTTGTCCAAACAGCTTACTATATGCTTAGTTCACGATTCACTAGTAAAAAAAAAACATAACAACAAAGAATGAATCACAATATTTTCAATGAAGTTGTGTAATTAACAAGACCAGAGTATTAAACAGTATCAACAATTAAAAAAAAAGACAGAAAATTTACTAATGCGACATTCTGACGGAAGGCTAAACATTGCGACATAACAGCGCTATAATGCGACAATAAGGTGGAAAACATAGTGCAAGTACAAGAAAGCATGGTGCGACAACCGTAAAACCTCACATTTCTTTAGTGATGTAGTCAGTCAAGGCGTCAGGACTGAATCGTAGTTGTACCGGCATGCAATGCTATCCGGGAGCGAATTCCATAATCTGATAGCACGACAAAGAGCAGAGTAATGGAATGCATTTGTAGAACAGTAAAGGAGGGCACAACTTAAATGATTATGAAGCCTATATGACATCCATGGAGTAGGGTCCTTTCAAGCATGCGGGTGTTCGAGTGGAGTGAATGAATTTGTGGAACAGTGATAAAAGGGAAACGTCCCGGCGAATGTGCAAGGATTGTAATGAAAGCTTAAGTTTTATTTGCGTTACACTGGACTGGTAGCTGTAATTGTTTATGATGAAGCGGCTTGCTCTGTTCTGGATCCGTTCTAGCGTTTCAATGAGGTATTTCTGGTCAGGGGACCAAATGGGAGATGCGTACTCGAGCATGGGACGAACGAGAGTTAGATAAGCTAGCTTGCGAACTTTAGAAGGGACATTTCTTAAGTTGCGTCGCAAGTACCCCAACGATTGGGAGGCGTTAGCTGAAATGGACGTGATGTTCTCTGTCCAAGAACGATTAGATGGGAATAGAACTCGTAGATACTTATATTGTGTAGCCATTGCAACAGTGTAATTATTAATATGGTAAGGACAAGGCGAGGTTGTTGACTTCAGGGTAAACAATATTACTTTGCATTTCGAGGTATTTGAAGTAATTAGCCATCTATTGCAACAGCTCATAATTTGTTCGTCTTGCTGAAGAACGAACCGATCATCTGAACTTTTAATTGGGCGATAAACTATGCAGTCGTCGGCAAATATTCTTATAGTGGAGGAAATATTGTGAGGTAGGTCGTTAATAAAGATTAGAAAAAGCGAGGGACCGAGGACGCTACCCTGTGGTACATCAGAAGAAACGCCCGTTACGGAGGAAGATTAGTTATTTGCAATAATAAACTGCTGACGATTAGATAGAAAGTTATGGAGCCATGCCAAGGTAAGGCAGTCCAATTTGAGTGCGGATAGTTTTGATATTAGGCGACAATGTGCGACACGATCGAATGCCTTCGAAAAATAAAGAAACAAGCAAACAATTTGTAAGTTATAATTTAAGTTAGGGTGTAGATCTGTTGTAAATTCATATAACTGTCTCGCACGACAGGCCCTTGCTAAAACCATGCTGATTATGAAGAAGGAATTTGTTAGTCTCAAGATGTCTGTAAATATGCGAAGCGATGATATGTTCTAGCAACTCGCAGGGAATGCATGCCAAGGAAATGGGACGATAATTCTCACAGGAGTTCGTGCTGCCATTTTTAAATACCGCGATATAACTTTCGCCATCTTCCAATCTGTGGGAAGGTGGCCAGTCGCAAGTGACTGTCTGAATATGTGAAGGAGAATTTTGCTTCAAATTTCTACCGTATTCTTTAAAACCTTCGAGTTTATACCATCTATGCCATATCAAGAAGACATCTTCAGGTTATTTATGAGAGAAGACATCCCCTTCACAGTGACCTCAATAGGTTCCATGTATTGGTAGTTTAATTCTGAAACACAAAGTATATTTGAAGTGTTCTCTTGTGTAAATACAGAGCTGAAGAATGAACTAAAATCCTCCGAACATTCGCTGTCTGAAATAGGAATATTGGTGCTGTTTTGTAATGACAATTGATCGGATTCGCTGTTAGGCTTTATTATTTTCCAAAACTTGGCAGGATTGTTTTTAAGCAGCTCAGGAAGATAATTAGACAATTATTTATCTTTAGCTTCACCTAAAGTTGAGCAGTACTGTTTAAGGTAAGTTTTGTAATTCTGCCACGCAGTTGATGTGCGATCTCGCTTAGCAATATTATACAAGTGTTTTTTTTTCTTATTCCTCATGCGCTGAAGCTTTTTAGTGAACCAATACTTCAACTTATCGTTCGTTATATTAACGAGCGGAACATACTTGTCTACAAATGCGCACAGTGTGTTTTTATACATTAGCCAGTTTTCTTCGACAGACCTATCGTAAAATGATGGCCACATTGTATTTACGAAGAAAGTTTCAAATTCTGAGATTATTGTTTTCTAATTACCCTTATAGTAATCATGAATTTGCTTTTGCGTTACATGCATAACCGGTAGCGTTGTGTTTATTGTTATTTGGAGCAAATGGTGGTCGCTGAAACCATCCAAGTATTCTATGTGACCTATTGTTTCAGGTGCAGTACTAAGAATAAGATCAAGAACATTGGCACCACGTGTTGGTTTCGTCACAGCTTGAAAGAGATTGAAATTTAAAGACACGATGAATTCAGACGATATATCACAAAGAGATGATAAATTCGTCCAATCAATTAGAGGATAATCGAAATCCTTAAGAAGAAAAACTACATCAGCCAGGACGAGTTTCATGGCTTGGTTGATTGTGTCGCGCAGAGCACAGATGAAGTAATTGTTAGAATCTGGCGCACGATAGCAATTAACTATTAGTATCCTAAAAGATAAGATCGTGCAGGCCACCCAAACAATCTCGAGATCAGAATTAGTGTTGGCCAAAAATGGCGTAATGGCATTATTTACACCAATCAGGACACCGCCCACTCTTTTAAGAGACCGGTCACACCTATATATGTCATACATGTTTGAAGATAAAGAGATTTCATCATTTTTTATTGCAGAATGCAGAATGTGTCCGTGAAAGCGATAATGTCGGATTTACTGTCTTCCAAGAATGAAGAGATGAGATCGCGCTTTGATAATAGCCTAGGCTTCATATGTTTGCATACGATAGTGATAGCAAGGATGAAGTCGCGAATAGTTTGAGTGCTTGGTGACTGTGCGCATGCTCCCAACCGTAGCTATCTATTCAGTGGGACAACTGCCCTTACAGATCCATCGTAGATATAAATCCTTGAATCAATATGCATTTTGTCCACTGAAAGCTTAAAATCTTTATGGGCTTTCACAAATTCAATTAGCTTTTGTCTAGCACGTTGAGTTTCCAGTGCTAAATCTTCGCGAATGGAATATGACGTTCCCTTCAGTTTGTGCGCGGAAGAGAGAATGCGATTTAAAGAAGGTCAGCGTGGCTATTATGGGTCTACGCCTTGTCTTCACATTTTCCCAACCGATGCACCCGCTCAAATTGTTGTTCATTTATTTTGATGCCAAGCTTATCTGCAGAGAAGTCGGTTATTTTCTGCTCCGACTTTGCCGAGTCTTCTCTAGCATTATCTTCCAAACGGAAAGAAAGCTGATTCGAAATCGGCAGCGTATTCTCGGAGTCGTTATAGTGTGCCTTAATAACCACCACCTGCACAGACACAACGCGTACAGCGTCGGCATCTGTCCCAGCTTTGGGTGTGCGATTTAATTCTATTGCTTTTTCCAAAGACACAATCTTGTCACTCAAAAATTTTGTTCTCAGATTCCACTTGCTTCTCCCTGGCAGACTTCAAATCAGCTATCAGGGAAGCTCGACCCTCTTCAAGATTGCGAATAGCATGTATAGCCTGGACAAGTGAATCTGCTTCACTTTTTGTCATAGGGACAGGATTACATGCTATATCTCCCGAAAGCCATAGTAAAATAGCAGACAAGGTACGAGATTAGCAAGTAAACAGAGCCATAAAAAACTTGAACTTTTCAATAGCCTGCGGTGGGCACGACACCGCCGACAAAGAGTAATTACTACTTCTTAACCAATGCGAACCTTTCAGGTAACTAACCTGTAATAATAGCCAGTGTGAGTGCGGCACCTTAGATGCGATGCCGTGCCCGAAGTGGGAGCCAGCCAGCTGTCCTTTATATCCTGCATCGGCTGCCGTGAACGCACTTGATGTAATCCCAGGTTGTCAGGTGGACCAGTTGGATTCATCTGTAACTGGCGAGTGATGAGCTGGAGTGTGCAATCGTCGATGTGGGTTGGCAGGCAGCAGCAGCAGGTCGGCAGGCGGTTGTCGATCCGGGCGAAGACACACGGACGATACCATCAGCGTTATCGTAGCCTGTAATAATAGCCAGCGTGAGTGCGGCATCTTAGATGCGATGTCGTGCCCGAAGTGGGAGCCAGCCAGCTGTCCTTTACATCTTGCATCGCCTGCCGTGAACGCACTTGATGTAAACCCAGGTTGCCAGGTGGACCAGTTGGATTCATCTGTAACTGGCGGGTAATGAGCTGGAGTGTGCAATCGTCGATGCGGGTTGTGAGGCAGCAGCAGCAGGTCGGCAGGCGGTTGTCGATCCGGGCGAAGACACACGGACGATACCATCAGCGTTATCGTAGCCTGTAATATTAGCCATCCGGCACGATGCGATGTCGTGCCGCCTCGTCATCGTCACCCATCATGCGCCTTTTTCTTCCCTCTCTCTTTCCTTCTTCCCCTTCCCCCAACGCAGAGTAGCTGGCTAGAGGAATGTACCTCAGGCCGACCTCTCTGCATTTCGTATCATTGAGCCTTTCCCTCTCTCGCATGCCACAAAATCGTGCTTTAAAAAGCAATAAATAGGTGGCCCACGTTTTACAGACGCACAAGTCCGCACTCCGAAATGATGCGCGGTAGTTGCATACTGTCAGGACATCAATATTAGACAACGAAGCGGTTCGCTTTTTACAGCGAAGCTGTATATGGCTAGGTGATGTCCATCGTCCGCAAACAACCAGCGAACTAGCTCGCTGGCGTCCCTCGGCGCAACCGCGCGAACGCGCTCGTGCCAGTGCTCGCGCGGTCGTCGTCTCAGTCCACGGCTGGCTACGGTGCCGCTCATCAATCCAGCCTAGTACATGGCAGTCAAGGGTCATCTAAAGGACATCGAATGTCGTTGTGATTTGAACATCTCTGGCACATCCAAAGCTTCCGCGCTTTGATTGTACGTTGTGCGTTGTGACTAGATCAATGCACCATGCCGCAGAAATACAAGCAAATTGTCTGTAATGCCTAACAATAAGATGCTGGGAGAGGAAAAATCATGCTGCAGTCTGTTCCAGCATTGTGGTGGGGCACTTACTTTGTTTCTTTTTTTTTTCCTTCATGTGCATGTTCGGGATACTGCGAGAAGGAGAATGTGTTCTTGAATTGCGTAATATCCATCTTTTTCATATTGAAAACATTCAAGTTGAAGTACTAGAGCCCAGAATATCAGTGATCACTGCATTTATTTTTTGTAACGTGGTTACGAGTAGCAATTTTGCATGACCTCTGCACCCACGGCTGGACACCACGCGTCAAAAGCCAAAACTTTCGGTTTTGGTTAAGTTACTTTCTTTTTCATACACAAACGCTTTCTTTTTCAGTTATACCTATTAGTGCACTGTTAAAAATATGTAATCTTTAACTTTCTGATATATTTTGACAGATTCTAAAGAAAAACGAATCTTGAACTTGCAATATATTTCACTTCACATAGCCACGGATATCAAATCAGCACGCACCTTCACGCGAGTGCAGGCTAATTTACAGCGCACGAGCAGCATGAAGTGTGCTTCATTATTGTGTCTTTCCGACTTTTCGTCAGTTGACCATGGCCCAAGTACGTATATGCTAGGGAGAACTGTACAGTTGCGTACTCAAATTTAGAGCTGTGCTTCTGACTGCTATTTGTGGTCCGTTTGCCTTACGGAGCTCCTGTTTCCACTTTCCGTAACAAAGAAAGAAAACATAAACTTCAAATTCCCTGCTCTTATGTCGTCGCAATGGGGAAGCCGCATTGACGGGGGTATTAACCATTGCTTAAGAGGCCCCTCACCAGGCACCATAGCGAATTTTTTTTATACGCTGGAAGTTGTTACGTGTCCTCTAGGAAGCGTTCTGCCGAAAAAAAATTGCAAATCGGCTCATTAATAGCCGGCACAGAAATATTTCAGTGCCGCGAACCCATGACTTCAGGAAGCGAGCTGCACTTTCAACGAGACACTCTCTCCACTTGTCCCGTCTAGCCTCCGCAAGCGAAATTTCTTCACTGCGTTCTCCCATACCGGACCTCGAAGATCGCGTTACGCATACGTCATGGGCCCTGCATTCATTTATTTTTCTTGCTTTTTTTTTGCGGCGCTGCGCACTTCCGCCAATGGCGTTGCACGTGAGCTGTTGTGATGTCTCCTTTCGCGCAGCGCACGATTTTGCGCGCTGTTCACGAGGTCACCTGACTATCGGTATAAGTCAGTGCTACACGAATATTGATGTTCAATTCCAATGGCGGAGTCGGAGCAAGTTTTTCTGCTCGTTTCGGAGCAAGTTTGTTCCAATGACAGAGTGAAGGCGGGAGTAAGGTGTTCCAATGAGAGAGTCGGAGGGGATCCGGAGCGGGAGTCACTCCGTGGAGCAGAAAAAGATGCTCCGCCAAATCGGCGGAGTGGGCTGGAACTCTGCGTGACGTATTTTATTTACCGCGTTTGTCTGCTAGGAGACGCCACCGGTCACGACTCGCGAGGAAGCAAAAGCTGCCGTAGGCTTGACGAGATATCCATTCCGTACTTAAAAAAAAAAAAAAAAGCAGGTGAACGGCGCTGAAGAGACAAATGACCGGTGCGGCGGTTCTGGGAGCAAACAGCGCAAGTAGCGCAAGGAAATGACAACACGCAAGGTATCCTGGGTAACTCGGCGATAGAAGTTCCGCTTCCGCCTTGCTCCGGCGGCGCAGGCTGTGTTCCACTCGCGGATTCGGAGGCGTTGCTCTACGCCAGAGTCAAGTGCTCGCTCGCGGAGTCCGTCGGCCACTCCGACTCCGCCATTGGCAGACAAGCGGATCACAGAGCGTGATCCCGCGCTGGAACATGGTAGAAAACGGCATAGTTTCGGTACCTGCGCTCGCGACTGCACGACCTGGGAACAAGCAGGTGAAACGGAAGTACATCTCTCTTGCTGCAGTGCGAAGTAAAACAAAAAACATACATACATTCGGTTTGTGTGTTTTATTATTTCTCTAAGGAACATATTACACAAATAAAAGATGTTGCCTTGAACAATTCTTGAAGTCACGTGTCACCATGAGCGACGTCACAGCGCAAACACGTGCACGTAGACCAAAAAAGGACGTAGGCGCACTATCACGTGTACGTCATCCTCCGGCTTGGAGCCCGGCGTCCGCGAGGAGAACGGTAAACAGTGTTTGGTTTGAAATTTCCGGTCGTTCCGCGGCGCGTAGCGATGTAATACTTTGCAGACACGATCGTTATGGTGCAATGTATGCTATGTGCTTGCCAGCTGAAAATGGCCAGACCTTGTGAGGGGCCCTTTAAGGGGGTATGAGCCATTCATTGTCAAGAGGAAACTATATTCATCACCATCATCATCAGCAAAGAGTCGAGCATCGTCGTCTTCTTCCACAGCTGGCTCGGTTGCTGCTCATAATTCCAGCGTAGAATTTCATTTCTCTTCTGTCGTCGTAATGAAGCGGCCGCATTAATCTTTTTTAATTTATTTACGGTGGTATGAACCATTGCTTGAGTGAGTATAAGCCATTCATTGTCTTACGTAATGGACGCATTTAATAGCAGAGGTGATACGAGAATGTGGTGTGCGTACCTATCGTCACGATGACCACCGATCATGACAACAAATATGTTTGTGCCTTTGTTCAAAATTATGTCACCTCTGGGCAGTGTGCTAAACAGCTTCGCTCGTCATCCACCTTCATAGAGTGGAATAAGTCATATTTTTTTATTGCCATGGGCAAGACATTCAGTAGAGAATACAATTATGCAGAGGTATCCTGCAGGGCAGAAATGTAGCGCGATTTCTCTTGAAACGCATAAGTGCGATTTTGGCTGCTTCCCAATAGTTAACGCATTTTGATTAATTAGGAGTACAGAGATCGACGATCCAGTTTTCAATCTGCTTCCCACGAGCCAAGCCAGAGTTCCATTATCGGAACATTTTGCCAAGTGTCAAGCCTGCAGTGCAATAGGGAAAACACAGCCTCCCCCCCCCCCCCCCTGACCTCTCATGTACATTAAGACAGCATGAAACTTCACCACAAGATTACGCGAGGCGAGAACCATACCTTTACAGTATGTCCTTGCTAACTTTAGCCAAGCTGCTCAACAAAAAGAAATTTGTAAAGCACGGTGCAATATCTCTGACGACCAAACACCATAGCTCTTGAAATCGTGTCTTGCCCAGTGTATTTCAACTTTCTTTCTTTTTTTTTTTGGGGGGGGGGGGGGGCGGGCGGGGAAGAACCGCTTGGCTAATGTTAGCTGGCACATCCTATATATTTCGCCCGTTCGTCACATTGTAGAAATGCTTGATCAGCTGTGGTTAGGAACGTTGCTGCAATACTAATTTCAACGGAATCAAATCCCGCCCACGGCGGCAGCAGTTCGATGGGGGCGAAATGCGAAAACACCCGTGTACTTAGACTTATGGGCACGTTAAAGAACCCCAGGTGGTTCAAATTATTCCGGAGCCCGCCACTACAGCGTGCCTCATAGTCAAATCGTGGTTTTGGCACGTAAAACCCCATACATCTTTTTAAACTGCTTTCAATGAAGGCCGACAAACCTGTTTGGAGATAAAACAAGCGAAAAAAAAAAACGGACTCACCATCCCGGCCCTGGGAAAGTCAATGCCCAGCGAAGCTGTTGAAAACGACCACTATAACTGCGAAAGGGGGTATGCAACGCTTTATTGCTCAATACGAGAACTCCGCGACGTGCGGGGTTCTCCTGGGCTAGAATTCCATGGCAATACGACCAGCGGTAGCACGCCGCCGCCGGTCGTATTGCCGTTTCTTATCGCTTTGGCACTCCTCGTATTCACACAGCTCCTCTGGAGTCCTATCGGACTCCCGAGGAGCATATCAACCAGCATATCAACTGCTTTCAGTGTTAGTTATAGCTAACGCTTAAAGCAGTTGATGTGCTGGTTCTTTTGTATATGAAATGCTAGTGTCAAGCTTCCGTCGCGGCGGCAGCTTGACCGGGTAACTTATGCAGGGAGTGTTGCGTGCTTCGCATTGTTAGCAGGAGCACCTTATCATCAATTATGTGATTTGGTTCTGCGCTTGTTCTTTATGTAAACGAACGCTGTGCTGTGTGTCGCATGCGCGATATAAAAAAATGTGTACACTTTTCGCTTCAACCGCTGAAGTATTTTTTTTTTTTTTCGTGAGGATGACGCCGGAAAGAAATCCCAACTAACTGGAGCCTAACAGCTTCCCTGTAAAAAAAAATAAATAAATAAAAAGTATATTCCGTAATTATAACCCTTGGGAAGTTTTGCGGCCGATAGCGATCTGCAAATAAAGCGAAAAGAGAACCACCACAAAGTTTGTAAAAGTGCTCATGCAGCACACATTCAATGAGCGCACACTCACGGATACAGTTTCAGGTTGTTGTTGTTTTTATCCGTATTCTAATGAAGCGCATGTCTTTCATTCAAATCAGTGCATCGCTATTCATTAAAGCGGCTGCAATCAACGCTCATTATTTCTAGAGCATTAAATTATTTTGTGCGCGCTTCCTAAATATAAACACGACCATCTGCACTTCGATTAAAGCCAGCACTTCACGTTTCTCGCACTTATCGGTCACGCCTCCAGATCTGCGGTAATGCTCGAGGTCGGCGCTGGAGGCAAGGAAGACAAGAAACGCCAAGAAAAGCTGTCGAACACGTGAGACTAAGGCATATGTAAGCGATGCAAACACATACGCGGGCAACAGATAACGAACTACAACAAGCCTGGTGATGTTGATGTGATTTCGAAAACAGAAATAGATCTTCCTGCTTGCTCAATATCTACCCCGCAGACCGATGAGCGCGAGCATGCATTCGTAGCAGCGAGCAAAAACTTCCCCGTTGTGACGTCACGAGGCACCGCTTAAAGCCGATTTTTCCCAGGTCGTTTCTAGAGACTGGGATAATATATTAACGCAAGTACTTGTTACCATTCTCCGGTGACCGCTTTTCACCGGCTAATAAATGTTAAACGTTATCCTTCGGCGCAGGACGCGTCCGCATGTATTGGAAGTTTCTCGAATGTTATGAAGGTTTTATCCGTTGGCTGCTGTCACAGAACCTTCTGTAATCTGATTGTATGCACGACGCGAATTGTGTAGTACTTTCTAGAAGGCACGCGGGCATCAGCGATTACGCTAGAACCTTCGACGAATCATATACTGTATAAAAGCCGACGCGCTTGACCCGCTGATCAGATTTTCGACGATCGCCCGCTGTGCTCGCCGCCATCGTCTTGCTTTGAGTGTAACCTTTTTTTTTTTTCTGCGAGCAGGCTTGCCCAATTAAGAGTTAGTTTTGTGATTAAGATCTTGCTATCGTCGTTTTCAAACCAATATTGGCATTGGCGATGTCACTTTCGTTTACAGTGGAGGTGGAGCCCATGCGCTCTCCCTACGCGCGACTCCACAGGTTCTACAACGGCGGTATTTCATTAGTTTCTGAGGCAGGATATGGGTTCAACGACCCCTACCCGAAAGCACCCCCTCCCAGTCTAGTCAAGCCGATTGCCCGAAACACGTCTTGTTGACGCCTGAGCGACACGCTGATGCCTTTCGAGGAAAACACCAAGCACAAAAACCGGTAGGAAGGTCGGCAGGGCGTCTGTGGTCGACTGAAAACGGTTGGTCCGGACTGTTCTCGCGTATGCCAACTCGAGGCCGGGCTAGAGGGAAGAGTGTACGCGTCGCCCCTCTGGCCCGGCCGCGACGAACTTGGGTAGCAGTGTCTTTTCCTCGCCAGAAAATTCTGCTAAATTCTGCTAAAAACGAGAAAGTTTCTTCTTTTAAATCAGAAGAAACACACAAAAAAAAGTTATTTTTTTCAAAATGAAGAAATCAGTGGTTTCCCTTCAAAGAAATCTGCAGCAGTAAAAGTAGAAATTTCCTGTTGTTTCTTTTTTTCTTCTTTTTCTCCAGATCTTCGTTTATTTATTTACCCTCAGGGCCTTTCGGCATTAGAGAGGGGAGTGGGTTATACAAGAAATAGGGGGGAAATATGTTACGAGCTTATACGCATTGTTTGCAATTTATACAATGTTTGCTGAAAGTATGATAAATACAGTAATAGAACGTGGCATAGATAAGTAACATTAAAATAGAAAACAACCAACAGTAGTTTATAAAAATGCTTGCTATTATACAGTGTTAGCTAGTGCTTTTCGAAAATTATCATTGTAAATTACGGAAACAATATCAGAGGGAAACGCGTTCGAATCTTTTGACGTACGTGGCAAAAATGAGCGTAAAAATATGTCGCATTACATGCACCAGTGCACTTTGTGCTGATGATTAGTACGGTGAGACAAGTAATATGGTAACGGCATGAATTTCGGATGACGAGTAGGGCGGCGAAGCATCTTATGAAAAAAAGATGAAATGCGGCAAATCCTTCGACGTATTGGCCAGCGGCTGAAGATCCAGATTCGATTTCATTGAAGATACGCTCGCAGCATGGTTGTATTTCCAAAGAATAAAACGAATGGCGTTCTTTTGGATTAGTTCAAGGCAGCATATTAGGTTTCCGCCGAAACGGCTCTTATACAGCTGCAGCATATCCTAATTTTGGCTGCAACAAGGTTTTATAAAGTAGTCATTTTTAAAGGAGATGGAGCACGAGAAAAGTTAAGGCGTAAGTATCCCAACAAGCAATTGGCTTGGTTAATTATGTATCCGACGTGATGATTCCACGTTAATTTATATGTTATATGCACGCCTAAGTACGTATAACAGATTGTTTCTAAAGCAACGGTATTCAGGTAGTAGTACACAGGCAGGTTATCGTTAGGGCGGGATACGCTCACAAATTTGCACTTGTTAATGTTGAGTTCCATTCGCCACAATCGGCACCAATTGCTGACGTTATTAAGGTCGGCCTGAAGCAAGGTGATGTCGTGCTCGTTAGTTATTTCTCTGAATATTACACAGACGTCTGCAAATAAGTTTACGACAGAAGTTATAGCTGAAAAAAAAATTAAATTATGGGGTTTTACGTGCCAAAACCACTCTCTGATTATGAGGCATGACGTAGGGGAGGACTCCGGAAATTTCGACCACCTGGGGTTCTTTAACGTGCACCTAAATCTAAGTACACGGATGTTTTCGCATTTCGCCCCCATCGAAATGCGGCTGCTATGGCCGGGATTCGATCCGGCGACCTCGTGCTCAGTAGCCCAACACCATAGCCACTGAGCAACCACGGCGGGTTTATTGCTGAAGGTAAGTAATTATTATAGATAAGGAATAATAGAGGTCTCAGGACGGAGCCTTGTGGCACACGGGACTGAACGTCGCTATGAGGTGAGTCATGACCATTAGGCATTACAAACTGGGAACAGTTAACGAAAAATGACTCAATTCATTTCAGAACGTCATGACCGAGCTTTAATTTGCTTAGTCTGTAAAGCAAAAGTGTATTGCACATTTTGTCAACGGCTTTTAAAAAGTTTAGAAGGATGCAATCGGCAAGAGAAGAACGTTCAAGTATTTGGTGTAGTTTGGGAGTAAATATTAGTAATTGAGATTCACATGAGAATGATTTTAAAAATCCGTGTTGTGGTGGCGAAAAAAAAATGAATTAGACTAAAGGAAATCCGCATCGTTAGTAAAAATAATATGTTGTAGTTTGCAGCAGACACTGGTTAATGATATAGGGCGATAATTTGTAGCTGATGCTTCGCTGCCAGATTTGTGCAAGGGAACATTTTTTCCTGCTTATCATTCTGACGTAACAATAGATGTGTTGAGCAGTTGTTGAAATATTTTGGTAAGCGAAAGCTTTAGTTCTGGCCCAACTCCGACGCAGCCTATTCAAATACATGTAAAATACAAAGATGTTTTTCTGAGATAACCCCTGGACCGATTTTAATGAAATTTCTTGCATTTGTGAGCGAAAGTTAAGTTCTAGTGACTGTTGGTTTGAATTTTGTTAAAAAGATTTTCCAAACTTCGAAGGCCCGAAAAAAATACAAGCAAGAAGTTCACAAAAAGAATAGCTCTGCATCAAGAACAGATATCGCGGTTCTGTAAACGGCATCCGCTAGATCGTTGAAAGCGGACAAATTTGATATGTCATTTTATATCGTACATGAATTTGTTAGGTTGTGTACAAGGGTTTTGCAAAAGCTGTATTTTCATATTACAAAATTTTTTGAGATTCATGTGTAACATAACAATCTTGTCCGCTTTAGATCTACTATTAGATGCAATTCACATAATTGTGATATCGTTTTCCATTGCTGAGTTACAGAGTTGTACACGCGATAGTTTCGTTTCCTGAAAATTTTCAATTTTTGCCACTTTTTAATTAAACATTGACGACCTAAATCAAAAATTCCAAACCATCAGTCACTAGATTTTAAGTATTTCTTTTAATTGCAACAAAGCTCGCCAAATTTGGTGCAGTGGTTGCAGACAAAAACGAGTTCTCATTTTACGGGTATTTAGATAGGAGCACCCGAGCTAAAGCTTCCTCTTAATATAATGGAACTATAACAGCAGGTGTTTGTCAGAAATTTTGGCACTGATGTTATCAAAGCCTGGTGACGAATGTATCGTCAATGAATCTATTAGTCGAATAACACCGGGAACTTCAACAGTCACTGGAGGCATAGTTAAAAAGTTATAGTCATTCAAGACAGCTAGTTCAATATCAGCAGTGCACGAGACATCTTTAACAAAGATATTATTCAGGAGGGTTGCGCATAGGTTTTTCCTAACAGGGCTACCACAGCAATTGTTGAGACGTATAATCATCGGAAAGCGGTTGTACGACGCGCCCGAATTTTTTTTACGTTCGTTATCAGCATAGATGCTAATGTGGTTGATAAGAATGTTTGTTTAGCGCATTTGAGTGCGCCTACATAGGCGTTAGATATTAATATGTAAGCTATCCAACGTGGGTCAATGGGTGATTTCTTCTCGGAACGATACAGTCGTTTCTTTTTGTGGTTGTTGGATAGCCGCTTCAAATGATTGTTGTGCCAAGGCGCGCTAGGGTGGCAAGTTATAGTACGGGTTCGGATGTTTTTTTGTTTAATGATACTGTCAGCCCATGAAGGGCCACTACAGGAGTGGAAGATACAAACACATACAAGAATACAGCATAACAACAAAAAGCAAGTAAATGAACAACTGCAGACGACTCAGCAGGGATGCGAATCAGTTTAGATTCTATGCACTTTACAAATTTCCCCCAAAAATAAGAACAAATATGAACAGATACACCTTTGGCAAAGTTATGATATACATATTAGTTAGCGGCAAAAAGAATAACGTGTACACATTGTAAAAATTCTTCAACGCATGAGGCTGACAAAACAGAGTCGGGGAGCGCATTCCATTCTGTAATACCTCTCGGGATAAAGCTGTGTTAAAACAGTCTTTTCTGACTTCAGGGGGTGTGATGTACTGGCTATGACGATGTCTGGATATTTCATTTGTCGAAATTTTTAAGTACTTGTCATGTGTTTTTTGATTAAGCGATTTACCTCGGCCGAAAACATATTCCAGTTTGACCGCACAGTACGAGTTTCAAGATTACTCAAGAACATATTAAGAAATAGAGTCAGCTCATTATTTATTGCTTCAACGTTCGCTATCTTATAGTCTAATTATTTTTTATTCTTCGGAAGTTTAAGGAACGGAGTATTGAGGTGAACATTTAGTATTAAATGGTCACTAATACCGGTTAAGTGATTCAGTTCAATTGTCTTTATTTACCAGAAAATATGCTGGCTGGACTCCTGGGCTAAAAACTTCAAGAAAGCAGCTTGACGGGGCCCAAGAGCGCATACATACATGGCGACATGTGACAGGTAAACTGGTAACAGATGTTTAAAAGCATCATACACGAAAGTTGTTTACACAGGTAGTAGAATATCAGTATACATTAATTAAGAACGTGCACTCTTACTCGAAAAAAATGCATTTGTGTTGCACTGCACAACAAACATACATTGAAGAAACTAACAAAGCACCCAATTCTACCATAATACATAACACTAATTTTACTAAGAGAAAGAAATGGTAACACCACTAATTCAAGAACTAACCGCAATAGTATAAAATTAAATCAGTTATATCGGTACCAACTAAGAAGAATAAAACAATACCACATAAGGCGTCAAAAACCAGAGTAGCATGTTTTGTAGAACAAAGTTCATCCCTAATGAAGACCCTATTTTAATGTATAATTGAACGAATAAATAAATTACTTGTTCAGAAGTGTTTCACGTAATATATTTACTTTGGCTTTGTCTAAGTCATTATGTTTATTTACAATAATAGAAAGATTGTGTATTAAAGACTGGTGATTATAGACCTTGTCATCAGGCGAGGAGGAAAGGGCGCGCGGCGAGCCTTTCCTCCTCTCTGGCTTGTGCGATCCGGCGCGGCGCTGCTTGAAGGTATTGCTGTCGCGTGCTGCGGAACGCTTTCGGGATGTTTTAGATCGTTCTTTATGAAATTTACGCAGTGTCCGTTCATATAAGGTCGCCAAGGAAACCTTTTGGTACATCGATAACTAGAGTACGCGGACGTATCTCTTGGGGGTGCAAACACGCGACGCGCATTATCAGCCGCGGTGTGTGTATGTGTCGTGAACTATTTCGCGTATATCGGTTTAATTCAACGAAGAGAACTGGCTCTCTGTATTACCAGCATGAAATAGCAAACTTGCTCACTATCTGATCGCTTGGCGTAGGGACTAAAACGTAAGAGCGCATGCTCGTGTATTGCCAACATAAGGCAACCACGAAACGTCTAAGCGACAGGCGCTATGAAATATTTGTGAAACACCGGCATTGTTCTCACGCATTTCAAGTCTTGTAGGCTTGAAATATATATGTCTGCGTTAACCTCCTTCATGAGGCCGATGGCGCTGCTCAACACAGCGATCACTGCGGTTGGTGAACCAGCATGATACATGCATAAGCTATGTGTTTCGGCATTGCCTTTTTGCACTGTAAAGCCATAATATCCGAGATGTATCGTATAAAAAGAATCCGGTGGCTATTTTTGAGGACAAAATTTCCGTAATACATGTGAGTGCGTCGTAGAGAACCGAACGAACACAACCGAAAAAAAATCGCTCATCATCCTCTTTCTCTAAAAAGAAAGAGAAAACGGGCTAACGCCGCAGTACGACCTTGGATATTCACACCGCACGCTTTTAGATCTGTAAATGTTGATGCCGCATGCATGGACCATGCGCTATATAGAACAAAGATATCTGTAATCCAGCACCTATACCAGTGCTTAGGATGCTCGCACGGTTCGTAAACGGTCGCTTTGCTGGACAAGTACAGTTCACACTGTAAGGTATATTGTTATTACTAACCGAAACTATTTTATTCACGGGTGGAAACCTCATCCACCGAACCAAGTAGTCACGCAGTGTAATCTGCAGCTAACAGCTTGAATGCTTGTCAAAGTATAACAGCACAGCTCCTATCGTAGCAGAACGGTACCCACGCTGTTACGATCGTCGCGTATGTTTCATTGCTCCTCAACCGCAGCTTAGAAATAAAGGATAATACTGCAATAAGGTCACATTAGTGAACTGAACTTTCAGAGATACACAGTTCATCTCCTAGGCTGATTGCAGGCTCAAACATGCGCGCACACATCGCGCTGCGTGATCCGTCCGCCTCAACGCCAGCAGAAAGTCCGGCCGTACCGAGTTAAACCACTTCAGTACGTCTCACAGAACCGTTTTCCACGCAGAAGACGCCACGTCGTACTAAGTAGACCGCACAAGCGCGAAAACAAACGCCAGAAACTACCGCCGAACGTATACCTGCCATGCAAAACGGAGAGCTCGCCCACGCCAGCATGCCGACTGCCCATAGATGGCGCCACTGCGTAGCAATATGGTGGCGCCCATGAAGAAAAGGTCTATAGTCGGTACGAAAACGGGGTATAAGCCACTCTCCCACCTCAGGAGAATTGATATTATGAATGTTGCGCTGCAGTAAAACAGTAGTCTGAATGAATTGTTTCAATACAGAAGAGCAAATGTAAAATGAACGCTGGATGCAAAACTCATACATATCTGGAATTTTTACTGTGAGTGCGAAATTATGTGCACGATGGAAATGAATAACCGATGCTAGCAATGTGACGGACAGCTTTCTTCTGTAAAAGTAGTATTCTATTTACATTACGCTGAGTTGTAGTAAGCCAAACCAAACTGCAGTAGTTTATGTGTAAATAAGTTAGGTATATCACTGATCCAAACTATATTGATCCAAACTGATTGTTCCAAACTAGTGTTGTGTCATTTGTTTGGTAACAATGATTGGTGTCCAAGTGATCTCAAAGATGATGTGGATGTATGTGGTGTGTTTTTTTTTGTATTTTTTTTTTTTTTTTTGGTGCACGGGCCACATCTCAAAGAGAGCAAACGCTACTGTTGTCATAATGCACCTATTTCCTCACCCCCACATGCAGGGTCATGTATCTTGTAATCGTCACCACTCGAATAAAGGCGTGCGCTTCTTTAAGGCGACAGCCTTCTTTGGCTTCTTGCACTCCATGGCTTCTTGCCATCGCTCTATGACCTTGACACGTGCAAAGTACATTTCGGATGGGTGTATATTTCTAACCCGGTTCCCCGAGCACCGATAAGCCTGATGCTCTTACCATTGAGCCATGGACGCATTCTTACAGAGGCGTAATGAAAGACTTCGTGATGATAAACTTGGAGGTTACACGATGCGTTCGTCGCCAAAACTCGCCGCGCGTCTCTCATCCTACTAGGCCGCGTTTAAAAAGTCCAGTATGTCGTATGTTGTAAATAAACATGTTTTAATGCGGAACAAAAGTTCCGCTTTCTCGAAAGGTACCCCATAGCGGCTGAGTGACGCACGTTCGTCCCTTGTAATGCGCCTCTCTTGCAATGCGTCATTCTGCATTGCTCGCTCACCTAAGCTTCGCGTACACCGATTCCCACAGCTGCACCAGTTTTCATCCTTTTGTTTTTGTAATATTAAATTTTTCGTATTTTTGGTTGCGAATCTTACACGAGTGGAGCCTTTACTCGAGTGTATTCGGTCTTTCTTTTACAGTTTATTTTATTCTAAGCTAGCTCCTTCACGTTCAGCGCCACGCACTTCGCCATGCACGTTCTTCACCTGCGCTTGGTACAAGGAATGCTATGCACCGGTGTGCATCATTGTCTCCTGGATTGTCTCCTGGAAAGCCAGTAAAGCGAAACAGTCGTTCTGGCCCTTGCCACGCCTCACAAAGAACACTTTAGTCGCGGGCGCTCTCCCTCGCCCAGCTCAAGCCACAAAAATGTCATCCCATAGACCGCCCGCCCGCCACGTGTCTGCAGGTCATGCTCTTACACGCACCATATCAGCATGCCGAGAAATGCACGCGTGTGCACATTCTTGAGTTTAGGCTTCACCCGCGAAAGACATCGAACAAACCACGAAACGTACGCTGCTCGCCAAGAGTAAGAGCGGTCAGGGTAACCAAAACGAAAATACTGACACATTCTGGGAAAGTTAATGCTGCCCAAGCAAACGTGATGACAAATAGGATTGAGCAACTTTTTCTTTTTTTTACTTTTTTTAAAGCGAAGCTTTCATCGACTTTCTCACTACTGCTGCTGCTGTCCGGCACACCGCGTCGGGGGGTGGTTCATAGGCATGAGTAGAGAGGAAAGGCGACGGGAGAAACCACGTCGAATGCGCACGATGCCCTCTGAAGCTCCCTGGCCGTCGCCACATTAGCCTCTTGAGAGCTGTAATTATCCGTGACTCCCCTCAGAAGCATTGCCGAAACTGAAGCGCTTCCCTTTCTACTAACGTGCGAGTCCAGAGGGGATGTATATAGAACTGTAGAGAGAAAAGACAGTTCCCATACAAGGGGGGGGGGGGGGGGAGGCTCACGTACGTAGACGCTAAAGTTGCTTCATCAGCTTGAGTTTATGCCTCCCCCATCCGTCGAACCCGGCTGTGGCTGCCGGAATAGCAGACACGTTCGGCGCAGCGACAGAATGCTCGCAACGCACGCTGCTTCAATAGCACACGCTTGGGGTCGACTGCCAAGCAGCTGGCGGAGAGTTTGGAGAGGCTTCGCGCGCTCGCTCCTAGAGAACCGGAAGTCGACGACACGACGTCCCATCATGACGCGGAGCCAGTGAAGGCGGAGCTTAGCCCCGATCACTCGGCGAACGAGTTGAGGAGAAAATGCATGGCTATGGAGGAGGGTAACTTGTAATCGTCCGTTCCTCTCTTAATATGAGACGCTTCACACAAATTGTTGTGCGAATGATTAACTTTACCTGTACCCTACACGTCTGCAAAATTTCTCGAAACCGTTTGAGGGGAAATTTAAGAAAACTTCTGAGGTGGGAGGTGAATCTACACATATCTTGCAATACGAAAGCTCAGCCGCCACTTTACGTAGTCATCTGTTTTGTTATCGCTCTCTGCCAAAGCCACCTATAGAATGAGTTTTAATGGGCACTGTCTCTGCTGGCTTGTCAAGTATGCCCCACAGGGTAAGGCATGTATGTGCTGCAAATATGTCTGCAGACGACTCGGTACATCATAAAGGCATGCTGAGATATTCAACCAGCAAGACTCGTAGGGGATGTTCTCCTTCCAGAAACGTCTGGACTCAAAGAAGATGACAGCATTAACTGGTTCCCAGTCGACATAAGATACGATTAGAGAATTGGTGGAGAAAAAAGCGGGGAAGAGATAGATGGAACGGGAGTCATTGCAAATGTATTTAATGGTACAATATAGGGATAGAGGTTTAAATACGAAAGTTAACACCTAGATCAGGTAGGCAAAAGGCTAGATGGCGATAAATGTAGAAATAAAACTTGAATAAATCCAGCAGACTAGGTGACATACTTGCTTACGCCCTGTTTATAAGGCGCTGCCAATAAACATCGTCACCATCGTGCCTCCAATGTGATGACACACCTTTCTGTCGTTCTAGTATCTGTAGCTTACAAAAAGAATGTGTTTTTACATGAGGGATCAACGTTGGGCTAGTTGGTGTTGCATATTTGGACGGGTAAACAGGGCGTAAGACGAGGACAAGTGAAAGGATCACAGCACAAGTGCTGACTAGCAAGGTTGTCTTCATTGCAACAAGGCAATATAAGAAAACCAGGTACAGCGTCCCCGCATGCGCCGACCATATCGTCAAGGGTAAAAAGAATTAAGCGAAGCTTTTGTTTTGTTGTAGAAAGGATGAATCATCAATTTATAAAAGTTATTGTTCCTGAGGAGCGGTCTAGGAATGCGAATTCTTTTTTTGCTTAAAGCTATCGGAGCTGTGCTCACGCATACATTGCCTCCTTTGTGAATGGCGTGCGCTTCGGCAGCCAAAAGCCCGTCAGTCTGTCGGTATCTGCCAATAACCCTGCACGCACGGAAATACCGCTTGCGGCCGCATTTGCCACAATGTAGGGCCAAATTGCTCCCTTGCTTGCAGATACCGACAGACCTACGCGCGCTTGATAGCCGAAGCACACAAGACCTTTGCACCGGAAGCCTCGAACCAGAGAGTGGGAAACAGATATCAGGCCCCCGGTAGCGAGAGTAGCTAGCGTCTCATAGTTGTCATCTCTTGCTGGACTGTCACGCGTGCAGTTCCCGCATTGACTGCACGACGTTTTCGCGATTTTATGCTTATCCGCACAGGCTATGCGAAAGTCCTGGCAGCACTGCGCTGTGTACGGTTGTTCGAACAACCAGAAGAAGCACAATGCAGCAAGAAAAGTGCAGTGCAGCACGCACAATGTTCAGCAAGAGGACTGCGGCTGCATCATGTACCTGTTGTATCGGTTTCCTTGCGACGCGGTACTGAAGCATCGCTGGATTAGCGCTGTAAATCGTAAGGGATTCCTCCCTACGGAGTCGTCGCGCGTCTGCTCGATTCATTTTATCGACGGGAAGCGGACATCTGAGAATCCAGAGCCGATGTTTCAGCTCGGACACGCGAGATAGGTAAGATGCGCTGTGTGTGTCTCCATCGTCAGCCCCTAATGTTTAGATGGGCTATAAATATGCAAATATGAGCCAACAAGGTCAAGTTTTGGCCTTGTTGGCTCTTTCTTTATTGAAATGAAAATAAAAGAAAGAGACGTAGTCACCTTACAATGTTGACGGCTACTCCTTTTCTCATAGCAGAAACAACAATACAAAAAATAATGTAGAAAAATGAAAAATATTACGAAAAAAATCACTTCATAGGGTGACAAAGCCACAGCACAGTCCTATACGCCCATGAACATCACAGTGTAAAAGTCAAATGCAAGTTGAACCACAATGAGTTCGTAAACAGTCACAAACACAAACAAACGGCCATGACGTAGACTTCGATGAGCATATAAACAGATGAAGAATTACAGTGTTAAAATAATTCATGCACAACAACAAAAAATGTATAACACGTAATATACAAGTACTAATAATTACAAATAATGGAATAATGTTTTAGTGACATCGTGTGATTATTCAATGCAATACCTAGTATTTGTTGAGGATGCCTGTGTCTTCATAAAAATGTTCAATCGCGTTCAATGCTTTTCGCTGTGCTATTTTCGATTACCATGGGCCCAGCAATTTTGCGAGTGAGAAAGGCCGGTGAGAATCGATGGAGTGCAGCTCTTGTTCTCGCTGCTGTCTTTGTATCTCGTATATGGGGCATTCGAGGAGTAGATGGCGAACATCCTCATCGTCGTGGCCACAGGAGCAAGTCGGGGAAGGAGTCCGTCTGATGCGATGTCGGCTCAAGGCGGCAAGCCGACAGCGGCTGACGTCGACGCCATTCCGCAATCGCACGGACTGATTCGCAGCCACGGGCGCTCAAAACAGGAAAGCATTCGTCGTAATGCGTAAAGCGACACCTCTCAACACTGGTGATACTTGCACTAAAGGTCCAAAACGACGCTGAGGAGACTTAAGACACGGAGAATCATGGGTGAAAGCAGCTGCAGCGCTGAGCTGACGCTTCCCCGCGCCATCCGGCAGTCGCGTGCAGTCGTACGGCCGCTGCCAGCAGGAAAGTTTCCGTCTCGATGCATAGCCGATGCCTCTCGACACTGGTGAGAATAGCACGAAAGTGGCAAGACAACTCTGTGAAGGGCGAAGATTCGGAGATACAAAGATGTAGATAAGGTCTGAAAGGAGGCAATATATGCTTGAGCGCAGCTTCGATAGCTTTAAGCAAAAACTCAGTGCCCTTCCACCTTGTGAAGAAGGATGACCAGCGAAGCTGCGTACATTGTATGTGGGCCCCTTAATGGCGAAGTGCACCTCCCCCGCGAGTAGGCCCTATATTTCACTATCTTCGGGATCGGCCCACGGAGAGCTTAAAGCCTGCTTCACCTCCGCCGCGGGTGGGGTCGGCATTGGCCTTCGGGATCGGCCCACGTATGGAGAGTGCTTAACGCCTGCTTTTAGAACATGTATATTTCCTTATTTGATGAAACGTGGTAAAGCATTCCCTGTATTCAAAACGCGTTCTCGTGACAACCTTAATAACTATCTGCCCAATTCGCATTTTGCCGTTTTTTAGTAAGGTCATTGAAAAAATTATTTACAGTCGTGTAATGTACCATCTATATTAACCTTCTTTAACCATTCCAGTTTGGTTTTACGCATGGTTACTCGACGGAATTGGCTTTAATTACTTCACAGATAACATCGAGCGATTTATTGACGAAGCGTTTGTTGAAGCAGCCATCTTCATCGATCTCCCAGAAGCTCTCACTCTGAGGTACTTGCAGACGGGAACCTATCCCAATCCCCTATTAATAAGCAAAAAAATATTTCCCGAAGCCTTGGCTTCATACACTTGCCCTCGATGCGGTAGCGTAGCAGACTTCGAACATATGCTCTGGCGGTGCTCCGCGTTACGCAGCGACAAGGACAACAGCAAAGAGCGTTGGGACGTGGCTTCCCGCAGCCCCGAACCAGAAGAACAGACATGGGCAGTCTATCGTGACCGCGATGCGGACGAGAGGCTAGGCCTTTCGGTCCCGACATGGGAGCGGCCCGCTTCGGGCTCGGAATCTAGCGCGACCTGAAGGACCTGAGTAAAGTTTTTCCTACCATACCATACAGAAGCATTTGAAACTTTCGATCATTCTATTCTTCTGTGTAAGCTCTTAATGGCCAGTTCTCTTCTGCTAAATTAATTGACTGCGGCGTTCCCCAAGGCTTAATACTAGTTCCATTGTTGTTCTTATTATTTATAAATGATCTACCTAATGTACTTACCACTTCTAACTGTTCGTTATATGTTGATTACACGGCCATTTACTCTTCACAGAAATCGCTTAGCGCGCTTCAAGACACACTTAACACCGAGCTTTTAACTATGTGTATCCTGGGTGAAGAGATAATCAAATTCAAATCAATCACTTAAAAACAACGTTTCTACTATTTCATAACCCACAAACTATGATTGCTTCTTCCATAACTATCTCGTTAAATAATTACGCTATACCAACATCTGATACTATTAAATTCATTGGTGTTACTCTCGACACGCACCTTAAGTTCAATAGGCATGCCAACTCACTAATGAAAAGAGTTTCATTTGGTATCCACATTATCAATAAAACACGTGCATTTTTCCAACCTGATGTTATTAGCTCGTTGTATAATGCTTATATTAATAGTCATTTATTATACTGTTAATCTTCATGGAGTAAACACATATCCAATTAATCTCAAACCACTTCAACGTCTCCAAAGCAGGCAATAAAATGAATGATTTTTAGCTCATTCCATTGCTAATCTTTACCCATTTATCAACATCTGCGCATCTTATCCATTCAACAGCTATTCTATCATATATAGTTCACACTCGTTATATTTCATCTCCTTCATCGTGAAATATCATCAGACAACCTTCCTTTTGATAACCTCATAAGCAAACATAATACTAGGTTTTCAAAGCGCAATAACCTTCTCTTACCCAAAATCAGATCCAACTATGGAAAATTTACACTTAGCTTCTGTGGTATTGCACTTTGGAATCGTATACCTGTTAATATTAAGTCATTTCATTCACTGCACTTTTTAAAACACGATATGAAAAAATACTGTTAGCAGAACCATCTCTTCATTTGTCATAAACACATTTTCATAATTATTACATTTTCTTTACGTTACCTTTATTTCTTTATTGTTAGGCTTCATACTTTTGTAAAACAAGTTTTAATTTTTCTTGTTAGTAGTGTGTAGAAAAGCGTAATTTTTTGTACGTTAGTAGACATTCCTGTTTGTGACTATTTATTCTGACATTATTGTATAGCGCTGTTTTAATGCATATCGAATTGTTTTCCATTTGTTATAAGTTGTTTCCTACCGATTGTATTTGTATATCTGTACGGGACGCTCATGATATAAGTCAGTGACGTGCAAACTTGTTTTCGTGTGGTGATGGAAGAGGGCCAATGCACAAGTCTTCTGACCTCTCTGTCTCTCTCTCTCTCTCTCTCTCTCTCTCTCTCTCTCTCTATATATATATATATATATATATATATATATATATATATATATATATATATAATGATTAACAGCTACGCTGATTTTTGTTTCCGAATATAATTAGAAGGCCCCGAGGAACTCGGTATGATGCAAGCGGCGGTAGGTGAAACTCAGGGTGTTGTAACTAAATCTTTTTCGTTCTGGTTTCAGTTTCGTTCCACTGAATGAAGTTACGATCCTATTCTGCTCCGGAATGAAAAAAGAAAAAGATCCGTAGCGGTTGATAGAGGTCTTTCTTTGCATGCAAAACTTTTCGAAGCAGAGTAACAATAAAAGCAGTACAGTTTATTCTCAATAATTCAATTATGAATTCTGAGGTCATGCTCAGTGCTTTGAGTCAAGCCACTGAACATGATCTCAGAATTCAAAATTCAGAGTCAGTGCACTAATTCAGAAGCGACACGTCATCGGTGTACCCGCCGAAATGCAAGACGTTCCTTCGGTAACAAAGCGTTCAGCAATGAAGCGGTAACTTCGGTAACAAAACGAAGCAACAAGTCTTTCAGCGCGCAAGCCCTGGGTTTTGCTACGATGCCGGTCTGCTAGTGCACCGATGTGTTGGTGTGGGTGTGTGCGTGCCCGTGAGTTCCCCCCTTAAATACGCCTTTGGGAAGTATATTAGGTTGTATAAGTAAATTACGCATGAGTAACGGCAAAACGTTGTGAATCTTGTGAAGCGTTGCGAACAAGGAATCAGCCCTTTGGTCAAACAGGAAAGCAGCAAACATTAAAGACGCATGGTGTGCCAAGCTGCAGTTCCCCACGTGGGTTTGTTGTAATGTTTTGTATTTCACACAGCATTTGCATGGTGCCCATAAATTATTTTTGATTATATAAATGCTGCACTGCGTTCTGAAATAGCTAAAGGCTCGACATAACAACTATACTGAAAGTTTTACTGCAGCAAATGATGCAAATACGAGGACATATGCTATGAAATCGGTGACATCATACATGCGTACCGGTGAAAACTTCCTCACTTTCCTACATTTCGTCATTTTCCTACCAGAACA
This sequence comes from Dermacentor andersoni, assembly GCF_023375885.2. Lineage (NCBI taxonomy): Eukaryota > Metazoa > Arthropoda > Arachnida > Ixodida > Ixodidae > Dermacentor > Dermacentor andersoni. The sequence continues at coordinate 307,252,621 of NC_092814.1, forward strand.
GTATATTTCTGAATAAATATTTGGCATTCTACCCCGCGACCTCGTGCTTAGCAGCGCAACGCCATAGCCGCTAAGCAACCCGCGGCGGGTTGTCTGTCCCGTGTGGTTTTTCCGGTTTTCTTCTTTGCAGAGCAATGTGCACATTCCTTATGAGGTTTTGAGGAGTATAAGTACGCATGCGAGAACTGAAAATAAATCTGTTGAAAGTTAGCGCTGTGTGTTTGTCTAACTTGTGGTGCCGTGTTCGTCTAGAAGAAGTAGAACGCACCACATATACAAACCCACGTAGCATTCTTTGTCGATGAAAGTGTCGGAATAAAATTTAAAAATCAATCAGTGAACCTACGTACGTGTCTTAATGATCTTCACAGACTTGTAACGACCGTTCGAACACGCCATTAACCACGCAGAACAAGTGGTGATCTTCAGGCGACCGTAAAAGAGAACGGGAGAAAAACAAGTAAAGAGAAAACAACTAATGAGAATTAACAACGCGTGCACTCGAATGAGAATGTCAAAGTAACTTAATGGATGCCTCTTGAGTGCGCAGGCTCTCATGAGCGTATGCCAAAGTGACCTTCAACTCTTTTGAACCCGCCTGCAACGCACACATTCAAAATCATTGAAACATTTGTGTATACATAACTTGCACACGCGTCACTTCCGGCGGCTTCCGTGACTGCGTTCGCCATTGCCAGATGCCAGCCGATCTGGCAGCCGTACGGACCCCCGGCTGTTTACGCGTATTTCCGTATTCCTTGTTTTGCTCGCATTAATTCCTATATGCGCAATGTGTGGTTGCCGAACTAGAATCGTGAGTGCCAAGAGGCCCAGCCCTCGGACCGAGTTTCTGCAAATGAGAGATCGCGCAGAAAACGTGGTTCCAGCATTCTCAGTTGATGAAACATGGCACTGCATTTTGGGTGCGCCACGAAGACAGCTGGTGTATAGCTCCGGCATCCGCAAGACGTGAATGAAACAGTTGTATGGACTCTTCAGTAGGAGTTAGTAGCACAGCTGGCAGGGCTTGTGGAGGCACGTTGTTGCGCTTTCAACACCTAGCTGCAGGTGAATCGAGTTCATTCTTTTCTTCCTCTTCTTGAATGACGATATGTATGTGTCTTTTAGGTGCTTGGGCTGTGTGCCAGGGCAGTTGGCTGGGAGTGATTCATTTCTTTTTCTGTGCACGTTCTCGTTTCCTTAAGCGCATTTGTGTTTGTGCAGCAAGTAGTGAAGCACCGTTGTGCGAGTATGCATCCCCTGCATCTGCAATGCAGGTGCAGCGAGATGTTATAATGCGGCCATCTGTGTTACCTAAGCACCACACTTTTATGTCTGGCTCCAGAAGCCGCTCAGAATGGCTGACCTGATAAAGGAAATGTTGTTTGGAACTAGTTTTCGAAAGTTGTGTTTGGTTAATCACCTCATCGAGAAGCTTTATACTGCGGTGTACAACAGCTGCGGCATCTAAACGTGCAACCTGAACTTAACCGTTGGGTAGGTAAGAAAGGTTGCACCACGTTTACATTTAACTGCTATGAGCACAGGCTTAGTAGAAAGACTGAACTACAACATCAGATCACGCGGCAGATCGGCTACGTCTGAACGGAACCGTAGAATAAAAACGAGGTATCTCGCTGTAATTTACTCTTCCTGGTGTGCAAAACTGTGTTTTCATTCGTCCTTGCTACCTTACCTCGCCGAGTACGATGACGCGCTCCGACTGGAGACGCATTTCTGCGATGTTCTGCACCCAGCCGCTCGTGAAATAATTATGTGCATTCAGCGATTTAAACGGACTTCATCTACTGCAAAGTAACGTAGCTGTTCGACAAAACCAAGTAATTGATTATGTTCACATGCGTTGTGGCTGACAGTTGCTCCACATCCGCAGTTGCATCCGCACCGACTCTGAATGTGTAAGGGTCAACGCCGTCTCAGAGTTTGGTTTTCGTCTCGTATCGTACACGCCAATGACAGGCGCGTTTTACTTCACCGACAACGAGCAAGCGATACAAACGTTCTACCAAGCAATGGCGGTCGGTCGGTGCAGACGATGGACGTGACGTCACGTACAAGGCATGTATTATACTGCGTGCACTAGCCTATGCCAGCGGTGTTTTTTCGTAACGGATTCATTATTAAGGTCGTCGAGTACATATTAGCAAACACGGGCCTCTTAAGGTGGGTCACTTAATTGAAGGGGCGTACATTGTTTCACGCGTCGACTCCGAAACGCCCATATAACCGGCAATGCAATTATTTAAGCACGCAAACATGCCCGATCTTCTAAGACAGCACGGTAGCTACACAGCACGAGAAAACGTAAACACGAGGCAAGGCAAAAGACAGGATTAGCACTCCCTTCACAATGACATTTATTACACAATAATGGAAAGACAAAGAACGTAAAAAAAATAGCACTTACTACAATACTTGTTGCAATAGGCTGCAAAGCAAAATTTCTGAAACTTGATTTCCGCAATGGCAACGTGCGCATAAATCGAATTTGTTCGAAAGTAATAACCTGTGAAACTTTAATTTCTCACTTGTCAAACAATAAAAAGAGGAGAAATTTTTGTCACATGAAGAAGCTAACGTGCGTATCGATCCTATTGTCTGTCAGCATTTTTTGTACAGCGAAGCTGTTACGAGCTACTTTCCACACTATCGTGCTCGCGTGTAGAAAAAAAATCCCGAAAATAGTGCAATGCAGGGTCGACCCGCGCCGTAGGTTACGCGGGCGTTAAGCACGCCCCATACGTGGACCGATACCGAGGATAGTACAATCCCGGGTCGACACGCGGCGGAGGTGCAGTTCGCCACTAAGGGGGAACTGCACTGTACGAAGCTTCGCTGGTGATCCTTCTTCACAAAATGGAAGCGCACTGAGTTTGTCTTCGCTTTAGTTGTCAGGCGCGGCACAGAATAGATCAAAATTTTCAACGAGACTTGACAGTTCAGTGCAATACCGAATGTCAGTTGTCACAATCATGCACATACTAATACACCCATGAACATCACGTAGCACACAAAGAACTTGACAAAGTAGCGACAAACACATCGAACACACATTGCACACAGCCATAATAACACAGCTATAAACGAGGAACACCTCTTTGCACAAGATTAGGACTCGCGGATCTTTAGGCTCGCTACGCTATATCCGAGAAAAAGAACACCTAAAAATAACTTCATAGATCCAATGTTAACACATTGTGCCAACTAACCTTTCGACATAGATAAGAGCAGGAGAAGCGACTGTGCCGCTTTTCGCATCATACACATGTCTGCCATTTTTTGGACATATGGTTCAGTCTGTTGGGGTCAATCTATCAGTACAAACATGTACCTATTACATGCGCGTTTCACACGCTTTATGCCACAAGGCAAGCTTTGGAATTTAAAAGAAGATCACATGTACGAGTCTCATGATCACAAGTTTAAAGCAGTCTACATATTCTAAAGTTAGTATAGGCACGGGGTTAAAGTAGTCTACAGTTTAAAGAGTTTCTACAATCACGGGTTTAAAGTAGTGTACACCAGTCTGTCCTTTACAAAAACCTTTGAAGGTTTGTACGAGGCGCTAAAAATATGACACAATAATTCGCGCAAGCTGCTTTAAGAAGTTTTCACGCCGACTTTGACGAGATTTGTTGCATCTACAGCAAGAAGTTACAGTAGTAGAAGTACGTGTAAACAATTGGATGCCCGTAACCAGGCATCCAATTTTTGAAAGAATTCTCAAAATTGTTAAATAAAAGATAACTCAACTATGAAGTTTATTTACATCAAACCCAAATAAAAAACGATATCACAAGTTTGTAAACTGTACCTAATAACACAACTGCACAATTCTGATACACGTATTGTATAGCGCTCTTGCGCAGCTATTATGCAATTTCACTTAAAGGGTAATTTATGTATATCGTTCGTCCGCTTGAGCCGTTTTATCAGATGCAGTTTAGTGAACTGTGAATTCTGTTTTTGGCGCAGTTACGGTATTTACACTTCGTGTCTTTATTCAAATTGACGATTTTCAGCAATCTTAAGGAAACAATAAATGAAGCACTAAATCAAATTCTGCTTCCTAGAGCTGATAGCCTCCCCGCCCCTCCCAATTAACTTTCTCAACTGCAACAAACTTCACTCAAATCGGTCCAGCCTTTGCCTCATAAAAGCACTTCTGCGTTTTGCATGTATTTGAAGAGAAAATCCTAGTTAGGTCACGGGTTTGATCACGGCCCCTGGAAGTCGATTGGGCGGAGTGCAAGAACATTCCTGCACTGTGCATTAGATTTACGTTAAATACCTTCCGGTCGTGGATATTAATCCGCAGCCGCCCATTACGCCGCGCCTCATAATGAGATCGCAGTTTTGGCGCGTAAAACATGTTTTTTTTTTTTTTTTTTCGTTGTTGACCACAAGCTATAACGATTCCGCTTGACTAACCTTAGAAGGAACATCCTGAAAAAAAAAGTGAGCCGTGATTTTGTGATGATGCTTCCCGCTCAATTTTGTGCCACTTTATCATTAACCTGTCACAGCCGGCAGCCCCCAACGACAACGCGGGCGGAGCATCGCTCTGTCTTTTGACGAAGCTCGAAGAGCGAGAGGCATCGAAAAAGGCATCGCCACAAGTTCTCGGCCAAAATCGAGCTCGGGTCAAAATATTGTGCCGGTCAGAGCATTTCACCGTCTTACAATTCATAATGTTCAAGTAAATACAGTGCAAACTCTATCGAAACACTGAAAGCAAATGCAACAAGCGTCGTATGACGCGTAATACGCGGAAAGTTACGGCACTTTCGGACAATACAGAAAACTCTCACATCTCTTTTCGTCGCTTTCACGTGAAACTACGCAGATAAATATCACCGCACAAATAATTATAAATACAGCAAGTCCGTTGTAGTCATAATTTTCTATCTATGCTTTAGGCTTTGTTGGCATGCACGCACAAATACCCGTAGTTAAAGGTCTCGAATAAAAGCGTAGACAACGTACTGACAAATGTTAAGAGAAAGCACTGTTACTCCAGACCAATTCGTGTGACGGCAATTATCGCCTCTCCTTTTCCAACAAGTAAATCATGATCAAAATAAAGAACTCAGTAAAAGGCCTAACCATCTTATCCGTTGCTGAATCTTCACAACGAAATCCACAGATAACCCAAAGGCGAATATTTGTCTTGCCTAGAATGTGCAACAGATGAAACTCCTTTGTTTACAGCCGAGTATACCCCAGTCATGTTCGACCAATCTAAACAATAGTCGAGTACTACCGTTCCTCTACTACCAAGGGAAATTCACTTTAGAGGCAAGTTGTGAACGCTGTTTTCTTGCTTTTTTATAACGCGCTCTGGCGACAGCTAGTCAGTGTTCCCTGTTTCGACATCAGTCAGGACTTCGTCGGGGTGATTGACCCACTGCCTCTTTGTCGAGAAGTGGTGTTCCTTGCTGGTTCTCGCTTCCATGCTCAATTTCACACGCCGCAGTCGGGGTCACCAGTATTTTTTCCTAGCTTCGTGGGCACGTATTCGTTCATTTGGACTTTACCGGTCTCAGACTCATATAAAAACGCGCACTTCATATGGTCGTACGTACTACAAGTGCTGCATTGTGGGATCTACAGGCACAACTCAAATGGCCTATCGTGCTGCACTTCAGGCACATTGGTGGTCGCCCTGGGACAATAATGTGAAGCCTTCTTTCCTGGTAGTACCACAGGTATGGTAGATCTTTAATTTCCAATCCTTCCTTGAGGCACAGTAGAACGTAACGGGTGGCCGTTGCGCCTACTGTCAGGATTGGGGGCTCAATCCCATCGCTCGAGATCCGTTGCCAAGATTGGAGTCCGGCATGAATTCGAAGGTAGCTGGCCCATGCCGTCGTCCAACTTAAACACGCTGAGGACGTTGATAAAGGGAAGAACTGCTTCTCATCGAGAACGAGGAAAATGGGTTTATTTACAGAAATTAAATCAGTCTAACATGACTGCTTAAGAAAAAGAGTGTCAGTGCAACATGACTGCTCAAGAGAAAGTGTGTCAGTCCAACCTGACTGCACGAGAGAAGTGTGTCGAGCCTCCGCCCAACAGCCGTTTTTAAACCCTCGGTCCTCCGGCGATGCAAGGCAGCGAATGTTCGTTTCGTCATCGCAAAACTAGCCGCCTCCCGCGACAAGGTGACGCACACACACACACAAACACACAGGTGCGAAGGACTGGAGCCGACGACAGAGGGGAGTCGTTCCGCAGTGTCGTTTACGCCCACACACACGCAAACACACAGGTGCGAAGGACTGGAGCCGACGACAGAGGGGAGTCGTTCCGGAAAGCTCGGAGACATTCTGGGTAGCTCGTTGTCCCGCTGCGGCTTGCTCATGCGTAGCAAAATCAGGTTCGCGCTGGAGACCTCGGGCACAATAGTTCGTCCGTCGAACCCGTTTCGTCACAACGGAGATGGGGCTCGTGGATGGAGGCGGTTTTCAGCACAAAGCCCGCTTCTTCGAACGCAGTCTAGCTGCAGCGAGGGAGTGGGGGATGCGCGCCTTGTCCCCCAGTCGTAATTGGGTGGCAATTTTTCCTTGCAGCTCGCCATTCTTAACAGCGCCTCCATGGCCCGAAAAATCTCGACTGTCTAGCGCTGACAACCGCTAGGCAGGAAGAGAACGGCAGGTGGTCAGGGGGGGGATTGATGTCTTGGCTCGCAGCGACCACTTGTGTATTGATGTCACCGCCCCAAAACATCCAACAAGGACAGGCAACTGCAAAATGAACCCCACAACACGGCTCTGCGCCGAGATGACGTGCATTGGCTCTCACTTTAGACTCGCTAGGCTTCAAAAAAAAAACAAAACAACAGAAGTGCAGAAACAAAAAATGCTGGATTTCGCTATGCCAATTTCTGAAGCAAATTCCTGCTGACGAATTCAGCAATCATGGAGGGAATCCTGCTAAATGAGAGGGGATCTTCTTTGCTTAATAAAATTAGCACTAGTAACCCTAAAATTTAGGCGGGACCCTCAAACGCAGAATTCAAATTAGCCTGCTCAAACCATCCGCATTGCTATGCAACTTTCCCTTCTTATATCTAACGGAGAAGTTGTACTCTTGGAGAGTGAGGCTCCATCGGAGCAAGCGGCCATTTTTGTGTGACATTTGATTGAGCCACGTCAGAGGACAGTAGTCGGTATCGAAGATGAACTTCGCTCCGTACAAGTAACCCGACAACTTCTGTGCGGCCCAAACTAAACAAGCACATTCCTTCTCTGAAGCGCTGTAGGCTTCCTCTCTTACATTTAGTTTACGGCTGGCATAGAGGATAGGGTGCTCCTCGTTATCGTCGCCGACCTGACTAAGTACCACGCCCATACCTCTGTCGCCTGCGTCGCACTGAACTATGAATTCCTTTGTGTAGTCTGGCGCGCGAAACACAGGGCGAGAAACCAATAGCGTTTTCAATCTTTGGAAAGCGTTCTCCTTGTCGTTATCCCGGCGTACGTTACTCGGTGCTCCCTTTCGGAGGGCGTCTGTTAATGGATTTGCCATTTGCGAGTAATTCGGAATGTACCGTTGATAGTACCCCACAAGTCCCAAAAATGAACGAAGGTCCGTTTTCGTGCGCGGCTGAGAAAATCCTCCAATCGTAGCTATTTTCAGCTCCGCCGGCCGTCTCATGCGCTGACCGACAACATGGCCCAGATAAGTAACCTGCGAACAACCAAACCTACACTTTTCCGCTTTCATCGTCAAGCCGGCTTCTCTCAACCGTGAGAACACCTGTTTGAGGTGCGATACGTGTTGTTCCCAGCTGTCCGAAAAAATTGCCACATCATCAAGACAGGGCAAGGCGAACTCCTGCAAGTCTTTTAGGACAATATCCATTAACTTAGAGAAGCTAAACGGCGCGTTCTTCAGCCCGAAGCTGAGTGCGAGAGGGCGAAAAGTGCCTACAGGCGAGATGAATGCGGCATAGCGGCTGGCACTTTCTGAAAGGGGAACTTGCCAGTACCCCCGCACGAGATCTATAGTTGAAATGTATTTAGCAGCGCTAACTCTTTCAATTCGTTCCTCAATGTTGGGTATCGGGAAGAGCTGATCTCAAGTGATGGCATTTAACTTCCTGTAGTCAACACACGGACGAGGGTCCTTGTTAGGGGTTTCTACCAGTATTAGCGGTGACGTGTAGTCACTCTCAGCGGGCTCAATAACTCCTAACTCTAGCATGCGCTGTATCTCTGCCTCCATAATCTCTCTCTGTCTTGGAGACACCCTGTAAGGCTTTGATCTTACTGGTTCGGTTGATGTCAGCTCAATTTCATGCGTTATCAGTTCGGTTCTACCCGGCCGATCGCTGAATCTGTCGAGATATTCCCCTAACGCCTCTTTTAGCTCATCTAGCTGCTCGGGTCTTAGAGCGTGCGAGCTTACCGAGTGCTCGACTACTTCTTTTAAACCGATTTCAGAGTTGGAGGTCACCCTATACTCCTTAAACTTGGTACTAGTGCCATCCTGCTCTTTGATGGTATAGTTAACGACTCCTCTCCGCTCTACATACGGCTTCATCAAATTACAGTGATATATCCTCACTTCCTTCCTGCGACCGGGCATTCTCAAAGCATAGTTAGTGTCTGAAAGTTTGTGCAACACTTTAACGGGCCCGTCCCAGTGAACTTCAAGCTTGTTCTTTCTTGAAGGTTTGAGGATCATTACCTGGTCTCCGGCGTTAAACGTACGAAGCCTCGCATTCTTGTCGTAATAGAATTTGGCGTTCTTTTGAGCTACTCCCATGTTCTTTCCGACTAGTTCTTGGGTTGCGCTTAGCCGTTCCAGTAAATTTAGCACGTATTCAACCACTGTTGGACTCTCACCTCTTTCCTCCCACATCTCTCTTAACATTCTCAGTGGAGAACGGAGTGTCCTCCCATACACTAGTTCTGCTGGTGAGAACCCTGTCGCTTCATGTGGAACCGTTCGCAAAGCAAACAAAGTTGCCGGCAGACAGTTCTCCCAGTCCTCCTTATGCTCGTAACAGAGCGCACGCAAAACTCGCTTAAGCACCGAAGGCCACCTCTCTACACTGTTTGACTGAGGGTGATAGACAGAACTGTGTATTAACTTTACCCCGCACTTTTTCAAGAATGTGGAAGTCAGTGCGCTCGTGAATACTGACCCTTGATCTGCCTGAATTTCGGCTGGAAACCCAACTCGTGCAAACACTGTCAAAAGCGCGTCTACTACTTCGGTGGAACTGAGCTCTTTCAAAGGGATTGCTTCTGGAAACTTGGTAGCCGGACACAGCATGGTAAACAAGTACCTGTAGCCTGATTTTGTTTTTGGAAGAGGCCCTACCGTGTCTATTACAAGTCGTCTGAAAGGCTCTGTTATTAAGGGCACTATCTTCAGTGGAGCTTTCCATGTCCCTCCTGGTTTACCAGAACGCTGGCAGGCGTCGCATGATCTTACAAAGTTTTCTACGTCTTTGAAACAGCCAGGCCAGTAGTATTCCATAAGCAATCTTTCCTTTGATTTGTTTATGCCTAGGTGGCCGGACCACCCATTTCCATGACAGAGACTCAAAAGGTCCTCCCTATACTTAGTAGGTACGACTAACTGATCTAAAATCCTACCCTTTCGATCTCTGTAGTGCCGATACAATAAACCTCCTCTCTCATGTATCGTCACGTTGCGCCTAGCAATGCCTTCTTTAGCTGTGTCATGTAATTTAGCTAAGCTCTCATCATTCTTTTGCTCAGCTGCCAGGGACTCTTTATTCACACGCAAGAGCTGATCAAAGTTCTTTCAGGCCGGTGATAATAACGACCCTGTCTCGCTTGTGAGTGCGTCAGCTTGCTCTTCCTGCAGGCTAGAACTTTGACGCTCTAGTGCTACGCTCTCATTGAGCTGGTCAGCTGGCAGGTTCTCCTCAACTGTTCTTTTGTCCCTCGGGCCTAGCTCGGATTCGGGTATTGAAGTTATCCGCTTTTCTGCTTCCGCTGGAGGAGCTTGTGCATTTTCAGCCGAAAGCGCCGTGATCTTACGAGCTTGGCCTCGAGTCAACGCTTGTACTGTGCCCTCTCCCAGGTTGAGCCCTTTTTCGCGCAGTAACTGATTCGAACGATTCGAAAAGATGTAAGGATACTGCAGTGACAAAAATTTGGAAACTGCAGCCTCAATCTCTAGCTCCCCGAATGGTCCATTGATTTTGACTTTGGCCATGGGCAGACACACGCTGCGTTCTTCTACAACCTGTTTTATCCATGCTACTTCTCCGGTGAAGTCATCTACCGTCACGTAAGACGGATGGACAATGTCCATCGTGGCGGCACTGTCTCCTAGCACTCGGCAACGTTTTCCATTAACTTGCAGGTCGTGGAGATATGGACTTAAAAGTTCCATATTCTCATCTTTTTCCTCCACGTAGGAGAAAACTACGCTAGACTTCTCGCAGTTTACAGCTATATGTCCCAGTTTGTGGCATTTGTAACAGCGCATTGGTCTAAAAGATTCGAATTTTCTTTTCTGTTCTTTTTGTGCGGTTTCTCCATTAAGTTTCTCCTCGCTCTTTTCTGCGGGCTTTTCCGCCATGTCTACAGGCTCCGATCGTCTAGTCTGCGCACCCTTTTTGAACGGAAATGGTTTCCGCGGTCCATTTCGACCGTCCCAGTTTCCCTCCTCGGCGTTCAACTTTCTACGGGTTGCGTACTCCTCGGCTAATTCAGCCGCCCTTTCCACAGTGTTTACATTACCTCTGTCTTGCACCCACAGTTTCACAGCTTGGGGGATGGTTTTGTAAAACTGTTCTAGACACATGCATTCAATGATCATGTCTCTGCTGTCGTACGCTTCCGCGCTTTTAAGCCACTCGACTAGGTTGGCCTTTAAGCTATATGCAAACTCCGGATATCCCTCGCTATCTTTCTTGCCTGTGCTCCTAAACCTTTGCCGAAAAGCTTCCGCTGAAAGGCGGTGTTTCTTCAGGAGACTAGCCTTAATTTTTGCATAATCATATGCATCCTGTGCACTCAGTCTGGCGATTACTTCCGCCGCCTCACACGGCAACATAGACAGCAACCGCTGTGGCCATGTATTCGGGCCGAAGTTCATCTTTTCGCAAGTCCTTTCAAAATTGCTTAGGAACAAGCCTATGTCGGTCCCGACCTCAAATGGCTTTAATAGCCTGTCCATGCGGTACGATTCTGCCTCACTTGATCGTCCCAGAGCGCCTTCACCTCCTTGAGACAACTCCAAACGTTTGCTTTCAAGTTCAAGTTGCATTTTTCTTAACTCGCGTTCTTCTCTTTCCCGTTCTTCTCTTTCTCTTTCTCTTTCCCGTTCTGCTCTTTCTCTTTCCCGTTTCTCTCCCAGTCGTAATTGGGTGGCAATTTTTCCTTGCAGCTCGCCATTCTTAACACTACATCCTCATCCCAATACCACATGTGACCGCTAACGTTTTTAACAGTGCCAAACTCTTCAAGTGCTTCTCGTAGAGATTTATTCGAGATGTGAAGCGGCATCCAGCGAACCCTTATCAAAGCATCCTCCACAAGGAAATCAACGATAGCGCAGCAGGGTCTTTTCCCCTGCATCGCAGAACAGATCTCGCACAGCCTTAGTGGTCATCAATTTAATCAGCCATACTTTTCTGTAGAAGAACAGCCCGATACCTGCGACCTCGAGGTAAAGTACAAAATTTTTCATCGATTCCAGGAAATCCGAGCGCTCTTACGGACGCTCACTTGGGTAACAACGCCAAAAAGGCAGATCTCCCGCATGTCGGCAGGCTATACTCTAAAAACAGCTTCACCCTTTGGGGTGTATATTTGCCACACAACAATAATTGTCATCTGTCTTGCTTGCTTTTCCTTTCTTGAAAACCCTGCGCTCGTTACTTACCTGTCGAGAACGCTCTGTCATGCTGATAACCCGCATGCCGTTCGTGGCTTCGAAGTACCGGGCTCGCAGCGTTAAAGATAGGAAATGCGGGCAAGGCAGATGACGATTATCGTTGTGTGCTAGATATACGCCCCAAAGGGTGTAAACGTTTCTTAGAGCGTACGTGTTAAATAGTTACACCCTTTGGGGTGTATATTTGCCACACAACGATAATCGTCATCTGCCTTGCTTACGTTTCCTTTCTTGAAAACGCCGCGCCCGCTACTTTCCTGTCGGCAATGCAATGTCATGCCGATAACGCGCATGTCGTTCGTTACTGAGAAGTATCGGGATCACAGCGTTGAAGACAGGAAATCCGGACAAGACAGATGTCGTTTATTGTTCACTCTAGGAAAAGTTTACACCCTTTGGAGTGCTCCTTCTGCCACACAACGATAATCGTCATCTGCCTTGATGCGTTTCCTTTCTTTAACGCTGCGAGCCCGGTACTTTCCAGTAACGAACGGCATGCGCGTTATCAGCATGATAGCATTCCCAACAGGAAAGTACACTCTTAGGCAAAGTTACACCCTTTGGCTTGCCCCTTCTGCCACACAACAATAATCGTTATCTGCCTTGATGCGTTTCCTTTCTTTAACGCTGCGAGCCCGGAACTTTCCAGTAACGAACGGCACACGCGTTATCAGAAGGGGCAATCCAAAGGGTGTAAACTGTTCTATGCTGATAACGGGCGTGTCATTCGTTTCTGGAAAGTACCGGGCTCGCAGCGTTAAAGAAAGGAAACGCATCAAGGCAGAAAACGATTATTGTTGTGTGGCAGAAGGGGCAAGCCAAAGGGTGTAACTTTGCCTAAGAGTGTAGCGAGCGCGGCGTTTTCAAGAAAGGAAACGCATCAAGGCAGATGACGATTATCGTTGTGTGGCAGAAGGGGCACTCCAAATATGTAAACTTTTCTTAGAGTGTTTTGTGGCAAGATACGACTCAAAGGGTGTAAACTTTTCTTAGAGTGTATGCGTACGTCAGGCGCTTTATCACCTTGATATGAAGCGACCGATGGCTTTACCAGATCCTCTTCAGCAGGTGATGCGTAAGACGCGTGGCCATCTTGATCAGAAATGACCGATACGTTCAATATCTCGTCTTCTTTTGGAGGTGATGCGTCAGACGCTCGGTCATCATGACCAGGCACGACCGATGTCTTTAACATCCCTTCTGTGGCAGGTGATGCACCATATCCTCGACCATCTTCACCACACACTACCGATGGCTTTGACATCTCTTTGGAAGGCGATGCGCCAGATGCTTGATCATCTTCTCCAGACACGACCGATGGCTTTGATATATTGTCTTCTTTGACAGGTGGTGAGTCAGACGCTTGGTTATCTTGACCAGGCATGACCGATGGCTTCAACATTTACTCTTTAGCTGGAGATAAGGCAGACGGTTGGTCATTTTGACCAGACAAGACCAATGGCTTCAACAGCTTTTAGGCAGGCGATACGCCTTGACCAGACATGACTGATGCCTTTCGAGCGCTGCCTATGGAGTTCACTCCACTCTGATGCCACTTGCAGAATGGGCCCTCAGCTCATCAGTGCCAGCATGCGTACGAAACAGGGTGCGGGTGATGTCCCCATACAGCGCTATATCACCGCTCCTTCCCTTGGCAGTCACTGGAGTAAGCAATAATAAATCACAAACGAAAAGTGGCGTTGGCAGCATCACACCAACCCCTCTTGCTTAGACAAAAAGTGATTCTTCGCCAGGCACCCCATCCATCCCCTTGCGCTTGCAATTCGTGACTAAGCCGCGCAGCCGCAGCGTAAACAGTCTAATAGAGAGATCATATTGTAATAAGGATTTTACAGGGGCACACGGACACACGGACAACAAAAGTAGAAGTGGACAGGACGCGCAGTCCTGTCCTTAAAGGAGTTTTCTTGAAACCTGAGCAACAGCCTGAATCTGTGCGATGCCCTTCAAGAAAGGTATTATATGATCAGTGTAATGTTCCTTTCCCCATTCCCCCTCAGTACATGAGTTCTGCCCAGTTTGAACGATTCGAAAGCTTTGCCCATCCCTCCTTTCTTTCTCTTGTTTCAGCCGTGCACGTTTTACAACATTTCGACGTTGGCTACTGACAACGGAGTAGTGATAGGATGGGCGGAAACTGTTGACAACTGCTGCTCCCCCTTTTGCGAGAAATGGAAGGGAGTGCACGCGTGCGTGCCGTCAAGCGATCCCACAATGGCTGAGGTCAACGTGCTGTTGCTGCTTATCTTCAGCGGGCTTTACAAGAAAGGACGAGACACCATCGTTTGATTCCGCATACGGCATGGGACAAAACGAGGGCCTCAAAAGCCTCATAAGAGAGCATGTAGGTATCCTGCTGCATTCTGGCATGTTCACAAGGGCATTGCCTGCAGATCCCAAACTACGCAAAAACTAGAGCACGTAGCCGCAATTAAAAAAAAAATGGCGCATAAACGCGCAAGAGATCATGATACGTAATCAAAGACGGAAAATGAGGTCAGTTGTTAGTTTCGCGGTAATTCTTTGTCCCATGGTGCCAGCTACTGCTAAGGACGTTTCAACCTTCTTCTTTTTGTTCACCTCACCTGGCTCAGCAGTTGTTAAACAGAGGAAGAGGAACGCTGAGGAACTGTGTTCTTGTTCAATCGCGACATAAGAGACAAGAAAGTAGAGTACACGAGTCTGAGGAATCTCGATGGTTAAGTAGCTTGTTTGTCCTTGTCGAAACGCTTGCTTCAGACCGTGCAAGTATTGGACGCTATGCTTGATGTATCCACCTTCGTGTGAACTCTCTGCGTTGTTCAGAACGCCGTGGACTAGCCTTCTTGGTGCTTGTTAACGCAAAGCTAGTCTCGTGCTGCGATTTGGAGCTATCTAAATTCTATCTAACTACTACCGACTGTCCAGGCGCACGCAAACGTCAAAACGCTGCGCTCCACCATATCGTGAAAATCATGCAACAACATATATCACTAAAACTTTTTACGAGAATTCATTGATGGATTAACGGTGTCTCCAGAGCAATACTGGCGTTCTCCGTATGCGCATTTTAGATTTATTTTATAGCGTACTTCTTGGCTGGGGGACAAGGTAAAGAAGAAGGGTGTAAAATTTTCTTAAACTGTGGGGTGACAAATTCTACTGGCCGTTTTAGCGTGCCATCACTGTGCCACACAAGCGGTAAAAGAGTTCTGAAGCTGAATTATTAGAATAAACCGACTGATGCTCGCACTAACTCTTACCTGCTGTCTTTCATGATCTTTGTGGGGGGCTGCCGGAGTGCTCTAAATACACCATCACAGTGCAACAAACCCGCCAGCGTTTTACATTTTAATGCCGGAAATCAAATCCAATCCGTGACACTGAGTCAGCGTGTTGCTCACTCCGTGAAGACTTCGACCTCGTTACAGCCGGGTACATTTGCCCATGAGTCACATCACCGGAAATGGTTCGCGTATTTGTAACGTCAATGAGGGGATCTTCCAATCGGATCATATCCTTCCAGTCCCTTGGTTGGGGTTCCGTTTAACGAGATTCCGTGTATATCCGCCCCCCTCAACGTTACTTCCAGTAACCGATTGGCACGGGTAGTAGTTTAGTATTAGTTTCTGCGCATTGCATTGCGCACTGAAATTGACAGTTATCAATATCCGAGCAAGTGCAAGTGCACCATTTTGGTTGGCGGCGCAGTTTGAAGTGTCCTTGGGAACCACGAAGGTTGTCGTGACAGCCTACTTAGCTTCGATGACATTGCAAACGATCGCCATTTCAGTCAAAGAAAATGCGTTCAAGTTCCAACGGAAGCGGCATCGTGAATCCTGCCGTTGATGAGTACATTAGGGAACCATCAGCTTGTTGACGAAGTTTGCACTCATTAAATTAAAATATGAGGTGCAACGTCCGGAAGCTGTCGAGTGAGTAGGGACGCCATAGACCAGGGGGCTACCGATTAGAGCGGACCTAAACCTGAGAAATGCGAGCGTGTTCACATTTCGCCCCATGTAAATGTGGCCTGGAATCACAACCACAACCCAGCGCTCAGCAGCAGATCGCGCCACTGCCAGAGAGTTACCGAGGTGGGTACTTGCGCGTAAAAAGAGAGACTGTTCTCTGCCCGTCTGCAAGAACATGGCGGAACAGCTGACAGACCAGGAAGGCCCAGATTTATAAGAGAGCGCGGACTCTTCGGAGTGAATAACAAAGTTATATGATCTGAATCGCGACAGAAGAGTGTATAGCTGGCCAGTGCGGTCGTGCTAAGGAGTTTCGTTAGTGCTAAAAGCGACGAGCGGCATGCGACTCGCATTTCAACGCCAATATATGCGCCCTACAAATCGTTGTCTGTGCTTGTGCATGCACAGGGTGTGTGCGTTTCTACCAGCGCAGTCACTTTACAATTTGCAGACGCTATTCCCACTGCGTGATCTATGCACCGCGCGTCACTGTCTGCAGTGACCAAACCCTCTACAGGGACGCTCAAGCAAAACACGAAATCAGTCTATAGACGTACAAAGCGTTCTTTGAAAATTCTGTTGTCGTGTACTTCGAAGTGATAGGTTTGCTATTAGAGGAGGAAAATGAAAGGAAAAATTCCAGTTATTGAATTTCGCGCCGAATCCCCAACGCCGGTTCGTCACTGTAACGTTACGTATATTTCAAGGTATCTTTTCATATTTAGGCCGTGTTTGCCTAGCAGAAGTTCCCGAAACTCGCCTTGTTCAATCTTTGGCTCCTTTCAGAACACAATGCAGTCCATCTTTATCGCTAAAGAATGAACTAAGCCCTATATGACGCCAAATATGGAGAACTGTGCGAGGTCTACGTTCTGTTCCGGAACAGCGTTTCCCGTTTAAGGCCCTAGCACTATTCCAGCGCCGACAAGACATTGATGTGGCGGAAGACTTCTGTGCTATGACTGCGGGCCAGCCAACTCGCACACGTTCGCTTACATTCACGAGATTCACGCATGGATCTACCTTTCACGACGCAAGAACTTGACGCGGCGCTCGCCCTATGTAATCGGTTGTCGTCGCCTGGTCCGGATGGCATATCTTACCGTATGGTGTGTCACCTTGGTGAACGGGCACGAAGTGCGCTCCTTAATATCTATAACGAGTCCTGGCAGGAGGGCAAAGTTCCTCAAGATTGGAAGATCAGCCGCCCGGTACCGCTGCCTGGCAATTGAGTCTCCCTTAGAGATTACTTCATACCGACCAATTGCGCTGGCAAGTTGCGTTGGGAAGGTAATGGAGCGAATGATCCTCGCCATACTTGAGTGGTACCTTGAATATCATGAAATCGACCCGGACGCCATGGCTGGTTTTCGACGTCACCGATGTTCTACCGACAACGTTATCGATCTGGTAGCCTATGTTCAACACCAAAAGACGTGTAAGAGATTATTTATCGCAATTTTCTTAGATATAAAGGCAGCCAACGACAACGTTCTGCAGGACTCCATACTTGAAGCATTGGAATCGGTGGGCCTAGGCGGTCCATTATATCACTGGACACGCAGTTATTTACATGGGCGGTCTCTATTTCTTAACACTGAAGCTGGCCCAACCCCGCAATATTATACGCACCATGGAGTTCCACAAGGCTGTCCCTTGAGTCCCACGCTTTTCAACCTTGTACTCATTGGTCTCGTGGAACGACTTCCGAACACACTTAAAATATCAATGTATGCCGACGACATCTGCGTCCAGGCATCTGGTGTGACACGGTCGCAAGTACGCGTCAGGCTTCAAAAAGCTGCCACGTCAACATCGGTGTACTTAAATGAACAAGGCCTCAAGATCTCGCCAGAAAAATGCGCATTGGTCACGTTTAGCCGAAAGCCAATGAGATTACACGATGTCTCTATCGACGGTCAAAGCATACCTTATGTCAGGATGCACCGATTCTTAGGCGTAATCATTGATCGTGACCTCTGCTGGAGTCCTCATGTGGCCTACCTAAAGAAGCGCCTGACGGATATCTCTAATGTGTATAAGTTTCTTGGAGGAAAAGTCTGGGGTACTTCAGTACATGCAATGATGCAACTGTACAGGACACTCTTTCTTGGGTATTTGCGATACAGCTTGCCTGTGCTGACCAACACCTGCAGAAGTAATATCCGTACACTCGAAAGCGTCCAGGCCCAGGCACTTTTCTTGGATTGCCGCGGTGCTGGTCAACGGCTGAAACAATTGCCATTGCACACGATTTCCCAGCCAAGCCCCATATAGTCATGGAAGCGCTCAGAGCACACGTAAGACACCTTGCTCGAGCACCTGCCCATCATCTAGCCTCACTGTCAGAGGATCGACCACGTGCTTCCTTTTGTGAAACAGTCCTGCCCTATCGTGCATACCTTCAATTAGGTTATACAGCTCCAGTGAAAGTTCCATTTCCACCATGGTGCTTGGCTCAAGCAAAGGTTCGACTAATGGTACCAGGACTACGAACGAAAGCCCAACTCTCGTCTCCAGCACTCAAGCAGCTTTCACTGCTCTTGCTGTACGAGACGTAAAACGAGCATCATCTTCTATATATTGACGCTTCAACCACGGTGAATGGCTCTACAGGATCGGTGATCTTTCCTGCAAAACCTTCCACCATAAAGATTCGACTATCTCACCAGACTACATCGACTGCCGCGGAGCTTGCTGCTATTCGTTGTGCACTTCGTGTAATTTCTGAAGAATCACCCAAGAAATGGAGCGTGTTCACTGACTCGAAGGCTGCTCTTCATTGTTTGGTTTCTGCCTTACGCCAAGGACCCCACGAACAACTAGTTCTAGAAATCAGACTGCTGATTCACTACCTTGTCGAGCAAGGACACGACATCACGTTACAGTGGATTCCAAGCCACTGTGGCATAATGGGCAATGAACATGCCGACGCAGCAACACGATCTGCACATGAGGAGGGCTCGCAAGACTCCATTTCATTCTCAAGAACACACGCTGCAATGAAAGTTCGTGCGCTTGCAAATGAAGTCATCAAAACTTTATGGAACACACCAAGCTTGAAGCATACACATCTACACCGACTGGACCCATCCCTTCGACTTCGACCCCCATCTGGACTCTCTCGACTCGAAACAGCAGTACTTTGCCGACTGTGGCTTGGTGTCGCTTACACAAGATCTTTCGCCTTCCGAGTCGGTATGGACGACAGCGCGGCTTGCAGTCCCTGCGGTGGCGAGGAGACTATCGAACATGTACTTTGCCACTGTCCTCAATACAGCGCGCACCGGCTGTCACTAGCAACCGCGTTGGCACGCCTTGACGACAGGCCACTTTCAGAACAGTCAGTTTTGGAATGCCGACATGAACTGTCGTCGCAGCGAAAGTCGGTCAAGGCATTGTTGACCTTTTTACGTGACAGTGGCCTATTAGAAAGACTATAATGACCCCATTCTGGGTCCCTTTTCATATTTTTTTCTCGCGCTTTTATTTTTGTCACGCTCTTCTTTCAGTCTTTACTTCCCCTTTCCCTTCCCCTAGTGCAGGGTAGCAAACCGGAGGTTTTAACTCTGGTTAACCTCCCTGCCTTTCTCTCATTTGAATCTCTCTCTCTCTCTCTCATGACGGCCCAGCGAGCTAGTGCGGAAACCACGTAGGCGTCGCCACCCGTCTTGTGTTGTTACGCTTTTTCTGAGCGTCTTATCGGGGTGAGAGTGGTGTTTGTGATATTGCGGACGGACAATTTACTGATACAGGAGAACTTTAGTGGCCCTTTAGGCAAATCTACGCCGGGAGGGCGTTTTCGGTGCGACGGACACGGGACTGCGCGATGCTATCGATTATCCGTTCATGATCTTTTCCATCTCTTGCACTTCATTGTAACAGCTACAACTAACGCTAAGAGGCTCGCAATATATACAGAGTGTCTCACGCAACTTTTGGCAAAATTGATAAATATGCGAGTGTCATATACAACTCGACACGAGCGCCGAAAGCCAAACCCACCGCTTTCATGTGTTCTCCGCGTCGCCTCCAAGATCACTCTTCTCCAAGGCGCGCCGGAGCTTCTCCACTGCGCCGTACAAGCGTACAGGCGACCAAACCACTTCAGCGTCTACTGGACGAACAAGAGCACTCAAAGGTGTTTCCAAAGTGCTACCAAGAGTAGCTGCGGTTCCAATCGGCCAACTCATAATTTTCAACAAAGCACTATGCAATAAATAATTAAATGGACATTACTAAAATAGCCCGACATCTGCATTCGAACACAGGACCTCCAGCACGGAAGCCTGATGTTAGAACCATCACGCCACGCACGCACCGACAAGAGCAATGGAACGCCCTCGTGAATTTTTTTTTTTTTTCAATTCAATTCAATTTTATTTCCCAGAAGCATCTGGACGGCTTCCTGGCCAAAAGCGGGCAAGTCAGCTCGTTGAGACGACTGGTGCATTTCGCCACCTCGACAGTTTGAACCGCTGCAAATTAGTAGCGATTGTCTTCTGCACTTAGAAAGGTATTGATTGCTCTGAAATTAACTGCAATGAAGGCAGAAAAAACGTAATGAACTCGCAAGAATGTCTGAAGCCACAAGCACGAAGGTCAGACAAATCCATGTACTACCCGCCATACCCATGGTGGCGGAACGATCGCAGCGCCAAAGTTACCTCTAGTAATTGCTGCAGGAAACTCTCTACTTTGCAATGTCACGAAACCATTGAATGCCAGAAGGACGAAGTTTAGGTAAATTCATGTACTAACCATAATTCCGATGCTAGCTGAACTGCCCTGCTGGACGCTCCCGTTGACACTAAAACTTGAAATGTTTGAAATGCTTTGACTTTGGCAACGCCGAGAGCAGTTTCATCGAGCTGCTCCTGCGCAAGAAAGTGTAGTGCGAAGGAAGTCGCGTGACTCAAACACGTCATATCCTTTTATTTTGGTTGTTTCCGTCGTTATGGTTCAGTGTGCGGCAGCAATAGTGGAAGAAAGCGAAGTTCGGGTGATAATCACCGCTCGAAGGTAAACAATCTGGTCACATGATACCACTTTCGCCATCGCACCTGGTCCCGGAGCGCATGCAACGTTTCAATGGGGGAGCAAGCAGTCGCACTCTGGCTGCGCTACTGCTCTGGTCTTCTCTGCGCTTTGCCTCCACTCCTGTTCTGTCAATGGAATGCGCCGCAAAACTCTACGTGGTCGCGCTCTCCGCCGTGGTGAGCAACGAGTGTCAACATCGAACACGTACATTCTTACACCGCGACGCTTGAAAGAAAATGGCTCATCGCACTTCACGGCGATCATGAAATAATTATACTGGCGTAAAATAAACAATAAAGCAAACGCAAAAATGAAGCGCGCGCATGCATACTTGGAAGTTGTGGCTGCTGCAAAGAACAGCGAAGCAGGAAGAGAAGAACCGATAGCCTGTTCCTGACCCTTCTCAGTCGCGCCGAAAACGCCTTCTGATGGCACATTTGGTGGAACGGCCGACAATCGCGCTTTAACCACTGTAACCCTTTAACCTTTTCATATCGCGCTACTGTACAAACACCAGATGCAGCCCTCTTCCTTCCAAGCAGCGGACGCAGCTGCTTCGGCTGGTTTGCTTTCAGCTGGTGTTGCGCACGAACGTTGAGAGCACTGCGATAGCCGCATATGTAATTACAGACATGGTTTCGGGCATGCGAACACATAACCTAGAAATACAATATCTTCATTGCAAAAGAATACTTACAAAAAAAAAAAGAATGCAGAATGTTCCAGGCACAAAAGCGATACCAATCACTGCCTTTTCCCCATGCACGCATTCTTGCAGGTCAACTACTTAGTTAAGGGAAGGGTTGCTGTCGAAGCACATACACGTGCAAGCAGGTATGAAGCAACTGGTGTTCATAGTCATTTGGCACATCTTTATACAAAGTAGGTTCCGTCGTCTCCTATTCGCCGTGCGAAGCATCCACTCGTTGTGAACAGCTGCGGTGCTTCCGGTCTATTTAGAAAAAATTGCGACTTGGATCGGCATTGAATTTGAAACACTGAATTTTTACAGAAAAACACCAACCACATCAGAAAGGCCACCACGTGCACTCAAGTTGTATGTACACAAAAGTCCCTTTATATGTTATCATCCGCTACAATTGTTGTGTGTAATGCCACCCCCCCCACCACACACACACACAAGTATCGCTCACTAAAAACAGATGCGATCAATCTTGTCCAGCTGATGTACTCAATTTGTTCTGATACCACTCTGCATGCTAATAAATCAGCACGTGGAACACCCCTTGCACGTTATCTCTACAAACGTAATAAATTGCAAACGGACTTGTACATAATCATGTACTGTAACAGAGTAACGACTCACGTTGTGAAACGCATTCGCTATATTGTGAAACATCAACTGCCTAGAAATTTACATCACAACATTAAAAAAAGAACTGCGAGTAAATTAATGATACATATTGTTTCTGCGCCTCTTATCGCACGCGAACCAGTTAAATCAATTTACCTGTGTAATCACATCACAAGACCTTTAACGCGTTGTGGTACTCCGTTACAATACCCAGTTTCAGGAGATGACTACATTTTTTACATAAATATGCAGCGCATACACAAGCATGAGACTGCTGAAACTGTACGTATAAAAAAGAAAGAGTAAACATTTTTTATCATTACAGCACCGATATTGCCAAGAACGCTTTCAAAATACCTATTATATCCCTAGCACAGATGGCTCTCTGTCAAGAAGGACCACCCTCACGATGGTCCACGTACCATGGAATGTTAAACCAGCATCACCCAGTTCTTCAACGAGTTATAACCGAGGACTAGGGCAAGACATCATCAACACTCACAACTAATGATGACGAAACAAGGCCCATCGCCTACATCAAGCAGCATCTAGAACCCCATCGCTAAAGGCTCATTCACACTAGGCCGACCCGACACAGATTTCGGTCTGCCGACTGTCGGAGACAACGTTTTTTCCTTTGTGTCGGCGCCTCTGTCACACTGTACCGACGCCGACAATCTGCCGATGGTCGGCGGCCATCGCCCCCTGGATGATGCTAACGTATGCTTCCTGACACCTACTCTCCCTTTCCCCCTCTATCCCCTCATCTTTCATCCCCCGCCCCCATCCCCAATACGCTGCGCCGTGCTCCTATATGGCTGCAGAATAAGCGTGCTTTCTCTCACAAAAAACACGAAGAAACCCCACGGTTGCGGGGAAACAGGATAAGCTTAATTAAGTTGAAGGTACGGTACAGTACGTTAATGCTATTTCTGAAAAATAAACGGCATGCAAATATGTCAAGCGGGCAACTTACGCAGGGCGTGCAGAAGCAGAGCCGCATTTATTAAAGCGCACCGCAGGGCCTAGGACACACTACGGAAGCGGTCGACCGTCAAATCAACACTTCTGTGCTCGCCGCGTTAGCTTTGCGGCTATGGCATTACTAGAGGTCGTGGATTTGATCCCAATCGCGGCAGCCACATTTTGACGGGGGCGAAATAGAAAACTCACGTGCACTTAGATTGGGGATACGTGAAAGAACATCACGGTGTCAATATTAATCCGGATTCCGCCACTACGGCGTGCTCCATAATCCGAGTGTGGTTTTGCCACGTACAACGCCATAATCCAATTCAAGTTTAATACTTCTGCCACAATGCGATGTGCCATGTGAGGCAACGACAACGCTCCACCCTCTCAGAGGTTATAAAATATGGTGCACAAGAACGCCTCAACCAAACACCTCTTCATGTGTGTTCTGTGTACTACGCAAACAAACGGCAGTGGTAGACGCAAGGTAACGTTTAACATCAACTCACCACTGTCGTGCTAGCCTAAACATTGAAGAAATTAAGCTGTAGTCGTCAACATCACCGCTAATTATCGTCAATCAAAGCATCCGGCATGGAAAGCTTCGCTTACATCGATTCCGACACCGCGCGATCTGCATAATTTTGATACTGTGTTTCTCGCCGTCCCTACAACATGATAATATCACAAACAAAAATTGGCACTATTGATGTCACTTTCGTTTAGGCTGGCCGTGCGTTCTCCCTACGCGCGACTGCCCTGGTTCTACAACCGCGGTATTTCTCCTTTAGTCACTGAGGCGGGATATGGGTTCAACGGCCCCTACCCGAAAGCACCCCCCCCACAGTCTAGTCAAGCCGACTGTCCGGAACACGTCTTCCTGACGCCTGAGCGACACGCTGATGCCTTTCTAAGAATACACCGTGCAGAAAAACTGGTAGAAAGGTCGGCACGGCGTCTGTGGTCGACTGAAAAGGGTTGGTCCGCATGGTACATCGTACGCCAACTCGAGGTTGGGCTAGAGGGCAGAGCGTACGCGTCGCCCCTCTAGCCCGGCCGCGACGAAGTTGGGTAGTAGCGTATTTTCCTCGCCACAAAAGTTATCGCAATATCAACGGGCAATTCTGCTAAAAAGGAGAAAACTCCTTCTTTTAAATCAGAAGGAACACACAAAAGTTATTTTTTTCTAAATGACGAAATCACTGGTTTCCGTGCAAAGAAATCTGCTGCAGTAAAAGTACAAATTTCCTTATTTCGCATTATTGTTTATTTTTTCACAGCATAGGCCCGCCATGGCGGCTGAGTGTCGCACGTGCGTCAGTTGTAATGTGCGGTTCTTGCCATTCGCCCTTCTGCCTTGCTTGCTCATGAAATCTTCGCGTACACCGATTCCCATAGCTGCACCAATTTTTATCTTTTTTGTTGTAATTTTTAATTTTTCCGTATTTTGGGCTGCGAATTTGCGGTTGTGATATTACATGGGCGGAGTCGTTACATGAGTGTATCCGGTAGTTTTTCTTTTCGCAGTTTATATTATTCTAAGTAAAGTTTCCCTCTCTGGTTCACGTTCTTCGCCTTTGCCTACGCTTCCCACAAGGAGCCCTGTGCACGTCGGTACAAGTATCTCCTGTGCGCGCAAGGTACAGTGACTTTTTGTGCAATCAATTTAACGCATCTACGGAATGCAGTGCGTTCGTGCGACGCGAAGGTGGACGGTAGGTGCAGTAGGGGTGTAGATGATTGTCTCCTGGGTGCCTGTCACCTCAAACGAAGGTATCGTTAAAGCCAGTAAAGCGAAACAGTTGTCTGGCAGCTGCGCGGCCTCGCAAAGAACACTTTAGTCACGGGCGATCTCCCTTGTCCAGCTTCAGCCAAAAAACTACTCCCCCCCACCCCCTCCCCCATCCCCGTCCACCCCAGGTCATGCCTTTACAAGCCCTTACGTGCCCTGAGAAGCTCGCATATCAGAATTCGAAGAAATGTGCGCCTGTGTGCATTCTTGAGTTCAGGCTTCACCCCGGAAAGACATTGAAAAGATGACGAAAAAGACGCTGTTCGGTAAAAGCGGTCAGGGTAACCAAAACAAAAAACAAAATAATGACACATTCTGGAAGAGCTAGTGCATCCCAAGTAAACGTCATGGCAGCAAGAATTGATCGAAGTGTTCTTTTCTCGTTTTTCTTTTTTTTTCATACAATTATCAGTGTTTTTAAATCGGCTCAGGCATGCAGGAGAGTTGTACTTTTTGAAATGAACTGCTGAGAGGCCGACACTATTTGCCGGAGAAATCGAAATGCAAACTTGACTACATACGCGTAGGCATTTGTCCTGGTCGGTTTGTGATTTTAGCGGAAACAGTGCGAAATAACAAGGCGTCCCTTGCTGACGCCCTGTCATTCGTTTACACTCAACATCGCCCTGTTACGAAATTTTCACTAATGAAATTTTTGAGGACGCACACTCAATTTGCGAATTATAGCCGGTGAGCTTTCAAGGCATGGCCACTAATTCACCATGTGTAATGGACCACATCGCTCATTAATATGACGTGTCCAATTTCCTTCCAACGTTTGGGTGCTACACTTATGCGTATGTTTGGGTTGACTTACGTTTCACAGCAGCACTGCTGCAGCGTCAGCGGGAATATTTCGGGACCCGCCGGGGTGGATTAGCGGCTTTGGTGTTGCGCTGCTAAGTCCGAGGTAGCGGGATCAAATCCCGGTCACGGTGGCCGTACTTCGATGGGGGAGACACGCAAGAACACCCGTGCATTGGGCGCACGTTAAAGGGAAGCTGAAACACTTTTCGAAAAAAATGAGTTCTCTGCGGCATTCTACAGTTTTGAGTCCCCTGAGCACGAACATCTGGTTCAAAAAGGGCGGAAACAAACGCAAGCGGCTGTTTTTTCAAGAAAACGCGCACCAGCGCCTCTGGGCATCGCGCGAACGCCGCTGTTGCCCGTGATTGGTCGGGGCCGCTGTGACGTCGTTGGCGGTAGTCGCCGGTCGGCACCGCCGCATGTCTCCGTTTCAGAGCGTAGCACCATTCCTTTCTCTCTGGTAGCACGCCGTTCTGCCGTTCTGGCTTCATAGCTGAGTTGTAAGATGGAACGTTCTCGCTGTCTCCGACAGCTTGTATTTTCCCCGTACATGTTTGAACCCACAGCCGATACGGAAAACGATGGCGGCAACGACGATGTTGAGTGTGCCAACAGCGAGAGCGATGTGTGCACCTTCTCGCGCGCTGGAAATCTTAGCTTCAAACTCTTCATTATATGCCTGTGTCACGCTGGCTGCTTCAAAATCTTCGATTGGTGATGGTAGTGGAACAGGTTCATCAGGGGCTCGGTTCTCAAGGAGCTCTGCTAGTATCTGAAAGAGTGCAAGGCATGGCTGTCATGAATTTCAGCATATCAGTATACATGACAGCAGTTGGACTACTTACATTAATTGAAATACTTTTTCAGTAATTTATGTGATGGATTAGTTGTCTAGTGATAGTAATGTGAAATATTTTGTCTGTAATTTCATGGCTAAATTAATTTAGTAATTTCGCTAAATATGCATCAGTAAGCTGTGTACGGCATCAGAACGTTGGTAATGTGGTGAGGTGTCGTTGAGAAACATGGGGGGAGGGCATGAAAGTGTATGTTACCTTAAAGAAAGGTTGGCGTCCCTTTATACTTTGCTTTTTGCTTGTTGTATGCATGAAAACTTTCGAAGCAATCGTAAAGTAATACCATTACTTTTTTAATCCGGTAATTGGTAATGTAATTCAAATCAATGAGCGTAATAAGACAGTAATGAGTAATGTAATATAATTACTTTCAAATAATAATTTTCCCATGCGTGATGCATAGCTAGTTCCATAGGAACAAGGCCAAGAAAATTTTTTTTTTTTTGCCGAGCAGCGATGCCTGTATTGGGCTAGACCACGTCGAACGCTGATAACTTCAATACCTCACAACGTTACTTCATTATTTGAGCCCGTTCGCCTTGCCACGGGCGCGGCTGTGCCGACGCTCGCTTTTGCGGCATTTCGCTGCTGGTAGCAAGCTGTGAGAGCGAAATCTACGGAACGAAGTTTTTACACGCCGAGTTCAACTATTCTAACGCGAGCATGAAAATATTACCGTAACGCCTCATGTCGTGCGATTTGAACACGAATGCTGAACAGCTAAATCTGCGGGCACCGCGAGGTAGGACGAATAACAAATATCACTGAATGCGCAAGCGTACCCCCGGCCAGTTATTTCACCGTATCAGAACAGCGCCGAACAAACAGCTGTAGTACAGTGTTCCGTGACAAAGCGGAGAGGCAAAACAGGATGAAAACGGCAAGCACTTTGCACGTAGGTGCATATTCCCGGTTGTGCCTCCACCTCGCTTCGTCGTAGACCGTTTGTTCGACACTAAGGTGATCATCTGGTAAAAAATTGCCCGTGTGCACATTAAAACCCTTACCTCACGCTTTCTCCTCTTGGGGAAGGCCGCTTTTGGAGGTGGCGAGGTGTTTCTCTTGTAGGAGAATATAGACGGAACAACGCCGGGCTTCAGTCGCGCCGATTTAACTGGAATACCTATTGCCCGCATCGTTGTCAAGCTCCGAGGATAGTCACTGTCGCGGAAATGGTCCGAGCACAGCACAGTTGATTTCGTCGGCACGAACATATCTCTCCTCACCGCACGTACCCACTGCGCTGCAAGCTTCTTTTCCTTCGGGAATTTGTGAAACACCACATCGTCTCGCCCGCCTGTGTTCGCGCAGCTGAATGCTGCACAGAACGAGGGCATGTCGGGCGCCCTTGGCTGTAGGCACTCACGCAGCACAGAAGGAAAGAACAGTTTACGAAAATCGCAAAACAAACGTGAGCGGCGGCGGCGGCAGATCTCTGATAGCGTCGTTCAGTAAAGCGCAGGACGGAAAGAGGCATGCCAGCGCATGTCAGCACGCCGGTCCGCAGCTCGGTTGGCTCGGTCTCCGCCCATGACGTCGCTCTCGCCGGTTCTCTCCTCTGGCAACAACCACACCCGGCGCTCCGGGAAGCGATGGGGGCGCGTCCGCGCGGGTGATTTAGAAAGCGATTTCCGCCCCTTATATTAACAAAACGAAAAAAAAAAAAATTCGGAACCGTAAATTATTAGGTCTGTTCTTCCCAATCCCAGCAATTCATGGAAATTGAAAAGCGTTTCAGCTTCCCTTTAAGGAGCCGCAGGGGGTGGAAGGTAATTCGGACTCCCCCAGCTACGGCGTGCCCCATAATCACGTCGTGGTCCTGACACGTGAAACCTCAGAATTTAATTAATTTTTCTATTTCGGGTCGGTTCTATCACATATCGTGGCCTTTCTTATAAACTCATAGAGTATAATCACGGAAGGTATAGCACGCAGAATAACAGTGATGTTTATTCTTGTCAACTCATGCATATCGACAGAGGAGGCAGAAATAAAAGCTTGAAGAAGTTCCCACCCCCTTTACAGAACAGGCAGCGGGAGAGGGTAACGACAGGCGACAAGCAGGGCGCTCACAATCACAATGTGACATGTCACTTCCAGCATATATGGCCCTTTTATCGCAGGCAGTAAATATAAATAATAATAAGAACAGATACGAATGCGCAAAAAGCTACCACTGTCACAATAAAAGCGCGTAAGATCATATTACGTGTATGCCAAACACACAATTAAACTAATGGAGCACAAAGCCCAGCTACGCAGTCACAACTATGAAATTCATTTACAACTTGCTGCGTCGCAGTAAAGAAAGAAAAGAAAGCAACTAAAAGCGATCAAGTGTTCTAAAACACCATCTGGAAACATCTGCGAAAGTAAAACAAAAAACGATTTAGTTCATTATGAATAACACAACAAGATTATGAACAATCTGTACAACATTATGAACAACACAGCAAGAACTAGACGCTTCCTCAGGTTACTGCTAACAACGTACAGTTTATTTTAATCTAATAAACTCCTGCCCTTAAAAAACTTATTCTGAGACACCCCATCCCATTCAACCAATGCCAAGGCCTGTTTTCAACCTATGTTTCGAATTCATAGGTACCTATAAAGGTGGTCGAGAGAAAGTGGGGGTTGAGTTAAGCGATGGCGTGCGGAACGATGAATAAACAATGTGGCTAAATAACTTCATGATGAGTTGATAATTCATCCTTTCTATACAAAAACATTAATCAATGCGCGTTATCCTTGATATGCTCGGCGCATGCGGGGATGTTGTGCCTGGTTTCTATATATTTCCTTGTTGCAATAATGAAAACTTTGTTGGTCAGCGCTTGTGTTGTCGTTCTTTCATTTGTCCTCGTCTTACGCGCCCCGTCCAGAAATGTGTTTTCAAGCCGGCCCTGCTCACGCGGCCACAGCTTATCGCGGCGTTATTAATGGGCGTCCCGCCTACACGATGACGTGCTTGCTTGCCGCGGAGTATAGTTAGATGCAGTGGAGCACCCATGAAGTATGGCTTGCTAATTTCTCCGAGTCGAACGAAGTCCATTTTGTTAATGAGCGACTGGCACATTTTAACGGGTCTAGGCCCACTCGTCCCAAGGACATTCATCGTAGGCCACCTCGTCGATAGTAAACTTGTCAAGAAGGCCAACTTGTCGTAGGGCATCGGTACGAGGATTTCTCGTACCACCGGACACTTTGTCGCACGGAAAGCTCGAGTTCAGAGCTGGGGATTATGATGCGGGATTTCAGTGCTGTACACAATCAGCGGTTCCGTTTGTTTTCCAGAAGGTGTTTGAGCACTACGCCAGGGCCCTACGCTGGTTCGCGCTCCTACGATTGACTCAACCTACTCCCTACGGAGAGGGACACGCTCCGCCGTGCTCAAAAAGGTTGGATGCCACTTTGTCTGTCTGCCCAAGTCACTAGACGCCATTTCTGCATCATACGTGTCGAACGCAAGAAGGGGGGGAGGGGGGGGAGGGAGGGGGTGCATACCCGAGCAAGCGTGAAACTTCCGCAACAAATTGCACACCTGTAGGCCTCATAACGCCTGATGAGCACGGGTTGGGATTTGATGGATTATACCTACGAAGGCATAGTGAGCTCTCTCATACGTGACCAATCCTGCTCTGACGGACGAACCTACTGCCGAGGTAGGCTTCTCTGAACGCCGCGCGTGAGGCTAAATTTAGCGCTGATTGCGTCATGCGTGGCAAAGCAACGGCGCTATCTACGCACGCGAAACATGCATGATCGAGTGAATACTTGTTTCATCTACACAATGATACAAAGTAAGGCGTGTGGGTACCTTGTTTGCAGTAATTCTAACAAAGATATTAAAGAATTTAGACGTCAAAACAACATGGCCCATTTCGCCCAATAATATGAAGGCTGTTAAGATGAATAATTTGAAAGTTGAGCTGAATTCACTTTGTGAATAACACAGCCACAACACGTATGATTTCACCAAGTTTTGTAACGAGTGTGATGTCAGATGGTCTGCTGCATGTATATTTTTCTGCTCTGAGAGGCAATTTCAACATTATTAACTTGTCGAGGCACACGTGATGCAACATTTTACGGATAAAAAATTACCGCAAGGACTGTCACGATAATGGTCCCATTGATGTAGGTGCAGAAAACCTGCGAAAGATGGCTGTCTAGCCACTCCACGAACGTGTGAGACAAAATTTCCCTTTGTCTTCACCGAGATGCCAAGCGGATAATTTGGATATCTGTAAGGGAGGCTAATGAAACAAGTCAGTGACGTACCAACTTGTTTTCGTGTGGTGAGGGCAGGGCGCCAAATATTAAAAGATACGCTGATTTTTCTTTCCAAAGATACTTGACGGCCCCAAGAAACTCGGGATAATGCAAGCGGCTGTAGGTAAAACTCAGGGTGTCGTAACAAAATGTTTCCGTTCGATTGAATAAAGTTGCGTTCAGATTCTGCTCCGGAATGAAAAAAAAAAATATGATCCGTAAAGGGTCATAATTGTTTTGTTTTTTTTGCATGCAAAAATTTTCGATGAGAGCAACAATAAAACAGTATTCATTTTTCACAATAATTGACTCATAAATTCTGAGACCATGCTCAGTGCCTTGACTCAAGCCACTGAACATGTTCTCGGAATTCAAAATTTAGAGTCAATGCACTGCTTCAGAAGCAGCACGTCATCAAGGGTACTCGCCGAAATGCGAGACGTTCTTTCAGTAACGTAGCATTCTGTAACGAAGAGGTAACCAACCGTTGATACCGTAGAAAACGAAGCGATAAGCGCTTCAGAGCGCAAGCCATGGGTTTCGCTACGATGCGACCTGCTAGTGCATTGATGTGCGAGTCTGTGCGTGTCCCCCCCCCCCCCTTAAATACGCCAATGAGAAGTATATTAGGCTGTATTAGTAAATTAAGCATCAGTCACGGCAAAACGCTGTGAATCTTGTGAAACGTTGTAAATAAAGAATAAGCCCGTTATCCAGGCAGAAAAGCAGCAAATAATAAAGACTCATGGTTTGCCAAGCTGCAGTTCCCCGCGTGGCTATGTTGTAATGTCTTGGATTTTAACCAGCATTTGCATGGTGCCAATAAATTATTTTTCTATAACTAAATACTACATAGCCTTCTGAAATAGCTAAAGGCTCGACATAACTACAGAAAATTTTACTGCAGCAAATGATGCAAATACGAGGTCATGCTATCAAATCGGCGACAGCATACATGCGGACTCATGAACACTTTCTCATTTTCCTACATTTCTTCATTTCGCTGCATAACAGAACCACCGAGACGGGCTGTGTGCATGTGGTTTTTCCAGTTTACTTCGTTGCGGAGCAACGTGCACGTCTCGTATAAGCTTTTGAGAAGTATAAGTGCGCCTGCGAGAACTTGAATTACACCTGTTGTTGAAAGTCAGCGCTGCGTGTTTGTCTAATTTGCGTTACCATGTCGCTCTACAAGAAGTAGGAGACACCATATATACAAACCAATGTAGCTATCCATGTCGATGAAAATGTTAGAATAAAGGAATTTCATTCAGTGAACCTACGTACCTGCATTAATGGTCTTCATAGACTTGCCACTACCTTTCGAACGTTCCATTAATCCCACAGAACGAGTGGCGATGTCTAGGGAACCGAAACAGAGAACAAGAAAAAAGCAAGTAATAGGAATTAACAACCAACTCGAATGAGAATGTCAAAGTAATTTAAAGGGAAGCTGAAGAGTCTGTCGAATTCAATAAGACGCTCATATACGGATGCGGGAACCTTATAAACCATGTAGGTAAAATTTTGGATTTTTTTTTCAATTAGGAGCGACGTAATCGTCGGTTAAAATTGCGCTGTAGCTCCGCCCCCCGTCGAATGCCGCGCGCTGACGCTGACGATGCGAGCGGAGACCGGAAACCGCGGTGTTGTGACGTCAACACTAGTGTTTCGTTCCTTCGCAGCCTCCGCGACCGTGCCTGACCGTGCTTGTTTCTGCGTGCGTGCCATCGTAATCTGCTTCGATCGACCCTGCATTCCTTTGTTGGTGCGTCTGCGTGTATGTAGAGGGGTAGTCAACGTGCGCAGCATCAACTGAAGTGGTGGGCCGATCATGCCGGCTTTCTGTGCAGCCTACGGCTGCACGAACACCAGCGGCCGCGACGATGTTGTCTTCCATTACTTCCCAGAAGACAAGAAGCTTTTAACGAAGTTGGAGGCTGCTGTGAAGCGAAAGAATTTCAAGCCCTCAAGAACAACAGTGCTGTGCTCCAACCACTTCCGTGACGACGATTATCACCAGAATCTATCATTAAAACTTGCGTTGGGTTTGCCAGTCAAGTCGGCTCGTCTAAGATCGGAGCAACGAGAACAAAGACGGCACGAGTGCGGACTGACTGATGATAACTGGCGTTGGAAGGCCTTGTGAATACACGAACTCGCCCAAATCTGGATTTTGATTTACTGCGAGCTCCTTCGTGTTAGCACGCTGAACGGAAGGTGCATGTTTATCTCCCGCCCTTGACGCAGGTTTCGTCGCAAAGCGCCGCGAATTTTCTATTTGCACGTGTGTTGTAAAACAACCTGCATGCAGCTACCATAACGCAGTGCAAATGTACAGTTTGCATGTGCTGCAAATTTAATTTAATTATGGGGTTTTACGTGCCAAAACCACTTTCTGATTATGAGGCACGCCGTAGTGGAGGACTCCGGAAATTTCGACAAACTGGGGTTCTTTAACGTGCACCTAAATCTAAGTACACGGGTGTTTTTGCATTTCACCCCCATCGAAATGCGGCCGCCGTGGCCGGGATTCGATCCCGCGACCTCGTGCTCAGCAGCCCAACACCATAGCCACTGAGCAACCACGGCGGGTGCATGTGCTGGAAAGCCGGCGCACGCCAGGGCGCTACGCTCCCCCCTTCTCTCGCGCACAGCTAGAAACCGACCGTCTCACGTAGCCGACGGGATTCGCCGCCTTTACGACTTCGGTTACGAGTAGTGTGCGGATGGTGCACAGATGAAGGTCACTACACGTACTGCATGAACCAGGAAGCTTTTCACGCGTTTAAGCCGTCTTTGTAGATTGCCGACAGCTTTGGACAGCGCACAAATGGCGACGATCGCATCCCCGCTTACGTTCCACGAGGAGGCATGCAGGAACACAACACTACAGTTGTTTGACCGGAAACGAGCTCACTACATCGGCGAAAGATCGGCGAGATCACTAGATCGCTTTGCAAAAAACATACTCACCAAAGAGCATTTTCAACACACGAGGAGATCCCAAGACTTCGCTTTCGTTCGCCTCGAAAGCACTGCTCGCACCAGCATCGTTTGCTTCTTCGAGAGGCCGGCTCTTCGCAATCGGCTTGTAAATGTAGGGAGTAACGCCGAACTCCTCAGAAAAACGCAGTCTCTCTAAATTTTCCATTACCGTCTCAGAAAAACAGCACCAAACTACCTGGCACCGCGCTTCATGTGTAGCGGCAGCGGTCGGTTACTAGTGTTGACGTCACGAGGCGCCCGACCAATCACAGGCGGAAACGAGACGCGCGAGCTGGGCGTGTCCGCTGCTGCACTTTTCGACGAAGTAAAATATATTTGCGCTTTCTTTCGCTCAATTTCGATACGATATTCGAATTCGGAGGGTTGAAAACCATTATGTACAGATGTTCACTTATTTTTTCTGGAAAACCTTTCAGCTTCCCTTTAATGAATGTCTCTCGAGCAGGCAGGCAGGCTCCCATGAACGTATGCGAAAGTGACTTTCAACTTTTTTGAACCCGCGTGTAACTCACACATTCAAAATCATTGAAGCACTTTATACTGTATGTGCTAGCCAAAGCCAGCGCTGTTTCTTCATCAGCTATTCCCTAGTAAGGTCGCCGGGGACATATGAGCAAACGTGGGTCTCTTCACATGGATCACTTAAATTAAGGCGCGTGCATTATTTCACGCTTCGAATCCGAGATGTCCATATAAGTGGCAATGCAATTATTTAAGCACACAAACATGCCCGATATTCTAAGATAGCCTGAGAAAATGCAGACACGAGGCAAGGTAAAGAAAGGACGAGCACTCACTTCAAATTCAAATTTATTACACAAGGAATGTAAAAAATACCTCGTATTACAGTACATGTTGCAAAAGATTTCTGCAATGGCAACGTATGCCTAAATCGAATTTGTTCAAAAGTAATCACTGTGAAACTTTAATTTCTCACGTGTTGTCAGACAATAAAAACAGGAAAATTTTTTGACCACATCAAGAAGGGAACGCACGTCTTGATCATATTGTCCACCATCTTGTTTTTCTACCTTCTCTTTTACTGTCAGGCGCGGCACAGAACAAAACTCGCAGATTTGCCATTTTACCATCCTTTCAACGACACACAGTGCAATACCGAATATCAGTTGTCACAATGATGCACATACTAATACGCCCATGAACATCACCTACCACACAAAGAACATGACAAAGTAGTTGCAAACACATCGAATACACATTGAATACCGTTATAACACAACTATAAACGAGGAAGATCTCTTTTTCTGGTGGCACAACATTATGACGCGGGGATCTTTAGGTTCGCTACGGTATATCCGAGAAAGAGACCTTCTCAAAAATAGCTTGATAGATCCAATGGTAACACATTGTGCCAACTAACCTTTGACCATAGATAAAAGCAGGAGAAGCGTATGTATGGCTTTTCCGTCATACACCTGTCTGCCATTTTAAGAC
This sequence comes from Dermacentor andersoni, assembly GCF_023375885.2. NCBI lineage: Eukaryota > Metazoa > Arthropoda > Arachnida > Ixodida > Ixodidae > Dermacentor > Dermacentor andersoni. The sequence goes on from NC_092814.1 coordinate 307,288,027, forward strand.
ACATGGTTCACTCTGTTGGGCTCAACCTACCACAACAAACATGTACATATAACATGAGGCAAGCTTTAAACGAGAAGAGAGGGGGTTAACCGAGGGTCCCGATTTTTATTAGTCATATCATGAGAAGCCAACAAACACTGACACCAAGGACAACATAGGGGAAATTACTTGTGCTTAATAAATGAAAATACAGAAGCGATAAATTAATGGAAATTAAAGTGTATGTAAAAACAACTTGCCGCAGGTGGGAACCGAACCCACAACCTTCGCATTTCGCGTGCGGTGCGAAGGTTGTGGGTTCGGTTCCCACCTGCGGCAGGCTGTTTTTTCATCCACTTTAATTTCCGTTAATTTATCGTTTCCGTATTTTCATTTATTAAGCACAAGTAATTTCCCCTATGTTGTCCTTGGTGTCAGTGTTTCTTGGCTTCTCATGATATGAGGCAAGCTTTGGCATTTAAAAAAAGCATCACCCTACGAGTCTCGCGATCAGAGGTTTAAAGTAGTCTACAGGTTCTAAAGTTAATATAGTCAGGGGTTGAAAACTAGTCTACGGCTTATAAAGTTTCTACAATCACGGGTTTAAACTAGTCTATACGAGTCTGTCCTCCACAGAAACCTTCGAAGGTTTGTGTGAGTCGCTAAAAATACGACACGATAATTCCTGCAAGCTCCATTAAGAAAAAGTTTTCACACCGACATTGACGAGAGTTGTTTCATTTGCAGAAAGTTACACTAGCGTAATTGTAAGAAATACCATGGTATTCGTGCCTTTACTTTAACCTGCCGATATTCAAGAATCTTGGGGAAACTAGAAATGAAGTAGAAAATCAACTTCTGCTTCCTATGGTTGATAGAACTTAAATTCCTCACGCGCAACAAAGTTAATTCAAATCGGTCCGACAGTTTCCTTGTAAAACCACCTCTGCGTTTTGCATGTATTTGAATAGAAAACCGTAGTCATGTCGGTCCTGTACTGTGGATTAGGGGCACGGTGAAAAACTTCGGGGTGGTCCATATTAATCCACAGAAACCCACTACGGCGCGCCTCATGATCAGATCGTCGTTCTTCCGTGTAGAACACAATTCTTCTTTTTCGTCGTTGATCAGAAACTAGCGACTTCTCTCGAGAAGTCCTTCAAAGGAACATCCTGAACAAGAAAGGGGGCCGCGACTGTGTTGTGGTGCTTTCCGTCCGATTCTGTGCCACTTTATCATTCTCCGGTCACGGCCGGCTGGCCCCAATGATAACGCCGGTGCAGCATCGCGTTGACTTCTGACGAAGATCGAAGATCGCGAGACATCGAAAAAGGCATCACTACAAGTTCACGGCCCAAATTGAGCTCGGTTCAAAATAATGTGCCGGTCAGAGCATTTTACCGTCTTACAATTCACAATATTCATGTAATAAAAGTGCGAACCTTGCGAGAACACCGAAAGGAAATGGCACATGTGATTTATAACGCGAGAAACAATGAAAATTATCGCACTTTTGGACAATACAGCACAATCTGACATCTTTCTTTGTCAATTTCACGCGAAAGTACGCAGAGAAGTATCACAGAACAAATATTAATAAATACCACGAATTCGTTATAGTCTAAATTTTAGATCTATTCTTTGGCTTTGTTGGCATGCACGCACACATGGTCCGAAGTTAAGGGTATCGAATAAAAGCGTAGACAACGTATTGACAAATGTTAAGAGCAACCACTCTTACTCCAGACCAATTCCTGTAACTGCAATTATCACCACTCCTTTTCGAACAAGTAAGCAAAGACCAAAACAAAGAACTCCGTAAAAGGCCTCACCATCTTATCCGTTGCTCAATCTTGACCACGAATTCCACAGATAGCCCAAAGGCAAATGTTTATCTTGCCTACAATGTGCAACAGATTAGACTGCTTCGTTTATAGCCGAGAACTCCAAAGTCAAGTTAGACTAATCTAAACAACAATAGTCGAGCCCTACCGTTCCTCTACTACCAAGAAAAAGTTACTTAAGGCAAGTTGTGGAAGCTGTTTTCTCGCTCTCTCATAACGCGCTCTGGCCCCAGCTAGTCGGTGTTCCCAGATTCTCCATCAGTGAGGACTTCGTTGAGGTGCTGACTCACTGCCTCTTTGTCGACAGGTGGTGGTCCTTGCTGGCTCTCGGTTCCATGCTCAATTTCACACACCGCAGTCGGGATCACCAGCATTTATCCTAGCTTCGTGGGCACGTATTCGTTCTGTTGGACTTTACCGGTCTCAGGCTCATATAAAAATCCGCACTTCGTATGGTCGTACATATTACAAGTGCTGCATGGCAGCGCTCTACACTCATAACTCAAATGGCCTATGGTGCTGCACTTCAGGCACATTGGTGGTCGCCCTGGGACAACGATGAGAAACCTTTTTTCGTTGCAGTACCAGATGTGTGGTAGATCTTCCACTTTCAATCCTTCCTTGAGGCACAGGCGAACGTAACGGATTTTCGTTGTGGCTACATCCTCATCCCCAGACCACTCACAACAGCTCACCCTTTTAACAGTGCCAAACTCTTTAAGCGCTTCGCGTAAATATGAATTCGAAATGTGAAACGGCACCCAGTGAACCGTCATCCAAACCTCCTCAACAAAGGGATCAATGATGGCGCAGTAGTGTCCTTTCACCCGTAAACACTCACAGGACTTGAACAATAGCAGGGGTTGAGTTGTCTTCACTTGCATGAGCCATAAACTATTGGAGTGCAACGGTTCGAAATTGATGACATTGCGGTCAAATGGAAATTTCCACATTGCCTGCAGGAAATCGGAGAGCTTGTACGGACGTCCATGTGGGTCGCAATACAAAATAACGCTCATCTCCCACGTATCCTCTTTTATGGCAGGCGATGCGTCAGGCGATGCCGCTTCCGACTGCTTTACCATCTCCTCTTTGGCAGGCGATGTGTCAGACACTCCGTCAACTTCACCAGGCACGAAGGATGGCTTTAACATCTCTTCTGAGACAGGCGATGTATCACACCCTTGATCATCTTCACCAGACACTACCGATAGCTTCGGCATCTCTTTGGAAGGCGATGCGCCAGATGCTTCATCATCTTCACAAGACACGACCGATGGCTTTAACATCTCGTCTGTTTTCACATGGGATGAGTCAGACGCTTGGTCATATTGAGAAGGCACGATCGATGGCTTGAACATTTCTTCTTCGACAGGCGATGCCCCTTGACCAGACTTAACAGATAGCAGCCTTTCGAGCGTTGCTTATGGCGTTCACTCCGCTGAGATGCTGCGTGCAGACTGAGCCGTCAGCTCGTAGGCTCCGGAATGCGTTCGAAGCTGAGTGTGGGCTGACGTCACCATGCAGCGCTAGCGCAGTTTCTTCCCCTGGTGGCCGGCGTGGTCAGTAAAAATAAATCACAACAAAAAAAATGGCGTTGGCCGTGTCATTCCACCCCTTTTTGCTGGGGGAAAGAGTGAGTCTACCGCTGTCACCCGGTCGTTCCTCTCGCGGTCTTTCCTCTTCCTCTTTTCTCTTCCGCCGGGCAGCTGCAGCGTTAACAGAAGAGTGTAGAGAGAAAGGATGGGCCGACCCCCTTCTCCTACTCCCTGTTTCAGATACCCTCTCCTACCACGAACCCCCAAAAAATGTTCAGGGAAGGCCGCCGCGAAAAGCCCCTAAGTACATGAGTTCCTCCCAGTTGGAACTACACCGAACTTTGCCCATCGCTCCTTTCTTTATCTTCTTTCACCGGTCCACGTTTGACAACACTTCGAAACTGGCTACTGAGAACGGAGTTGTGATAGGACGGGCGGGAAGCATTGACCTCTGCTGCTCCCCCCTTTTCGGAGAAATGGAAAGGAGTGCAAGCGCGCGTACCGGCAGACAATCGCACAATGGCCAACGTCAACGTGCTGCTGCTGCTTGTCTTCAGCTGGCTTTGCAAAAAAGGTAGACGTAGCGTTGTTTATTCCGCATATGGCATGGGAAAAACGAGGGCATCAAAAGCCTCAAAAGTGACCGCGTAGGTATACTGCTGCACTCTGGCATATCTACAAGGGCACTGTCTCTGAGCATAGGCCGAAAGTTTTCATTCTTCCGCGGGGGAGGGGGGGAAGGGGTGCGACAAGCTTTCCAAACCCCATATATATATATATATATTAATATATATATATATATATATATATATATATATATATATATATATATATATATATATATATATATATATATATATATATATATATATATATATATATATATATATAATCCTTGCACTTCCAAAAACTTCATGTGACCTCGAAGAATTGTTCCCTGAAGTGACGGCCTTATCTGAGAATTTAGAACACCTAATAGTGGAGACAGTTCAATCTCACACTCTGAGTCTCTCGGTGGTGTAATCTTCCTTCCCGTAATTGTCGTTTAGTTCGCTATTACTAATACTGCTTCGCTCTCCCGGTGAAACTGCAGCCTCTCCCTCTCTCTCTTTCTGTGAGTCCGGGTATAAGCGCTCCTGCGTGTTACTGCTATTTGTTATGATTTCGAGTGAATACAGCTTGGCCTCATTTTGGTTACTGAGTGAATTATACAGGTTCCCCAACTATCACGCACCAAGACTTACACAAAAAGCAGTTGCGTTACTGGAAGAAAACCTAGTGCATATTGTTTCGAGTACAGTGGAGTCGCCACCAGTATTTTTTTTTTTTTGTTCCTGAAATTTTATTCGACAGTTTCAATTATATCTAATTCGAGAAGTACTGTCCTAATTATCAAAGTGTATATGAGGCATTTGTAGGCACCCCCACATGACATAACTGCTGTGTTTTCAACTGTGGACTATTTGCGTGCAATTTTTTCCGGCTGGCAAAAAAACTTAACGAATGTGAAAAGCACCACGCGACTGCGCTCCCACTTGCACCACAAAGCAACGGCCTCAAATAAGCTGATGGAAAGCAACTGTATTGCCTGTCGCAATGCCGCAGGGGCAGCGCATCACTTTATTGGTACGGAAGGAGCACCAACAGCAGGTTTCGCAGCTTCGCAGCTATTCCTTCCTCTCTACGTCACACTTATTATCCGTCTCTCAAGGCCGACTAGTCACATTTATAACGAATACCTTTTGATTACGCGGCCGAAGCGCCGCTCTGACCACGCAGGAAACGCACAAAAAACAAAAAAAAACAAGAAAGAAAGATATATCAGGTTTCAGCGTGCCCTTATTATCTAAGAATTCAAAAGCGCCATTGAACACCAGCTGCTGCCTAGAGGACGTGTTCGAATAGGTCTACTTCTGCAGCTACCCAGTGCTGAGTCAGCTTTATCACATCTTCTGTGGCTTTCCTGATGACCGACGCTCTAATTCTACGGCAGACATCCGTTATCCTTGTCTTGAGCTTGTCTGACGTCCGACTCGATCATGTAAGCACGATGTTTCACAGAACCCCAAAGAAAGAAATCGAGTAAAGAGAGGTCAGGTGACCTAGCCGACCAATTTACAGGCTCGTGCCTTCCCATGTAATGCGCATGAAAAGTCGCATCCAACCAATTTTGTGCTCTGCTGCTGCTGTGTACTGGTGCTCCATCTTGCTGATACCACTGAAGTGTAAGATGTGACAGCGCGACTTCGCTGAGAAACTCATGCAACAAACCTTCAAGAATTTCGTCCACGTAACGCTGTCCAGTTCAATGCGTGATCGAAGAAGCTAGGGCCGATTAAAGCACCGGCTCCAATTCCAAACCACACATTGAGCGACCACTGGTACTGGTGCCGAGTACGCTTTACCTGGTCTAGATTGGAGTTCATCCAACAGTGTACATTACACAAATTTACCCGGACGTTTCTGTGAAATTTGGCTTCATCTGTGCACATGATGTTGCTTCCAAAGTCCGGTGACTCATCGGCTTCTGTGAGTACCCAATTCGAGAAATCTACATGATTCTACAGGTTTCTGCCAGGCGTTGGTGCTGGTTAAGATGGTACGGGTGAAAGGCCATCGTTTAGAATCCTCCAAACTAGTGATTTGGAAATTGGTAGTACCTGGGCGGCCACGTTCCGCACGCTAGCATGAGGGTTTGAGGCTATAATACTAGGACGTAGGCTAGGACTCAAAGATGCAGTCATACGCCTCTGTTTCTTGAAGCTGCCGGTTTGTCTCAGGTTTTCATCAATCCTGTTGATAGTCGACGCGTTTGGTCTACCGCCACGCTTCCACGACTGTTATATATTTGCGGCCTTCCTCTTGTCATTTCCAGCTCCCAAAGCAAGGATCATTTTTACCTTCCGCTCATTAGAGAACCACTTGGCGACTGGGATGAAACAAAACGCACCTTTGAACATTTGCACTGACGTTGTCAATTCGCTTTTCTGGGGATAGCTTTCCTGGCAAAAAAAAAAAAAAGAACCATCCTGGAAATTTATCTACCCTAAGACAACAGGTATCACAGCTTGTTTCCAACTAACACCACCTGCGACACGTTCCTTCGGCTGAGGCGCGGCAGATACGGCGCTAGCTCGATCACAATGTTTTACAGCGAAGCTGTATGGCTAGTTGATTCATCCGTCTGTCGTCTGCGCACCGAAAACTCCTACGGCGCAACCCCATGCGAATGCAAGGAGAAAAAAAAAACGAAAGAGAGGCGCGCAGATAGGCTGCGCCAGTAGTGACGTGGTTGCTCTTCGTCGCAGCCGAGCGGGCACGCAGCAGTGTCTCTCCAGCTCTGAAATGGGTAGGCCACGCGTCATGCGTACTCCTAAGGCACAGGCAGCTTTCTATCAGCAACATCGCGAGCAGAACCGGGAATGACCTCATCTACGCCGTGCCGGTGCTGCAGCCTGGGCACAAGAAGAGGCTCCTGCAGCCGAGCGCAAGCAGCAATTGCGTACCGAGGATCCGGCAGCCTACCAAGCGGTCGTTTAATGAACCGTCGGCATTAACCCAGTGATAAACAACGGGTGGCGCGTTTCAGCTTCGTTGGTTAACCATCTGTACGGAGAGTTTCGGTGGTGATTTTTTTTCTTTATTTCCTTTACTTCGTTCTTGCTTCCTCAAAAGGAGCCTGTTCGAGGGCACTGCTTTATGATGCGGGTGCGAGATCAGTCCCGTGGTGTTCCCCATATTTAGCAGAGTTACTTTATTAGTCGGAACAAATTAGTACGCACTTGGTACGTCCCTAAAAATACCGCCTTTAGATTTCCATTATCTGTGCCTACAAAGGCCTCATGGGCACTTCGATAATTATCACAGTACGTCTCGAGTTAGATAATTATTTACAATTACCTAATAAAATCTCAGTAATGAAAGAAACTACTGGCAGCTACTCCACTGTACTGGAAACAATATGCACTAGGTTTTCTTCGAGTAATGCTATGTTCAGACTACGCGCGCTACGTACGGATCGTTCGCACGGAACGCAAGCGTAAACGCAAAAAGCGCAACTACTTTGTTCACACTACTGCTGCATTTAGCGGAAAGTACGCAACAATCGCAACCAGCCTGGGCGTAAATGTTGGAGTACTAGCTACTTTTACGACAGGCACAGATACGACTGTTACAACGCCGCCAATGCACGAAGCAATTTCGGTTTGCATCTTCCGGTCACGGAGCTTCCGGCCTCCACATATTCCGCGTTTTCATCCGGTGACCGCCTTCCCAGCCATCCGGCGTTGCAACGCTGTTCCTTGCTGCTGCTGCCGACGCCATCCGCGTTTTCCCGGGTTCGCGCCGAAGGCGCGCGGTGTCCCTGAGTGCAGTGCGGTTTTCCGGTCTCATTGTGTTGTGTACATTGCCCGCGCTTAGTGATGATGCTAAGTGCGGAAGCTTCTTCGCTGTGCAGCAATGAATAACTAATTGAAGATGTGCGACAGAGGCCGATACTCTATGACCAGCGCCTGAAAACTTTGGGCTTGAAGAGCCTCGACCTTCGCTAACAGCCGCTTGCTGATCGGCGCCATGTTAAAAAATGCGAAACGCGGCTGTCCCAGAACAGTGATTGGCCAGTCGTAAAAAACGCATCTTATCGAAAGGCTCAATGTGAACGTAGGTGATTGCTAGCTACGTAAACAATCGTTCCAGCAGCTGCGTAAATTGCAATAAATACGCCATTTATAGCGGATGCGACTGTAGTCTGAACGCGGCATAACGCACTGCTCTTTTTTAATCTAGGTGCACAATTGTTAATTGCGACACCCTCTATATATTTATGACCTCTTCATCCAGGTGACGATGTTTCTATACATAATAAATGTACTAAATTATTAGAAGTTTTTTAATGGCTCGTTATCTTTGTTTACTGGAAAGAGAAGCGATACTGAGACATTTCTCACTGACGTGCATTTCACACGCTAGTGAAAAAACATTCTACCGAGGGGTCACAAAAATCTATTTTTTTTTTATGGTGAAAAAAGCACTCAGAGCATGTTGAAGCGAGGTGGACATAAAGAAACATATTCATTCTCTTGGCATAAGCTTTCCATACCTTTGGAAATAATTGTAAATTGGCTACCTCCTTCTTTTAAAAATATAATAAACTTTGTTCTCTCTATATATTTAAATATATTGTATATATCATCATCATCATCATAATCATCATCATCATCAGCCTATTTACGCCCACTGCAGGGCAAAGGCCTCTCCCTCTCCGAACTACCCCTATCATGTACTAATTGTGGACATGTTGTCACTGCAAACTTCTTAATCTCATCCGCCCACCTAACTTTCTGCCGCCCCCCTGCTATGGTTCCCTTCCCTTCGAATCCAGTCCGTAACCCTTAATGACCATCGGTTATCTTCCCTCCGCATTACATGTCCTGCCTATGCCCATTTCTTTTTCTTGATTTCAACTAAGATGTCATTAACTCGCGTTCCCTCAATGAATCTGCTCTTTTCTTATCCGTTAACGTTACACCCATCATTCTTCTTTCCATAGCTCGTTGCGTCATCCTCAATTTAAGTAGAACCCTTTTCGTAAGCCTCCAGGTTTCTGCCCCGTACGTGAGTATTGATAAGGCACAGCTGTTATACACTTTTCTCTTGAGGGATAATGGCAACCTGCTGTCCATGATCTGAGAACGACTGCCAAACGCACTCCCACCCAATCTTATTCTTCTGATTATTTGAGTCTCATGATCCGGATCCGCGGTCACTACCTACCCTAAGTATAGATCTATTCCCTTACCACTTTCAGTGCCTCGCTGCCTATCGCGAACTGCTCTTCTCTTCCGAGACTGTTAAACATTACTTTAGTTTTCTGCAGATTAATTTTTAGACCCACCCGTCTGCTTTGCCTCTCCAGGTCTGTGAGCATGCATTGCAATTGGTCCCCTGAGTTACTAAGCAAGGCAATATTATCAGTGAATCGCAAGTTACTAAGGTATTCTCCATTAACTCTTACCCCCAATTCTCCCCAATCCAGGTCTCTGAATATCTCCTGTAAACGCGCTTTGAATAGCATTCGAGAGATTATATCGCCCTGCCTGACGCCTTTCTTTATTGGGATTTTGTTGTTTTCTTTATGAAGGACTACGGTGGCTGTGGAACCGCTATAGATATCTTTCAGTATTTTTACATACGGCTAGTCTACACCCCGATTCCGTAATGCCTCCATGACTGTTGAGGTTTCGACTGAATCAAACGCTTTCTCGTAATCAATAAAAGCTATATATAAGGGTTGGTTATATTTCGCACATTTCTCTATCACCTGATTTGTAGTGTGAATATTGTCTATTGTTGAGTAGCCTTTACGGAATCCTGCCTGGTCCCTTGGTTGACAGAAGTCTAAGGTGCTCCTGATTATATTTGCGATTACCGTAGTAAATACTTTGTCGACACCGGACAGTAAGCTGTTCGGTCTATAATTTTTCTAGTCTTTGGCGACCTCCTTCCTATGGATTAGGATTATGTTAGCGGATTATGTTAGCGTTTTTCCAAGATTGCAGTACGCTCGAGGTCATGAGGCATTGCATATACATGGTGGCCATTTTTCTTGAACAATCTGCCCACCATCCTTCAACAAATCTGCTGTTACCTGAGCCTCCCCAGCTGCCTTCCTCCTTTGCATAGCTACCAAGGCTTTCTTTACTTCTTCCGGCGTTACATGTGGGATTTCAAATTCCTCTAGACAATTCTCTCTTCCATTATCGTCTTGGATGCCACTGGTGCTGTATAAATCTCTATAGAACTCCTCAGCCACTAGAACTATTTCATCCATATTAGTAATGATATTGCCGGCTTTGTCTCTTAGTTTCTTCTAGTCCTTCTTCTAATTTCTTCTTTCTAGTTTCTTCTTCACTACTTTTAGGCTTCCTCCGTTCCTGAGAGCATGTTCAATTCTATCCATATTATACTTCCTTATGTCAGCTGTCTTACGCTTGTTAATTACTTTCGAAAGTTCTGCCAGTTCTATTCTAGCTGTAGGGTTTGAGGCTTTCATACATTGGCGTTTCTTGATGAGATCTTTCCTCTCCTGCGATAGCTTACCGGTATCCTGTCTAATGAGGTTACACCGACTTATATTGCACACTCCTTAATGAGGCCCATAAGATTGTCGTTCATTGCTCCAACACTATACCATCCTCTTGCTGAGTTAAAGCCGAATACCTGTTATGTAGCATGATCCGGAATTCCTCTATTTTCCTTCTTACCGCAAACTCATTGATCGGATTCTTATGTACCAGTCTCTTACATTCCCCCCTCAAGTCTAGGCTAATTCGACATCTTACCATCCTATGGTCGCTGCAGCGCATCTTGCCGAGCACGTCCACATATTGTATGACACCAGGGTTAGCGCAGAGTATGAAGTCTATTTCATTTCTACTCTGTATATGTGCATGGTGTTCTCTGTGGAAATTTAAAACAATATTGTAGTGAGAAAATACGGATGAGGCAGCCACCGCTGGTACTTGTAGTGCACTCGTTCTCCTATTGTCAGGATTTGCCGAAATAAAGTACGAATTGAAATCCGTGCACATCCGCGCCAATAATGATGCCGATAAGCTATTAGCCACAATAAACTTTTAATTGAAAAGGTCGAAGAAAGTCAAAAGAAACCTCAAACGATGTGGGTGACAGAACTCTGGCAATGACACGTTATGGAAGGGGGTGTGCAGGCTGCGACATCGCCGGGGGGGGGGGGGTCCCAGCCCCCCCCCCCCCTCCCCGGAAAGCTCTGGAGGGGTCTCGGGCAACGGAGTCCCCTTGAAGTCGGCGCCTATGATGTAGAGATCCCAAACTGCAGAAAAGGTAGAGCACGTAGCCTCAATTTAAAAAAAAAACAGTGCGTAAACACGCAAGAGATCGCGATACCCCGTGAAATACAGCAAATGAAGTCAGCTGTCACTTCCCGGGTAATGCTTTGTCGCATGGCGGCAGCTATTGCGAAGGACGCTTCCACATTTTTTCTTCTTTTTGTGTGTTATGTGCGATGTGTTTTTTAAGAACTGTGTTCTTGTTCAAACGCGGCATACGGTACAAGACAGCTGAGTACACGAGTCTGAGGAATCTCGCACTGCTAACTATACCTCATTTCTTTTTGTCCAAACGTTCGCTTGAAGCCGAGGCTTTTCCTTGTTCGTCGAAATTTGATTACTTCAAGCATGGCCTCTGGGATCTCGCGTGCACGTCTTGCACGCCACGCTTGAAGTTCCAACCTTCATGTGAACCCTCTGCGTCGTTTATGACGCCGTGGACTAGCTTTCTTGGTGCTTGTTAAAGGAAAGCTATAGTATCCTGCGGTTTGAAGCTCTCTATAATCTAACCGCTATCGACTGCCCAGGCCCACACAAACGTCCAAACCATGCGCTCACATAACTCGCAGAAATCATGCCACAATATATATTACTAAAACATCGCACGAGAATTTATTGGTGCATTCACGGTGTCTCCAGAGCGATACTGGCATTCTCCGTATGCGCATTTAATTTTTATTTTCTAGCGTACTTTTCTTTGACGCATGGCGCAGGCTCCATTCCGGTTACGAAAGGGATGCACGTGTGAGTGTGACATAGCATTCCTGACGGAAAAGTACCCAACCTAGAATGTTAAAGGAGGTATAAACAAGATAGATGGATATTGTGGTTGGGGGACAAGATAAGAAGGGTGCTAGAGGATTTTAGAGTTTGGGGTGACAAATTTCACTCGTCGTTTTAGAGTTCCCTCACTGTGCTGCAAAAGCTGTAAAAGAGCTCTGAAGCTATATCAAAAGAATAAACCAATTTATGTCCAGACTAACTCTTATCAGCTGTCTTGCACGACCTTTGTAGTGCGCTGCCGGAAATCAAATTGAAACCTGTGGGGATGCGCGACTCTCGCGCGTCCCCTGATGTTTTTCCCGCATAGCGCATCCCCTGATATGCTGTTTTCCCGCACGGCTCGCGTGGCCTGGCGCCCGCGGCGTGGTACAAGCGCGGTGCGAGAGATGGCGCGACTGTCGCGGCGGGGTTACTCGGGCGCCGAAAGGGAAGGCGCTTGGCCTCTTGGGTTCGAGACAGCAGGCCGCACGGACCTGCCGCGCGTGCAGCGCCCCTCTTTCCCGGCGGGTCGGCGCGCGGCGGAGGACGTCTCCCGCGAGCGCGCGGCGACCGATGCATCTGCGAGACCGCCTCGCGTGGCCGCCTTGGAACGCGCCACGATTCGCGTGACTATACACGCGAACGACCAGGCGTTGGGATCCAGCATGGAGCGAACATATTCGCTCGCGAGGACGCGGTGAGTCGGACTTCTAGATTTGTCGCCCGCCTATCGGCATGTTTTGGGGATATGAACTCGGCTAGCAGGCATTGATCCATGAAAGGTGCAATAAATGCCCTTGTGACTGTTTGCACTACTGTGTGTTGTCGTTCCTTTGTCCCAAGAGTACGGAGGAGAACCCCGTATCTCCCACATCTGGCTGCCCAACGTGGACCTCTTGGGGCATCGGACGATAATTTTAAGTGTTGCTTCGTTCAAGACCTTTGTTTGAACCGAAGCGTAGGCCTAGCGTGGATTTTGATCGCTAGCGTCGGCGGCGTGCTTTCTTGAGCGAGGCGACGGTGGCTGTAGTGTGTTTGAACTTATCAGCATGCTAAGCCTTTTCGCAAGTGTTTTTTTTTAATGACATTCGTCGGTACGAGAGCCACGTGGTCTGCATCCTGGGAGAGCGAGGCTGAGTGCCCGCGGAGCAGTGGCAAGCCTGAAGCGAGTGAGTACGGAAGCCTCGTGGGTGGTCCGAATTTCTTATGTAAATAGCTTCTTCTATCTCTTTGACTCGGATGAAGTCGCGGCTCTGGGAGCCGGGTGGCCGCGGGCCACGGGTGCCACGACGGGCTGACTGGTATTGCGGCCTGGCACCGGGCGCTCCGACACCGTCTGGGACGGTGGGCGCCGTCAACTCGGATGCTGTGTGCACCGAGCGGAGTAGGACCACCTCACAGAGCTGACGTCTCCTCGCGGCTGCCTGTTTTGCGCTCATTTTGAGTGTTGTTTTTGGATGCCGGTTGTTGTCAGAGTAGCGACGCTTTAGGCCTAAGGCTTTACGAAGCTGCCTGTCGCACGTGGAGGGACACAACCTGGTGGACCGTGGCGTTGAGGCGTTGCAATTTGCTCCCCTCATTCTATTTAGCCTCGCACGAATTGAAATTACTCGTTCGGCTCAAGGAAGCGAGCTTCGTTCACTTGAACTTAGCATCTGAGTAGCTGCCCGATCTTTTGCTAGCCGAGTTGAACATCGTACCACGTGGGCGATGCGCATGCAGAATTCCTCTCCCTTGCACTACTTTAGTGTTTGCCGAGTGTTTTGAGTGTACGCAGCGTGATTGGAGTCACCCCTGGCTTGCGGCCACCTGCACATCGTCTGCGCTGCTGCCCCGGACTACGATCGAGTCACCCCGGGCGATGGTGATGCTGTGGCCAGTTCGGCGCAGCGACTTCGGCGGCCTCCTGCATCCAGCTCACAACCCTCGGCGGCGGACAAAGGAGCCAGCGGTCACCGACAGCTACGGCGGCTCTTGCCAGCAGGGCGCGTCGGCGCGAGCGACGCTTGCTCGTACCGACTACTGCGTCGTCGTCTCCGGAGTCCTGGCCTGGAATGATGCCGTCGAGTCTGCAAAGCTGCTGCTGTGACCGGCGGACGCCAGCGGTGTACCCCAAGGACAGTCGGCTCGCATGTTACGGACAGCGTGTGGACATTTCCCCGGCGCGGCCACTGTTGCATGTACCACCTTGTTCGCGAAGCACGGGTTAATGTTAGACCGTGTGACATGTTTCGCCGGAATAAGAAGTGATTTAAGGTTGGGGGGATGTGGGGATGCGCGACTCTCGCGCGTCCCCTGATGTTTTTCCCGCATAGCGCATCCCCTGATATGCTGTTTTCCCGCACGGCTCGCGTGGCCTGGCGCCCGCGGCGTGGTACAAGCGCGGTGCGAGAGATGGCGCGACTGTCGCGGCGGGGTTACTCGGGCGCCGAAAGGGAAGGCGCTTGGCCTCTTGGGTTCGAGACAGCAGGCCGCACGGACCTGCCGCGCGTGCAGCGCCCCTCTTTCCCGGCGGGTCGGCGCGCGGCGGAGGACGTCTCCCGCGAGCGCGCGGCGACCGATGCATCTGCGAGACCGCCTCGCGTGGCCGCCTTGGAACGCGCCACGATTCGCGTGACTATACACGCGAACGACCAGGCGTTGGGATCCAGCATGGAGCGAACATATTCGCTCGCGAGGACGCGGTGAGTCGGACTTCTAGATTTGTCGCCCGCCTATCGGCATGTTTTGGGGATATGAACTCGGCTAGCAGGCATTGATCCATGAAAGGTGCAATAAATGCCCTTGTGACTGTTTGCACTACTGTGTGTTGTCGTTCCTTTGTCCCAAGAGTACGGAGGAGAACCCCGTATCTCCCACAAACCGCGACATTGAGTCACTCAGGAGTCACTGTGTCAGCGGGGCGCTTACTCCGGGAAGAGCTCGATGTCGTTACAGCCGAGGACAGTTGCATATTAGTCACATCACCGGAAAAGCGTTGCGTACTTGTGACGTCAGAGATGGGACCATTCAATCGTAACACAAATTACCGATTTCTTGGGGCAGTGTTTAATGAGATTCCGTGTGTTTGATGCCGACTTAACGTCATTTTGACTACCCGATTAGCACGGGTATTAATTTCTGCGCATCGCATTACGCACTGTAACTGGCATTTATCAATATCTGAGCAAGTTCAAGTGCAACATTTTTTTTTCGACTCTTCAAAAGCTGGCAGCGAAGTTAGAAGCTTCCTTGCGAAATACGAAGGTTGTCGTGGTATATAGGCGACGTGGCTTCGATGGCATTCCCCACGATCGTCATTTCGGTCAAAGGAAGTGCATTCATGTTCCAAGGGAAACGTCAAGGTGAATCCTGCGGTTGGTGAATACATTATGGGTACTCCATAAATATCGTAGCCTAAAGAAAGCCGGTTTCCCATCGTTTGCCACACATGTCTGCAGCACCCACGGCTGAGACAAGTTCCTTGCCTCGAAAATCTACAGCCTAATCTACCCAGAGCGAATGATGTGCGTAAAGGCACGTTCACACCGAAGGTGGAGCGGACAAGCGGATCGCGCCCGGACCGACATTTCCTGCGCGGAGAAGTTGTCCGCTTTGGCCGCAACTAATCAAAACCCGACACGGCGAAAGCGCTGGTGAACTAATGCAAACGAATGTCTTTCTCTGGGCTTTTCGCTTCTGCTCTTGAAAAGCGTCAAAACGGCAAGGTGGGCCAGTTGGTTGGGATTCATAGTAAGGTTTGTTACAGCGCAACACAAGACAAGAACAAAAGAAGGTATAAAACGACGACACGGCGCCGTGTCGTCGCTTTATACTTTCTTTTGTCCATGTCTTGTATTGCACTGTAACAAATCCTGAAAAGCGAGTTGACAAGTGGCGAGTAAAATGCCAACGATCTCGTCTTCTTCGTCTGAGCTCATCATTTTGCAGAAGTAGATAGCGGAGGGGAGCCCGCCAACCCACGACGAAATAAATATCGAAAGAGCGCGTACAAACCCAAAGTCCCGCGAGGTGGCGGCATGTCCCTGAAATTGAAATTCAAGGCTAGGTGGCACGCGCCGCCGCCGCCCTATTCAAAGGGTTGAGCCTCAATCATCCATCGATCCATCCATCCATGCTAAAGATATCGCGAGATGCCCCGCCTTCCCGGCGGCGCGGGCAGCCAGACAACCCGGCTGGTCTGAACAGGCGCGGGCGCTCGCCGCTGCGCCGCTTTGAAAATCCGCTTGTCCGCTTAGACGCTCCGCTTTCGGGGTGATGTGCCTTTAAAGTCACCACGCGGATTACTCTAAAGGAGTGGGGCAACGAATGAAACGGCCCTTTACATTCAAGGTCCTTATTTAAGACTGCACAATGCGCCTACCCCCGTTATATGCCTTCTGAAGTTATATCGGCGACATGGACCATTTCATTTGGTTATGCCCGCAGTTCGACACAGAAAGAAAAGCGATGGTCGACAGCCTGCAAAATAATGGTCGGTCGCACAGGACCCTTGAAGACATCGTTTCCTCGGAGGGCCCGCGGCAATCGGGAAGAGGGTGCAACGATTGCTTATTGCCTTCATGCGAGACACGGGCACTTCGACATTTGTTGACACACATAGTGACATTCATAGAAGACTCAGGGGAAACGATTGCCGGCTATGTTTAACAGGCTAACCCAGCTTGCTGCAATACCACTACCCCCACCGCCACCGCCACCTACATTAGGGAGCTCTATAAGCTTGTCGATGAAGCTTGCACTTACGAAACTAAAATATGAGGTGCAACGTCCTGCACCTGTGCAGTTAGTAGGAACGCCGTAGGCCGGAGGGCTTCCGAGTAAAGCGGGCCTAAACCTGACAAATGGGAGCTTGTTCACATTTTCCCCCCATACATGTGCGGCCAGGAATCGAACCCGGGGCCTCGCGCTCAGCAGCCGAACGTGCGAAAGCCACACAGTCGCCAAGGCAGGTACTTGCGCGTAAAAAGAGAGACTGCTCTCTGCCCGTCGACGAGAACCTGGTTGAACAGCTGACAGTCAGGCAAGGCCCGGATTTATAAGCGCGTAATCGTCGAAGCGAAAGAAAAGCTATGTCATCTGAATGGCCGCGGAAGAGTGTATATATCTGGCCCATGCGGTCGTCCCAAGCAGTAGGGTTCGCGCTAAGAGCGGCATGCCACTCGCATTTCAACGCCTATATATGCGCCCTGCAATATGTGCATGTGCGTGCGCATGCGCTTGTGCAGGCTTTGTGCGTTTTTACCCGCGCAGCCGCTTGACACGAGTTTACAGACACGATTCCCCCTGCACGACCTATGGACCGCGCGTCACGGTCTGCAATGGCCAAATCCTTTACAGGGACGCCCAAGTCTAGGCGCATAAAGCGCTCTTTGAAAATCCTGTTTCCGTGTATTTTGAAGTTAAAGGTTTCTTATTACAAGAGGAAAATGAGTCAATGTTCCGGTTATTGAATTTCGCGCCGAATCCCCAACGTGGGTTCGTCACTCTGACGTCACGGATTTCGAAGAATTTTTTCGTATTTAGGCCTCGTTCGCACAGCAAAAGCTCCCGAAACCCGCCATATTCAATATTCGACTCCTTTTCGAACATAATTCAGTCTGTCTTTACCGCTAAAGAATTAAGTAGGCCCTTGAAGACGCTGCCAAAATACATGACGTCACAGCGAGCTGGTTTGGTAACTTCAAGGTGGCGTCGCCACCCGTCTTGTGTTGTTGCGCTTTTTCTGAGCGTCTTATCGTGGTGAGAGTGGTGTTTGCGATATTGCGGACGGGTAATTTACTGATACACAAGAAATAGCTTTTCCCTTAAGTGGCCCATGAAGCGAAATTGCTGTCGGAGGGCGTTTTCGGCGCGACAGACACGGGACTGCACGATGCTATCAATCATTCGCTCTTGGTCTTTTCCATCGTGCATTTCAGGCGGAGAAGAAATCGGCTTTATTACACCCCTTTTACACAGGGGTGTAAGTAACGGTATGGTGCCGCAATGCAGAGAACGTTTCTCGTCCAGCTTGAAAAACAGACACCACCGCGATTCCCCCAGTGTTGTTCGCGCATGGGTGAAATAAAGGAGACGCAACCGTTCCTCAGCTGGCGATGACGATGTCTATCGGCATCTCTTTCGAAACGAGGCGGCGACAAATAGTCACCTAGCGCGCTTGAACTAATCAGAAGCTAATGAGGCCGGAACAACATATCGGAACATCGCAGTCACCACGCGCATAGGCCACGACAACACTCCACCGCCACCGCCCGCGCCATCATTGAAGCTAGCGCATAGCAACCACTGCGGCAAGAAACCGGAACACAAAAGCCCACTAAAAAAAGAAAAAAAGAAAACCGTAATAAAACAAATGCAAGGCGCCCACAGCGACGTAGAGAAGGCGGCGATACGCTAAAACCACAGACGAAAGAGCTACAAACATGCACCGAAAGCCACAGCTTCGATGTGTTCTCCGCGTCTCCTACGAGATCACTTGGTTGCAGGGAGGGCCGGACGGTTCGCCAATGCGCGGGTGCATGCATGCAGTCACCCGAACCAATTAATCTTACTATTGGCGCGTTCCACTGGACGAACGAGAGCGCTCAAAAGTGTTCCCAAAGTGCTCTAAAGGGTAGCTGCGATTCCAATGGGCGAAACTTTTATTTCAACAAAGCACTGTGCAATAAATAATTAAAGAAACAATATTAAAATTGACCGACGTCTGGATTCCAACACAATACCTCTAGCACGGAATGCCGATCTCAAAACCATTTTCGTATAAACAAACAGTACGTACGCAAGCATGAGACTGCTGAAGCTGTACTTACAAAAAGAAACAGCAAACATTTTTTTTTTGTCAATACAGCACCCTTATTGTTTTTGCACGCTTTCAAAAAATATACCCTAACCCCACACACATGTCCCTCTACGAAGAAAGACCACCTTCACGATTACCCACCTATGAGGGAGTGTTAAGCCAGCATCACCCATTTATTCGGTGAGTGTAACAGAGGACCAGCACAAGACATCATCAACACTCTCAAATGAGGATGACTCAAACAAGCCTCAGCGCCTACATCAAGCGACACCCAGAAAGACCGACAAGCTGCCGACATGGACCCAACACTTACAAGCCACACTATAGTTGGTGTATAGGCTCCGTAAAGGGAGCCTATACACATTAACTTGGTGTTAGTGTTACAAAGGGTGTTACGCATTGTCACCGTACAATCTTACGTCACACAGTGTACAGTCACAATTTGTCAGAAAGTCCCGTGTCTTTTAAGTACCGCAGCAGCGCCTTCATAGCGGATCGCGCTGGTGTTCGCGTAGACCATTTTCCAAAGAAGTTTTCTGTCATTGGGCGCTTGTACAGTTTGTCTAGGGCGGCTGAGAGGACTGCTCTTTGAGGGTTCAAACGAGGACACTGACAAAGAAGGTGCGCGGTTGTTTCATTGCACCCGCCGAAGTCACAAAGTGGGCTGTTGGCCATTCGGGTAAGAAAAGAGTCCGCATTTGAAAATGCTACATTAACTCGAAGTTACAAAGCGTAGAGATGAAACACGCCGACATTCAGCGTCAGCACGAAAATAAAGTTTTCGCTCATGCAATATCATATTTTATATGTGAATGATTTTATAGGATCCTTTATCGCCAGGCGATGGCTTGCTGGGCCTGTCGGTTAGCCACGTTGCCGAGCGTGCGCACCTTGTTAAACCTTCTCTTTAGTGGCACGTGGATCGAGTGACACTCTTGTTTCTTGCGCAGCACTTCCGCTTTACCTCCCGAGACGGCCGGGGACGAAATTCAAAATAAACCAGAAAAAAAAAAGAAAACAAATAGTACAGTATAAGCTTTATGGGTTTCCTTATAGATATATCAGAGCATAAGTTGCGCTACAATATGAGTTACTGAAGTGTCTGCATAGGAAAATTAGAAATCACTAATTACCGCACACCAAAGCACGGAATCGTAGATTTAAGAGCCCCGCCACGTGAGCACTAATTTTGCGAAATTTCTAGAAACTCGGAAGTAGAAAGCGGAAGTAATGACGCCACTAATGATGTTACAGACAAGAAGGTGGCACGATATTTAACTGGTTAATTAATGGTAAACAGTTGCCTCCAAGCTCGGTGCTTGCGTTGTGTTCAACTAAGTTAACGGAAATAACACCAATGCCCAGGTGCGAGCTCAACTTAGAGACACATAAGTCGATGATTAGGGTCGCCTGGGATCTTTTTTTCTCATCGACAGCATGAAGCCATTCTCTGAAATCACTTGTCTGATACGAGAACTCTCCCTTACAGCGCGATTCTTGCAGCAATGTTTTCAGCTGCGTGGCCACGATATTCCCATATTCGCGTCGCGAGAGCTACAGTTTGAGTGAGCAATCGATGTTTAACGTAAGACCTTCGATCATGGTTTACGAAGCTTCAGAGAAGTATAACATGAGGATATTCGCCGAAATCTATAACAGCCATTTTTCATATGTGTCGCGAGAACCCATCCTAAGCAAGTAACATTGAACTACGTTAATCTCTTGTTGGTTTTCCATCCGCCTAAGTTCAGACAAAGCAATTTCGGTCACTTATCGAATGCTGGTGAACGCTTACAAACGAACGATCCGAACGCAAAAAAAAAGATAAACCGCTCGTGCTCTCACCGTAAAACTGCGTGAAATTCATTAGTTAGTAATGCATATCTAATAATGCTACACATACTGCAAGCTAGGCACCCTCAAATGAACCATTGGACTAATACAACCCAATAATGTTTTTTTTTCAGTAACGTGGAGCAGTCAGATAGCTAACACGTACACGTGAAATAAACATCAAAAGTGAGTGTAATTTATTCACCTTATTCAAAACATTCCATCATTCACTATGTTTTAGTACGCATCTACAAACACGCATTACTCGTAGTTTAACTATCAAGATTAAAAGAATACCACAGGCAACGTAATGACCAATGCTACTAGACCTAGACACACAACAGTTTGGTTCGTATAACAGTAGCAATGCATTTGCTCGTTCCTTTCCCAGAAGCAAATCTCACACGAACATTCAGTTTGTCAATAAGCGGCCTCACCACCTTGTCGGCTCGTTGCTCGCTGTCAACCACGAAATCCAGATAACCGCCAAATCCCGTTATTTTCTCAACTTAATGTGCAACGGCTTAAACAGCTTCCCCTGCTGACGAGTTCGGCGGTGTGCAGTTTGGCCAGTCTAAACGGAATGTTCCAGAATGCCGCTGTTAAAGGAGCAGCCCACATTTCGGTGTCGAACGAGCACTCCACATCATCGCGGATCAGCGTTGACTTAGACAGCGAAAGAGGCGATGTCCTATAACCAAGAATCCAGACTTTGCTTTCGTGCCGACCGGATCGTTCAAGATTGCCGAAGGCATTGTTCCTTTAGCACGGCGAAAGGTTCCAGCAAGAAGCGAGTTATCGACGCTGTTTCTTCGCTCTCTGATATCGAGTTCCGGTCGCTAGCGCCGATATGACGTCCTCAGTTTCTATATCAGTCAAGACTTGGCCATGGTCTTCAGCCGGTGTTTCGGTGCCTGGTACTGTTCTTTGGTATCTCTCAAAACCAGTTCCACGAGTCAAACGCAAGTGCCGGCTGGATGGCGAGTTCTATTATCCCTCGTTAAAGGCGACGTCCGGCACATCTGCATTGGCATGACCGCCACTGGCCAGAAGCGCAAGTGAATGGCGAGCCTTGTGGCGCTTGTGGCCATACATTCCGCACTTGAGGCATTTCGGCGTATCGCAGTCATTGAACGTATGGCCTTCTCTGCGGCACTTTAGGCAGAAGGGTCGTCGCCCTGGGACAACAACAAGAAATGTTGTACCGTTCAGTTTTAACTCGTGCGGCAGGTCTCTCTCGGTAATTCCTTCCCTGAAGGACATGCGAATGGTCACGGTGGTGGATGGGACACCATCAAGCTCTTTATGCTCCACGCGGCTGACGCCCCTAACATCACCGAACTGTTCAAAATAGTTTCTTAGAGGTTCTGCGGACATGTCGAACGGCACCCAGTGAACCTTTATGAAGTACTCCTCGAGGCTGGCATCGACGATTGTGCAGAACATGTGATTTACCATCAAGTAGCCACGTTGGGTGAGCAATCGTTTAGCCTCAGTCGTCTTCATCTTCAACACCCATACGCTGCTGAACCGTATTTCATAGGTGGTTTGGACGTCCCCACGTTGAAGTCCAGCTGTTTCCAGTGCATCCAATAATTGCGAGCTAGCATATGGGCTTCCTTCTGGATCACAATGCGCCAAAACACTGCGCTCGGCATCTTGGGGCGACAGGCCAAACGCCCGTTTACGCTCGGCGGCCATGGCGTTGGGATGAGGCAAGGCCTTGCAAGCGTGTCCGTCCCACTGGACAGCAAAATGCGGAATTCTCAAGATACGTCAGCTTGTATATGTGACACGTAATCGCGAATTGTTTCAACGAGGGCCACCTTGTAGCCGACAGCAATTCCCCTTAAAACATTAAATAAAACGAAAAAAAAAGGAAGACCGTCATCGTGACAATGGGTTTTGTTAGTGAGCAAGAGGGATACGTCGCGATTGCGCTTGGCTTCTACTATGCCCAAGGTGGAAGGAAAAATACTAGCATGACGTAAAAAAGAACTAAGAAGAAACATATCGTATCTGAAAAAGGCACTGGCCACGTGATATGCAAGCGGTAACTTCTTGCACCACCGGACGAGTTGAATGCGAAATACCACAAATCGAAGAGTGCCTCGAAAGCATCGGAAACCATGCAGCCATGCAGAGCCTTTAGGGCGAAAATAGCGAAAATAACGGGACAGGAAAGGTAAACAGCCGAACTCAGTGTCTGACCATTAATTTTATACCTTCATACTTGGCGCTGTTTGCGTTATAAATATCATCTTCCAATGGTCCAACAAAGGACGCCCTGAATGAAGGGCCTTTTTTTTCTAAGAGTGTACGCGCATATAGGCGCTCCTTAAAAAAGGAGCGGCTTGCCCATCGAGGCTAGGTGCCTGAAGTCATGCTCCCGCGCAATCTTTTTCTGTCCTGGTTGCGCGCGGCTATAGTCTGACAGGCGCGAACGGAAAGTCAAGCTACGCTTTTCAATGCTGTACCTGTTGCGCTTAGCAGCCATCTTCTGTGGTGATTTATAACGCGCTGTGGCACTCACGCAATGCACGCTACAACATCGTGTATTAGAAAGCAATGAATACGTGTCGTACGTTTTACAGACGTGCAAGTCAGCACGCCAAAGCAAAGCGCGGTGGTTGCGTACTCTGAGGACGTCTTCCTTAGACAACCAAACGATTGGTTTTTTTTTTATTGCCATGGCCAAGACATTCACTAGAGAATAAAATTATGCAGAGGTATCCTGCAGGGCAGAAATGTAGCGCGAATTTTCTTGAAATCTATAAGCGCGATTTTCATCTTGCACCAAGTGGAAAAACTCAATATTAGCCTCGCAGTAATGCACTTTTATTACGGGGTAGTAAGCTTTCGGATAGTTTGACGAAAGCTCGTCCGGTCGGGGATGGTCATGCCACAATGCGAGACAACACGGACAGCGAACAAGGCTCCCTTGCGGAAGCCGGAACGGCACTTGATCTTTTCAACTTCTACTGTTCTTGTATGTGGTAGGTGCCAATGGACTTCGCCAGTACTGCTGCAGCAGTTCGACGTCGCACTGTTGAGAATAAAAAGCTATTTGGGCACTTCGTTAATAATCTAAAAAGGCCGCGGTGAGAGAGTTAATATATGAACACCTATGTAAAACTACCGAGCAAAGAACACTTGCTCAGTTTAAACTTATCAAATGTTCAGTCGAAACTGAATTTTCACGCCAACACTCTAATTATTAGAAATGAAAACGACGCTAACATTTCTATTTCTTTTTAGTTTTTGGGCTGAAGGCTTAGCATCGGAGACGTCACGGATTTCGTTTTTTTTTTCTTAAATACGTACACTGTCATGCCTCACTAAATGTTATTGAAGCTTGTAAAGTTCAATCTCTTTTAGAATACGATGTAATCCAGTTTTAGCGATAAAAAAAATTAACTAGGCCTGGGCAGACGCCGTGAAAATCCCATGACGTCAAGGCGCTCTGGTGCGTGAACTTCTAGATGGCGTGGGCACCTGTATGCCGTTCCTGCGACTTTTCTAGCATATGGAGGCTTTTTCACGAGAAAAGCGACCTTCTTTTGGTATTGTGGCCAGTGCAATTGACCAATACAAATCAAACAAGAGTTCCCATTATAGTTTCTTTTTGAAGGAACGTACGTGTCTCTAAGTCCTCCAAAAAGTAGTTTGAAAAGCCGGAGGAGCTCATCAGCAAATTGATTAAGAGCTCTTCTAGCATACCACCAGGTTGATGTACAGCTAAAGCTTGGCGGGAAATTTATGTCTGACGCCAGCCCTTTGCGAATTAATCGCTTATGCATCTGGCTGCTTCCCAATAGTTAACGCCTTTTGATTAATTAGGAGTGCAGAGATCGGCGATCCAGCTTTCAATCTGCTGCCCACGAGCCAAGCC
Organism: Dermacentor andersoni; assembly: GCF_023375885.2. Lineage (NCBI taxonomy): Eukaryota > Metazoa > Arthropoda > Arachnida > Ixodida > Ixodidae > Dermacentor > Dermacentor andersoni. The sequence goes on from NC_092814.1 coordinate 307,312,542, forward strand.
AGATTTCCATTATCTGAACACTTTTGGCAAGCTTCACGCCTGCAGTGCAATTAGAAAAAAAACATAGGTCTCCCCCCCCCCCCATTGCATTAGGACAGCATGAAAATTCACCAGAAGATTATGTGAGACGAGAACCATACATTTACATCATGTCCTTGACAACGGTAGTCAAGCTGCTCAACGAAAAGAAATTTTAAAAAGACTGTGCAAGATCTCTGACGGCCAAAAACCACAGGTCTTGAAAACGTGCCATGCCCAGTGAATTCCCACCTTTTTACTGCGATAGCGATTATATGGACACCCCAGGAGTATTTTTGCCGTAGCCTTCACCGTGATGTTCCGTTAAAGTCCAAGGGCGAAAACACCGTCGACGATCGCGGCTCAATCAGAATAAGGCGTAGAGCACCCGCGCTTTTTGACGTGGCGCCATAGGTCGTCCGAGGGAGGGCGGGGGGGGTGGGGGGGGGGGAGTGTTGGCCTCCGGCAGCAACTGCGCATTTCGCGACCGGGCGCAAGCGGAACTGTCCATCGCCGCTCAATCTAGACCGCGAAACGGAGGAAAGTGGGGAGGCACCGCGGGAGGAAGGCGGAGGTGGAGGGGGGGGGGGAGGGGAGGGAGCGAAGGGACTTTTACTCCGCCAACAACTGCGTACTTTGCGGGGCGGCGCGCAATCGCGAGCGCCCAAACTTGAATGCGATCTGTAGACAGCTCATACCTTTGTGCGCGCTGTTTCCTCGCCGCTTTTTGCGTTGAAGCGACAGACAGCACGAACATTACTTCGCTCGCTGCTGCTGCCGCGCTTGCTCACGCCAGCGTTATGACAGCGCGTACCCGCGGTCATGAAGTGCGATGCGTTATTGTTTGCTTGTGCGCGCTTGTTAATTCAATTAGTAAGCGAATCGTCCGATGTTTATGCGGCCGATAATACTACTATTTTTACTTCGTATAACTGTCCAATTTGCTATCGCAATCGATGAGCAGGAGCACTTTACCATCAATTACGTGGTTTGGATGCTTGTATATATAGTGCTTGTACTTTATTGAAAGGTATGTCGTGCACTATGTTGTATGCGTGATACCAAAGAATGTGCGCACTTTTCACTTCAATCTCCGAAACATATTTTTTTCCGGTGAGGACGACGCCGCGAAAAATCCCAACCAATTAGAGGCGAACCGTATCATCAAAAAAAAACAAACGTCCATTATGTTTTTATCACGCTTGGGAAGTTTTCTGACCGATATATTGCTCCAAATAAAACGAAAAGAGAGCCACCAGAAAGTTTGTAAAATGCGCAGCACAGATTCACTGAGGTCACACTCAAGAATATAGCTTCAGGTTATTTTTATCCTTACTCGAATGAGGGGCATAACGTTGATTTCAATCAGTGTGTCGGCATTTATTAGGCGGCTGCAATCAACACTGATTCTTTCCAGAGCATGAAATAATTTTGCGTGTGCTTCCTAGACATCAATACGACCGTCTGCACTGCGATTAAAGTCAGCAATTCGCATGTTTCTCGCACTTATCGGTCAGGCCTTCAGATCTGCGGTAACGCTCGAGGTCGGCGCTGGAGGACAGGAAGACAAGGCACGCCAAGAAAACCTGTCGAGCACGTGAGACTAAGGCATATGTAAGCGATGCAAACACATGCGCGGGCAACAGGTAACAAACTGCAACAAACCTGGCGATGTTGATGCGATTTACAAAACAAAAATAGAGCTCCCTGCTGGCTCAATGTCTACTCCGCAAGCCATGAGCGCGAGCATGCGTTCGAGCAGCGAGCAAAAACTTCCCCGTTGTGACGTCACAAGGCACCGTTCAACGCCGTTTCTCCCTAGGTAGTTTGTAGGGTCAGCGATGATATATTGACGCATGTACTTGTTTATCTTTCTCCGGTGACCGCTTTTAACCGGCTAATAAATTTTAGACGTTATCGCTCGGTGCAGGACGCGTCAGCATGTATTGGAAGTTTCTCGAATGTTATCGCTGGTTCAATCCTTTGTCTGTTGTCACCGAACCTTGTGTAATGCTATTCTGCCAGCGACGCGCATTGCGTAGTACTTTCTGGAATCCATGATAGACTGTATAAGCGCGACTGAACGAGAACGTAGAAAGAAACAGATACACAGAGACAGCGCTCCACTTTCAACTAAAGCTTTTTATTTTCGCACGCATCGATAAATATATACCGTACTAGCGGAAACAAACGTGACAGCAAAAAAGAACATTCAATCGTGCATTTCGATGAACCGTACACGTGTGCAAGGCATGGTGAAAAATATACTGCAATAGTTACAAAGATAAACCGGGGAATCGTGTCTCCTTTTCAGATAGCGACATGGCTTGCTCACGCACATTTCCTCTAATTTTGCAATTACGTAGGCCTCGACAATCTTCCTTGTCATACTGCTATGAGCCCTATAAAAAATCGAAGTACTTTCGAACATGGGTTTGCAGGAACAATCTCGACAATGAATACTCAAATGACCCGAGATTACCCTAGTGACGTTACAGCGATGTTTTTTTAACCTCACTTTGATGCATCTGCCGGTTTTACCAACATGCTTTCTTCCGCACGAAAGTGAAATGATATAACGTCACTAGAGTAAAAGATATAACTAGGGTATGCGCTCGGTGGTAGTTGCTGGCGTTTGTTTTCGCGCTCACGCGGTCTATTTAGCATGGCGTGCGTCTTCTACGCGCTAAACGGTTCTGTGACACGCACTGAATTGGTTAAAGTCGGCATGGCCGGACTTTCTGCTGGCGTTGAGGTGGACGGAGCACGCAGCGCGAAGTGTGCGCGCATATTTGAGCCTACGATCAGCCTCGGAGGTCAATTGTGTATTTCTGAATGTTCCATTAACAAATGTGACCTTATTGCAGTGTTATCCTCTATAGGTCTAAGCTGCGGTTTAGGAGCAATGAAACATACGCGACGACCGTAACAATGTGGGTACCGTTCTGCTACGATAGGATCTGTGCTGTTATACTTTGACAAGCGTTCAAACTGTTATCTGCAGATAAGATTGCGTGATTACTTGGTACGGTGGATGAGGTTTCCACCCATGAATAAGATAATTTTGGTTAGTAATAATAGCATACCCTACAGTGTGAATTAAGCTTGTCCAGAAAATCGACCGTTTACGAACTGCACGAGCGTCCTAAGCAGTGGTAGGTGCTGAAATACAGATGTCGTATATATCTCCCACAGATATATTCTATATAGCGCATGGTCCAAGCATACAGTATCAACGTTTATAGATCTACAAACGTTGTGCGGCGTGACTATGCGAGGTTGTATTGCTGCGTTAGCCCGTTTTCTCCTTCTTTTTCGAGAAAGAGGATGATCACCAAATTTTTTTTGTTCCGGTTGTGTTCGTTTTGTTCTCTACGACGCACTCAAACGTATTACGGAAATTTTGTCCTCAAAATACCGAAGCACGTAACTTATGTATGTATCATGCTGCTTCACCAACCGCTTCCCAGTATTCTACTATGCTTACAGGAGTTCCGCAAGGACCAGTTTTGGGGCACATACTGTTCTCGCTGTATGCCAATGACCTCCCATTAATACTGAAGTCATCAAAAGCTGTTATGTACGCTGACGATACCACGCTATTATTTTCAGGTGAATCCCCTACGCGTATTAAAAAACAATATAAACAGCGAGTTATCAAACATATCAACTTGGTTTGCATGTAAAATATTAACACTAAACAGAGATAAAACAAAATACGTAGTATTCAACTCCCGTCATTCCAAGTGTGACACAATAGGCATGCAAATTCACCTTTTATGTAGAACTGTAGAACCGCTCGACCACAAAAAATATTTAGGGGTATTATTGGACTGCAACTGGAACTGGAGACCACATATAACTAGTATATTCGCGAAATTAGCCTCGGCTTGCTATTTATTAATAAAATGCAAAGAATATCTTGACTTTAGCGTACTCAAAGTTGTGTTCTTTTCCATATTTCATTGTCACATCATAGACTGTTCTGAATCGTGGTCTGGCACATATAAAACATGCATAGATCCCGTCTTTGGGTTGCAGAAAAGGGCCTTGCGCATTATGACATACACAAGCCCACATAATAAAAGTGACATGCTGGTCGGTCGTCTCGGTATATTACCATTATCTCTGGCATGCGAAATGAAAGTTGCCATTTTGATTAACACTATTTTACGCGGGAATCATTCATTATCACCTAGCCTGTTTATTACACCTAATCGTAATACAAGGGGCGCAACAAATATAAATTTGAACCTACCAATCACTCTTAACACGCATGGTCAATAACTACTTCAGTTTCGTGGTGCCAAAATTTGGAACGCAGTACCTCTTGAGGTAAAAATGGCGAACCATTTCGTGTCTCCTGTAAAACAGCTATACCTACCAAAAAGTACCTGATTTTCCGTCAGTCTGGCTCTCCACATGTTTCATACTGTGCCAGATTATTCCGTTTTGAATCTATTCAGAAAGCCTAAACACTTGAGCACGGACCTTTGCAAATATGTTACTTCTACGTATAATACGCTATTTCTTTTTGTTTTTGTGTGTGTATGTATTCTCCTAACGGTTCTGTTTTATTACTAGTGATTGATATGCACTCTTTTCTTTTTTTTTATTGTTTTAATTGCATGTATCCACCCAAGTGTATTAGATCGTTTCACTAAAAACTAGATATGCGCTTGACTTTGTTGCTGCTGCTACATATATTACTATGGGCCTACACCGGCCTTCGGCTACTGGCCCAGCAGTTATTTTGTACAATTATCAATGAAAAATAAACAGAATTGAATTGACCGCTGTGTTCAGCCGCGCCATCGGCCTCATGCAGGAAGGCTAGCGCGGACATAGTGATTTCAAGCCTACTGCACTTGAAATGGGTGACAGCGATGCCGGTGTATCACAAATATTTGATAGCGCCTGCCGCTCAGATGTTTCGTGGTTGCCTTAGGTTGGTCATATACGAGCATGTGCTCTTATGTTTTAGTCCGAGCAGATTTACCATTTCATGCTGGTAATACAGAGACGCCGGTTCTCTTCGTTGAATTAAAACCGATACACGGAAAATAGTTCACAACACATACACACACCGCGACTGATAATGTGCGTCGCATGTTTGCGCCCCCAAGATATATTTCCGCGTACTCTAGTTACCGATGCACCGAAAGGCTTCCTTGGTGACCTTATATGAACGGACATTGCGTAAATTTCAGAAAGAACGATCTAAAACATCTCGAAATCGTTCCGCACAACGCGACAGCAATACTTTCAAGCAGCGCCGTGCCGGATCGCACAAGCCAGACAGAAGGAAAGGCTCGCCGCGCGCACTTTCCTCCTCGCCCAAAAACCGTTTCATCGGGCGAGCGTGAGGCTAAATTTAGCGGTGATTGCGTTATGCGTGGAAAAGCAACGGCGCTAACTACGCACGCGAAACATGCATGATCGAGTGAATACCTGTTTCATCTACACAACGACACAAAGTAAGGCATGTGAGTACCTTGTTTGCAGTCATCCTAACGAAGATTTTAAAGAATTTTAAAGAACCGTTCTAACCGTAGAAAACGAAGCGATAAGCGCTTCAGTGCGAAAGCCATGGGTTTCGCTTCGATGCGACCTGATAGTGCATGGATGTGTGAGACTGTGTGTGTCTGTGCGAGTTCCTCCCCCCCCCCCCCCCCGTAATTACGCCAATGACAAGTATATTAGGCTGTATTAGTAAATTAAGCATCATTCACGGCAAAACGCTGTGAATCTTGTGAAACGTTGTGAATATAAGCCTAATGGTGTGCCAAGCTACAGTTCCCCGCGTGGCTATGTTGTAATGTCTTGAATCTTAAACAGCACTTGCATGGTGCCAATAAATTATTTTTCTATAAATGAGTACTACATTGCATTCTGAAATAGCTAAAGGCTCGACATAAGCACTACTGAAAATTTTACTGCAGCAAATGATGCAAATACGAGAACACGTTATGAAATCGACGACATCATGGATGCGTACCGGTGAAAACTTCCTCATTTTCCTACCTAACAGAACGACCGCGACGGGCTGTCTGCATGTGGTTTTTCCAGTTTACTTCTTTGCCGAGCAACGTGCGCGTCTCTTATGAGGGTATGAGGAGTATGAGTGCGCATACGATAACTGGAATCACGTCTGTTGTGGAAAGTCAGCGCTGCGGGTCTGTCTAATTTACGTTTCCGTGTCGCTCTACAAGAAGTAGAAGACACCATATATACAAACCACTGTAGCTGTCCTTGTCGATGAAAATGCTAGAATAAAGGAATTTCATTCAGTGAACCTGCGTACCTGCATTAATGGTCTTCATAGACTTGCCGCTACCTTTCGAACGTGCCATTAATCACGCAGAACGAGTGGCGATGTCTAGGGAACCGAAACAGAGAACAAGAAAAAAGCAATAGGAATTAACAACCAACTCGAATGAGAATGTCAAAGTAATTTAATGAATGTTTCACGAGCGCGCAGGCTACCATGAACGTACGCGAAAGTGACTTTCAACTTTTTTGAACCCGCGTGTAACTCACACATTTAAAATCATTGGAGCATTTCATACTGTGTGTGCTAGCCTAAGCCAGCGCTGTTTCTTCGTCAGCTATTCCCTAGTAAGGTCGCCGGGGACATATGAGCAAACATGGCCATCTTCACATGGATCACTTAATTTAAGGCGCGTGCATTGTTTCACGTGTCAAATCCGAAATGTCCATATAACTGGCAATGCAATTATTTAAACACCTAAACATGGCCGATATTCTAAAGCAGCCTGAGAAAATGCAGACACGAGGCAAGGTAAAGAAAGGACGAGCACTCACTTCAAATTCAAATTTATTAAACATGGAATGTAAAAAATACCTCGTATTACAGTACATGTTGCAAAAGATTTCTGCAATGGCAACGTATGCCTAAATCGAATTTGTTCGAAAGTAATAACCTGCGAAACTTTAATTTCTCACGTGTTGTCAGATAATAAAAAGAGGAAAATTTTTTGGCCACATCAAGAAGGGAACGCACGTCTTGATCCTATCGAGCACTATCTTGTTTTTCTGCCTTCTCTTTTACTGTCAGGCGCGGCACGGGACAAAACTCGCAGACATGCCATTTTACCATCCTTTCAACGAGACTTGACAGTTCAGTGCAATACCGAATGTCAGTTGTCACAATGATGCACATAATAATACGCCCATGAACATCACGGACCATACAAAGAAAATGACAAAGTAGTTGCATATCGAACACACATTGCACACAGCCATAATACCAATACTATAAACGAGGAACATCCAAGTGGCACAAGATTATGACGGGGGGATCTTTAGGCTCGCTACGGTATATCTGAGAAAAATACCTTCTCAAAAATAACTTGATAGATCCAATGGTAACACATTCTGCCAACTAACCTTTGGCCATAGATAAAAGCAGGAGAAGCGTTTGTACCGCTTTTCCGTCATACACCTGTTTGCCATTTTTCGACACATGGTTCACTCGGTTGGGCTCAATCTCTCAAAACAAACATGTACGTCCAACATGCCCATTTGACACGTAATATACCAAAAGGCAAGCTTTGGCATTAAAAAAAAACATCACCCGTACGAGTCTCGCGATCACAGGTTTAAGGTAGTCTACAGGTTCTAAAGATAGTATAGTCACGGGTTGAAAAGTAGTCTACTGTTTATAAAGTTTCTACAATCACGGGTTTAAACCAGTGTATACAAATCTGTCCCGAACAAATATTAATAAATACCACAAATCCAGTATAGTCTAAATTTTCGATCTATTCTTTGGCTTTGTTGGCATGCACGCACACATGGTCCGAAGTTAAGGGTCTCGAATAAAACCGTAGACAACGTATTGACAAATGTTAAGAGCAACCACTCTTACTCCAGACCGATTCCTGTAACTGCAATTATCACCACTCCTTTTCGAACAAGTAAACAATGATCAAAACAAAGAACTCCGTAAAAGACCTCACCATCTTATCCGCTGCTCAATCTTGACCACGAATTCCACAGATAGCCCAAAGGCAAATGTTTATCTTGCCTACAATGTGCAACAGATTAGACTGCTTCGTTTATAGCCGAGAACTCCAAAGTCAAGTTAGACTAATCTAAACAACAATAGTCGAGCCCTACCGTTCCTCTACTACCAAGAAAAAATTACTTAAGGCAAGTTGTGGAAGCTGTTTTCTCGCTTTCTGATAACGCGCTCTGGCCCCAGCTAGTCGGTGTTCCCAGATTCTCCATCAGTGAGGACTTCGTTGGGGTGCTGACTCACTGCCTCTTTGTCGACAGGTGGTGTTCCTTGCTGGCTCTCGGTTCCATGCTCGATTTCACACACCGCAGTCGGGGTCACCAGCATTTATCCTAGATTCAGGGGCACGAATTCGTTCACTTGGAATATACCGGTCTCAGGCTCATATAAAAATCCGCACTTCTTATGGTCGTACATATTACAAGTGCTGCATGGCAGCGCTCTACACTCACGACTCAAATGGCCTATGGTGCTGCACTTCAGGCACATTGGTGGTCGCCCTGGGACAACGATGAGAAACCTTTTTTCGTTGCAGTACCAGAGGTGTGGTAGATCTTCCACTTTCAGTCCTTCCTTGAGGCACAGGCGAACGTAACGGGTTTTCGTTGTGGCTATATCCTTATCCCCAGACCACTCGCAACAGCTTACCCTTTTAACAGTGCCAAACTCTTCAAGCGCTTCGCGTAGATATAAATTCGAGATGTGAAACGGCACCCAGTGAACCGTCATCCAAACCTCCTCAACATTGGGATCAACGATAGCGCAGTAGTGTCCTTTCACCTGTAAATGCCCATGGCATTTGAAGAATAGCAGGGGCTCAGTTGTCTTGACTTGCATGAGCCATACACTATTGGAGTGCAACGGTTTGAAATTGAAGGCATTGCGGTCAAATGGAGATTTCCACATTGACTGCAGGAAATCGGAGAGCTTGTACGGACGCCCATGTGGGTCGCAATACAAAATAAGGCTCATCTCCCACGTATCCTCTTTTATGGCAGGCGATGCGTCAGGCGATGACGCTTCCGACAACTTTACCATCTCCTCTTTAGCAGGCGATGTGTCAGACACTCCGTCAACTTCACCAGGCACGAACGATGGCTTTAACATCTCTTCTGAGACAGGCGATGTATCACCCCCTTGATCATCTTCACCAGACACTACCGATAGCTTCGGCATCTCTTTGGAAGGCGATGCGCCAGATGCTTCATCATCTTCACAAGACACGACCGATGGCTTTAACATCTCGTCTGTTTTCACATGGGATGAGTCAGACGCTTGGTCATATTGAGAAAGCACGATCGATGGCTTTAACATTTCTTCTTCGACAGGCGATGCGCCTTGACCAGACTTGACTGATGCCTTTCGAGCGCTGCGTATGGCGTTCACTCCGCTCAGATGTGGCGTGCAGACTGAGCCTTCAGCTCGTACGCGCCAGAATGCGTTCGAAGCTGAGTGTGGGTTGACGACACCACGCATCGCTAGCGCAGCTCCTTCACCTGGTGGCCGCCGGGGTCAGTAAAAATAAATCTCAACAAAAAATGGCGTTGGCCGTGTCATTTCATCTCTTTTCGCTGGGGGAAAGAGTGAGTCTACCGCTGTCACCCGGCCCTTCCTCTTGCGCTTGCTATTTGCGACTCCGCCGGGCAATCGCAGCGTTAACAGAAGAGTAGAGAGAGAAAGGATGGGCCGACCCCCTTCTCCTACTCTCTGTTTCGGATACCCTCCCTTACCACGTACCCCCAAAAAATTTTCTGGGAAGGCAGCTCCGAAAAGCCCCTAAGTACATGAGTTCATCCCAGTTGGAACTATACCAAAGCCCATCGCTCCTTTCTTTATCTCCTTTCGCCGGTCCACGTTTGCCAACACTTCGAAGCTGGCTACTGACAAAGAAGTTGTGATAGGACGGGCGGGAAGCACTGACCTCTGCTGCTCCCCTCTTTACCGAGAAATGGAAAGGAGTGCACGTGCGCGTGCCGGCAGACGATCGCACAATGGCCGACGTCAACGTGCTGCTGCTGCTTGTCCTCAGCTGGCTTTGCAAAATATGTCGAGGCAGCGTTGTTTGATTCCGCATATGGCACGGGAAAAACGAGGGCCTCAAAAGCCTCAAAAGATGGCATGTAGGTATACTGCTGCACTCTGGTATATTTACAAGGGCATTGTCTCTGAGCATAGGCCGAAAGTTTTCAATCTTCCGTAGGGGAGGGGGGGGGGCGACGAGGTTTGCAAACCCCATATATATATATATATATATATATATATATATATATATATATATATATATATATATATATATATATATATATATATATATATATATATATATATATATATATATATATGTGTGTGTGTGTGTGTGTGTGTGTGTGTGTGTGTGTATGTATAATCCCTGCACATGACGAAACTTCGTGTGACCTCGAAGAATTGTTCCCTGAAGTGACGGCCTTATGTGCGAAATTTAGAACACCTCATAGTAGGAGACAGTTCAATCTCACAGCCGGACTCTCCTCCCACCGCCAACAACCTGGCGTCTCTCGGTGGTGTAATCTTACTTCCCGTAATTGTCGTTTAATTCGCTATCGCTAATACTGCTTCGCTTTCCCGGCGAAACTGCAGCCTCTCCCTCTCTCTCTTTTTGTGAGTCCGAGTATGAGCGCTTCTGCGTGTGACTGCTGTTTGTTATGACTTCGAGTGAATACAGCTTGGCCTCATTTTGGTTACTGAGTGAATTATACAGGTTCCCCAACTATCACGCACCAAGACTTACACAAAAAGCAGTTGCGTTACTGGAAGAAAACCTAGTGCATATTGTTTCCAGCACAGTGGAGTAGCCACCAGTATTTTTTTTCGGCCCTGCAATTTAATTCGACAATTTCAATTATACTGTCCTAATAGTTGATGAATTTAACGAGTATTTTCTAAATATAGGACCGCAACTAGCAAACTTCCTCAAGTCACCGAATGTACGCAGTCTATCCAATCAGTGCGGAATACTATGGCAATTGAGGATATCACAGTGGATTAAATAATAGCCGTTGTTAATGGGCTAAGAACTAAGGCAGCTGGGCTTGACCAAATACCTGTTGGGCTAATTAAGGACAACATTGACATATTAGCGGGCCCCCTCCTTCACCTATTTAATTACTCCCTTGAGTCCGAAATATATCCTTCAGAATTAAAAATAGCAAAAGTAATTCCGATTTATAAGGACGGAGATCGCTCTAATCCATCAAGTTATCGGCCGATTTCAATTAATAGCGTTATCAACACAGTGTTCGAAAAGATACTCTCTGTGCACATAAACAAATTCATATCCAAATACAATATACTGAGCGCCCACCAACACGGTTTCAGACCTCAGAAATCTACTTCTTCCGCTGTTTTCACCCTGACGCACCTACTGAATACGGCTCTCCAGCAGAATAATATTGCGGTCGTTGTCTATCTCGACACCAAAAAGGCCTTCGATACTGTTAATAATCAGATATTGCTGAGCCAGATTAACAATCTAGGGTTTAGGGGCAAATTCCTGAACCTGCTTCGAAGCTACCTCAGTAATCGCAAGCAGCAACTAATAAAAAATTATACGTCTACTTTACAAACCGTACTAACTGGTGTACTAACCGTACTAACAGGGTTCCGTTCTTGGGCCAATGCTTTTCTCACTTTAAATAAATGATTTCTCTGCAACGCTTAGGCATTCACAGGCTTTGATGTATGCTGACGACACCGCTCTTCTATTTACTGGAGACAGTCTGCTCGATATACAGGATAAAATAAATGCAGAGCTAGATAATGTTTTTAAGTGGTTCACGTCCAATGAACTGACCCTTAATCTTAGTAAAACCAAGTATACAGTTTTTCATTCCAGGAAGAAAAAACTCAATGCTGAAATACTGGACATATCATTACGAGGTACAAAACTACAACAAGTTGTCTCCTACAAATATTTAGGCATTTTCTGTGAGTCAGACACGCACTGGCAAACTCACATTAAACACCTTTGTTCCAAGCTTGCTTACGGATGTTATATTCTTCTTAAGGCTCGTGAATGTTTCGGATATCCTGTCCTACGTATTCTCTACTTCTCCTTCATTCAGAGTCACATATCTTATTGTATTGACTCATGGGAAAACACTTTTACAATTTGCCTTGAGCCTGTATTCCGTCTGCAAAAACGCGCATTAAAAATTATCACCTCTTCTAGGGATACACAATCCAGTACGTACTAGTATAACTCATTGTATGTGTTGCCAGCGCATGCATTGTAGGAATTGAAAATTGCTCAGGTAATTCATAGTATTATCGAAACAAATAATCCACTTCCAATTACCTTGTTTAAAATCCCGTTACGAAATACAAGAGATGCAACTAATCAGTATATTAATTTGCCGCCATGTCATAATCTGTACGGGAAAAGGCTCGTGGAATTTAACGGCGTACTTATATGGAATTCTCTGCCAATACATATAAAAGAATGAATTAATGTGTGTGGTTTAGTGGCGCAAGGGCCAGATATGGCCAAAGAGCGTCAAGACAGTGTTAGTGATTTAGCGGTGGAATGATGAGTTCTGTGAAGAAGATGTGACTTGGCTGTAAAGGGGCCTAAAAATAGTCGCTGTAAAGTGCGTAAAATCTACGTGCTATAAAATTATGGCGATGACTAATGACGAATATTATGAACACTAGAATGCATTGGGAAAAATGATGCAGTGTACAAAATATGTGAGATGCTAAAATTTTCTAAGAGCACTACTGCCTCGCCAGAGCCCTTGAACCCAAGAGATGAGAGGCATGTGCTATACGAAACAACTATCACAGCGCTATCCTCTATAGAGAGGAGGCGCTACGAACGTATGGGCTAATTACATGTAATACAACATCTTTCAGGAAACCTAGGACTGCAATGGTATCAAAGAGCGGTTCTGCACCGAGTAACATAACAGGATGAAGGGGGATGTGCTGCCGGTATGCTAAGGGAAAATGTTTCTTTCTTCATATTCGGTTTCCCGACACTCCAGGAGGACGTGGAGGACGGTCAGCCTCTCCCCGCATCTCCCACAGGTTGGGGGCTCATTTCCAGTGAGTAAAAAATTGTGGGTGCCAAATGTGTGTCCTATTCTTATACGACAGAATAGGACATCTGTCCGGTGTAATTTTGTTACAGGAGGCCAGAAACCTACTTGTGGCTTTATTACATGCAGCTTATTATTTGTTTCCAGGTCCCACAAGCGTTGCCAGTAGTTCCGCAGTTTCCTTCTTAAGAAAGGCTTCAGGTCTGTGACAGGGACTGCAGCGGTAGAATTAAAGGTGTGTGATGCAATTGATGTGGCCATCTGGTCCACTAGAACGTTACCCTGGATGCCCCTATGGCCAGGGGGCATAGGGGCATCCAGCATATAATCACATGCTGGTTAGATACATATGCTTTACATAAGACGGAATAGAGTTCAATTATTATAGGATTTTTGTGCTTACAGAACGATATCAAAGACTTTACAACACTTAGGGAGTCCGTATATATAACTGATTTTTTGAGTTTTGATTTCCTTGTATGCTTCACGGTCGACAATATTGCGTAGGCCTCAGCCGTGAAGATACTAGTTTCCGGATGCAGTAAATCGGATTCCGAGAAGGATGGACCGATGGCTGCATAGGACACCCCGTCGCGTGACTTCTATGCATCTGTGTAGAACTCCGCGCAGGAGTATTTGTACTGGAGTTCCCGGAAATGCATTTGTATTTCAATCTCTGGAGCATGCTTTGTGACTTGCACGAATGATATATCGCATTGTATGAGCTGCCACTCCCAAGGAGGTAGCAGCTTAGCTGGATGCATTAGGCGAAGCTCGAGGAGTGGAACATGCATTTCTTCACTAAGCTCCCTCACAAGCAGCGAGAAAGGCTGTCTTACGGAGGGACGACTGCGAAAGAGTGTAGCATATGTCATGTCGTTAACGGTATTAAAACAGGGATGTTGAGGATTTGAGTGGAATTTCAGAAAATATGTTTGGCTGATGTATGTTCTCTGCAGATGAAGTGACCACTCATTTGATTCTGCATATAAACTTTCAATGGGACTTGTTCTGAAAGCTCCAGTGGCCAGTCGGATTCCTAGATGGTGGACCAGATCTAGCATCTTTAGCGCGCTCGGGGCTGCAGAGTGATAGATCACGGCACCGTAGTCCAAGCGTGATCGAATGAGGCTCTTGTAAAGATTCATTAAACATTTCCTGTCGCTGCCCCATGTTGTGTGGGATAATACTTTAAGTAAGTTCATGGTTTTAAGCATTTGACTTTGAGGTACTTTATGTGTGAAATAAAAGTTATTTTAGAATCAAGTATGATGCCTAAGAACTTGTGTTCTTTGTTCACAGGAATTCGCTGACCATACATTTCGATACTGGCCGGTTCTGCAATGAGCCCTCTCTTTCTTGTGAAAAGCACACAAGAACTTTTGTTTGGGTTCACTTTAAATCCGTTTTGTTCTGCCCATTTGGATACTTTGTTCAAGCCCTGTTGTACTTGCCTCTCACATACTGTAAGATTGCAGGATTTGAAACCCATCTGTATGTCGTCTACGTAAACAGAATAAAAAATGGCTGGCGGTAATGAAGCACGAAGGGTGTTCATTTTCACGATGAAGAGCGTGCAGCTAAGTACACCTCCTTGAGGTACACCAGTTTCCTGTATAAAAGGCCGCGACAGTACATTGCCGACTTTCACGCTGAATGTACGGTTGGACAAATAGCTTTCCATTAGGACGAGCATATTGCCACGGATGCCAATTCCCGACAAGTCTCTCAAGATTCCATAGCGCCACGTAGTGTCGTACGCCTTCTCCATATTGAGTAATACGGATAGGAAATATAGTTTATGTAGAAAGGCGTCGCGAATGTTTCCCTCAATGCGCACAAGGTGATCGGTTGTGGACCGCCCTTCTCTGAAGCCACACTGAAAGGGATCGAGCATATTGTTGAGTTCAAGGAAATGTACAAGTCTGCGGTTAACCATTTTTTCTAAAAGCTTACACAGACAGCAGAAGCTTGATGTGGGCGAGTTGTTTGAGCATACTTGATGAAAAAAGAGCGCTACGAAGATGAGGACGAAAGAACAACATGTACGAAAGAACAACAGCGCCTTGTCTGTCGTACATGTTGTTCTTTCGTCCTCGTCTTCGTAGCGCTCTTTTTTCATCAAGCTTACACAGACAATTTGTAAGAGCTATTGCACGGTAACTTGCCGCCAAGGAAGGGTCTTTACCCTGCTGAAGAACAGGGACCACATTCGCTTCTTTCCATGTAGATGGGAGGTATCCCGTAGCCCAAATAGCGTTGAAAAGTGTGAGTAGTGTAAGTTTAGTGTCAGTATGTAAGTTTCTGATCATGTCATACATCACTCTATCAGGTCCCGGTGCAGTGCTTTTGCATGTGTTCAAGGCAGCTCTCAATTCAGCAATACTGAAAGGCCGGTTATAAGGTTCATTCTGTCTTGATTTTCGTATTATTGGCTTACATTCTTCTATTTGTTTGTATTTCAAAAAGGATTGCGAATAATGCTTTGAACTCGACACGCTCTCAAAGTGTTCCCCAAGTGAGTCTGCCTGATCTTTCAGTGTTTCACCTTGTGTGTTTACCAAAGGAAGTGAATATGTTTGTCGCCCTTTTATCCTATTAACCCTGTTCCAGACTTTGGCCTCATCTGTATACGAGTTGATACCGGATAGAAACTTCTGCCAACTCTCTCTTCTAGCCTGTCGGCGTGTTCGCCTACCTTGCGATTTCACTTTATTAAAGTTAAACAGATTCTCCGCAGTGGGAGAGGCGCGTAGCAACCCCCACGCTTTGTTCTGATTCTTAGGAGCGATCCTACAGTCGTCGTTCCACCACGGGACACGCCGTTTGCGTGCCAAGCCATTTACTTGTGATGTACATTTAGTTGCGGCATCTATTATGAAGGCTGTAAAATATTCCACAGCAGCATCTATTCCTAACGAGGACATGTCATCCTTTGAAATACTACTGAGAGTTCGGAATTTCTCCCAGTCAGCTGTATCAATCTTCCACTTAAGAGCATGTGGTGGATATTCGTTTTCGTAAAGTGTTCGTAGCAGTATGGGGAAGTGGTCGCTTCCGTAAGGATTGTTTGTAACTTTCCATTCGAGTTCAGGCAGAATAGAAGGAGAAACTATGCTGAGATCAATTGAAGAAAAAGTTTTGTTGGCAAGACAGTAATATGTTGGTTCTTATTCAGAATGCACGCACCAGAAGAGAAAAGGAATTGTTCAACAAGTCGTCCTCGCGCATCTATACGAGGGTCGCCCCACAGGTAGTTGTGTGCATTGAAATCGCCAAGAACAATATAAGGTTCTGGCAATTCATCTATAAAGGTCTGATATTCATGTTTGCTAAGGTTGTAATGGGGGGGGGGGGGGGTATATAAAGCGAGCAAATAGTTCTGTAGCAACAGAACTCGAACCGCCACTGCTTCAAGGGCCGTTCGTAGCTGTAAATGTTGACACGCTATGTTCTTTTGAATTACAATTGCAACACCGCCCGATGATGCGATTGCATCATCGCGATCTTTGCGAAAAGTAACATGCTGTCGGAGAAAGTTTGTGTGTTGTGGTTTTAGCTGTGTTTCCTGTAGGCACAGTACTTTTGGATTGTGTTTGTGGATGAGTTCTTGCACATCATCGAGGTCCCTAAGAAGACCTCTGACATTCCATGGAGTAATTTGTGTGTCCATTTTAAAAGCAAATTGGTGCTGTGTGTACGGAAACGGGAGTGATGCCTTAGACTACAGAGCTCTTTCGAGGCCCTGTAACCGGGGTTCTGCCCTTTATGGAGCGTTCGAGGGAGTCTCGCCGCTCCTTAGGCGTTTGGTGCGCCTTGAGGACAGGTGTAGTGTCCATTGCCTCTTGTGAGGCGCAGGACACGTGCTCTTGCGAGCGAGAAGTTACAAGAGAGAGTCCTGCCTTGAAGGGCAAGATCCCTGCGCCCACCAGCCCAGAGGTCGATGGGGCACCCTGCGGGATTTAGCTGCGCCGGCTGTTGCCAGCGCTGGAAGGGGCCGGGGAGGTTGAGGCAGCCTCGGCTGCGCCCTCCTTCGAGGTCGATGGTCCCCTCTGCTGTGTTGACGGAGCAGCGCTAGCTGCAACCGCCGCGGGGGCAGATGGCGTAACTGCCGACTCACTGCCTGTGGGTCGGACAGCCGCCGGAGGCCGTTGTGACGCGGCCCCCTTACGCGCCACATCGGCAAAGCTGCTCTTAGTCAGGTATGACACCCGCCTACGTGCCTCTTTGAAAGATATGTTTTCTTTGACTTTGATTGTCACAATCTCCTTTTCCAGGACGGGCAGGACCGCGAGTATGCGGCATGCTCGCCATCACAGTTGACACAATGTGGAGTGTTCTGGCATGTTTCGGAGGAATGTTCATTGTCACTGCACTTGGCACATGTCAGCCGGCCTCGACAGTTCTGTGAACTGTGGCCGAACCTTTGGCACTGAAAGCATCTAAGAGGATTGGGCACGTATGGCCTAACACGAAGTTTGATATAACCGGCCTCGATGGACTCGGGGAGGACACTTGAACCGAAAGTGAGTATCAGGTGTTTCGTCTTGATCTCTTTACCATCTCGCCTCATCTTAATTCGCTTAACATTTATGACATTCTGTTCACTGAAGCCCTCCAAGATTTCAGCTTCAGTGAACTCTAGCATGTCATCGTCCGAGACAACGCCGCGGGTGGTGTTCATGGTACGGTGCGGGGTTACTGTTACTTGGGTCTCCCCAAATGACACAAGTTTCGGCAGTTTCTCGTACTGCTTCTTATCGTGGAGCTGCAAGAGAAGATCACCACTTGTCATTCTCGACGCCTTATATCCTGTTCCAAAAACTTCAATTAAAGACTTCGAAACAAGGAACGGTGAAATGTTACGCATTAGTTTGTCTGGCTTTTCTGAGTGAATCACATGGTATCTAGGAAAGTTCTGGACTTGTCGTCCGAAAAACTGAAAGAGATCTTCGGTGCGCCTTCGTTTCTGAGGGCGATCAGGTAGTTTAGGAAAAGCGTTTTCCATAAGTATAGTTGGGTTTTCGGCCGCGATGCCGACCACCCACCATGGAGCCCTACAGGGGGACGTGACAGAAGTTCCTGCAAGGGAAACCCTGCCAACGCCAGCCGTACATCGCTGCTATAACCAAATACAGCATAACCAAGGCTGGCTAGCTACACAAGGTTAACCCTTGCCGCCGGGAAACTAGGAAGTGAGGAGAAGTGATGAGAAGACAGGAAAGATGAAAAAGGCGAGAGAGAAAGACGAAGATTGGAGAGGAGGACAGGAAAAGGCGACTGCCGATTTCCCCCGGGTGGGTCAGTCCGGGGGTGCCGTCTACGTGAAGCAGAGGCCAAAGAGGTGTGTTGCCTCCGCCGGGGGGCCTTAAAGGTCCGAACACCCGGCATCGGCTCAACCTCCAGGATCCCCCTTTCCCCGGACACGGCTAAGCCGCGCACGGGTACACGCGGGAGGGTCCAACCCTCGCGTGCTCGGGTACGTGGTGTCGCAACACACCAAACGCCTGTTGACGCAGACGCCCCTGCGGGGCAAATAAAAGAAGCCCGCAACTTTAGGTCTGCTGTGAGAAAATACTTTGTTGAAAAATACTGTCGATAAAAGTACACTTTTTTATATTTACATTCCTGTGGGAGTTGTACATGTTAATTGCTCAAGTTGTGCATGTCAATTTCATTGTTATGTATTATGTATGTTTTGTTGCTCGCGCGCGTTAAGGATAAAAGAACACTGAGTTATATTTACCTTCGTGTCTAAGTTATCTATGTTAATATTACTATTACGTATTATGTCTGCTGCTTTTGTTTGCTCGCGTGCTGCGTTTTATATTGCCACGACAAACTTGGTGACATTCAAGTTGCGCGCCCTTTGCATTGGGCACTGTGCACGCCGTACAGTGGTGTTGTTCAGCAACAACAGGCAGCGATCGTCGTGGCACGGGCAGCCAGTTGGACCCGGCTCGCATGCGCCAAGCGCACGAGGTGTCACGCGAAGAGAAGAGGAAGACGGTTCGAGCTCAGTTTGAGAACGCGACTGCCGCGGATAGTGAGGATAGTGAGGATAGTGAGGATAGTGAGCCAATAGTGAGGATCCGGTGTCAGATCTACCGCGGAGTCCACCAATTGGAATATCGACCGCGCAGACATCCACAATAAACGAGCCATCTAAGCCATCAACTTCTAAGAAAATCGATCAGATCTGTCTTTCTGACACAGACGGGATGGAAAATCAAGATGTAGATATGGACCCCCGATCTCTTAAACGAACAAGGTCACCGACACAGAAAAAACCTAGCTCTCCCACCAAGTCCAAGGCAAAGAAGTACGATAGAGAGATTCCTACGAATAAGGACTTTTTAAAAGAGAGCGTTTTAGACCAAGCAGTTTCTACTGCTCGGATTTATTCACCATAGGAACTTTAACAGTAATTCAGTGGAACTGTCGTTCCATACTTTCCGCTGCAACAGATTTGTTATATCTTATTTCTAAATATTCTCCAGATATTATTATTTTACAGGAAACTTGGCTTGTTGCAGGTCAGGCTTTTCATCTAAAAAATTTCCGATGTTTTCGATTGGATCGCCTATCCCGAGGCGGTGGTTTAGTTTTGTTTATCTCATCAAAAATCTGTCATAGAGCTACTATAACATACCAGATAATGTCCCCAGACTGTGAAATCTTAGCACTGGATATAATACTCCCTGGTTGCACACCTTTTTCTATAATTAACACGTACTTCCCCGCTGGAAGTACCGGCCTTGTCTCTTAGTTTCTTCTAGTTCTTCTAGTTTCTTCTTCCTAGTTTCTTCTTCACTGCTTTTAGGCTTCCTCCGTTCCTGAGAGCATGTTCAATTATATCCATGTCATACTTCCTTATGTCAGCTGTCTTACGCTTGTTAATTAACCTCGGAAGTTCTGCCATTTCTATTCTAGCTGTAGGGTTAGAGGCTTTCATACATTGGCGTTTCTTGATCAGATCTTTTGTCTCCTGCGATAGCTTACCGGTATCCTGTCTAATGAGGTTACCACCGACATATATTGCACACTCCTTAATGATGCCCATAATATTGTCGTTCATTGCTTCAACACTAAGGTCCTCTTACTGAGTTAAAGCCGAATACCTGTTATGTAGCATGATCCGCAATTCCTCTATTTTCCCTCTTACCGCTAACTAATTGATCGGCTTCTTATGTACCAGTCTCTGCCGTTCCGTCCTCAAGTCTAGGCTAATTCGACATCTTA
Organism: Dermacentor andersoni; assembly: GCF_023375885.2. Taxonomy (NCBI): domain Eukaryota; kingdom Metazoa; phylum Arthropoda; class Arachnida; order Ixodida; family Ixodidae; genus Dermacentor; species Dermacentor andersoni. The sequence goes on from NC_092814.1 coordinate 307,332,918, forward strand.
CCATCCTATAGCCACTGCAGCGCACCTTGCCGAGCACGTCCACATCTTGTATGACGCCAGGGTTAGCGCAGAGTATGAAGTCCATTTCATTTCTAGTCTGTATATGTGCATGGTGTTCACTGTGGAAATTCAAAACAGCATTGAAGTGAGAAAATACGGATGAGGCAGCCGCCGCTGGTACTTGTATAGTGCGCTCGTTGTCCTATTGTCAGGATTTGGCGAAATAAAGCAAAGTATGAATTGAAATCCGTGCACATCCGCGCCAACAATGATGCAGTAAGCTATTAGCCACAATAAAATTTTAATTGAAAAGGTCCAGGCAAGTCAAAAGAAACCTCAAACGGTGTGGGTGACAAAACTCTGGCAATAACAAGCTAGGGAGGGGGGGGGGGGCTCAGCCTCCCCCTCTCCGGAAAACTCTGGAGGGGGCTCGGGCCACGGAGCCCCCTCGAAGTCGGCGCCTACGGTCTGGAGAACCCAAACTGCAGAAAAGGTAGAGCACGTAGCCTCAATTTAAAAAAAAAAACAGTGCGCAAACACGCAAGAGATCGCGATACCCAATGAAATACAGCAAATGAGGTCAGCTATCACTTCCGGGGTAATGCTTTGTCGCATGGCGGCAGCCACTGCGAAGGACGCTTCTACATTTTTTTTTTTCTTTTTATGTGTTATGTGCTATGTGTTTTTAGGAACTGTGTTCTTGTTCAAACGCGACATACGGGACAAGACAGTAGAGTACACGAGTCTGAGGAATCTCGCACTGTTAACTAGCTCATTTCTCTTTGTCCAAACGTTTGCTTGAAGGCGAGGCTTTCCTTGTTCGTCCAAATTTGATCCCTTCAAGCATGGCCTCTGGGATCTCGCGTGCACGTCTTGCACGCCACGCTTGAAGTTCCAACCTTCATGTGAACCCTCTGCGTCGTTTATGACGCCATGGACTAGCCTTCTTGGTGCTTGTTAAAGGAAAGCTATAGTATCATCCTGCGGTTTGAAGCTATCTATAATCGTTCTATCCGCTATCGACTGCCCAGGCCCACACAAACGTCATAACCATGCGCTCACATAACTCGCAGAAATCATGCCACAATATATATTACTAAAACATCGCACGAGAATTTACTGGTGCATTAACGGTGTCTCCACAGCGATATTGGCATTCTCCGTATGCGCATTTAATTTTTATTTTCTAGCGTACTTTTCTTTGACGCATGGCGCAGGCTCCATTCCGGTCACTAAAGGGATGCACGTGTGAGCGTGACGTAGCATTCCTGACGGAAAAGTACCCAACCTAGAATGTTAAAGGAGGTATAAACAAGATAGATGGATATTGTGGTTGGGGGACAAGATAAGAAGGGTGCTAGAGGATTTTAGAGTTTGGGCTGACAAATTTCACTCGTCGTTTTAGAGTTCCCTCACTGTGCTGCAAAAGCTGTAAAATAGCTCTGAAGCTGTATTAAAAGAATAAACCAATTTATGCCCAGACTAACTCTTATCTGCTATCTTGCAGTACCTTTGTAGCGCGCTGCCGGAAATCAAATCGAAACCGCGACATTGAGTCACTCAGCAGTCACTGTGTCAGCGGGGCGCTTACTCCGGGAAGACCTCGATGTCGTTACAGCTGATGACATTTGCATATTAGTCACATTACCGGAAAATCTTTGCGTGCTTGTGACGTCACAGAGGGGTCCTCCCAATCGTAACGCATATTACCGGTTTCTTGGGGTTGTGTTTAATGAGATTCCGTGGGTTTGATCCCCACTTAACGTCACTTTCACTACCCGATAAGTACGGGTATGAATTTCTGCGCACTGAATTATGCATTGTAATTGGCATTTATCAATATCTGAGCAAGTTCAAGTGCAACATTTTGGTTCGACTCTTCAAAACCTGGCAGCGCAGTTTGAAGCTTCCTTGCGAAATACGAAGGTGGTCGTGGTAAAGGCGACTTCGCTTCGATGGCATTCCCCACGGCCATCATTTCCGTCAAAGAAAGTGCGTTCATTTCCCAAGGGAAGTGTGGAGGTGAATCCCGCGGTTGATGAATACATTATAGGAACTCCATGATTATGATAGCCTGAAGAAATCCGGTTTCCCATCGTTCGCCACACAAATCTGCAGCACCCACGGCTGAGACAAGTTAATTGCCTGGAATATCTACAGCATAATCTACCCAGAGCAAATGGTGTGCGTTAAAGTCACCACGCGGATTGCTCTAAAGGATAGGGGCAACGAATGCATAGGCCCTTTGCATTCAAGGTCCTTATTCAAGACTGCGCAATGCGCTTACGCCCTCTGTGCCTTCCGAGGTTATATCGGTGACATGGACCATTTCATTTGGCTATGCCCGCAGATCGACACAGAAAGAGAAGCGATGGTCGACAGCCTGCAAAAGAATGGTCGTTCGCACAGGATCGTTGAAGACATCGTTTCCTCGGAAGGCTCGCGGCAATCGGGAAGACGATGCAACGATTGCCTATAGCCTTCATGCGCGACGCGGGGCTTTTCAACACTTGGTGACACACATAGTGACACTCATAGAAGGCTCAGGGGGAACGATTGCCGGCTATGTTTAACAGGCTAGCCCAGCCTGATGCAATACCGCTACCCCCACCGCCACCTCCACCTACATTAGGGAGCTATAAGCCAGTTGATGAAACTTACACTTACGAAGCTAAAGTATGAGGTGCAACGTTCTGCACCTGTGCAGTTAGTAGGGACGCCATAGGTGGGAGGGCTTCCGAGCAAAGCGGGCCTAAACCTGACAAACGGGAGCATGTTCACATTTCGCCCCCATACATGTGCGGCCCGGAATCGAACCCGGGACCTCGCGCTCAGCAGCCGAACGCGCCAAAGCTACAGAGTCGCCGAGGCGGGTACTTGCGCGTGAGAGACTGCTCTCTGTCCGTCGACGAGAACCCAGTAGAACAGCCGAGAGTCAGGCAAGGCCCGGATTTATAAGCGCGTACTCTTCGAAGCGAATACAAAAGCTATGTCATCTGAATCACTGCGGAAGAGTGTATAGCTGGCCAGTGCGGTCGTCCCAAGGAGTTGGGTTCGCGCTTCAGTATCTGCAATGACCAAATTCTTTACAGGGACGCCCAAGTCTAGACGTATAAAGCCTTCTTTGAAGATTCTGTTGCCGTGTATTTCGAAGTAATAGGTTTCTTATTACAAGAGGACAATTAAAGTCAAAATTCCGGTTATTGAATTTCGCGCCGAATCCCCAACGCGGGTTCGTCACTGTGACGTCACGGATTTCGAAGTATTTTTTCGTATTTAGGCCGCGTTGGCACAGCAAAAGCTCCCGAAACTCGCAATATTCAATATGTGGGTCCTTTTCGAACACAATTCAGTCTGGCCTTATCGCTAAAGAATTAACTAGGCCCTTGAAGGCGCTGCCAAAATGCATGACGTCACAGCGAGCTGGTTTGGTGACTTCAAGGTGGCATCGCCACCCGTCTTGTGTTGTTGCGCTTTTTCTGAGCGTCTTATCGGGGTGAGAGTGGTGTTTGCGAAATTGCGGACGGGTGATTTACTGATACAGAAGAACTCGCTTTTCTCTTAAGTGGCCCATGAAGCGGAATTACTGTCGCAGGGCGTTTTCGGCGCGACAGACACGGGAATGCACGATGCTATCGATCATCCGCTCTTGGTCTTTTCCATCGTGCATTTCAGGCGGAGAAGAAATCGGCTTTATTGTAGAATTCGTGGTTCGTACACTTTTACACAGTGCTGTAGGCAACGGTATGGTGACGCAATGCAGGGCATGTTTCTCGTACAGCTTGAAAAACAGACCCCACCGCGATTCCGCCAGTGTTGTTCGCGCATGGGTGAAATAAAGGAGACGCAACCGTTCCTCAGCTGGCGATGACGATTTCTATGGGCATCCCCTTCGAGACGAGGCGGCAACATTTAGTCACCTAGCGCACTTGAACTAATCAGAAGCTAATGAGGCCGGAACAACAAATTTCGCAGTCATCACGCGCATAGGCCGCGACAACACTCCACAGCCACCGCCCGCGCTACCACTGAAGCTATCTCATAGTCACCACTGCGTTAAGAAAACGGGACACAGAAGCCCAGTAAAAAAAAAAAAGAAGCAAGAAAATCGTAATAAAGCAAACACTTTTTTGAATGCACGGCGCCCACAACGACGTAGAGAAAGCGGCGATACGCTAAAACCACAGACGAAAGAGCTCAAAACATACACCGAAACCCACAGCTTCGATTACTCGGGTGCAGGGAGAGCCGGACGGTTCGCCAATGCGCGGGTGCATGCATGCAGTCACCCGAACCACTTGAACTTACTATTGTCGCGTTCCATTGGACGAACGAGAGTGCTCAAAAGTGTTCCCAAAGTGTTCTCAATGGTAGCTACGGTTCCAATGGGCGAAACTCGTGATCTTCAACAAAGCACTATGCAATAAATAATTAAAGAAACAATATTAATATTGTTACGTAGGAAGACGCAGACGAAAAGCTATGTACAAATATATTTACAAGGAAAATACGCTGCGCTTGGCCAAGAGGCAACAGCCCGCGCTAGCTTCTAATCGTCGTCGTCGTCTTCACACTGCTGGCCTTTCGTGATCGCGCATATTGTGCCGTAGCACTACCCCCGGCTGCAAAAGCGCCGTCCCGGAGCGACTAAAGATCGGACTCGGAAGCAGTGTAGTAGGCCTTGAGCCTACTGACGTGTACGACATCACTAGATGCCACAGGAGAGGACGAGGTTGAGGCCACAGGAGCAATTTCGTAAGTCACAGGCGTCACCTGGCGCAGCACGCGGTAGGGCCCTGTGTATCGCGAAAGGAGCTTCTCTGAAAGTCCGACGTGACGAGAGGGCGACCACAGGAGCACGAGCGCACCAGGTGAAAACTGTACGTCACGATGGCGGGCGTTGTACTGACACTGCTGAGTGGTCTGTGAGGCCGTCAGTCGAGCACGGGCAAGCTGGCGTGCATGGTCAGCGAGGGCGATGGCGTCGCGCGCATACTCGCTTGTTGAGACCGCAGCAGGAGGAAGTGCCGTGTCTAGGGGCAAGGTAGGTTCGCGACCGTACAGTAGATAAAAGGGAGAAAATCCGGCGGTGTCGTGCCGGGAAGAATTGTACGCAAATGTTACGTAAGGAAGGGCAATGTCCCAGTCGTGGTGGTCCTTGGAAACGTACTTGGCCAGCATATCGGTAAGAGTACGGTTTAACCGCTCTGTCAGGCCATTGGTTTGAGGATGGTATGAAGTAGTCAGTTTGTGTTGAATGGAGCAGGAACGCACAATGTCAGCGATAACTTTCGAGAGGAAGTTTCGACCACGGTCAGTAAGCAGCTGTCGCGGGGCGCCATGAAGCAAGATAATGTCACGCAAGAGAAAGTCCGCGACGTCAGTGGCGCAGCTGGTAGGGAGAGCCCGAGTGATAGCGTATCGGGTGGCGTAATCAGTCGCGACGGCTACCCATTTGTTCCCAGAAGATGACGTGGGAAAGGGACCGAGCAGGTCTAAACCAACACGAAAGAACGGTTCCACAGGGACGGTGATCGGCTGGAGATGACCGGCAGGTAGCACCTGAGGTGTCTTCCGACGCTGGCAGGGATCACAGGCAGCAACATAGCGTCGAACGGAGCGAGCGAGACCAGGCCAATAGAAGCGGCGGCGGACGCGGTCGTACGTGCGGGTTACCCCAAGATGTCCTGAAGTGGGTGCGTCATGCATCTCAAAGAGCACAGTCTGTCGTAGCTGTTTTGGCACGACAAGAAGAAGGTCAGAGCCGTCAGGGAGGAAGTTCCTTCGATACAGAATGCCACCCTGGAGGACATATCGGCGAACGGATGCGTCGGTAGGTGTAGAGCGCAGACGCTCGATAAGTGCTCGCAGTGATAGGTCGCGGTACTGCTCATCGGCGATGTTACCGAAGGCAGAGACAGAGAAAATGCCGTTGGCGCTACTACTGTCGGCGTCGTCAGGCTCGTCGACCGGGTAGCGAGACAGGCAGTCAGCGTCCTTGTGTAGTCGGCCAGATTTATAGGTGACAGTATACGAATATTCTTGGAGGCGTAAGGCCCAGCGACCAAGTCTTCCTGTAGGATCTTTCAGTGAGCATAACCAGCAAAGCGCGTGATGGTCTGTGACAACGGAAAAGGATCGGCCATACAAGTATGGGCGGAATTTCGCAACCGCCCAAACTAGGGCCAGACACTCACGCTCAGTGATAGAATAGTTGCGCTCCGCGGGTGAGAGGAGCCTGCTGGCGTAAGCGATAACACGGTCGTGGCCACGCTGGCGTTGTGCCAGTACTGCTCCAATTCCGTGACCGCTGGCATCAGTACGGACTTCGGTAGGCGCAGAAGGATCGAAATGGGCCAAAATGGGAGGCGTTGTGAGAATGTCGATTAGATGAGAGAATGCAGAGGCCTCGTTATCGCCCCACTGGAAAGGAGCGTCTTTTTTCAAAAGGTCGGTTAGTGGTCGTGCTATGGCGGCGAAATTTCTCACGAAACGGCGGAAGTACGAACAAAGGCCGATGAAGCTGCGCACATCCTTGACACACTTCGGAACAGGGAAGTGCGTAACAGCATGGATCTTGCCTGGGTCCGGTTGCACTCCGTTCGCGTCAACGAGATGTCCAAGGACGGTAATCTGGCGACGGCCGAATTGGCACTTCGATGCGTTGAGTTGCAGACCGGCTCGCCGAAAAACGTCCAGGACTGCCGAGAGGCGCTCGAGGTGCGTAGCGAACGTTGGGGAGAATACGATAACGTCGTCCAAGTAGCACAGGCACGTGGACCACTTGAAACCGTGAAGAAGGGAGTCCATCATGCGTTCAAAAGTGGCAGGGGCGTTACATAGACCGAACGGCATCACTTTGAATTGATAAAGACCGTCGGGTGTGACAAAAGCAGTCTTCTCGCGGTCGAGATCGTCCACGGCAATCTGCCAGTAGCCGGAGCGAAGGTCAATAGAAGAGAAATAGCGAGCACCGTGGAGGCAGTCAAGGGCGTCATCAATCCGAGGTAGGGGATACACGTCCTTTTTGGTAACCCTGTTAAGGTGCCGATAATCCACGCAAAAGCGCCATGAGCCATCCTTCTTTTTGACCAGTACTACAGGTGACGCCCATGGACTATATGATGGTTCAATAATGTTCTTGGCAAGCATTTTGCGAACTTCTGCGTGAATAACTTGACGCTCAGCTGGTGACACTCGATACGGGCGGCGATGAATAGGAGGGGCATCGCCGGTATTAATGCGATGTTTGACAGCTGTAGTTTGGGCTAAAGGACGATCGTTAAAGTCAAAAATATCGTGGTAGGTAAGAAGATGCGGGACGGGGCGATATCGAAGAAGCCGGGCGGGTATTAGGGCGATGGGCCGAGCAGATGGTGTGAAGACCCATGTTTTCAAACTCCTGGTGGACAACTGCCTGGATCAGTGAGACCGTGACTGCAGATGTGTTGGTGGGACTGGAGTCGAAGGCAGCCGGATATTGTAGCAATATTGGCCGACGTCCGGATTCCAACACAGTACCTCTAGCACGGAATGCCGATCTCAAAACCATTTTCGTATAAACAAACAGTACGTACGCAAGCATGAGACTGCTGAAGCTGTACTTACAAAAAGAAACAGCAAACATTTTTTTTTTTTGTCAATACAGCACCCTTATTGTTTTTGCACGCTTTCAAAAAATATATCCTAACCCCACACACATGTCCCTCTACGAAGGGGAAGAAGAAGAAGCTCGAAGCGGGCAGACGTGCTTTGCATCGGCTCCGTGATTTCAAATTTTCCAACCGTCCAAAATCTTGATGATGATGATGATGTGTGGTGTTTTGTGGCGCAAGGGCCAGGTTTGGCCAAAGAGCGCCATGACAAGTGGTACTGTTAATGTATTAACCGTCCAAAATCTTCTGGTACCACTGGGATCAGCGGAACATATTTCTAAACATCAAGGGGATTCTACGGAACCGAACTTCGGTGAGCCGCAGTTTTAAGACCAACGAGAGCCCTATTCGTTCGGCCACGCCGACGGTAGGGTTAGCCCTAACACCGAACGCTGGCGCGCGGGAGCCTAGAGATCCGCAAGCAGCCACCGTTTCTACGGTGAGCTGTGGGGGCGACCCAGCCCGGAACGCTACGATCGCGGGAAACCCAGGCACCATTGCCCACCAACCCACCGACACCGAAACCATGGAAGTCGTATCCGAGAGTCACCCGAGACCCCTGCCTGACGAGGCCTTGCCTGGGCCGTCTCCCGTCCTCTCGGAGCAGCTCCACAATCAAGAATCTCAGTGGCAAACGGTCGTTTCCCTTCATCGGAAACGCCGTCTTCAAAAACAACAATCCACTGGTGAGCAAGACCCAGTCGGGCAAACCCCGCCATCGAAAGCCACACCGTTAGGGCTAGCTCTAACCCAGGCGCCAGCCGCCGCCGCGAAAGCCACGTCGCAAGCTACCTGCGAAGAGCGCGGAGCCAGAACACCTATTTCTGAAGACGCGGCTGCAAGGAGCAGGCCTCGCCGACGCGCGCCTCCACTCCCGCGCACTGACATGAAAATCATTATCCGCCCGACCCCCGGCCTCATAGTTCGAAAACTACAGACCCACCAGGTGGCCAAGGCGATCGTCCAAGCCACCGGAGGTGCGCCGACCTGCAAGGGGGATGATTTCATCGTCCGCCTGCGACATGGCTCGAACATCATCATCGTGAGCACCCCTCACGAGGCCACGGCGGCCACCCTCATGAAAATTATAAGCCTTACGTTTCACGGACGATCACACCCTGTGAAGGTGTATCTATCAACACCCGAGGGCCTGCTCAAAGGTGTCGTACACGGCATCGACGCAGGCACCGGCGAAGAAGAGCTTATGGCGAATCTTCGGGTCCGCACACAGGGAGTCCGCATCGTGCGGGCCCGTATGCTGGGACAACCCCAGACAGCCCTACCCCACTTCTAGGGACCCCAGGTGCCTAGATTTGTGCATTACTACGGAGGGGAGATGCCTTGCCGAGACTACCAGCCGACAAGGCAGTTCTGCTCCATCTGTAGAATCACCGGACACCGACCAGACGTCTGCCCCAACCCAACGGTTCGTGCGTGCAACGTTTGCAACCACATTAACCCAGACGCCGGACACACTTGTGTTCCGAAGTGCGCCCTATGCGGAGGGGCCCATCTCACAGCCGCAGCAGAGTGCGGCAACATGCTCAAGCGCATTCTACCCAGATGGAAGTCTACCTCCACCACCACACCCAAAACCCAACGACAGCCTCGCCCGGTCACTCAGTCGCCCAAGGCGGCTGACCTTCGCCCGCGATGGTTCAGCTCCGAGCAGGAAGACTCCGACTACTCGGAGTCTCCGAGCATCTACGGATCCCGATCCGGTTCCAACCCAAGGTCCAGGTCCCGCTCCTGCTCTCGCCCCCGGTCTCACTTTCGGTCACCCAGACGGCGATCTCGGTCGATGCCCAAACAAGGACAGCAGGCAGCACCAGCCACCGCGGCACTCAAAGACAAGGGGCCCCAGCAACACCACCGAAAGAACAAGGAAGCCTCACTCAAGAGGACTACCACCAAAGAACACGAGGTAAGCTGGGCGGCAGTAGCCTCCCCCTCGTATAAAAAACCACAGACACCACCATCTGTTAAATTGGAACAGGAACTCGCCACCATGCGCGCACAGATACAAACACTCACACAAGAAAACAGACAACTCAAACAACAAGTGATACAGCTCACACAAATACCACAAGAGATGGCTCCGCACAAGGACATCATTGACCTACAAACCCATGTCGATGCCATCCGCACCCAGATGCAAGCCTTCATGGACGCTACACGCGCCCAGTTGGAACAAATAACACAGACTGCAATACAACGCATAGATGCAGCAATAAAACACATGGAATCCACTGTAGATAGCAAGCTTAGGAACCAGCCTCACTCCATAAAACTACGAAAGACGCTACGACAGAACCTTTACAAGGCCACACCTGTAGCAGCACCGAACCAAATCGTAACATCACCGACCACAACGTCCAACAATGCCTAGACGATACAGGCAAGACAAAGAAAACTTAGAAATTTGGCAATGGAACTGCCGTGGGTACCGGAGGAAGCAAGGGCTGCTGACACAATTGATCGCCCATTCCTCAAAGCCACCGGGGGTCATAGCCCTACAAGAGCCCGGTACCCGACCAACACTTCATGGCTACGAAGAATACCACACAAGTCAAGACGACAAGTGGAAGGTAGCCACACTAGTAGACAGAAACATCACAACCATACAACAAAAACCCATAGACGACGTGGACATACTACATGTACTTCTCGAAATAATATACAAAGGCAATCAGAAACAGAGCGCCTTCATCCTCAACATTTATTGCTCCCCCAGCCAAAGGCGGGCAAACATAGGAAAACTCTTTGGGGACACCCTCCGCCTCGCTAAAGACAGTCCCCTGGTATCATAGGCGACTTCAACGCTCAGAACACGCTATGGGGGTACCAGAGGCAGGATTGGAAGGGTCTCCAGCTACAAACATTAATTGAACAATGTCACCTCACACTCATCACAGACCCGAACATACCGACGAGGGAAGGGAACAGCGTAACACGCGACACCACTCCCGACCTCGCCTTCATCACTCAAACCACGCGAGCCGAATGGCTCAACACACTCGAAAACCTAGGCAGCGATCACTACATACTAAACATAATACTACAGACTGGACGCCTACGCAGGCAGATCGGCACAGCTAAACTCACTGACTGGCGAAAAATCAGGGAAGCCCAAGAACAGGATGCCGACACAATCACGAACCTGGAAGACTAGTGCGACAATCTCCGTCGGCATAAACAACGCCACACAAAGGAAATCGCCAGAACGGAAGAGACCCCAGAGGTGGATCCCCACTTACTACACCTGTGGGATGGTAAAGGGGGCCTTACCCGCCGCTGGAAAAAACAGAAATATAACAGGAAACTGAAGACGCGCATAGCACAAATAACAGCGGAAGCAGAAGAATATGCCATGCAACTCGCCTCAGCGAACTGGTATAGATTCTGTGACTCCTTCGGTGGCACGCTGGACACGGCCAAAACGTGGCACATCCTCAAAGCCATCCTGGACCCCACCAAAACCAAAGTAGAAGGACACAGGGCTCTGGAACGGTTACTACACACCTACCCAGGGAGCGAACAAGACCTCATCGATGCCATCAAGACCAAGTGCTATGGAGATCCCACTCCTATACAACCATGTAGAACACCCTACACAGGACAACCCAACCCACTAATGGACGAACCTATCACCGAAAACGAATTGAGAGCAGTCATCGCAGCCACCACCCGTAACACAGCGGCGGGCACGGACCAGATCCCGAATTCGATGATCAGAAACCTGAGCGACAAGTCTATCTCCGCGCTCACGGCCTTTCTCAACCAACACTGGGAACAAGGTACGGTACCGGCAATGTGGAAACACGCACGAATAATCATGATCCCTAAACCGGGAAAGAAATTGGCAATTGAAAACCTCAGACCCATATCGCTCACGTCCTGCCTCGGCAAGGTGTACGAAAAAATTATAAACACGAGACTACAGAGACACTTGGAAGATAACGAACACCTGCCGGACACCATGTTCGGTTTCCGCGCAGGCCTGTCCACACAAGATGTGCTACTTCAAATCAAGGAAGAAGTCCTCAGTAATGTCTCCCGCAGCGGCGAACACGTCATCCTAGCAATCGACATCAAAGGGGCTTTCGACAACGTCAGCCACCAAGGAATCCTAGAAGGGCTGGCCAACACCAACTGCGGCGAGCGAACGTACAAGTATGTTCAGAGCTTCCTGAGCCACCGCACGGCGGAGCTGAAGATGGGAGAGATCCGGACTCCAGTGTACCACCCTCCCAACAAGGGCACACCACAAGGTGCTGTCATCTCTCCCACGCTGTTCAACGTCGCCATGATCGGTCTCGCAAGCAAACTGCAGGACGTAGCAGGTCTTCGGCACGCAATCTACGCAGACAATATAACGCTCTGGACCACAACAGGGTCCCTCGTTGAAAAAGAACGGCTGCAAACTGCAGCAAATCTCATCCAAGATTACGTCGGCCAACGGGGTCTACAATGCTCCCCCGAGAAATCTGAGCTCCTACGAGTCTGGCGAGGCCGGGGTAACCACACAGTCCCCACAGACCCAACAAGAAGACTCGAGGTACGCCTCAACGGGGGCCTCATACCAGAGAAGCCATTGCTGAGGGTGCTGGGCATGTGGCTGCAGTCCATCCAGCGGGCCACACACACCCTTACACAGTGTCAAGGCGGTATCACGCATGATCTCCCGCGTAACATCCAAGAACAGAGGCATGAAGGAAAGGGACACCCTCCGACTGGTCAGTAGCCTGGTGGTGAGCAGAATCACATACAGCCTGCCTTACTACCACCTCACACAGTCCGAGACAAAGCAGGCCGACACACTTTTGAGGATGGCTTTGAAGACCGCTCTCCGCCTGCCGATGAGTACATCGACTGAAAAATTATTGGCGCTAGGGTTGCACAACACCCTCAGCGAACTGACAGAAGCCCATTAGGTCTCGCAACAACAGAGACTTGCGCGGACTCGCACGGGCCGGCAGGTCCTACAAACCTTGGGGTTCCCAGCAATAACAACACGAACCCAAGAAACCTGCTTGATACCTCGTCACGTCCAGGACAGGTTTCACGTTGCCCCGATACCACGCAACATGGACCCTAACCTAGACTCCGGCAGGAGGAGAGCAAGGGCCCAGTACATGGAGAAAGGGTTCAGGTTCAGTACAACGGCCCGTTTTACGGACGCCGCCATGTATGGGACGAACAACAAGGGCGCAGTTGCAGTGGCATGCGACCACCGAGGCCACGTTACCTCCGCGGCATCGACCCGCCCCTGCACGATTACGGAAGCCGAAGAGCTGGCCATCGCGTTAGCAATCCGCGAGGGCCTACACGCAAACCAACCATTGACGATCCTCACGGATTCCCAGCAGGCCTGTCGCAACTTCCTACAGGGTAGAATTGGAAGACCTGCTGCACAAGTCGTAGCCGGAATACTCAAGGAGGACTCTGAGGACTTCACCATCCAAACCATCATCTGGATACCGGGCCACACTGGCATCACGGGCAACCTGCAAGCCGACAGAGCAGCTCGAGGATTCGTACATAACCGAGCACTCATCACGCCGGCTGCAGAAGACCTGGACCCTGTCGACCTCGAGTATTCAGCCATCGTGAACTACCACAGAGGGCGTCGCTTGCGATATCCACCACCCCATCGAAACCTAACGACAGAAGAAGCCGCTGCCTGGCGTAGGCTCCAGACAGGCACTTACACAAACCTACACATATTACATCGGATACACCCCACAGCCTACAGGGACGAATGCCCATGGTGTGGGGCCACACCAACCCTATACCACATTACGTGGGAGTGCACACTACACAACATAGAACACCCAGACACGAACATAACGAGGGAGCAATGGGAGGCACTGCTGTCCAGCTCGGCCCTCGACGACCAGCTCAAGCTGATTAAGAGAGCTGAGAAGATGGCAAGAGCCAGCGGAGCCCTGGACTAAGGGCCCCGACAATTAGCGGTTTTTCTGATTATTCTTTTAATAAAGTTTATCTATCTACCTACGAAGAAAGACCACCTTCACGATTACTCACCTATGAGGGAGTGTTAAGCCAGCATCACACATTTATTCGGTGAGTGTAACAGAGGACCAGCACAAGACATCAACACTCTCAAATGAGGATGACCCAAACAAGGCTCAGCGCCTACATCAAGCGACACCTGGACAAGCTGCCGACATGGACCCCACACTTACAAGCCATATTATAGTTAGCTTATAGGCACCGTAAAGGAAGCCTATGCACATATAGGAGTTACAAAGGGTGTTACGCATTGTCACCGCACAATCCTACGTCACACAGTGTACAGTCACAATTTGTCAGAAAGTCCCGTGTCTTTTAAGTACCGCAGCAGCGCCTCCATAGCGGATCGCGCTGGTGTTCGCGTAGTCCATTTTCCAAAGATGTTTTCTGTCGTTGGGCGCTTGTACAGTTTGTCTAGGGTGGCTGAGAACACTGCTGTTTGCGGGTTCAAACGAGGGCTCTGACAAAGAAGGTGCGCGGTTGTTTCATTGCACCCGCCGAAGTCACAAAGTGGGCTGTTCTCCATTCGGGTAAGAAAAGAGTCCGCATTTGAAAATGCTACATTAACTCGAAGTTACAAAGCGTAGAGATGAAACACGCTGACATTCAACGTCAGCACGAAAATAAAGTTTTCGCTCATGCAATATCATATTTTATATGTGAATGATTTTATAGGATCCTTTATCGCCAGGCGATGGCTTGCTGGACCTGTCGGTTAGCCACGTTGCAGAGCGTGCGCACCTTGTTAAACCTTCTCTTTAGTGGCACGTGGATCGAGTGACACTCTTGTTTCTTGCGCAGCACTTCCGGTTTACCTCCCGAGACGGCCGGGGACGAAATTCAAAATAAACCAGAAAAAAATAGAAAACAAATAGTATAGGATAAATTTTATGGGTTTCCTTATAGATATATCAGAGCATAAGTTGCGCTACAAGATGAGTTACTGAAGTGTCTGCATAGGAAAATTACAAATCACTAATTACCACACACCAAAGCACGGAATTGTAGACTTTAGAGCCCCGCCACATGAGCACTAATTTCGCGAAATTCCTAGAAAGTCGGAAGAAGAAAGCGGAAGTAATGACGCCACTAATGATGTTACAGACAAGAAGGTGGCACGATATTTAACTGGTTCATCATCATCATCATCATCAGCCTAGTTACGCCCACTGCAGGGCAAAGGCCTCTCCCATACTTCTCCAACTACCCCGGTCATGTACTAATTGTGGCCATGTTGCCCCTGCAAACGTCCTAATGTCATCCGCCCACCTAACTTTCTGCCGCCCCCTACTACGCTTTCCTTCCCTTGGAATCCAGTCCGTAACCCTTAATGACCATCGGTTATCTTCCCTCCTCATTACATGTCCGGCCCATGCCCATTTCTTTTTCTTGATTTCAACTAAGATGTCATTTACCCGCGTTTGTTCCCTCCCCAATCTGCTCTTTTCTTATCCCTTAACGTTACACCTATCATTCTTCTTTCCATGGCTCGTTGCGTCGTCCTCAATTTCAGCAGAACCCTTTTCGTAAGCCTCCAGGTTTCTGCCCCGTAGGTGAGTACTGGTAAGACACAGCTGTTATACACTTTCCTCTTGAGGGATAGTGGCAACCTGCTGTTCATGACTTGAGAATGCCTGCCAAACGCCCCCCAGCCCATTCTTATTCTTCTGGTTATTTCAGTCTCATGATCCGGATCTGTGGTCACTACCTGCCCTAAGTAGATGTATTCCCTTACCACTTCCAGTGCCTCGCTACCTATCGTAAACTGCTGTTCTCTTCCGAGACTGTTAAACATTACTTTAGTTTTCTGTAGATTAATTTTCAGACCCACCCTTCTGCTTTGCCTCTCCAGGTCAGTGAGCATGCATTGCAATTGTTCTCCTGAGTTACTAAGCAAGGCAATATCATCAGCGAATCGCAAGTTGCTAAGGTATTCTCCATCAACTTTTATCCCCAATTCTTCCCACTCCAGGTCTCTGAATACCTCCTGTAAACACGCTGTGAATAGCATTGGAGATATCGTATCTCCCTGTCTGACGCCTTTCTTTATTGGGATTTTGTTGCTTTCTCTGTGGAGGATTACGGTGGCTGTGGAACCGCTATAGATAGCTTCCAGTATCTTTACATATGGCTCATCTACACCCTGATTCCGTAGTGCCTCCATGACTGCTGAGGTTTCGACTGAATCAAATGCTTTTTCGTAATCAATGAAGGCTATATATAAGGGTTGGTTATATTCCGCACATTTCTCTATCACCTCATTGATAGTGTGAATATGGTCTATTGTTGAGTATCCTTTACGGAATCCTGCCTGGTCCTTTGGCTGACAGAAGTCTAAGGTATTCCTGATTCTATTTGCGATTACCTTAGTAAATACTTTGTAGGCAACGGACAGTAAGCTGATCGGTCTATAATTTTTCAAGTCTTTGGCGTCCCCCTTCTTGTGGATTAGGATTATGTTAGCGTTCTTCCAAGATTCCGGTACGTTCGAGGCCATGAGGCATTCTGTATATAGGGCGGCCAACCTTTCTAGGACAGTGTTCCCACCATCCTTCAACAAATCTGCTGTTACCTGATCCTCCCCAGCTGCCTTCCCCCTTTGCATAGCTCCCAAGACGTTCTTTACCTCTTCCGGTGTTACTTGTGGGATTTCAAGTTCCTCTAGACTATTCTCTCTCACCTTATCGTCGTGGGTGTTACTGGTACTGTATAAATCTCTATAAAACTCTTCAGCCACTTGAACTATCTCATCCATATTAGTAACGATATTGCCGGCTTTGTCTCTTAACGCACACATCTGATTCTTGCCTATTCCTAGTTTCTTCTGTACTGCTTTTAGGCTTCCTCCGTTCCTGAGAGCCTGTTCAATTCTATCCATATTATAGTTCCTTATGTCCGCTGTCTTACGCTTGTTGATTAACTTAGAAAGTTCTGCCAGTTCTATTCTAGCTGTAGGGTTAGAGGCTTTCATACATTGGCGTTTCTTGATCAGATCTTTCGTCTCCTGCGATAGCTTACTGGTTTCCTGTTTAACGGCGTTACCACCGACTTCTATTGCGCACTCCTTTATGATGCCCATAAGATTGTCGTTCGTTGCTTCAACACTATGGTCCTCTTCCTGGGTTAAAGCCGAATACCTGTTCTGTAGCTTGATCCGGAATTCCTCTAGTTTCCCTCTTACCGCTAACTCATTGATTGGTTTCTTATGTACCAGTTTCTTCCGTTCCCTCCTCAAGTCAAGGCTAATTCGAGTTCTTACCATCCTATGGTCACTGCAGCGCACCTTGCCGAGCACGTCTACATCTTGTATGATGCCAGGGTTCGCGCAGAGTATAAAGTCGATTTCATTTCTAGTCTCACCATTCGGGCACCTCCATGTCCACTTTCGGCTAACCCGCTTGCGGAAAAAGGTATTCATTATCCGCATATTATTCAGTTCTGCAAACTCTACTAATAACTCTCCTCTGCTATTCCTAGAGCCTATGCCATATTCCCCCACTGACTTGTCTCCGGCCTGCTTCTTGCCTACCCTGGCATTGAAATCGCCCATCAGTATACTGTATTTTGTTTTGACTTTACCCATCGCCGATTCCACGTCTTCATAGAAGCTTTCGACTTCCTGGTCATCATGACTAGATGTAGGGGCGTAGACCTGTATAACCTTTATTTTGTACCTCTTATTAAGTTTCACAACAAGACATGCCACCCTCTCGTTAATGCTATAGAATTCCTGTATGTTACCAGCTATGTTCTTATTAATCAGGAATCCGACTCCTAGTTCTCGTCTCTCTGCTAAGCCCCGGTAGCACAAGACGTGCCCGCTTTTTAGTACTGTATATGCTTCTTTTGGCCTCCTAACTTCACTGAGCCCTATTATATCCCATTTACTGCCCTCTAATTCCTCCAATAGCACTGCTAGACTCGCCTCACTAGATAACGTTCTAGCGTTAAACGTTGCCAGGTTCATATTCCAATGGCGGCCTGTCCGGAGCCAGGCATTCTTAGCATCCTCTGCAGCGTCGCAGGTCTGACCGCCGCCGTGGTCAGTTGCTTCGCAGCTGCTAGGGACTGAGGGCCGGGGTTTGATTGTTGTGTTCATATAGGAGGTTGTGGCCAAGTACTGCACCAGGGTGGCCAATCCTGCTCTGGTGAGAGAGTGCGTTACCGGTTCTGGTCCCCGGGATCAGGCCGCACTCCAGGCTTGTTTGTGCAATTTTCTCAACACACGGTTTTTTTTTTTTGGTATTTTCCGGTGTAGAATTCTGCGGTCCGGGATTTGAATCACGGTCCTCTTGCACGGGAGGCGGATACTGTACCGTCCGCGCAGGAGTTAAATTTAAAATAAATTGTGGGCTTTTACGTGACAAAACCACTTTCTGATTATGAGGCACGCCGTAGTGGAGGACTCCGGAAATTTCGTCCACCTGGGGTTCTTTAACGTGCACCTAAATCTAAGTACACGGGTGTTTTCGCATTTCGCCCCCATCGAAATGCGGCCGCCGTGGCCGGGATCCGATCCCGCGACCTCGTGCTCAGCAGTCTAACACCACAGCCACTGAGTAACCACGGCGGGTCCCGCAGGAGTTGTACGCCTCATTTAATATACAGTGGGGCCCTATTTGATCAGTCAAGGTGTACCAATCTGAGCTCGGATATACCGCACGGATGGCACTCGGCTAGAGAACCTGGTATTTATGCCCTGCACATGTGAGGCCATACATATTTGAAGATATATATCTTTCTTTTTTTTTTATTTTAGGAGGGTTCCCGTACAGTGATAAAATAAAGGAAAAGACATTAAAAGAAAGAAAAAAAAGAAAGAAAAAGGGGCGAAAAAAAAGGAACATAACAGGCGATTTGAACTCGTGACCCTTCGATGTTGCCCGAAAAGATAGCTCAGTCGGTTGGTTCGTCAGGCCCCAGGCTACTTTCAAGCGCCACAGCTCCTGCTCCGAGCCTCACACTTACGTGGAAAGGGACTCATGTTGTCCGCGATAGTCGGAAGGCATACTGGTTGGAAGGCATACTTTCTAGGAAAAATGGCTGCGCGAGGAGAAGAGCGAACTCGAGCGGCTTTAGAGACAAGGAAAACTGCCTTAAAATATTTAGACTTGAGGGAAACCTTCGTTAACAAACTATAACACGGCAATCAGAACTCGAATACGACGAGAGAAATTATTGAGACGTGGAAAATTTCCTTGAAATAAATATGGTTTGCGAGACAAATGCTTGTAAGTATTGAACCTCTTAAAAGATGAGGGGAAATTTGCGCTCACCGAGAGGGCATCGTCCGTACGAGACCGTACGATTAATTAATGGTAAACAGTTGCCTCCGAGCTCGGTGCTTGCGTTGTGTTCAACTAAGTTGACGGAAATAACACCAATGCCCAGGTGCGAGCGCAACTTAGAGACACATAAGTCGAAGATTAGGGTCGCCTGGGATCTTTTTTGCTCATCGACAGCATGAAGCCATTCTCTGAAATCACTTGTCTGATACGAGAACTCGCCCTTACAGCGCGATTCTTGCAGCAATGTTTTCAGCTGCGTGGCCATGATATCCCCATATTCGCGTCGCGAACAGCTGCAGTTTTAGTGAGCAATCGATGTTTAACTTAAGACCTTCGATCAAGGTTCAAGAAGCTTCAGAGAAGTATAACATGAGGGTATTCCCCGAAATTTATAACAGCCATTTTTCATATGTGTCGCGAGAACCCGTTCTAATCAAGTAACATGGAAATAGTTTCATCTCTAGTTGGTTTTCTATCCGCATAAGTTCAGACAAAGCAATTTCGGTCACCTAATCAAACGCTGGCGACAGCCTACAAACGAACAATCCGAACGCAAAAAAAAAGCATACATAAGCTGCACGTGCTCTCACCGTAAAACTGCGTGAAATTCATTAGTTAGTAATGCATATCCAATAATGCTACACATACGGCAAGCTAGGCACCCTCAAATGAACCATTGGACTAATACAACTCAATTATGTTTTTTTTTTTTCAGTAACGTGGAGCATGCAGACAGCTAACACGTTCAAGTGAAAAAAAACTTCAAAAGTGAGCGTAATTTATTCACCTTATTCAAAACATTCCGTCATCCACTCTATGTTTTCGTACGCATGTACAAACACACATTACTCGTAGTTTAACTATCAAGATTAAAAGGATACCACAGGCAACGTAATGACCAATGCTACTAGACCTAGACACACAACAGTTTGGTTCGTATAACAGGAGCAATGCGTTTGCGCCTTCCTTTTCCAGAAGCAAATCTCACACGAACATTCAGCTTGTCAATAAGCGGCCTCACCACCTTGTCGGTTCGTTGCTCGCCGTCAACCGCGAAATCCACAGATAACCGCCAAATCACGTTATTTCCTCAACTTAATGTGCGACGGCTTAAACAGCTTCCCCTGCTGACGAGTTCGGCGGTGTGCAGTTTGGCCAGTCTAAACGGAATGTTCCAGAATGCCG
This sequence comes from Dermacentor andersoni, assembly GCF_023375885.2. NCBI lineage: Eukaryota > Metazoa > Arthropoda > Arachnida > Ixodida > Ixodidae > Dermacentor > Dermacentor andersoni. Next base: position 307,353,082 of record NC_092814.1, read on the forward strand.
CTGTTAAAGGAGCAGCCCACATTTCGGTGTCGAACGAGCACTCCACATCATCGCGGATCAGCGTTGACTTAGACAGCGAAAGCGGCGATGTCCTATAACCAAGAATCCAGACTTTGCTTTCGTGCCGACCGGATCGTTCAAGATTGCCGAAGGCATTGTTCCTTTAGCACGGCGAAAGGTTCCAGCAAGAAGCGAGTTATCGACGCTGTTTCTTCGCTCTCTGATATCGAGTTCCGGTCGCTAGCGCCGATATGACGTCCTCAGTTTCTATATCAGTCAAGACTTGGCCATGGTCTTCAGCCGTTCTTTCGGTGCCTGGTACTGTGCTTTGGTATCTCTCAAAACCAGTTCCACGAGTCAAACGCAAGTGCCGGCTGGATGGCGAGTTCTATTATCCCTCGTTAAAGGCGACGTCCGGCACATCTGCATTGGCATGACCGCCACTGGCCAGAAGCGCAAGTGAATGGCGAGCCTTGTGGCGCTTGTGGCCATACATTCCGCACTTGAGGCATTTCGGCGTATCGCAGTCATTGAACGTATGGCCTTCTCTGCGGCACCTTAGGCAGAATGGCGGTCGCCCTGGGACAACAACAAGAAATGTTGTACCGTTCAGTTTCAGCTCGTGCGGCAGGTCTCTCTCGGTAATTCCTTCCCTGAAGGACATGCGAATGATCACGGTGGTGGTTTGGACACCATCAAGCTCTTTATACTCCACGCGGCTTACGCCCCTAACATCACCGAACTGTTCGAAATAGTTTCGTAGAAGTTCTGTTGACATGTCGAACGGCACCCAGTGAACCTTTATGAAGTACTCCTCGAGGGTGGCATCGACGATTGTGAAGTACATCTGACTCACCATCAAGAAGCCACGTTGGGCGAGCAATCGTTTAGCCTGAGTCGTCTTCATCTTCAACACCCATACGCTGCTGAACCGTATTGCATAGGTGGTTTGGACGTCCCCACGTTGAAGTCCAGCTTTTTCCAGTGCATCCAATAATTGCGAGCTAGCATATGGGCGTCCTTCTGGATCACAATGCACCAAAACGCTGCGCTCGGCATCTTGTGGTGACAGGCGAAACGCCCGTTTACGCTCGGCGGCCATGGCGTTGGGATGAGGCAAGGCCTTGCAAGCGTGTCCGTACCACTCGATAGCAAAATGCGGAATTCCCAAGATAAGTAAGCTTGTATATGTGACAAGTAATCGCGAATTGTTTCAACGAGGGCCACCTGGTAGCCGACAGCAATTCCCCTTAAAACATTAAATAAAACGAAAAAAAAAGGAAGACCGTCATCGTGACAATGGGTTTTGTTAGTAAGCAAGAGGGATACATCGCGATTGCGCTTGGCTTCTGCTATGCCCAAGGTGGAAGGAAAAATACTAGCATGACATAAAAAAGAAATAAGAAGAAAGATATCGTTTCGGAAATAGGCACTGGCCACGTGATATGCAAGCGGTAACTTCTAGCCGCACCGGACGAGTTAACTGCGAGATACCGCAAATCGAAGAGTGCCTCGAAAGCATCGGAAACCATGCAGCCATGTAGAGCCTTTAGGGCGAAAATAGCGCAAATAATGGGACAGGAAAGGTAAACAGCCGAACTGAGTGTCTGACCATTTTTCTTGTACCTTCATAGTTTGCGCTGCTTGCGTTATAAATATCATCTACCAATGGTCCAAGAAAGAACGCCCTGAATGGTCCAAGAAAGAACGCCCTGAATGTAGGGCTTTTTTTTTTTCCAACAGTCAACGCGCTTATAGGGGCTCCTTATAGAAGGAGCATCTTACCCATCGAGGCTAGGTGCCTGACGTCATGCTCGCGTGCAACCTTTTTCTGTCCCGGCTGCGCGCGGCAATAGTCTGACAGGCGCGAACGGAAAGTCAAGCTGCGCTTTTCAGTGCTCTATACCTTTTGCGCCTAGCAACCATTTTCTGTAGTGTTTTATCGCGCGCTGTGACACTCGCGCAATGTACGCTACAACATCATGTATTAGAAACCAATAAACACGTGCCGTTCTACAGACGCGCAAGTCAGCACGCCAAAGCAAAGCGCGGTGGTTGCGTACTCTGAGGACGTCATCATTACACAACCAAACGGTTCGCTTCTTTTTTATTGCTATCTCCAAGACATTCAATAGAGAATAAAATTATACACACCTATACTGAAGGGCAGAAAGGTAGCGCGAATTTTCTTGAAATCCATAAGCGCGATTTTTCTCTTGCACCAAGTGGAAAAACTCAATATTAGCCTCGCAGTACTGCACTTTTATTACGGGATAGTAAGCTTACAAATAGTTTGACGAAAGCTCGTCTGGTCGGGGATGGTCATGGCACAACGTGAGACAACACGGACAGCGAACAAGGCTCCCTTGCGGAAGCCGGAACGGCACTTGATCTTTTCAACTTCTACTGTTCTTACATGTGGTCTGCGCCAATGGATTTCGCCAGTACTGCTGCAGCAGGTCGACGTGGCACTTTTGAGGATAAAAAGCTATTTGGGTACTTCTTTAATAATCTAAAAAGGCCGCGGTGCGAGAGTTAATATACGAACACCTATGTGAAACTACAGTGCAAAGAACACTTGCTCAGTTTACACTTGTCAACTGTTCAGTCAAAATTGAATTTTCATGCCAACAAACTAATTATTAGAAATGAAAACGACGGTCGCATTTCAATTTCTTTTTTAATTTTTGGGCTGTAGGCTTAGCATCGGAGACGTCACGGATTTCGTTTTTTTCTTCTCTCACATATGTACTCTGTCATTCCTCACTAAATGTTATTGAAACTTGTCAAGTTCAGTCTCCTTTAGAATACGACGTAATCCAGTTTTAGCGGTAAAAAAATTAACTAGGCCTGGGCAGACGCCGTGAAAATCCAATGACATCAAGGCGCTCTGGTGCTGGAACTTCTAGACGGCGTCGGCACCTGTATGCCGTTCCTGCGACTTTTCTAGCATATGAAGGCTTTTTCACGACAAAAGCGGTCTTCTCTTGGTATTGTGGCCAGTGAAATTGACCAATACAAATCAAACAAGAGTTCCCTTTATAGATTCTTTTCGAAGAAACACTTTTGTCAAGCTTCACGCCTGCAGTGCAATTAGAAAAAACATAGGTCTATCCCCCCCCCCCTCACATAACATTAGGACAGCATGAAAATTCACCAGAAGATTACGCGAAACGAGAACCATACATTTGCATGATGTCCTTGCCAACGTTAGTCAAGCTGCTCAACGAAAAGAAATTTTGAAAAGACTGTGCAAGATCTCTGACGACCAAACACGATAGGTCTTGGAATCGTGTCTTCCACAGTGAATTCGCACCTTTTTACTGCGATAGCGATTATATGGACACCCTAGGAGTATCTTTGCGTAGCCGTCACCGTGATGTTCCGTTAAAGTCCAAGGGCGACAACACCGTCCAGGATCGCGGCTCAATCAGAATAAAGCCCGGAATACATGGAGCCAATAACCGGCGTCCGAGCGACGAACTTCCTTGGGCGGCGAACGCCCGACGGCCGGCGTCCAAAAATTTGACGGCCGCCGCCGACCTGCCTGTCCAAATATTTTCGTCGGGCCGCCGGAAGCGTCGAGCGCAGCGGCGGACGGCAGCCAATCGGGATGCGCCAGTTCCGGTTGCTAGGCATGCTGGTCTTTCGCGCGCGGGCCTTTTCTCGTTTTCTGCAATCACGTTGGTTGTCTGCGCTAGTGTTGGTGTATTTTTCAGTTATAAAAGCGGTATATGCCACCTTAAAAAGCGCTTATATTTGTTTCATCATTTACCACAACGCGTATGCAAAGTCTGATAACACTGGCGCCAACACGGCGAACTCGCGGCGGCGTCCGCCCGTTGTTCGCCTCATGTATTGCTATGCAGCGCATCTTCGACGTCTTGCCGCCGCGCCCCTGTTCGCCGCGCCGCGTTCACCGTGACAATTCGCTCCATGTAGCCCGCGCTTAAGCCGGAGTGCACCCGCGCTTTCTTCCGTGGCACCAAAGGTCGTCGGAGGGAGGGGGAGGGGGGAGTGTTGGCCTCCGGCAGCAACTGCGTATTTCGCGACCGGGCGCAAGCGGAACTGTCCATCCCGGCTCAATCTAGGTCGCAAGACGGAGGAAAGTGGGGAGGCAGCGCGGGAGGGACGGAAGGGACTTCTACTCCGCCAGCAACTGCGTACTTTGCGGGGCGGCGCGCAATAGCGAGCGCCGAATCTTGAATGCGATCTGGGGTGCTATGCAGGATGCGCCGAGTTTGGCGAAACTCGGGATCTTCACGAGCTCTGGCGACACCCCAAGATGAAAGCACAAATGGTACCGAGACACAGTTTATCTTTCGAGAAGCCTCCAGTTTCATTGGTTTATCTAGATTCACTCTGGGTGGCTATCATTCCTTGGGCGTTGCCTTCTGGGCGGTCGACAAACTAGGGCTCACGTGATCATACCGTCGGTGCATGGTCGCGCCTTCTTTCACTTGTTTGTCGTTCCACCGAGTGCATTACACGCACAAGCGAGTTATAAAACAAATGCATTTAATACAATATTATTAGTTAGTTTAACGTGGTTTAAAAGCATTTTAAAGCTTACAAGATGCACACTGAATGTGTATTCGACTAATTTGTAATTTAGTACGCTTCGAAGAGCCGCCAGTTATTGAGAATTATGTATGGGAAGGGTGCAACAGAACTAAGTCGGAAAGAAAGGGAGGGGGAGTCGGAATGCTCATCCATCAGGGAGCCAAATGGAAAAGAGTAAATTCACAATGTCAAGAGCATCTTTGGTTATCAGGTACAATGAGTGGGAAAGAAACTTGGCTTGGAGTTACGTATTTGTGGACCGGAATAAATTGCACAGAGAAGAATAAAGAGTTAGTGGAATGCATAAGCGCTGATATTAGGGGTTTCGGGAATGGTGCTGAGATAGTCCTATTAGGTGACATGAATGCCCACATACAGGATTTAGATGGCTATACCGACAATAACGGGAAGTCAATGCTAGACCTTTGCGAGCAACATAACCTCGTGATCGTGAATACAGGGCCTAAGTGTGAAGGACAGATCACGTGGGAAGTGGGAAACCGGCAATCGACCATTGATTACTGTCTGATGACAGAAGGAATTCATGATAAGTTGAGAGAAATGGTCATCGATGAGGAAGGGTTTAGCAGCATAGGGAGTGACCATAAACGCATCATTTTGAAAATGGGATATGTAGTTGGGAAAGAGAGCAACGAAAGCAAAATGGCCAGTCCAAATTTGAACGCTGAACAAATAGCAAATATAGTCACTAGAGTGGAGGAAGAAATTGGCAAGTCGCCAAGTAAGGGGTGGGAATATGGTGAGCTTCTAAGTGTAGTAACGACAGAAATACGGAAAGAGAAACAACATGTTCATTGGAAAGGAAAAAAGAAACCGAAAAGCTGGTGGAACAAGGAGATACGAGAAGCCATCGCCGAACGACAGAAAGCATCTCGAGAGCACAGGCAGGCAAAGAAGGCGCAGTTGCCACAGGATGAAGTAACCAGTAAATGGGAAATATACCGGGAGAAAAAGTCTATGGTTCAAATACTGGTGCAAACAAAATTAAAAGGTGAAAGTGAACGTTGGTTGTCAGAAATACGTGAGAAAAAGAAGGCCGCACCTAGAATATTTTGGAATCACATAAAATTATTAGGCAGGAAGGCAACAACAATACAACAACATATCCTAGACGAAGACGAAAACAGACTGGAAGGAGAAGCAGCAATAAATTACATCCAAAAAGTAACAGCCGAATCTTTCCAAGGCAAGGACAAGGTTGTACTTGAGGAAAAAAAGAGCATGAAAGAGACCCAAGGGGGAAAGGAGCTAGTGCTTACAAATTTAAACTGGAAGAAAGCGGAAGAGAAAATTCCTAAGCGCACAGCCACAGGGCTAGACGAGGTTCCCGTTAGGCTGATAAATGAACTGGGACCAAAAAGTAAGGAAGCTCTCGTGAAAGCAGTTGAAAAAACTTTAAAAGATAGACGAATACCAGACAGTTGGCGACAAAGTAGAATGAATTTAATTTATAAAGGTAAGGGGGAGAAAGACAGAATTCACTCGTATAGACCGTTGACCATTACATCGGTAATATACAGGCTAGCAATGCAGGCAATCAAATTAAAGCTTCAAGCATGGGCAGAAAATAATGGCATTTTGGGAGAGCTTCAGAATGGCTTTAGAATAGGTAGGCGTTTGGATGATAACTTGTTTGTTCTTACTCAGTGTATTGAAATATCAAAAGCAGAAAGCAGACCGTTGTATGTGGCCTTTTTGGACATTACAGGAGCATACGACAACGTAGACCGCAGCATTTTGTGGGATATTCTGGAAGGGGAAGGCTTAGGTAACGATTGTATACAGCTTTTGAGAGAGATTTACCTAGAAAATACTGTTTGCGTTGAATGGGAAGGGATGAGGAGCGCGGAGAAAGTTCATATCAACAAGGGACTGAGGCAGGGGTGCCCTTTATCCCCGCTGCTGTTTATGATGTACATGGTGAGGATGGAGAGGGCGCTAGGAGGAAGTAATATCGGGTTTAATCTCTCATACAAACAGGCAGGTACAGTAATAGAGCAGCAACTCCCAGGTTTATTTTATGCGGACGACATTGTGTTGCTCGCAAACAAGCAAAGTGATTTGCAACGTCTGGCTAATATCTGTGGACAGGAAGGCAACAATTTAGGTTTGAAATTTAGTGTTAGAAAATCAGGTGTTATTGTATTCAATGAAAACAGTGAACAGACAGTGGAGATACAGGGCCAAGAAATACCTCGGGTAACAGAATATAAATACCTTGGTATATGGATAAACGAAGGCAACGGATATATGGAAACACAGGAAAAAACCATAACAGTCAAGGGGAAGAGAAATGCAGCCATAATGAAGCACAGAGCGCTATGGGGATACAATAGGTACGAGGTCCTCCGAGGTATGTGGAAAGGGGTAATGGTTCCAGGACTTACTTTTGGAAATGCGGTTGTTTGCTTTAAATCAGGGGTACAATCAGGACTCGACGGGAACCAAAGGTCAGTGGGTCGCCTCGCATTGGGCGCGCACGGGAAGACTACAAATGAAGCTGTGCAAGGGGATATGGGCTGGACTAGTTTTGAAGTGAGGGAAGCTCGCAGTAAAATTGAGTATGAAGAACGGCTGAGGAATATGGAAGAAAGTAAATGGGCTGGGAGAGTGTTCAGGTATCTGTACAGGCAAAACATTGATTCACAGTGGAGGAAAAGAACTAGGAAGCTTACCAGCAAGTATGCGGCCTGTGGAGTGGGCAACACAGCAACAAGGAAGGTCAAGCGGAAAGTCAGAGAGGCTGAATTAATCTCATGGGTGGCGGCAATGGAAAAGAAACCTGCCATGAGTAACTACTTAAGGGGAAAAAACGAAATTAGGAAAGAAACCATTTATGATAACTCAAAGGGAAGCTCATTACTTTTCGAAGCGAGATCGGGATGCCTTAGAACACGCACCTATAAAGCGAGATATAAGAAGGAAGAAGAAGCATGTGCTTGCTGCGGTAAAGCTAGGGAAACGACGGAGCATATTTTATTAGAATGTGAAGACGTCTATCCAGCGGTCGATTTAGGCACTGGCCTCCTTGACGCCCTTGGGTTCAGCGGGAGCAGTGGTAAAGCAAACAGGTCCGCAATAGACATCAGTAAGAGGCGATTGGAGGATTGGTGGAAGAAAAGTAGGGAAACGACAAAAGACGGAGACGTACAAAAGCACAGTTCGCAATAGGGTATCAGAAAATTTGGACGTGGTAGTTCATAGTGGGGTTTTTTGTTTTTTCATTGGTTAACCTAGGTAGGATATTAAGCAGCATAGTAGCAAGAGCTTGGTGGCGCAAGCCACCGCCCCGTTCCAAAGGGGACGCTCATAACATCCATCCATCCATCCATCCATCCACATACATTCGTCGGGCGAGCATGGCGGTTAAACATCGGAGAGGCCCAGTGTAAACAAACTCGTACAACGAGCTTGCAGTGCGCGACGTAGTGATCAGGCTCGACGATGACCACTATTTCTTGGATAGCTCTGTTCCTCCGTGAGCAATCTTTCCGTGCACCCCGAAAGACTGCGAACAGCTTAGGCGATTTTACAGATCGCAACGCGTACTTACTGTTCACGGCACAATCCTGAACAAACAACTTATCCGGTGCTGCTTCTGCGAGTGCGTTGAGTTCCTCCACTCCGCGTGACTGCGAGCGTCACGAATATTGCATAGTGTGTGCAAAAGGAAGACAGCCGATATAGCTACGATGCGACAAGGAGGTGGTGCCGACGATGGATCTCGCAACCAACCCAGTGACGGAGGCATCGACAAACTGCAGATAAGTATATTTCTACTGTTTCATATTTAGCATAATAACAGTGCACGGATTAAGTCACTTTCGTAGTAACGAACTGAATGTCCTGCAGTTTAAAAAAGGCATTGAGAGCCAATGAGTGTTCGTGCTTTTACATGTACGTGGGCCCGCGAAAATATGGAAAAGATGAAGGTAACCTTCACTAACTTAGTGATATAACAGAAGTTCATCAGTGACATTCAGCCCGCAGAATCTATGGAAGAGTATCTTTATCCAGGTGAAATATCAATAGCAGGTACCGATATAAAGCAGGAAACTTATACAAAAATTTCATGGGTTGAACAGCACATGGGAGGCATTACCGAATCGTGATCGCCACGTTACCAATATCCTTGAAAAATGTTTAGAATCGTTGCATTCTACCGGTTATGCAATATGGGACATAAACCTGGAGGTTAACAAAGAAACTTGAGAAGTCGAGGACTGTGCAGAAAGCGAAGTAAAAAAAATTGTTGGAGATAGCATTAAGGCAGGAAGACAGTGGCGTAGTAAACCGTGGCAACTGATATGCTAGTTGAGATTAAGAAAAAAAAATGAAATCGGTGGGCAGGCCATGCACATCTTCAATCACTTGTTGCCAATTTATAACAGGCGATTACATAAGCGTGACAGAATGGATGTCAAGGAGAGAGAACTGCAGCCGAGGATGGTAGAAAATTGCGTAATGGGACAAAAATATGACGTTTGTAGGCATAGGATGCAATCAGCTCGCATAAGACGGGATTGTAGGGAGCGCCATTGATTTTGCAGTGAACAAAAATAGGTTTGTGGTGCTGACAGTAGAGACTCGTGAAGGTTCGAGGACACGTCAGCTGTTGGCACACTAATAAACATTACAATTGGCTCTGAAAAATACAACCCGTTATGAAAAATAAAGCAATGTTGTCCCGACGAATTGTTTTATTATGCATACACTAAAGGCTTCCACAGTCAAGGGCAGTTAGTACCAATAGTGCAATGAGCATCTTTATTTGTAAATAATGGTTTATATGCGGTTGATTCATTCCAACAATCCACTTTTTTTGCAGCAAAACATTCTGCTGCTGGAGGCACTCAACCGCCTGGTGGCAGTAGGCGAGCGCCAGGCACATGCTCTTGAAAGTGTGGCAAGGTACAGAGGGCTGCTCTGCAACAGTAGGATCAGTGCACTCACTGCTTTCCAGTCGAGCCCCCAGAACACACCTTATAATGGAGTATTCAGTTTATTATTTTGTTTCTTATTCAAGAGCATGAATAAAATTATTGCAGTAAACATTGTGCTGTGCATATTGGGACACTTGTAACATGCACTTGATGTCTCTTCAAAATGGGCAAACACATAAGACAACCTGGACCGTGCAAATGAAAAAGGCACTAATGCAGCATATGCGTCATTGTGCTGTTTGTTCTTTCTATGTGCAAGAATACAGTGGGTGTTGATTAGCCACAATATGAACGGTGTGTGTATTTCACAATGAAAAGACAGGAAACGGCATGACCTTAATAATGCTATCACCTATAGACTGTGCACATGAATGCAACACTCCCCGACTTAAACGTGCCATTATATGCATGTTTGATACCACATATTCTTTAACAATGTCATATATTTGCATGTACTAATTTTCACACAGCTTAAGCGCATGCATAGCTCACTTGTGATGTATCCAATTCATAGGCCAAATAATTGTACACTTTGTCCTTTTATGTTGTATGAAAAGCAGCATCCTCTAGTAGGATACAACTTCACAAGACAGGAGAGGCCCCGCCCAGATGAGCAAAGCGCAGCAGCCGATTGCCTCCACATCTAAAGGAATAGTCCCTCTCCAATGAGCGGGTATTAGTGCGTCCAGCGGCACGACGTCAGTGTAGAGTGTGTGCCCATTCGTGCAGGCTTGTGTTCACCTGCCGTTGAAGTGCAGATTCTGCGGCCTCCTAAAGTTGTATCCGTCTATAGAATCACGTAATGCCTTGTACTGGTTGCATAGACTTTAGCAACTTGATAGCACACAATGATCAGGAACAGACATCTATAAAGGCACCCAAGCAAAGCTGGCTGGCCAGACTTCTATTATGAGGGGCTGTAAACAGTTCTCACCAAATATTCCCATGACATCCTTGAAAAAAAGGTGCTGTTTGGCACTTTAGAATCAAAAACAGATTACAGTGAATGTTGTGTACCACGTTAAAACAAACTGAGCTTGGTTATCTGCACAGCATGTAATGAAAGCTTGTGCTTCACATAGGAAACAAAGTGCTCTGTTCAGTACAACTGTCGAGTTTGCTGTGGCACCTAGTGTCAACATACAACTTTTCAAAGGCCATTCATTTCACCATTATTTTTGTATGATGGTTCTTTCAATCAGTGCTTGTATTACATGAGCAGGTGGATTTGAAAGCAAAGCTTTGTTTGCAAACCTTCAGACTTCCATAATTGTGTGGCAAGGCACTGGCATGGTGTCGAATAGCTCACACTTCCTCGGTCCTGCACCAAAGAGGCCCAATGCTGTGTTTGAAGTTGGATCGCACAACAATTCGACGGCACACAAAGAAGAGTAACACACACAGCTGTGCGTTCTGCTGTGTGTATTTCTCTTCCTCGGTCCTGCACCGAAGAGGGCCAATGCTCTACTTGAAGTTGGACCGCGCAACAATTCGACGGCACACAAGAAGAGTAACACACACAGCAGAGCGTTCTGCTGTGTGTATTTCTCTTCTTTGTGTCCCGTCGAATTGTGGTGCAATTCAGCTACAAGCTTCTATACCGATACAACGAGTCTTCAACCTCACCAATGATCTAGTTATTAAGCCATAATGGCGCACATCTTTGAAATGTCCCAACACGAATTAGCTCTCCAACAAATCACCGCAAGGATAAAATTTTGCTGCACAGGTGTATGCACGCGCCATATTCTGTACCACTAAACTCGCAGGAATCAAAGGGGCAAGCATTAACTAGCCTTACTGCTGCCGTTACCATCATCATCATGACACCAATAGAAAGGCAGTGCTGCGTTTCAGTAAAGGGAGTGCCGGAGGGAAAGGCGTGACAGCGAGGCTTGAGGCTTACAATAAAAATAGCATTTACAAGACATGTTCAATGCTAAAATATGCTGCATATCGCTCATCCTACTTTGGCATTGCGGCAAGCTTTTACACGTTTGAGCATGTCACAGTTTGTGTAACCATTGCTCTAAAGCTGTACAAAAGGTCTATTCACTCTGCAATCTTTATTTTTATCACGGCGGGTTAAAGACCCACTTTTCATTGGCATCTGCACCACATTTCTCCCGATATGTAATTTTGCCTTGGTGGTTCACGACATCTTCACGCACACCGAGTTCTGCAGAGCATTGGATCTGCATTGTTCTACTGCTGAAGAATTAGAGCCCTATTATGAGACGAAAACATAAGATTTGTCCATACAGAATAATGCTGCCCCCCCCAAAAAAAGAAATACACTGAACCACTGGCACATGCACCAACAGTGCACACAGCAAACACTCTGAAGTATTTTCTTCATGCAAGCCAGCGCACTAAGATTCTCAATGCATTTTCATTTTGCCATAAATGCATAGGCACAACCGGCTTGGCGCGACATCCGCATCTCGCACTGCAACAAATTGTGCAATGCCTTGCTGTTTCATAGTGTGGCCGATAGATCACGCATGACCAAAATTCAGCATTATGCATACTAAGTAACTTGTACTAAGTGCTAAGTAATCTCATAAAAAAACGCAAGATCTTTATGAGATTAGCATTCACAGGGTACTTCACACAATTTGTGATATCCATTTATCCATTTATCTATATATACTTAATTAACCTCTTTCCCCCAAAAAGTGAGCCATTTGGAAGGCACCCTGATAGACAAGTAGAACAATCGGTAAAAAGTCAGCAACCAGCGAAAAAGTCAGTATCATAGGCTGCCGCATGTGTGACGTCGGATACACAAAATTTAAATCGGCTACAGAGAAGTGACAAATTTGGCAATATGGTGCGTCTAACATTGCTTCAATGCTAATCAGAGTAACGCTGACATTGAAGGCACCTTAATTCCTACGTACGTTGCGTCGACACACCCGACTACCTTCGTAATGTTTCCGCGAAGAAGCGTTTTTTTTATAAATGCCCGCTCAGCCGCACTCTTCGGGAAAGCCAGCCACAGCTTCCGCACTGCCGCATCAATAAGCGCATCAGATATCTCTGACACAGAGGCTCACAATAGTTTGATGACGTCCAATGTAACGCTCGGCGCCGACGCTTCCCTGAAAACTCCCAGTCCCGTAGAAACGGAGGGCGCAGAGGACTTGCTCTTCAACGGTGAGCGAATGAAGCCCGCCACGCTGTCTCCACAGACGAGAGTCTTCGCCTAGCTCGTCACACAGCCAGCGCACTGATGTCTTCGACAGGCCAAAATGACGCTGAAACTCCACGGCGGTCATGTACGCGAACGGGTCCAGACGGTCATACTGACGCTTGCTGCCGCTGGCTGCAATAACACAGGCTGCTGCTGCCGCCGCCATGTTACCGAGTTGAACTCGGAGGGGGTTTCGCGACGTACGAGTTTAGCACGAGTTCGCCTGTCAATCAAAGCCAGAGGTCACGCCCCGCGCGAGGCATGTAACTCTTGTGCGCGCACCCACCACGGTTGGGCCACGCCCAACTTATCTTTCGGCAACAGCGACGCGGTGCCGAGCTGAGAGGCATCAACAATATTCACCACCGACATAAAACACGCACAACACACTCATCGGTGATGTACTGCGCACTACTATCAAAAACAAAGCGTAGACTGTCGCTGGCTTCTCGGGCTGAGATAGCCCCACAGCACGGTTTCATTGCCTGCATTGTGGCGACGTAGCGCACAGTAAATAATTATGGGCACGTCACTGTAGCTGCTTGCAAGGCGTCGATGCGCCGAGGGTGACGACGATGCTGAGGAGTGCGTATCGCAGCAGTCGTTTGAGATGGCTGCTCTGTCATCGGTGATGTATCGGAGCCACAACGTCGCTCGCTCTTCTAGACCCAGTGCAATTGCATTTCTTCATCACAAGCACTGCGCACTCAACAGTTCCACCACCTTCCTCAGTTCGAAGTCTCATTTCATAACCGCACACAAGAGCCCTCACCTGCCTAAATGCGATTGCTGCGGTGTCGTTACGATATCCTTCTGCGATCGCTGCTGGCTCCAGCATAAGTAATCCGCAAGCACCTTGGTGCGCACAAAACACTCAAATACTGCGTACATGAGCTCAGAGGCACTTTCACAGGGCAAGCGATGACAAGCGATGAATTGTGTCGATGGGAAGCACGCACTTCTTCGCAATGCATCGCCGAGGCTTCGCGCACAAAGATAAGCTGGTACATTTTCACTAAACTGCGTCACTACGGGCCTACGGGCACTACGGACCACCATTTTGTAGCGACAGCCGTTGCTCCCGTATTTATGACTAGTGCGTCGTTTTTAGTGGGTAGTTTTTAGTGGGTAGTTTTTAGTGCGTCGTTTAGTGGGTAGTTTTAGTCGTTTTTAGTAAGGCGCCTGCGATGAACAGCCGTACCACGGCGCTGCGTTTCTATTCCCCTAATAGAGAAAGAGTGGTGATCACTGACATTATTGAGAATAGCACTGTAGCGCCCCTAGGCGACTTCTCACCGTATGAACTGCCTCGTGCGTGCGACACGCTTCAATGTATCCGCTTCTAAGCTTTCGCCTCACTGTCGCCACTCACGGCAAGAAGTGCAAAATTTAATAATTTGCTCGACCTCCGTTTGTCAACAGAAATTTCTAGCATTCAAAACGGAAAACATACACTTAAAGAAATAAAAATGTTCGTTATATTATTTGTCGTATTTTAACGTATTCGTTTGAGCGAAAGCGTAGGTGCAAGAATGCGCCGCATGTACCCTGTTCGCATTCGATCGAGGATATAAAGATAGTTGCCGAAAGAGGAAGCACGCCCTTGACGCGCCCGGGAAAGGCGTGGCAAGCGGCTCACAGCAAGTCTGCAGACAGACAGCGGGACAGTCACGGTATTGCTAAGTTGCGATAATCCGTTGATAACAATACGCGGCGCTGGCGCGTTTCGTTGTGCAGCCTTCTGCGCTTGAAACGTGGAAGCAGCGTGCCGCGCAGGGTGCGCTCATGTTGTCATACGCGGCTTTTTGTCTACATATTTTTTTGCCTGCAGCCTCTGCGCGTTTCACGCTATCTCCGTTCACTGACTGCCGTCGAGCAAACTCGGGTAAAACTCGGGTGAACGAGAAACTCGGCGCATCCTGCATAGCACCCCTGTAGACGTCTCATACCTTTGTGCGTGCTGTGTCCTCGCCGCTGTTCGCGTAGAAGCGACAGACAGCACGAACATTACTTCGCTCGCTGCTGCTGCCGCGCTTGCTCACGCCAGCGTTATGACAGCGACTGTCCGCGGTCATCCAGTGTGGTGCGTTCATGTTTGCTTGTGCGCGCTTGTTAATTCAATTAGTAAGCGAATGGTCCCATGTTTATGCGGCCGATAAAACTATATTCTTATTTCATATAACTGTCTACTAATTTGCTATCGCAATCGATGAGGAGGAGCATCTTACCATCAACAACGTGGTTTGGATGCTTGTATAGTGCTTGTTCTTTATTCAAAGGTATGTCGTGCAGAATGTTGTATCATCATCATCATCATCATCAGCAGCAGCAGCAGCCTAGTTACGCCCACTGCATGACAAAGGCCTCTCCCATACTTCTCCAACTACCCCGGACATGTACTAATTGTGGCCATGTTGTCCCTGCAAACTTCTTAATCTCATCCGTCCGCCTAACTTTCTGTCGCCCCTTGCTACGCTTCCCTTCCCTTGGAATCCAGTCCGTAACCCTTCATGACCATCGGTTATCTTTCCTCCTCATTACATGTCCTGCTCACGCCCATTTCTTTTTCTTGATTTCAACTAAGATGTCATTAACTCGCGTTTGTTCCCTCACCCAATCCGCTCTTTTCTTGTCCCTTAACGTTACACCCATCCTCCTTCTTTCCATAGCTCGTTGCGTCGTCCTCAATTTGAGTAGAACCTTTTTCGTAAGCCTCCAGGTTTCTGCCCCTGGAGGCTTACGAAAATGTTGTATGCGGGATGCCAAAGAATGGTGTGCCCTTTTCGCTTCAATCGCATAAATATTTTTTTTTCCGGTGAGGACGACGCCGCGAAAAATTCCAACCAATTACAGGCTAATAGTTTCACTAAAAAAAAAAGAGAAAGAAAACGTCCATTACGTATTTATCATGCTTGGGATGTTTTGTGACTGATAGCGCTGCAAATAAAACGAAAAGAGGGCCACCGGGAAGTTTGTAAAAGTGCGCAGCACAGATTCACTGAGGTCACACTCAAGAATATAGCTTCAGGTTATTTTTTATCCTTACTCAAATGAGCGGCATGACGTTCATTTCAATCAGTGCGTCGGCATTGATTAGAACGGCTGCAATCTACGCTGATTCTTTCTAGAGTGAGTGAGAAAGCTTTATTTCGAATCAGAACGATTCGAGTCCGGCAAGTTAGGGGGTTGGGGCACCCGCCGAGGTTACGGCCAAGAGTTCTTGCCTCTCCGCGGCTTCCTTGGCCCGCTGGACTTCCCAGAGTTGGTATTCCAGGTTCGAGCTCAGCAGCGCGGCCTGCCATCGCGCGCGGAGGCTGTCGATGGAGGCTTCGCTCGCATTGTCCTGTATTAGTTCCTGGCATTCCCATAGCCTGTGTTGTAGCGTGGCTCTGGTGCCACACACTTTGCATCTATCTGTTGTGTATATGTCAGGATAAATTGCGTGCAGTAATCTCGGGCTCTTGTAGGATTTGGTTTGTAGTTGTCGCCACTGGACAGCTTGCGATCTAGTGAGTTGGGGATGGGGTGGTGGATAAGTGCATCTTTGCATCTTGTAATGGTTACTGATGTAGTTCAACCTGGTCAATCTGTCTTCCCATTCCTATACTTCGGAGGGCCCTGTCGAGGGGTCTACATTCATCGCAGCTCGGAAAGTGAGTCTTCGAGCTACGTTGTGTGCCGCCTCGTTAGGGTTGTCCTCTCTCGTTGAGTCGGTGGTGTGGGCTGGTATCCATAGGATTTGGACGCACCTGTCTTCCGTTGTTGGTTTGCCTTTTATGAGTATGTTTAGCGCCTCAGCTGAGATCCGGCCATTCGCGAAGTTGCGTACTGCCGTCTGGGAATCGCTGATTATATAGCGTGCTTTGGTTTGTGCTATGGCTAACGCTATAGCTGCTTCCGCCGCCGTTTCGATGCGTGTCGTGTTTATAGTCAAGCATGTGCAGCATTGCCTCTTGTGGTTAAGTACTAGAGCATGAAATTATTTTGCGTGTGTTTTCTAAACATAAGCACGACCGTCTCCACTAGTGCTTGCAAATATACGTCAAACCGGTTATCCGGTTTACCCGAAGGGAAGTGAATCCGGTCTCGAAAACCGGTTATTCGGTTATGCGGATTTTAAGAAACGGATATTGAGGATCTCCGCTTTAAATAACCGGTTAACCGGATATTCGAATATTCGAATCTACTAGATTTTCCCGCTCAAACTAATCCAAGCGCCAGTGAATTTAATTCAGCTGCCATACATTTCATCTGAATAATTTAATCGTAAGATGCATTTGCGGAGGTGCTCTAGGATGTTTAAAGTAATGACGAAATGTCATAATTTGCGCCGACCAAACATAACGGAGCATAGCTTCTTGAAGAGCATTGTCATGGGATTCAGAAATGCCTTTCCCGCGCGATATATAACCGAAATATTGCACTGATATGGGCATTATATTACTAAAGTGAACAGGTCATGCAAAACGTAGCTATTTGATGGCTTTGCTGCCATGCATTGAAACAAAGGGGCATCCAGCAACAAACTGTTGATTCGTAAGCTGATATAAACGGGCTGAAAAGAGCGTCACGTGGCCACTCATCCTTTTGTTTTCAACGAGACCCGTTGACATGGATATCAAATGAACGAGCTTCGAACAATCTCTGCGATTATAACCACTTAACGCATCTGAGATCACGTGGAAGAGGGTGTTACGGGATCTCACGTAACATTCGCCAGCATATTCCTGGTTGTCATCCATGTTGACATGGATGTCAAACGATCGGGCTTCGAAGCAGCTAGCGTACCCCCGCAGGGTACGCTAGACCACGTGGTGAAGGATGTCACGTGACCTTGCGTCACTTTCGGAAGCCCCCGTGTGGTTCACAAACCCAGTGAGATGGGTGTCAGACGAACGGGAATCGCAAGAGCTATGCGATGGTACACACGTAGCGAACGTCAAACCACGTGGGAGGAGCAACACCATGGGTTTGCCAACCATGCCGACATGGATATCAAACAACGGGCAAATGAAAAGCTATGCGATGGTGTACGCGTAGTTAACGTGAAATCACGTGGGTAACGGTGTCACGTGATCTCACGTATCTTTCGCTAGCTTATGCGTGATTCCCAGTCTTACTGATGTGGATATAAAACAATCGAGCTTCGAACAAGGTCTGCGATGGCGCGCACTTCACGCACTTCAGACCACGTGAAAAAGAGTCACTTGACATGACGTAACTTAAGCCACACCGCGGGTAATTACCAACCATGCCGACAAGGATATCAAAGGAATGGGAATCGCAAAAGCTATGCTATGGTCCCCACGTAGCGAAAGTCAAATCACGTGGGAAACGGTATCACGTGATCTCACGTATCTTTCGCTAGCCCATGCACGATTACCAACCATACTGACATGGATATAAAACGATCGGGCTTCGAACAAGGCCTGCGATGGCACGCACTTCGCGCACTTCAGACCACGTGAAAAAGAGTCACTTGACATGACGTAATTTAAGCCACTCCATGAGTAATTACCAACCATGCCGACATGGATATCAAACAAAACGGGGAAATGAAAAGCTATGCGGTGGCGTACGCGTAGTTAAGGTGAAATCACGTGGGAAAGGGTGTCACGTGACCTCACGTACCTTTCGCTAGCCCATGCATGATTCCCAACCATACTGACATAGATATCAAACTATCGGGCTTCGAACAAGATCTGCAATGGCACGCACTTCGCGCACTTCGGACCACGTGAAAAAGAGTCACTTGGCATGACGTAACTTAAGCCACACCGCGGGTAATTACCAACCATGCCTACATGGATATCAAACATACAGGAAAATCAAAAGCTATGCGATGGTACGCACGCAGTTAACGTCAAATCACGTGAGAAAAGGTCTCACGTGACTTCACGTACCTTTCGCTAGCCCATGCACGATTCCCAACCATGCTGACATGGATATAAAACGATCGGGCTTCGAACAAGTCTGCGATGGTACGCACTTCGCGTACTTCAGACCACGTGGAGAAGAGTCACGTGACATCATGTAACTTTTGCCAGGCCATGGATAATTACCAACCATCCCTACATGGATGTCAAACGAATGGAAATAATCAAAAGGTATGGGATGGTATGAAAACTGTTTACAGCGCAAACACATGCAACCACAAAGTATAAGGGACAGGACACAAGCGCTGACTGTCAACTAACTTTTATTAACGGAAGACGGGTGCCTTATATAAGGGGAAAGGCAGAAGTGAAGGGGGAAGGGAGTGATACAATCGGGGAAAATGACGAAGCGCATCGATGAACGAACGTGCCAGCATTCAACGCATTGAGACACGAAGAAACCAGAAAACGAAAAAAAGTAGACAAACACTAACAAAAGGCGAGGGATACTAAGATACAATGAAATCAGTAAGCAGCCGCTTCCAAAAAATTAAGCTCTGCCGCAAAAAGCGATACAGAAGGGGTGCTTACGCACTTGCTGCCATATTTGTGTATGTAGAACGCTTCCAAACTGACGCGCGCCGTCGCGTCGGCACTTTTGCCGAGAATCTTTGTCTCTCCCAAACGAGCCTCGCATCCTGTGCATCCAATTACATGCGCGACCAAATGTGCGTACTTGTCCTTTAAGTTGCCTAAATTTCGGGCATGTTCCCCCAAGCGTTCATTAATGCAGCGGCCGGTTTGGCCGACATAAGCCTTTCCACACTTCAAGGGAATGGCGTAGACCACTCCTGTGGTACACTTGATGAACGGCTTCTCATGTTTTAGCTGGCAACCTCTTTTTTTAGAGTTGCAGATGCGTGGGCACAACTGTGCCAGCTTGTTGGGTGCCGAAAAAACAACGGAAACACCATGCCTGTTGGCTACCTTCTTAAGACTGTGCGAAGTCTTGTGCAGGTACGGCACAACCAAAGGCTTGTCGGTCTTCCGACGGTCATCTTTTACTCGTGTTCCCAGTTTTAGCTTCTGGAAGAGGGTCTCAGCCACCGCAATCAAAACCGAATGGGGGAACCCCGCCGCCACAAGTCGGCTGGCCTGATTCTCAAAACTTGTCTGCATCAGGTGCGGGCACGACTTCTGAAGAGACGATTCCAAACAGTGCGACGCTATAGCTCTTTTTACAGTTTTGGAATGCGCTGAATCATATGGCAGCAAGTCCTTTTTTGCGCGAGGGAAGTAGCCCCAGCAAACGTGCTCTTCATCAAAGGTTAGTCTCAGGTCTAAAAACTGTAAGGCGCTTGCGTCAGGTAGTTCGTGGGTAAAATTTAGCCCAAGTGCATGCTTGTCAAATGCGTTTAAAACTTCACCTACTGTAGAGAGGTAGGTGAAGGCCGTCTGCTTTTTTAAAAGCACTAAAAAGTCATCTACGTATCTAAAAACCTTTAAAACGAACCCCCCCAAAAAAGACTTATCTAAAAATCTATCTACCTTTGCTAAAAAAATATCGCAAAGAATTGGAGCCACGCAGGACCCAATGCAGATACCGTTGCGCTGCAAAAAAGGCAGGTTGTGGTTGCATGTGTTTGCGCTGTAAACAGTTTTCATGTCAAGTATGCACCAACTCGCCCAGAAAGAAGTTTTAATGGGATGGTACACTGGTAGCGAACCTCAGAGCAGCTCGTGAAGGGTATCACGTGACCTCACATAACTTTCGCAAGCCCATAGATGCTTCTCAACCATATCGACATGCATAGCATACGAACTGGCTTCCAAGAGGCTCTGCGATGGTTCCCACGAAGGGCATGTCAGAATACATGAGAAGCAGTGTTACGTGACCTCACGGGGCTTTCTCCAGTCATTGGGTGATGCACTGGTGTACTGGTATGTATATTAAACGAATGGGAATGGAACAGGCCGTGTGACTTTTGCCACGTAACACCACGAAAACAGAGGTGAAATGTGCGTAATGTGTCTTCACGTAAATCTGCGTTGAACGTGATTAACTGCTGAATCGATTGCCGTGCATACACGGCGAGCGGAATTTGCCTTGAAAGTGATGTGGTACTGATAGAAGACATGAATTGGTAATGCTTGCCATAATTTTTATCTTTCCTCGCACACGCACAGGGCGACTAAAATACTTGCAAATTCTGGTTTCGTTAGTTGCTGTTCACACATTAACGATGCTATCGAATTGTTGTAATGGTCTCGTTCATCCGGATGCTGTGCTACATTGTGCGTAATTACTGCACACTGAGTCAGGATCTTCAGGGGAAATGTTTTGAAACATCGCGAATGCATTGCGTGCTAATAAAATTTATTAATTTTTTCTTCCACTTCCAATCGAAGACGTCATTCTCACCCCAGAAATTGGTTTTTGTTGGGAATGAAGCTGTTAGGAAGCTCATGCAGTCGTGGTAAGCGATAATAATTACATATAGACATGTTAGGTAAACATGTTTGCTAAAGCTCGGTGGTGCCTGCCAGGTTGATCGTGCATTAAGGCACTCTGTCTAGTTTTTTTTTTTTTTGCGCGCACATTGGTTAACTGAGCAAGTTGCCCCAAATGAGCCGCATGTGCTGTGGAGAAATCTCGGAAAAGTTGTCACGAGAAAGCGCAACGATGCAGGTGAGAAGATTCTCTGACTTGTATCCTTTTGATGCGCATAGTGTATGATATTACACATTCTCGCTATTTGCGCACCTCAGTGCATCGCGAAGCGCGCATATAGAAAAAAATGGCGAACTGAAATATTAGAAAAATTATGAAAGGTATAGTACAACACTACACGAGTTCAACCATTGTGTTGGTTGAAGTAGAGAAATAATACCAAGATAATTCTCCCCGATTTTATTCTGTTCACATATTCCGTTCAGTTGAGTGACGAATTCCGGTGAAAGGTGGCACTCAACTTGTTCTAGCCAAAGTCAAATGGCGAATATTAAAAAAAAAAACTATTTAGAAATGACCGTTATTATCTTTTACGCCTAGTCGTGCTTCTGCTCACCCTGGGTTCAGGAAGGTGCGTCTCTCTTTTCACTTAGTAAGGAATTTTGTTCAGTGATAACGCACAAAGCAGCCCAGCATTCCCAGCAACGAG
Source organism: Dermacentor andersoni (assembly GCF_023375885.2). Classification (NCBI taxonomy): domain Eukaryota; kingdom Metazoa; phylum Arthropoda; class Arachnida; order Ixodida; family Ixodidae; genus Dermacentor; species Dermacentor andersoni. The sequence goes on from NC_092814.1 coordinate 307,374,842, forward strand.
TCCATAACAGTAATACGATAGCATCGTTAATGTGTGAAGAGCAACTACCGAAGCAAGAATTTACAAGTATTTCAGGCTTCCTGTGTGTGTGCGAGGAAAGAAAAAAATATGGAAAGCTTCACTAATTCATTTCTGCTATCAGTACTACATGGCTTTAAAGGTAAATTCCTCTCACTGTGAAGTCTACATCAATCGGTTCAGCAGTCATTCAATGCAGAGTTACGTAAAGTCGCGTGACGCGGTTTTCACCTCCGTTTCCGTTGTGTTGCGTGGCAAAAGGCGCACTGGCTGTTTAATTTCTGTGCGTTTAGTACACATGTTGTTACGGTTTACCGTGTGCGGCTATGAATGTAACGGATGCCAAGCGCCTGAGACGACGTGCCTGATCGTCACGCTCCTCATCATGAATATGCTTATCCGTTGGGGGTGTGCGACAGAATTACGCACCAGTGCAGATCCCACCCTCCTTTGTCCCACGTTCTCCCCCTCTACGCCAGGGAGTGGTATCTCTTCAAATTCCTCTGTGCGGGTTCGGCAGTTGGTTGACCAGTGTGTTGACGCGACATGACCTAGGCTCTCTACCACTGCACCAGTAAGTGGTATTTCCCCGTATTCCTCTGTGTGGACTGCCAATGAGTGGTCTTTCTCCGTCTTCCTCTGTTTTCCGTGTCTCTGTCATTTCTTTATTTCGTACTTTCTTTCTTATTTCTTCGCTTCCTATCTTCTTTTCCTCTTCTCTTTTCATTCCCTCCACCCGAAAGAGTAGGCAGGCGTTGTGCCCCTCGCGGTCGCATTTGTCAGCTTGCTTCCTCCCTGTTTCTTTTGTGTGTTTCTATACGTTTCCATACCTAATAATATTAATGTTAATAATGTCTGGGCTGACCAGTGTGCTGACAAGGCCCTCTACCAGGGAGCAAGAGAGAGAGAAGTTGCCGGGATGGCGTAGCGTAATAAAAGGTAAGCAAGACTCCACAAACAGATTTTCTCTGTCCATGCGTGCAGGAGCACGCACGCAGAACGTTCGCTCACCTGTGATGATGCATTAAACTTCTGATATTTGTTTTTATATCATATCGTCTTTCCTGCCGGACCCTCTCCAATGCTCGTTCTGGTTCGAACTCTAAGCAGACGCTGTTGAAGGTCGCCGAAACCCTGTCCACGTGACGTCTTTGTCTGTGAATCACTGGTCCCATTAGGGCAGGTGACACCCTTAATAAGGTGGTCTGTCCTGCTCTTCGTGGGTACCATTGCAGAGCGTCTTCGAATGCAGTTCGTATAATATCCATATCAAAGGAAGTTAAAATAAGGGGAAAATATGATTGGGAAACACCCATGGGCCCGCGACAGTTATGTGGGGTCACATGATACCTTTCCTCAGCTCGTCTGAGGTTCCCAACGTGGTTACCACAGCATAGCTTTTGATTTTCCCGTTCCTTTGATATCCATTTCGGCATTGTATGTAATTACCCATGGTCTGGCTATAGTTACGTGATGTCACATGACTATTTTCCACGTGGACTGAAGTTCGCGAAGTGCGTACCATCGTAGTCTTTGTTCGAAGCCCGATAGTTTGATATCCATGTCAGTATGGTTGGGAATCATGTTTAAGCTAGCGAAAGGTACGTGAAGTCACTTGAGACCCTTTCCCACGTGACTTGAAGTTAACTACGTGTACACCATCGCATAGCTTTTGATTTCCCAATATGGATGAGAATCAGGAATATGCTGGCGAATATTACGTGAGATCCCGTAACACCCTCTCGCACGTGATCTCAGATGCGTTACGTGGTTATAAACGCAGAGATTGTTCGAAGCTCGTTCATTGGATATCCATGTCAACAGGCCTTGCAAAAAACAAAATGATGAGATGTCACGTGACGCTCTCTTCAGCATGTTTTTATCAGCGTACGAATCAACAATTTGTTGCTGGATGCCCCTTTGTTTCAATGCATGTCAGCAAAGCCATTAAATATCTACGTTTTGCGTGACCTGTTTACGGCAGTAATATAATGTCCATATCAGTGCAATATTTCGATGATATATCGCGCGGGTAAGGCATTTCTGTAGTCCCATGACAACGCTCTGCAAGACAGTTCTTCACTTATGTTTAGTCGGCGCAAAATTTCGTCATTGTTTTGAACTTCTATAACGCCTCCACAAATGCATCTTTGGATCAAATTCACTGGCGTCAGGATTAAAATACGTTGCGCGTAGAATAAATTATTTGGTGCTATGACTAAAATAGCTGGCGCTTGGAATAATTTCAGGGAGAAAACCTGTAGTACTATATTAGAGAGCACAGCTATTCGCAAAGATAAATTTAAAGAATGAAAGGTAAGGAGGTTAACGGGACAGGATATCTGGCTCGCACGAGTGGTTGCAAAAATAACGACAAATCTAATAGAAGAGAGAAAGAGAGGTAATTTGGGCAGACGTACCAGGGTATTCGAATATCTGGTTAATAATAACCGAATAACCAACCGAATACCCGATCACTCCGGTTATCCGGTTTTCAAATTCGAATAACCGGTGAATCGAATAACCGGATAACCGCTTTTCCGCAAAACCGGTTTGATGTTGCTGCACTAGTCTGCACTGCGATTAAAGCCAGCACTTCACATGTTTCTCGCACTTACTGGTCACGCCTCCACATCCGCGGTAACGGTCGAGGTCGGCGCTGGAGGCAAGGAAGACACGGAACGCCAAGAAAAGCTGTCGAACACGTGAGACTAAGGCATATGTGAGCGATGCAAACACGCACGCGGGCAACAGGCAACAAACTGCAACAAACCTGGCGATGTTGATGCGATTTCCAAAACAAAAACAGAGCTCCCTGCTCGCTCAATGTCTACGCCGCAAACCCATGAGAGCGAGCATGCGTTCGAAGCAGCCAGCAAAAAATTTCCCATTTGTGACGTCACGAGGCACTGTTTAACGCAGTTTCTCCCTAGGTGGCTTGTGGGGTCCGCGATGATATAATAACGCATGTACTTGTTTACACCTCTCCAGTGACCGCTTTTAACCGGCTGATAAATGTTAAACGTTATCGCTCGGAGCCGGACGCATCTGCATGTATTGGAATTTTCTCGAATGTTATCTCTGGTTCAATCCTTTGTGTAATCCTAGTCTACCACCGACGCGCATTGCGTAGTACTTTATGGAAGGCACGCGGGCACCAGAGATTACGCTGGAACCTTGGACGATTCATGTATAAACGCCGACGCGCTCGACCTATTCATCAGGATTTGGATGACCGCCGTCTGTTGCAATGTGGGCTTGTTGGTAATGCATCTTCAAGGGGAGTATGGTGGTATGGTATAGCTGTTCACCTGCATCGTTGCGCTTCGAACGTAGCCTGTTTTTCCGCGCACAGTAAATAGTTTCCTGAATCAGTTTTGAAAGCGAAGCTTCCTTTGCTTCTTCCTTCGACTTTCTCACTGCTGCTGCATGCTGCCGCGCACACCGCGTCAGGGGAACACCCTCTAGAGTTGGTCAGGGGGTGGTTTGCGAGGCGCGAGTCAGAGAAGAAAGGTGACAGAATAAACTCTTTTTCACCCCACCGCGTTGAATGTGCACAATGCTCTCTGAAGCTCCCTGACCGTTGCCACATTAGAAGCTTTACAGCTGTAATCATCCGTGACTCCCCTCAGAAGCACTGCAGAAACTGCAGCGCTTCCCTTTCTACTAACGTGTGAGGCCAGGCGGACGCAGATAAAACTGCAGAGAGGAAAGGAAGAGGGGGAGAAGGAGAGAGAGGACAAAAAGTAGTTTCCATACAAGAGAGGGTGGAGGTTTCATGAGAGGGCAAGGAAACCCCACTACTATACGACAGTGATTGCGGGGAAAAGGATAAGCTTAAGTTCAAGGTACGGTACAATACGTTGCTATTTCTGAAAAATAAAAGCCATGCAAATATGTCAAGCGGGCAACTTACGCAGGGCGTGCAGAAGCAGAGCGGCATTAATTAAAGCGCACTGCAGGGTCCAGGAGACACTACGGAAGCGGTCGACCGTCAAATCAACACTTCTGTGCCGGCCGCATTAGCTTTACAGCTATGGCATAGCTAGAGGTCGTGGATTTGAACCCAATTTCGACGGGGCGAAATAGAAAATGCACGTGCACTTAGATTTTGGGACACGTTAAAGAACACCACGGTGCGAAAATTAATCCGGTGTGCGGCACTACGTCGTGCCTCATAGTCCGAGTGTGGTTTTGGCACGTACAACCCCACAATCCAATTCAAGTTTAATACTTCTACCACACTGCGATGTGCCATGTGAGGCAATGAGAACGCTCAACCCTCTCAAAGGTTATAAATTATGGCGCACAACAACGCCTTACGCAAACACCGCAGTTACTGACGAACCACCACCAGGCAGAACTGATGGGTTTCCTACTGACCTGCAAGCTATCGACACTCGCTGCCTCCGGGGTGTCCATCTCCTTCCACTGGCTGCCCTCGCATGTGGGTATAGCTCACCATCCAGGCGTTCCATACACCCACGCAGCAGCGCCATCTGACTACACCAGAGCGAGATTGAATCAGCCCCTCGTCGCAGTCCACCCCGATTCAAGGGTGGCGAACAGCAGGGCCCCAAAGCTGCTGCCGGAAACAGGCCTCTCGAGGCGGGTTCGGGCCACGCTACTTCGCCTGCGAACTGGCCGCGCATGGACACCAGCTAGACGCCACGCCAAAGGCCTCATCGCTTCACCTGCTTGCAGACGATGCGGGGATCCTGAGACCCTCGAACATCTCCTCTGCACCTGTCCAGCCCTTGCACAGGATCGTTCGAGGGTCACCGCTGCATATAGACACCAGGGCCTCCCTGCGGCCCATCTCACGGACCTGCTGTTTCCGTCCCGCCTCAACCTTCCCACACTACACAACCTGCTGGAGTTTGTGGAAGCGAGCGGGATTACAGCGTACAACTGAGCACCACCGGCCTGCCCTTGCCGGCACCTACCTCTCTGCGACCCCTGTGGAGGATGCAGCTCCAACTGCTGCATCCCTCCACCATCTTTACCTCCCCCTCTCCCCTCCCTTACGACGCTGCGCCATGCTCCCTAATGCGCTGCAGAATATAGCGTCTTTTCCCCTTCTTATAGTTACAATCATCATCAAACACCTCTCCCTGTGTGTTCTGTGTACTAGGCAGACAAACGGCAGTGGTGCACGAAAGATAACGTTTAACATCAACCCACCACTCTCGTGTTAGCCTAAACGTTAAAGAAATTAAGCTTTAGCCGTCAACATCACAGCTAATTATCGTCAATCAAAGCATCCGGCACGGAAAACTTCGCTTACATTGATTCCGACACCGCGTGATCTGCATAATTTTGATACTGTGTTTTTCGCCGTCACTACAACATGACAGTATCACACACAAAAATTGGCGCTGTTGATGTCACTTTCGTTTAAGCTGGCCATGCGTTCTCCGTGCGCGCGACTGCCCTGGTTCTACAACCGCGGTATTTCTTCTTTAGTCACTGAGGTGGGATATGGGTTCAACGGCCCCTACCCGAAAGCACCCCCCACAGTCTAGTCAAGTCGACTGTCCGGAACACATATTCCTGACGCCTGAGCGACACGTTGATGCCTTTCGAGGAATACACCGCGCAGAAAAACCGGTAAAAAGGTCGGCACGGCGCCTCTGGTCGACTGAAAACGGCTGGTCCGCACTGGTCTCGCGTATGCCAAATCGAGGCCGGGCTAGAGGGCAGAGTGTACGCGTCGCCCCTCTAGCCCGGCCGCGACGAACTTGGGTAGTAGCGTCTTTTTCTCTCCACAATATTTATCGCAAAATCAATGGGCAATTCTACTAAAAAAGAGAAAGTTCCTTCTTTCAAATCCCAAGGAATAAAAAAAAAGATTTTTTTTTTCTAAATGACGAAATCAGTGGTTTCCTTTCAAAGAAATCTTCTAAGTAAAAGTAGAATTTTTCTTCTTTTGCGTTATTTTTTATTTTTTCACAGTATAGGTCCACCATGGCGCCTGAGTGTCGCACAATTCGCAATTCCGCCTTGCTGGCTCATGAAATCTTCGCGTAAGCCGATTCCCATAGCTGCACCAGTTTTTATCCCTTTTTGTACCTTTAATTTTTTCGTATCTTTGGCAGCGAATTTGGGGTTGTGACTCTTACCTGAGTGGAGCCTTTTCCACAAATAGCACTGTGCACATCTGTAGAGGCATCTCCTGGGTGCGCAAGGTGCAGTGACTCTTTGTGCAACCGATTTAACGCATCTACGGAATTCCCTACGTTCGTGCGACGCGAAGGCGGACGGTAGGCACAGAAGGAGTGTGCAGTGTTTTAGTTGAGCGTGTTTACGCTCCGCTCAGCAGCTGAGCGGAGCGAAAGCGCGAACGCGCATGCGCCGTCCGCTTAGCCGTAAACGGACTAGCGGAGCGAGAAAGCTGCCTGAGCGGAGCGTGCTGCGCAGCGCTTTGGCTAGCGTTGGCGTCAGGAAGGATTGGATTAGATGCAGAAAGCAAGTTCGCTGGCTATCACGCGGCGTTCCCCAAGAAGGCGCTTTATTTTCCATTGGATAAAATGGACCGGTAACGCATTACAAGCGCACGTCCAGATACTTTATGGACATATATATATATATATATATATATATATATATACTGTGAACTTTTACTGTGTAAAAGCACCCACCGAGGTTGCTCAGCGGCTACGGTGTTGGGCTGCTGAGCAGCCCGGCCACGGTGGCCGCATTTCGGTGGGGGCGAAATGCGAAAACACCCGTGTACTTACATTTAGGTGCACGTTAAAGAACCCCAGGTGGTCGAAATTTCCGGAGTTCTCCACTACGGCATGCCTCATAATCAGAAAGTGGTTTTGGCACGTAAAACCCCATAATAAAAAAAAATAATATATTACTGTGTAAAAGTGATCAATAGGCGTTTTCATTTTCTTTAATTACCCTGAATTTGGCCAGAGGGCGCTGCAACTACGAAATTATTAACATGCAAGGTGGCAGAAATAGGCTAAAATGGGAGGAAATCGAAGAGAAACTAAGCCAGGAGAACTTAATAGTTTATGGGTTTGTAGAGACACATCTTAGTAAGATGGAACAACCGCCCTGTAATCCTGATTATGCATGGGAATGCTGCAACAGAGTGCAGGATAGCAGAAAGGGCGGGGTAATTGGAGCACTCATTCATAAAAATACAAATTGGCAAAGGGTCAAACAGGAATGAAAGAGCATTTATGGCTAAAAGGAAAAGTAGCGGGGGAGAAAACACTTCTAGGCTTTGTATACATTTGGACAGGATCAAATGCTAAAGAGGAAAACAAAAAAATGTTGGACTGTATAGCAGCGGAAATCAATGAGCTAGGAAAAGGATGTTAGATAATTGTTTTAGGAGACATATGGATGGGTACACAGGCTTCACAGGTAACATGCTGCTGGATATGTGTGAGAGGCATAACTTAATTGTCTGTAACTCTACTGAGAAGTGTGACGGGATCATAACATGGGAGGTAGGGGGTCGACACTCGACAATAGATTATGCGTTAATGTCACATACGATGTACGATAGATTAGGAGCCATGATTATAGATGAACAGAGCTCCAGAAGTATAGGTAGCGACCACCACAAGCATATCAAGTTGAGTTTTAAGAGGGAAACTAAAGCACGAACGAGGCGTGAGGAACAGCCAGATGGACGTTGTTTACTCAGAAGAGCAAGTGGAAATAGCGGCCTAAGAAATTGAAGAGGAAATATCAGAGGGTACTGAAACTGATTGGACTTGCCCAAAGTTAACGAGGCTATTTGAGGGTGACCTAGGTAAGGTGCGAGTCAGGAGAACAAGGCAAGCGATACGAAAACTCAAGAGCTGGTGGGGTGAAGAGGTTAAGAAGGCCATACGGAAACGTCAGGAAGCCTCCAGAGAACACAGGTATATTCCAAACGTAAGGAAGAAACTGAAGCAGAAGTAGAGAGAAAATGGGAACACTACATAAAATGCAGAAGGGAAGCATCCTATTTGACCAACAAGAAAATTAGGACAAAAGGGTCCCAATGGCTGTCAGAAGTAAGCAATAAAAAAGATAAACAGGCAGCTAGGAAATTCTGGCAACATCTGAACTCATTGGGTAATAGGACAAGCCTAGAGCAGAGGTATATAGTAACAGCTCAAGGTACTCGGTTAGAAGGATAGGAGGCAATGGAGCATATAGGAACCATGATGAGGGAAACATTTACAAAACAGAGAAATGGTACATGCAGTATGTCGGAGAGGGATAGCCCGGTCAATCCACTACTTTCGCTTGGACAAAGAGAGTGGGAAAGGGCCGAGAAGATGGTACCAAGTAGGCCCATCGCTGTTACTCAGAAGAGCAAGTGGAAATAGCGGCCTAAGAAATTGAAGAGGAAATATCAGAGGGTACTGAAACTGATTGGACTTGCCCAAAGTTAACGAGGCTATTTGAGGGTGACCTAGGTAAGGTGCGAGTCAGGAGAACAAGGCAAGCGATACGAAAACTCAAGAGCTGGTGGGGTGAAGAGGTTAAGAAGGCCATACGGAAACGTCAGGAAGCCTCCAGAGAACACAGGTATATTCCAAACGTAAGGAAGAAACTGAAGCAGAAGTAGAGAGAAAATGGGAACACTACATAAAATGCAGAAGGGAAGCATCCTATTTGACCAACAAGAAAATTAGGACAAAAGGGTCCCAATGGCTGTCAGAAGTAAGCAATAAAAAAGATAAACAGGCAGCTAGGAAATTCTGGCAACATCTGAACTCATTGGGTAATAGGACAAGCCTAGAGCAGAGGTATATAGTAACAGCTCAAGGTACTCGGTTAGAAGGATAGGAGGCAATGGAGCATATAGGAACCATGATGAGGGAAACATTTACAAAACAGAGAAATGGTACATGCAGTATGTCGGAGAGGGATAGCCCGGTCAATCCACTACTTTCGCTTGGACAAAGAGAGTGGGAAAGGGCCGAGAAGATGGTACCAAGTAGGCCCATCGCTGTTACTGCTACCCAAGTACCCAAGTACCCAAGTACCATCGGCAGGCCCGGATGGCATTCCAATTATGTTAATAAAGAAATTGGGCCCGCAATCTAAGAAAGCATTAAGGGAGGTGGTGAGCAAAATATTAATGAATGGTGAAGTATACCTGACGAATGGAGGCTAAGTAGGATGAGAATGATATATAAGGGAAAGGGGGACGAAGCTGACATAAATAACTACCGGCCTATAACAGTGACGTCAGTGGTTTATAGAGTGGTAATGCTGATTATAAAGGACAAACTGCAGGCATGGGTAGAGAACGAGGGGGTGCTTGGAGAGCTACAAAATGGGTTCCGGAAGCACAGGAGGCTAGAAGACAATCTGTTCTCACTGACGCAGTGTATTTAAATAGCTGAAAAGGAACACAGACCCCTATGGCTGGCTTTTTTGGATATCAAGGGAGCCTATAACAGTGTACTTCATGAGGGCTCCTGGAAACTTTAGGAGTGCAAGATGGAGTAACCAATTTCTTAAAAGATACCTATAAATGTAACCGGGTGATTATACAATGGGAAAAGCAAGTTTCGGAGCCTGTAATGATTCGGCCAGGGCTTAGGTAGGGGCGTCCATTGTCACCTCTGTTGTTTATGCTGTATCTACAAGGTTTAGAGGCCAAAATACAGCAAAGCCGTCTCGGCTTCAATCTATCATTTTTCAAACAAGGAAAATTGATTGAACAGTCATTACCAGGACTGATTAATGGCTGACAATACAGAAGATCTGCAGAGATTGATGGACATATGTGGTACAGAAGGAGACAGATTAGGCTTGAAGTATAGCAAAGAAAAATCAGCAGTCATGATTTTTAATGATAACATTTGCGGCGAGCATAGGATACAGGAGGCCACGGTTGAGATAGTCGATAAGTACAAGTATCTTGAGATGTAGATAAATAATGGAATTGAGTATCGGACAGAGTACGAAAAATATGTAACGACTAAATGTAACAGAAGTGCAACGATTATGAAGAGTAGGGCACTGTGGAACTACAATAGGTACGAGGTAGTACGATGGATATGGTAAATGGTAATGGTTCCGGGCCTGACTTTTGCCAATGCAGTTCTATGTATGAGAGCAAAGACCCGGGCACAGTTGGAAACTAAGCAATGTGGTGTGGGTAGGCTCGCTCTGGGAGCACATGGCAAGAAACCAAATCTTGAAGTGCAGGGGCATCTGGGATGGTCTTCTTTTGAGGGCAGAGAGGCTAGCGGCAACATAGCATTTGAGGAGCGATTGAGAAAAATGGGGGAAATGCGGTGGGCTAGGAAAGTTTTCAGTTACTTACACAGGAGGAATGTTGACACAAGGTGGAGGAAGCGAACTAGAAAATTGTCAAGCAAATACTCGGGCAGCAGTGGGGGGACAGGTAAGGAATCATCTGTCAAGAAAAAGGTTAGGGAGACAGAGAGGGGTATGTGGAAAACAGAGATGCAAACAAAATCAGCATTAGAGACATACAGGACGTTTACGCAAGAAATAGTCAAAGAAAATGTTTGCGATAACTGTAAGAGAAGCTCATTGTTGTTTGAGGTCAGGACAGGTGTGCAGCGGACTAAAATGTACCCAGCCAGATACCTGGAGATAGTCTTGTTGTACGGGGCGTGTGCAGAGGAGGGCGAAATGGTTGAACACTTCATACTTTCTTGTAAACAACTTTAACCTGCAGTTCGATGTAACGTGGAATTATTCAAAGCTATGGGTTTTAAAGACAGCGAAGGTAAAATAGACTTTGAACAGGTAGAAATAAATAAACGGAGGCTATCTGACTGGTGGATAATAAACATGATGGATAAACACGCATGCATATAATACCATTCAAGGCAAGGTGGCGCTTGCCGCCGCCGGATTCAAAGGGTTGAGCCTCATTCATCCATCCATCCATCCGTCCGCTCCGCTACGCTAAACGCATAACTAAAACGTGAAAATCGTCCGCCGTTCCGTTTTGGCTTAGCGGGGAGACTCGGAGCGGAGCGTATGTAAAGACGCTCAACTAAAACACTCTATTGTTTCTTTGGTGCCTGTCACCTCAAACGCAGGTGTCGTTAAAGCCGTTAAAGCGAAACAGTTGTCCTAGCACTTGCCACGCCTCACAAAGAACACTATGGTCACGGGCGTTCTCCCTTGACCAGCTCCAGCCACAAAACGACCTCCCCCTCCCACCCCCGTCCACCCCACTGCAGGCCATGCCCTTACGAGCTCGCATATCAGAATGCGGAGGAATGCGCGCACGTACGCATTCTTGAGTTCTTGAGACAGACGACGAAAAATACGCTGCTCGCGAATGGTAAAAGCGCGCAGGGTAACCAAACGAAAAATAAAATAATGAGACATTCTGGGAGAGCTACGGCTGCCCAAGTAAACGTCCCGAAAGCAAGGATTGATCGACGTTTTCTTTTCTCGTTTTTTTCCCCTATAGAATAATCAGTGTATTTAAATCCGGTCATGCACGCAGGAGAGTTGTACTTTTTGAGATGAACTGCTGCGAGGCGGACACTATTTGCCCGAGAAATCGAGATGCAAAATCGATTACAGATGCCTACGCATTTGGCATGGTCGGTCTATGACTTTAGCGGAAACAGTGCGAAACAACAAGGTGTCCCATGCTCACGTCCTGTCATTTCGCGCCGTTTCCACTCAAGATCGCCTCGTTGCGAAATTTTCACTGATCAAAATTTTTAAGACACACACTCAATTTGCGCATTATAGCCGGTGAGCTCTCAAGGCACGCCCACTAATTCAGCACGTGTATTGGAACACTTCGCTCATTAATAAGACGTGTCGAGTTTCCTTCCAACGTTTGGCTGCTACACCTATGCCTATGTTTGGGTTGGCTTATGTTTAACAGCAGCACTGCTGCAGCGTCAGCGGGAATATTTCGGGCCCCGCCGTGGTGGCTTAGCGGCTTTGGTGCTGCGCTGCTAAGTCCGAGGTCGCGGGTTCAAATCCCGGCCACGGCGGCCGCACTTCGATGGGGGAGACACGCAGAAAGACACCCGTGCATTGGGCGCACGTTAAGGAGCCGCAGGGCGTGGAAGTTAATTCGGACTCCCCCAGCTACGGCGTGCCCCATAATCACGTCGTGGTTCTGACACGTGAAACCTCAGAATTTAATTAATTTTTCTATTTCGGGTCGGTTATATCACATATCGTGGCCTTTCTTATAAACTCGTAGAGAATAATCACGGAAGGTATAGCGCGCAGAATAATAGTGATGTTTATTCCCGTCAACTCATACATATCGACAGAGGACGCAGAAATAAAAGCTTGACAAAGTTCCCACCCCCTTTACAGAAGAGACAGCGGGAGAGGGTAACGGCAGGCGACAAGCAGGGCGCTCACAATCACAATGTGACATGTAACTTGCAGCATATATGACCCTTTCATCACAGGTAGTAAATATAAATAATAATAAGAACAGATACGAATGTGCAAAAAGCTACTCCTGTCACAATAAAAGCACGTAAGGTCATATTACGTGTATGCCAAACACATAATTAAACTAATGGAGCACAAAGCCCAACTACGCAGTCACAACTGTGAAATTCATTTAGAAATTGCTGCGCCGCAGTAAAGAAAGAAAAGAAAGCAACGAAAAGTGATAAGTGTTCTAAAACACCATCTCGAAACATCTGCGAAAGTAAAACAAGAAAACGATTTAGTTCATTATGAACAACACAACAAGATTATGAACAATCTGTACAAGATTATGAACATTATGAACAACACAGCAAGAACTAGACGCTTCCTGAGGTTACTGCTAACAATGTTAGCAGTAACAGTGTAACAGCGCAACAGCAGCATAGCAGTAGCAGTAACAGCGGCGCAGTAGGTAGGAGCATCGCACGCGTAATGCGAAGATGTGGGTTCGAATCCTACCTGCAGCCAGTTGTTTTTTATATCGACTTTAATTTCCATTAATTTATCATTTATTTAATTCAGTTATCATATGATATGATTAATAAAAATCGGGCCCCTCGATTCCCTTTCTCCTCGTTCGGTACCTACGACGGCGCTTGAGAGAAATAGGGGGTTAAGTTATGGCGCGCCGATCGATGGGCAGCAGCCGGGCCGACTTCACTAAAGTGCGGACCGAGTGCAGCTCCTGGCCGCGTTCTGTTCCTTTCCTTCTCGGTATTTCCTTTGTTTCTTGGCAATTCGGCTGCAGATTCACCCTTTTCTGTTAGTAGATTGCTTCACTCAATGCCTCCACATTCTATCTCAATGCACTCACAAAAAACGGGCTGGCGTTAAGAAAATTTCTGAGGTGGGAGGTGAACCCACACATATCCAGCAATGCGAAAGGTCGGCCGCCGCTTTCCGTAGTCATCTATTTAGTTATCGCTCTCGGCCAAAGTCACCTAGAACGAGTTTTAGTGGCCACTGTCTGTACTCGCTTGTCAAGTATGCCCCACAGGATAAGGCATGCATGTGCTGCAAAAATGTCTGCAAACGACTCGGTACATCATAAATGCATGCGAAGATATTAAACCAGCAAGACTCGTAGGGGATGTTCTCCTTCCAGAAACGTTGGGACTCAAAGAAGATGAAATCGTTAACTAGTCGCCATAAAATACGATTAGAGAATTGGTGGGAAAAAAAAACAGGGAAGAGATGGAATAGGAGTCACTGCAAATGTAATGTAATGTAATGGTACATAGGGATAGCGGGTTTAAATATAAATGTTAATATCTAGATCAGGTAGGCATAAGGCTAGATGGCGATAAATGTAGCCAAACTTGGATAAATCAAGAGACTATGCGACATACTTGGCTACGCCCTGTTTATAAGGGGATACCAATAAACATCATCACCATCGTGTCTCCGATGTGATGGCATACCTTTTCGCAGTTCTGGTATGTGTAGCTTGCAAAAGGAATGTGTTTTTAACCAGGCCGTGCTGGCGCGGCAACAGAGTAGAGCAGCATTATTAATGCGCAACCCGCCTACACGATCACGTGGTTGCTTGCCGCGGAATACAGTTAAATGCAGTGGAACACCCGTGAAGTATGGCTTTCAGATTTCCCCGAGTCTTACGAACTCAATTTTGTTAATGAGCAACTGGCACATTTTAACGTGTCCAGGCCCACTCGTCACAAGGACACTCGTCGTAGGCCACCTCGTAGATAGTAAACTTGTCAAGAAGGCCAACTTGTCTAGGGTATGTCGTAGGAGTATTTATCGTACCACCGGACAATTTGTCACACGGCAAGCTCGAGTTCGGAGCTAGGTTTATGATGCAGCGTTTCAGTGCTGTACACAATCAGTGGGTCTGTTTGTTTTCCATAGGATGTTTGAGCTCTACGCCACCACCATTCGCTGGTTGGCGTTCCTGCGCTTGGCTCAACCTCGAGCGTTTGTGCTCCCTACGGAGATGGACATGTTCCGCCGGGGTCAAAGGGGTTGGATGTGGCTTTGTCTGGATGGCCATGTCTCTCCACACCATTTCTACACCATACGTACGTCTCAAACGCAGGAGGGGGGGGGGGGGGGGGCAAGCGTGCAACTGCAAGAAATTGCACACTTGTAGGCCTCATAACTCCTGATGAGCGCGGGATTGAATTTTAAGGATGACACGCACTAAGGCATAGTCAGCTCTCTTAAACGTGACCGTTCCTGCTCAGATGGACAAACGTGCTGCCGAACTACGCCTCTCTGAACACCGCACGTGAGGCTAAATTTAGCACTGATTGCGACATGTGTGGCGCAGCAACGGCGCTATCTACCCACGCGAAACATGCATGATCGCGTGATGGCTTCGTTCATCTGCACAACGATGAAAGTAATGCGCATGAGTACCTTATTTGCACTCGTTCTGACGCGCACGTTTTTCCGATAAAAAGTGAGTTCAAATTTGCATGCACGTTATAACTAATTCTACTCAAAACCAACAACGAAACCGATTCTTATTTAAAGAAAAGCTCAGTGCGAGGTAGCTATACTCACGGACAACTTTCCTTGACAATAAAGCGAACGCTACAGCTCCAAATTACGCGAGTGCTAACGCTAAAGAATGTAGTCCCACAATTGCGTCCCTGTGTTCTGCATGAGAACCAAAAAATAACATTGCTTCATTTTCTACAAGTAGCTATTTGAAAGAGGTCGCAGCACACACCAGGGATATATATATATATATATATATATATATATATAAACTATATACTTTACCATTTCGTGCTTTTGCACGTGTGAGAACGACGCTTTTACATGCCCATTAAAGGCAATATGGCGTCTCCACCTTCTGGTAACGAACGCTCGGGATTTGGAAGAACTGTTCGAGACTCGGATGAGAGTCACAACGATTGGAGTTCGTGATTTTGAGTTACTAAGCAGCTAACTCCTTCCACGTGGTCTCCTTCCGGAATGTCTGGATACGGCGCGGGTTTTTGAGGGTTCCAGCCAGGTGTCCGTAAGCTTTAGAATAACCCTCCTGGCGTAACCACTGTGAGAATACGCTGCGCCACCCAAACGCATTTTACGCTAACATAACCTAACCTAAGGGAACCTAAGCCTAACCTAAACCTAAACTAGTCTAACCTAACGTGGGCGAGACGCAAGGTCAATAATCCTCACGGCGTGATATCACACAGTGGCGTTCAACGGCGGTTGCTAAGCCGCTGTGCGTTTATTTCACTCAAAGGGGAGCACTCAAAAATGCTCCAGAAAAGTCGCGGACAGCAGCATATGAAAAGCCTGCCAAGAGCGAAGATGCTGCACTAGGAGAGCAGGCCGGGCCTCTACTACAGAACCTGCTGCTCCCCCAAAAAAATAAGTGGCGTTTTTTTTTTTTTTTTTTGAGGGTAGAGCGCCGTAAGGGGCAAGAAAGGCTTAATCCGGCATGACTGAACCAGCACCGCAGGCGCGATAAAGTCTGTCCGACGCGCGGGCAGCCAGCGTCGGAGCGTAAACAAACTCTACCCCATGTTGCGATTTCGGGGCGGAGGACGAAAAGACGAACTCGTTCCGTAGACGAAGAAGAAACGAAAAACTTTATACAATATTTAATGATAGTGGATGATAGCGTACAGGTAGCAGTAGGAGTGCATCAGACCGACTGGGCGGCTGCAAGCGATGTTCACAATCGGCCGGGTCTCCCTTAAATCCCTTCGGCGACCCCTTGTCGGCAGGAACCGGTTCAGGCGAGTTCTCATCGGCAGGAACCAGGCGGGGCAGGGTGATGACCTCGCCCGCGTCGAATTCTTGATTCGTCGCGGAGATGCCTGGGCGCCACGGAGATGGCTGGGCGCTTCTTGAAGTCGCTCCCGTGTCGAATTCTCGATTAGTCGCGGAGAAGTGGGAGCTCTCGTCGCCTCGTGGTAGCCACGTTGCGCCTGTAGTATGGCAGCTCCCATCGCCTCGTGGTCGCCACGTGGTGCTTGTAGTATGGCACAACACCCACTCCGCAATGCCGCCATGTCCGCGGAATCTTATAACGGTTCGGAAAACGAACCGTTCACTTCGCCGCTTACTTCACTAAATGGGCCACTCCCAAGCCGGAGGTGGAAGAAGGGGAGGACGCGACCAATAGACGAGAGAGTGCCTTCTCTGAAGGGTACGCATGGAGGAAGGAAAACTGAGCAGGGCCCTGAGGTCACTCTTTGGGAAGCTAAGTGAAGCCGGAAGTTGGCGTTGCTCCGCCATCATATCGAGCCAGTTCACCTCTCTTGTTTACATTTCTCGCGAAACCACGCCGCACTGCGCGCAACCGGGCGGCTCGGACGCGCGCGCTCCGTAGCAATACTAAACAAAAGGATGCGGTCGCGATGTCTCATTGCATTACCGTTGCCGAAGTCAGGTTGAAAGAAGTTCATAATGACCTTCGAAAATTGGGCCGTGAGGTCGAATCCCCTGCGTTTACTGGCTTTTATGAAAATAAATATGCTTTATCAGGCCAGTAAACTGTTCTCGTCAACCGCAGGTACCGGCCACTTCCCAGATCTTGCGTGTTTTTTTTTTTTTTAAGGTCACCTTTATCGCTGACTTCTACTTGCTTATCTCTGCTTGGACTTCCTGGGGCGCTCAGACGATCTTGCGAGCTAGACGTCTGGTGATACGAAAAAAATGTACGCATTCTCACTGCACTGCTGGAACGCACTGGAGACACGTACAGTCGCGGACAGAATAAAATGGACCACGGGATCTCCGAAAACGTTCAATTCCCGAGCAGCCTGTAGCAGTAACCAGTAAAACTGCCCACGACAACGTTGTTAGCATATTCTAGTCCAGGTCCAAAATGCAAATACCAGATTGCGTTGTGAGGTTGCGGAGATATTCAGCTTTTTCTTAGATTTCATGGTCCGTAATATTCTGTCCGCGACTGTACGTCACACCGACCTATTTGCGATCCATTTGGAGTTTATGAGCACAAACTCATATTCTCGCTGTCGCTTGAGGAATCGTCGTGATTTATTGCAGAAACCTCAGGTGGCCGCGCATCACTACGACAGTGAGCCGGCGAGGAGGCAGAATGTCATTTATGACTCCGCGTTTATATTCATTGACTGCGGCCTGAGGTACCTTCTTCCCATGGTAAGTGAAGCTTCACGGAACCAAAGTTTTGCGATAGCCGGCGCAGGGTGCAGAACAGTACGCGCGTAGAACTGGGCCTAGGTGTGACCATGCACGGAACAGTCGTTTGGTGTGTTTGCAGGCGTACGTTCTGTGGAGCCTTGCCCACTCTTGCAGCGCATCCGCTAACCTTCACTTCCCTGCGCTTCTCGCGCGCGCAGATAAGATACGCCTGCGGTAGGGGTAGGGAGGATTCGTCCTCAAGTCAAAGCAGCCGCTTCTTTCCCATCTTACAGGATGAAGCGTCGGCTGGCCGGCACACGGTGCCGATCGAGGGCAGCAAAATGCACATATTCTGCGTACCGCTCTATCAGCACGTGTATTGTGGCACACCTGTGCAGGTGTGCATGAACCTCGAACGCGCTCTGCTTAAAAGACTTCGTGTTGTCGCGAGTACTGCGAGAAACAAGCAACAGTTAAACAACATATGTTTTAATATGCACAACAAAAGCAAGTTGTTACTGAACACGAATGTTCTAAAACCAGGACTATGTAATCTAGCATAACGTATACGTTCTACGTGCCGCAAATGCACCATGCGCTGCCAAAAGCAGAAATCCCTGACCTGCAAGGCGTTCGATCATTGTACAGATTCTGAAACGCATCGGTTTCGGCCTGCGATGGCACGTTAGCATGGTTCCGCGGAAGAGGGCAAAATTTCCCGCGGACATTCCTTCTTCCGTTGCCATTGCCGTGGCACGGTACATTGCGTACAGCGTTGCATGCGCGTTCATTTCGCCAGCTTTAGTTCCTCCTGTCCTACCTCAACATCCGAGAGAGTACGGTGCAGATAACACGGCGCAACAAAACACGGAGATTAACCTGCCCACACGGCGCCTTTGCCACAGTAGGAAACCTACGGAGCAACATGTGTGAGCGCACAGAACCATAACAATGCCGCCATTGTAGCCCGAAAGTATGGCCGCTGCAGCAAAAGAAATAAAAAACTGCAAAATAAAGAGAACGTACTACGTCATTTCTTAGATACCTTTATCCTAGCGCGCTGACGGGGTATAGGGCCTCTCCTCAGTTTTCCTTCCTCTATGAGTGTACATTATCATATGACGAGCTAATCGAGGAACTGAAGAATGTTTCTGCTTGCTAATTAAATATAAAATCTAAATTAAATATTATACGGCAAGTTCTAAAGTATAGACGTGTGGTGCCTGGCGTTTAGGCAATGCTTGAAGTAATTTATTAGTGTCATTCCTTTTCAATCTCAGCCGACAGGCGGTATTACAAGCGTAAAGTTGGCAGAGCACAGCGCTATGTCGTCTGCTACCAAGAGTTTGCACGATGCACGCACCAGGAACGCACTGCCAGCATGTACTTCCTAAGTAGCAAGCGCAACAAAACCGTGAACTGTGCCGGTATTTTGTAGCGATGCCTTTTCCGATTCTATGCTTTTTCAGGCTTTTCGTGCTTGGCTAGTGGTCAGAACGACGGTCTGCCCACATTATCAACGGGATCAGGCGGCCGTGTGTGGTGGATGATAAGAATAGCATTGAATAAGGCATAAGGCATCGCTACAAAATAGCGGCCCTGGTTCTTAGGGCCACCTTTACTATATCAATTTTCCTTCTCTTTTCGGCCTTCGTCATCGAATCAGACATGACTCGCTCGCCACCGCGCTGCCGTTATTGTTGCGATCTGCCTCACGGCGCGTCGCGTGATAGAAGCAATGGAACTTGAAATCGAACATTACGATATACGGGCCCTGCATTGCCTGCGCGAAGTAAAATCGAAGAG
This sequence comes from Dermacentor andersoni, assembly GCF_023375885.2. Classification (NCBI taxonomy): domain Eukaryota; kingdom Metazoa; phylum Arthropoda; class Arachnida; order Ixodida; family Ixodidae; genus Dermacentor; species Dermacentor andersoni. Next base: position 307,394,186 of record NC_092814.1, read on the forward strand.
CATGGTGCTGACAGCGCGTGCTGTGCCGTGAAATTGCGGACAAAAGTGCGGCACTCCCGAACTATGGAGCAAAAAGGGCAGCCAAATAAGAGATCTCCACAGTATCTCCCCATCCTGACTGTTTAGTTTTATCAGCCGAACGAAGGAAGCGCTGGACCAGCCTAGGCTGAACCCTTCTGATTGCTGAATGCGATCTGCAAGCTATTTACGCTGGCGATCTCACCATGCAAATATCTCCTTGGCATTGGCTTTGAAACGGAGGTCACGGGAAAGCTGACCCAGCCCTTCTACCGGCCAACACAGTAATTGCGAGAGCAACTTCGTAGACAGTGTCGGCGACAGAGATCTAGGCCATTCCGATGAATGCTTCGCGTCCAACCGACCTTTGGGAGCTGCAGGCCAGTGGCGATGAACCGCAGCGCGCAGTTCCTTCCTCTGCGTAGAATGACTACTGGAACGCTTGCACCCGAGTCTCCTCTAGTTCGTAGCGTAGTCTGCAAAAGGTCTACTTAGAAAGCCGGCAGGGGAGGGGGCAAATAATTGCCGCCATTTCTTTGAACCCGTATCGCACTTCCAGCCGTGGTCGACACTGAAAGAGCAATGCCAGGCAGACGACATGGGTTCGGCCTCGTTAGGTTAGGGTAACCTAACCTAACGAGGCGTATTCTCATAGCGGTTGCAGGGGCGTCGACCATCACCTGCGTCCTTTTAGCCACTCGCGTTCAACCGCGGTTGCTAAGGCACTCTGCCTTCTAGATTTCCAATATATGCGGACGGGCCACTTCCACGGTCCCTACACTCTTAAGCAAAATTACACCCTTTTGCCACACAACGATAATCGTCATCCGTCTTGTCCGCAGTTCCTTTCTTTAACGCGGCAAGCCCGGTACTTCCCAGTAACGAACGGCATGCGCGTTGTCAGCATGACATAGCATTACCGTCAGGAAAGTAGCGGGCGCGGCGTTTTCAAGAAAGGAAACGCAAGCAAGGCAAATTACGATTATCGTTGTGTGCAAGTAATACACCCCAAAGTTTTGCCTAAGAATGCACTGCTACCACGGAAACATCTGCGATGTTATCACCTGTTTCACCGCGTCGGCAGCCCGCGTCGGCAGCCAGCGTCGGAGTGTAAACAAACTAGACCCCGCTCCGCAGTGCTGGCGTGGCTTTACAATTGCTAGTAAGGGGAAAATGCATAGAACATGCGCTAAGAAACTCCTCCGTAGTGCCTAGGCAGAGTCACATGTTCAAGGAGCAAAAGCCCCCACACTTTCTCTCTCGCACCCGCTTTTACTCGCGCATGCGCGCAAACGTCGGGCGCCTCCGCAAGTGCCACGTCCCGCCGTATTTAATAGCAATTGTAAAGTCGCGTCCGGGACGCGTATAGTCCTGTGATGCGCCGTCCATCGCTGAAAAGACAGATTGAGTGCCTCGCGTGGATCCACCTTAAGGGACACTAAAGAAATAAGTCAGTAGCGTGCCAACTTGTTTTCGTGTGGTGAGGGGAGGCAGCAAACAGTGGCATCGCAACCAGCCTGTAGCAGAAAAAAAATAAGTGCGCGTCATCTACTGAGAAGTGCAGTGTACAGCCGGGGATAAAATAATCCGGGATCTACGAGCGCGTGCCACACTGCATTCGTGCGCCCTTCCACAAAGCCTTCCTTCGAGACAAGTCCTTTCATGCTCCTATCCCTATGGCCACTTGTTGCTAGCGTGCTGTCGAAATCGCCATGATTGTAAATGATTACGCTGGGACAGCGCTGTCATGTTCGACCGGCGTAGTGTGCAGTGCCTTCTCACTCGTTACAACGGCCGAAACAGACACCGCTCTCCTAGCGTAATGTTCTGCAGTCATCGCGATACCGACAGCACGCTTGCAAGAAGTGGGCGTAGCGAGAGACGCACGAACATCAAAGGACACGCATGCGCAGTAAGTAAGTAAGTAAGCAAGTAAGGCGTTCCTAGTCCCTTTTAACGCAGGATAGCCGTTTTAGGTGCGAGAGGAACAGGGATATAGCTTTTGCTGACTCACACAGTTCACTTGGGTTTTGTTATTGTACTGTCGAGTTTCACAGTTTCCCAAAAGTGTTGGGCTGCTAAGCACCAGGTCGCGGGATCGAATCACGGCCACGGCGGCCGCTGGGGGCGAAATGCGAAAACACCCGTGTACTTAGATTTAGGTGCACGTTAAAGAACCCCAGGTGGTCCAAATTTCCGGAGTCCCCCACTGTGGCATGACTCATAATCAGATCGTGACTTCGGCACGTAGTACCCCATAATTTAAGTAACAGTTTCACCAAAGAACACCTCGTTGACATGCGATGGCTGGGCTCAAGGCGCATCCTTCGTCAAAGGGCAGGGGCGTAGACAGGAAGGAGGGGCTTTTCAGAACTCCCCCCCCCCCCCCGAAATTTTTTTCGTGCTGTCCATGCATCAACGACCAAAACAACCCCCGGCGCTGGAAATCATTCTGGATTTTGTCTAGAATCTCTTTTTCACGCTCGAAAATACATCCCAGCGCCTACATCGCGAATTCGGGCTGGAGTTCGCGGCAGTGCCCATGCACCTTGAGTCACATGACGCAGAGAACCCCATCCGAGCACAAAGCTTCAAGGGCGTTTTTATGGCGAGCAAGCTCGTCGCGGCATATCGTGGAGGCTGCGGAATCCACGGAGCGCATGGATTTTAATTCCGAAACTTTATGGGTATAAAGTTCTGATAAAGTTTTGATGCGAAAGGTGCATTGACATTTCCAAAGTCGTGCCTTAAATTTTCAATTCCGGAACTTTGGGGGTTTAATGTTGTTATAACAACATTTGACGCCAAAGGTGCATCAACTTTTCTAAAGTTGTACATCGGACCATACAAGGAGACAAGCCAAATCAACGCACTATCAGACAAGTTGACAAAACACGCAGCGAGGTCAGAAAAGACGAATCGTTGTGGTGGTTCATTTGTGCTGACATGTCACAGAAAAAACATATGAAATTTTTTTTTCACCTGTGTCAAAGCATCCACGTCCAGACACTAAAACCAGCAAAGCTAACTACGTTCTTGCTTATTTTTCTAATTTGACTTTTATTCGCGACGACACATTGAGCCTCTTCCGTATTCTTGTTCTCGCTACCCACGGGCTACCAGAGCCAGCCATAGCGCATGCGTTTTTCTCGTGTTGCCCTGACCACGCCGCGGCGCATTTCGGTGCGCGTTCGTTTTTGTCTGGCCGAGCGGATTTTCGCCTGGCAGAGTTTTTAACGCTTTGTGGCTAGCAGACAAGTAAAAGAAACAATGGTCGCTCGCCGCCACCACTGTGGAGACTCGACGTATTGCAACACGTTCGTTTGAGCGCAACCTCTCCGGAAAGTCTTGTCTCGCCGGTGTAGGATACCGAGCAGTGTGCGTATGGTTATCTGTGTACCAAACGTCTCACGTTTTCTTCAATATTCCTTCGGTAGCCACATTATGTTCCCAAAGTAGGCATTCGATTGTGGCCAACATGCTTTCCTTTGCGTTTTTTCATTTCGATGCCCCCGCCCCACAAAAGAAAAGAAAAAGACACTGTTGCGGCGCAGCGAATTGTCGCATGGTGTTGGATCTGGAGGACAATCCCAATTGCTGTCCCTCAGATTTTGGACCTTGCCGTTGGGTGCGGGAGTTGGCCGAGGTTGGGGAGGACTTTGAGATGAAAAACTGGAGGTTTATTTACATTATTCACAGTGAGAGTACAAAGAAATTAACAGTCATAAAGTCATTACGGGCCAGCAGCAACTCGGACGCTGCGGCCCGTGGCAAGAAGCTCGAAAGAGATGAATGAAGGAATGCTCTCTTGCTGCTCCCGGTCTCTGGCTTTTAACCCCTTCAGTGTCTCGAAGTCACGTCACGTTCGGCCAATCGGCGAGCCCGCTCAGGTGGCGTCATTTTGGGCCAATCAGCGAGCCCGCTCAGGTGACGTCATTTTCGGCCAATGGTAGGCGCCCGTGCGAGTGTACGTCACATTCGGCTCAGAGGGTCACTCCTTGGGCTCCAATTGTCCGAGGGATTATTTGTCTGCGGTATTGCCTTCCCGGTCTGCAACTGCCTTCTCAAAGGCGGATGGGGGGGGGGGGGGGGGATTTCTGCCAGGGCTTCACGGTGCATTCCAGCCGTCTTGCCTCAGGACCCACGTTACCTGGAACAGTGCCAGGCTCTCGCTACACTTTCGGGAACAGTCAAAAAATCTAGGAGTGAACAATGATGTGGTCCACGAATCCAACGTTCAAGGTCGGGTGGGCGGCCAGAGCGAAGGCTTGTTGCCCGGAGGTGGAGGAGACGGCTTAGATGAAGTCCTGGGCACGTCCATAGTACGTGTGTCACTGTCACATTTTGGATTTCTGTGTTACAAAATGGGCACGATGACTTGGAAAGACCATGGTACTGTGTGCCCAGAGAGCGGTCACAGACGGGGTGAGCGCGAACCCGACATGTAGCCTCCTTAACGTAACCTGCTCTCGGCGGGTTAACCCAGCAGTGAGGTCTGACCCACACGGAGGTATGAGAGCTCGTGTGGTACGTCGGAGGTTTACCTTTTCCCAGATCAGTCGTCCACAGGCGTCTTCAGGAAAATGCGGAAGTGAGTATGTTGTAATATGTGGGTGGGTTGCCATATCTGCTTCAAGGCAGGGCTGCTCGAGGCCCCCACTGGACGCGTATGAGGATATTCGTAGTGGCAGCAAGACGGTGAATGCTATCTGAGAATAGAGTGGACCGAGATACCCTACGTATGTCGTGGATGGCTTGAGTAGAGTGCGCGAAGGATGAGTTGAGAGTATCGAGCAGCGCGCCGCCTTCCGTCACGCGCGGTACATCGGGGGGAGTGGAGGGAGGAGAGGCGGGCCTTAGGATTCTGTGATCTGTGAATCTGTGATTGCGCAACATGTTTATTTGCCTCGTTTGACGCATTGTATACCATAACTTTTTCTTAGATACGTAGATTTATTGGAGACACACGTATATTTAAATATCTTATTACGAGGTTTTGTGTATACGTCCAGTGAACTTTGTTTCCAGGGACACTTTTTTGCCCTTTATCAAGCTGTATCTTCGCATTTCTATATTCCATTGTATCTTCGCATTTCTAGTGTGCGAGGGCGAGTCAAATAATAGTGAGCCAACCAACCCCGTGCAATAATGGTTCTGTTCATTATCTGCGAAGCATGCGAGTAGCACACAGGCATCTCTCATTTACAAAAGTGACACGCAGGTTGCGTGACATAATGCACACTCCAAAAGTTGAACAGCGCGGTGTCGTGAGGTTTTTGACAGCTGAAATGTGTTTCCTAAAAAGAAATTAGTCGCCGTATGGCTGCCGTGTACGTTGAACATTGCATTTCATTGGCCACTGTGAAGCGTTGGAGCAAACGGTTCAAAGAAGGACGTGAAAGTAGCAAAGACGATCCAAGACCGGGCTAAAGCCACCGTGCAATCACCCCCAACACAATTGCAATGGCTGATGAGCTGATTAGACAATAACGGAGGATGAGCATCGATGAACTGGCAGAGCGTGTGAACACCAGACACGGTTCGGTTCACACCATAATTCAGTAACATGTCGGTTACCGGTTCTTGCGTGCGCAATGGTTGCCCAAGATTTTGAACCACCGCCAGAAGACGGAGAAGTTCGGCGCTGCCTTGACTGATCTGATCCGGTATCACAATGAGGGTGACGATTTCTTGTCTGCGATCATGATTGGAGACGAACCATCATACCACTACTACGAGCCTGAAACACGATGGCAAAGCTTACAATGGAAACATTCGAATTCACCACCCCCAAAGAAAGCAAAGGCCGTCATTTCCGCCGCAAAGGTGTTGTTGACTTTTTTTTTTTTTTTCGATCGTCAGGGGCCATTACTGATGGAAGTTTCTAAACCTGGAGAGGCTATCAATCGTTTCCGATATTGTGAAACGCCGGATCGGCTGCATGTCGCAATCAAGAACAAATGAGGTGGAAAATTGACGAATGGGGTCACCTTGCTCCACGACAATGCCCGTGCCCACGTCGCTGATGTGGTTAATAGAAAACTGGCAAAGTGCAAGTGGGAAACGATGCAACATCCGCCATACAGGCCAGACCTGCCGCCTTGCGACTTCCTCATTTTGGGGCAATTGAAAAAACAGCTCAAGGAAACTAGATTCGTGTCGGAAGGGGACATGAAAGAGTCAGTTACGGACCTTTTGAAGCAGTAACCCAAGGAGTTTTATGAGACGGGAATCACGCGACTCGTTAGTCAGTGTGACAAATGTCTAAATGCCCATGGAGACTACTTTTAAATAAAGTACCCCGTTTGTCATATATTCGCATTGGCTCACTTTCATTTGACTCGTCCTCATATATTTTTCAGAACTCCTGCTTTTTATATGTGCTATCTGCTGAGACTAATTTCGGTGCAATTGCTCACAATACACGACTGGTGACAGCTGCTCCTGAGCAATACATTGGAACAAATGACAGCGTCATTGAGATTTTTCCCTGGTCGTTGTATATGTACACAACTGTAAACAAGGTTCTTGGCTGACAAAGTTTCCTTAAAACATTTGTCCTCAACTTGTTCATTTCATGACCTTTACATTTTTCACATCAGCGGCATGCACTGCATTGCTTATTTCAAACTGATGTAGTTCTAAAGTTCGTGTGATATTTTCTTTACTTATTGAATAGACAGAAAACTTGGAAGCATTGATATCAGTTATTTCGGACACAATTTTTGGGAAAGACGAGTGTATTCTTTTATGAAAAAATGCTGATTTTACTTGCCTTGACAGTGCGTAGCGTACAAGAACTCGTTTGCAGTATTTTTCGCACTGGCAAAGCAGTTATTGTTCATGCATTTGATCGCTCGACAAATTCTATAACGAGGGGGACGAGCTGCAACGTGAGCTCCAACCCCCCCCCCCCCGAACGAAATTTCTGGCTACGCCACTGTGAAAGGGCGATAGAATTCAGTTTGACATGCCGCTCGCCGAATCCTTGTCATTATGGCGAAAGCCTTATATGCCTCATGGGTAAAAAAATGGACCGTACGCCGTTACGGCACCCAAACTCAAGTGTACGCGCCAGTATGTTTTCATCAATAAAGACAAGAGCTCGATTATCTCTGTTCGCATTGAACAGACACCATTCTAAATATTCATTGCGGCCACAAAAAGTGTCTGCGTGTGGTTTTCCCGGTTTTGTTCATATTTACCGAGCAATGTGCACGTATCTTATGCTTTGAGGAGTATAAGTAAGTCAGCGAGAACCAGAAATAAATCTATTGTTGAAAGTCAGCGTTGTGTGTTTGTCTAATTTGCCTTACCGCGTCCCTCTTCAACAAGTACAAGGCACCATATATAGACCGTTTTTTTCGTAGGCGCCGCCATATTGTGAACGCAGTGGCGCCGCCTATGAGCAGCGCCATACTGGCTTGGGTGAAAGCGGTCTTTTGCATGGCAGGTACACGCTCGGCGGCAGGTTCTGGCGTTTGTTTTCGCGGTCGTGCGGTCTGTTTAGTATGACGTGCGTCTTCTACGTGGTAAACGGTTCTGTGAGACGTGCTGAAGTGGTTTAAGGCGTCATGGCCGGAATTTCTGCAGGCGTTGAGGTGGACGGAACACGCAGCGCGATGTGTGCGCGCATATTCGAGTCTACAATCAGCCTCGGAGATGAATTGTGTATTTCTGAATGTTCCAGTCGCTAATGTGACCTTATTGCGGTATTATCCTCTATTTCTAAGCTGCGGTTTAGGAGCCATGAAACATACGCGATGATCGTAACAGCGTGAGCGTGGGTAACGTTCTGCTACGATAGGAGCTGTGAGTATACTCTGACAAGCGTTCAAACTGTTCGATGCAGGTTACATTGCGTGACTACTTGGTTCGATGGATGAGGTTCGATGGATGAGGTTTCCGCCCCTGAATAAAATAGTTTTGGCAAGTGATAGATAGCAGCATACCTTACAGTCTGAATTACGCTTGTCCAGCAAAGGGACTGTTTACGAACTGCGCGAGCATCCTAAGCAGGGGTAGGTGCTGGATTACATATATATTTGTTCTATCTACCGCATAGTCCAAGCATACCGCATCAGCGGTTATATATTTATAAACGTTGTGCGGCGTGACTATGCGAGGCCCTATTGCGGCGTTAGGCCGTTTTCTCTTGCTTTTTCGAGGTAGAGGATGATAACCAAATTTCTTTTTCGGTTATCTTCGTTCCGTTCTCTACGACGCACTCACACGCATTACGGAAATTTTGTCCTCAAAAATAGGCATCGCATTCTTTTTATGCGATCTTTCATATGTTATGGCTGTATGCAGGCCAAAAAGGGAATGCCGAAGCGCACAGCTTACATATGTACCGTGCTGGTTCACCAACCGCAGTGATCGCTGTGCTGAGCAGCGCCATCGGCCTCATGCAGGAAGGCTAGCGTAGACATACGGTAATTTGAAGCCTACTAGACTTGAAATGCGCGCGAACGATGCCGGTGCATCACAAATATTTGATTGCGCCTGCCGCTTAGATGTTTCCTGGTTGCCTTAGGTTGGCCGTGCACGAGCATGCGCTCTTATGCTTTATGTTTTACTCCCTACGCCAAGCGATCAGATATTGAGCAGATTTACCATCTCGTGCTGCTAATACAGAGACACCGGTTTTCTTTGTTGAATTAAAACCGATATGAGCAAAATAGCTCACAACACATACACACACCGCGACTGATAATGTGCGTACACCGCAGCTGATAAAACGCGTCACATTTTTGCGCCCCCAAAAGATATTTCCGCCTACTGTAGCTACCGATGCACCGAAAGGCTTCCCTGACGACCTTATATGAACGGACACGGCGTAAATTTCACAAAGTACCATCTGAAACATCTCAAAATCGTTCCGCAGCACGCGACAGCAATACTTTCAAGCAGCGCCGCGCCGGATCGCCCAAGCCAGAGAGGAGGAAAGGCTCTCAGCGTGCCCTATCCTCCTCGCCCGTTGAAACGGTCTATACAAACCCATGTAGTTATCCTTGCCGTTGAAAGTGTTAGACAAGAAAAAAAATCGGTGACCTTCCACTCTGTGAGGAAGGATGACCAGCGAAGCTGTGTAAATGGGCCCCTTACACTTCCGCCGCGGGTCGGCCCGGCTTTGCACTATCTTCGGGATCGGCGCACGCATGAGGAGTTTTGTCTACACACGGACACGATCGTGGGGGAACTGACCCTTAACAGCTTCGCTGTAAAAAATTCATTCAGTGAACCTGTGTATGTGTCTTAATGGTCTTCATAGACTTGCCACGTCCGTTCGAACGCGTCATTAACCACGCAGAATGAGTGACGATGTCTAGGTGGCCGAAAAAAGATAGCAAGAGAAAAACACGTAAAGATAGAACAAGTAATAGTAAGTAACGCACTCAAATGAGAATATTAGTGTAATTTAATTAACGTCACGTGAGCCCGCAGGCTACCGTGAGTGTAATTTTTTGACCCCCCCCCCCCCCTCCCTGTGCCTCATACTTTCAAATTCACCGGAGCATTTATGTATAATACTGTGTGTGCTAGCCTAAGCTGGCTCCGTCTCTACATAACAGATTCCCTATGTGCCGGGGATACATTAGCAAAACATGAGCCTCTTCAGGTGGATCACTTGATTGAAGGGGCGTACATTGTTTCACGCGGCGAATCCGAAACGTCCATATAACCAGACATTCCAATTATTTAAGCATGCAAACATGCGATCTTCTAAGAAAGCAGGGTAGCTACACAGCATGAGAAAATGTAAACACGAGGCAAAAGAAAGGACGAGCACTCACTTCAAATTGAAATTTATTGCATAATAATGGGAATGTAATGTAAAAAATAGCACTTATTACAATACATCTTTGCAAAAGGTTGCAAAGCGAAATTTGACACTTCATTTCTGCAATGCCAACGTATGCATAAATCGAACTTCGAAATAAAACAAGGAAAATTTTATACCACATAAACAAGCTGAAGCACGTCTCGATCCTATTGTCCGACATCTTTTTTTTTTCTCTCTTCTATTGTCAGGCGCGGCACAGATATGCCATTTACTATCTTTTCAACGACACTTGACAGTTCAGTGCAATACCGTATGTCAGTTGCCGCTATGATCCACATACTAATACGCCGACAAACATTACGTAGCACGCAAGGAACTTGACAAAGTAGCAACAAACACATCGAACACACATTGCATGCAATCATAATAACTATAAACGAGGAGCACCTCTCTTTAAAGTGGCAGAACATTATGACGTGGGGATTTTTAAGCTCACTACGGGATACCCGGCAAAAAGACCATCTCAAAAGTAACTCAATAGATTCAATTTTAACACATTGTCACGTGCTCCCTTTGGCCCTAGCCAAAGGCCAGAGAAACGGTTGTACCGCTTTTCGAATCATCCTCCTGTCTGCCATTTTTGGACATATGGTTCCCTCTGTTGGGCTTAATCTAGCACAACAAACATGTACATATAACATGCACGTTTCACACGCTTTATGCCACAAGGCAAGCTTTGGAATTAAAAAAGAAATGACATGTACGAGTCTCATCATCACAGGTTTAAAGTAGTCTACAGGTTCTAAAATTAGTATAGTCACGGGTTTAAAGTAGTCTAGTTTATAAAGTTTCTACAATCACGGGTTTAAACTAGTGTACACCAGTCTGTCCTTAACAGAAACCTTCGAAGGTTTGTTGGAGGCGTAAAAAATAGGATTGTCGCAAGCTCCTTTAAGAACAAGTTCTCACACCGACTTTCACGAGTTTTGTTGCATTTACAGGAAGTTTTTGTACTCAGGTCGCCAATTTTTAAGAGTTTTTTCAAAATGTCAAAGTAATAAACACCTCAAGTATGAAGTTTACAACACACCCAAAGAAAAGAACGATATCGCAAGTTTGTATGCGGTACCAAATAGTACAAATTGACCGGGCCAGCTAGATAGCAGCAGCAAATGGGGCTCTGGACTGAGGGCTCCACCTTCTAGGACTTCATTACCAAATAACAAATAAACTTTTCTACTACTACTACTACTACCAATGATGCAACTGGACGATGTTGATATACGTATTATACAGGGTGTCCCAACTATCATGCGCCAAGATTTAAATATATGCAAATGCCACGTACCTGGGCAGAAACAAGGTGATGTTTGCCGTCGCTTGGAGATACTCAGATTACTTTTTGCATTCCGCCTAATTACATAACTAGTCTAAATTAATTAATCAACTTCTCAAAAACTATATTTATATAAAAGTGACCCTCCGAGAATTGTAGAGCGGCATCGAAAACCGCCAATGCAGCTTTCTGTTGCTCAATACGTGCGACAGCAAAGTGTTTTTCCGAATGTGAAAGAAGCCTGCGGATGCACGCAAAGTGCGTCGAACGACCAGTCGTGCGGCAATGTTGCGTGTATTCGCGGGCTTCTTTCACGCTCGGAAAAACACTTTTGTGTAGCACGTAATGAGAAACAGAAAGCTGCATCGGGAGTTTCTGACGCTGCTCGGCAATTTTCCCATTTACAAGTTCCATCTAATTATAGTATTCGAGAAGTTGAATAACTCATTCATACTAATTATGTAATTAGGCGGAATGCAAAAATATACTCTTGAGTATCACCAAGCGACGGCAAACATTATCTTGGTTATGTCCAGCTACGTGGCATTTTCATATATTTAAATCTTGGTGCAAGATAGTTGGGACACCCTCTCCTCTTGCACAGCTATTATGCAGTTGTACGTAAGTTACAAATTTATACAACTCGTTCGACCACCTGAGTTTTTTTAACAGATACAGTTTAGTGAATTGTTAATTCTGTTTTTGGCGCAGTTACGGAATTTACACTTCGTGCATTTTTTTTTATTATTGCCGATTTTCTGCATTCTTGGGGAAACAAAAAATGAAGTACTAAACCAAATTCTGCTTCCTAGAGTTTATAGAACTGAACTTTCTCAACTGCAACAAACTTCATAGAAATCGGTCCCGCGGTCGCCTCGTAAAAGCACTTCTGCGTTGTGCATGTATTTGAAAAGAAAAGCCTTGTTAGGTCACGGGTTTGATCACGGCCCCTGGATATTGATTGGGGCGGAGTGTAAAAACACTCCTGTACTGTTCACTTTAAATAACTTTGGGTGGCCCATAATAATCCGGAGCTGCCCACTACGGCGCACCTCATAATCAGATCGTGGTTTTGGCACGCAAAACACGTCGTTGACGACGAGTTAAATATTCCTCTTAACGAGAGCCTAAAAGGAACATACTGAAAAAAGAGGGAGCTCAGATTTTGCAGGGGTGCTTTCCGCTCGATTCGGTGCCACTTTATCATTCACCCGTCACGGCCGGCTGACCCCAATGATAACGCGGCCGGAGCATCGCTCCGACTACTGACGAAGCTTTATACCCTCTCTTCTTTTCCAACAAGTAAACAATGACCAGAAGAAAGAACTTTTCAGTAAAAATCCTCACCATCTTTTCCGTTGCGCACTCTAGACCACGATATCCACAAAGGAAGGAAGGAAGGAAGTAAGAGAAAAGTAGAAGGCAGGGAGGTTAACCAGAATAACGTCCGGTTGGCTACCCTACACCGGGGGAATGGGAAAGGGGAAAACAAAGATCACAGGGAGAGAGAAGAGGGAAGGAAAGAAGGAAATTGCGGCGAGTTCGCTGACGCGTGTGGTCTTACAGAAATCGCGTTAATAGTCACAGATGGTCGCACAAACCCGTCGTCCTTAAGAAACACACGATATCCACAAATAATTCCAAAGGCAAGTATTTGTCTTGTCTAGAATGCACAACAGATGAAACTGCTTCGTTTACTGCCGAGGTCCTCAAAGTCAAGTTCGGCTAATCTAAACAATGTTCCGGAAGGCCACCGCCGAAGTTTCAGGCCATATTTCGGTGTTGGAAGTGCATCATGTCGTCGACCACTACTGTTCCTCTACTACAATGGGAAATTAACTTTAGAGGCAAGTTATGGACGCTGTTTTCTCGCTTTTTGAGGACGCGCTCTGGCCACAGCTAGTCGGTGTTACCAGTTTCTGTGTCAGCCAGGTTTTCATAGGGGTGCTGAGCTGTTGTTTCTTCGGTGACTGGCGGTGTTACTTACTGAAGTTCACACATCGTAGTCGGGGTCTCCCGCATTTCTCCTGGCTCGATGGACAAGTTTTCGTTCACTTGGGCGTTACCGGTCACAGGCTCAGCCTCATTCAAGACTTCTTGGGGATGCTCGGCGGTTTCTTTGGCGAGCGGTGGCGTTCCTTGTACGCTCACACTTCCCTGGTCAATTTCACACTCCGCAGCCGGGGTCACCCGTATTTCTTCGGGCTCCGTGGGCACGTTTTCGATCACATGGACGTATTCTCTCGCACGCTTACATGAAAACCTGCTCTTCATATGGTCGTACTTCTTACAAGTGCTGCATCGCGGCGCTGTACAATCATCACTCCAATGGCCTACCGTGGTGCACTTCAGGCACAGTGGTGGTCGCCCTGGAACAGCGATGAAAAGCGTTCTTTCCTGGTAGCGGCATAGGTATGGTAGATCTTTCACTTCCAATCCTTCCTTGAGGCACAGGCGAACGTAACGGGTTTTTATTGTGGCTACACCCTCATCCCCAGACCACATGTGACAGCTCACCTTTTTAACAGTGCCAAACGCTTGAAGCGCTTCCCGTAGAGATGCATTCGAGATGTGATGCGGCACCCAGTGAACCTTTATCCAAACCTCATTTGCATGGGGATCAACGATAGCGCAGTAGCGGCCTTTCACCTGCATGCTCCCAGCGTTTGCGAGAGCTCGCATGGTATCAGTTGTCTTCAACTTAAGCAGCCATATTTTTCTGTACCGACACGGTCCGATAGCTGCAACCTCTTGGTATAGTCCAAGTTTTGTCATTGATTCCAGGAAATCAGAGCACTCGTAGGGACGCCCACGGGGGTCACAATGCAGAAAAAGGCCCATCTCTGGCATACCTTTTTCTTTGGCAGGCGATGCGTCAGGTGTTTGATCACCTTGACATGACGCGACCAATGGCTTTACCATCTCATCTCCTTTGGCAAGCGATGCGTCAGACGCGTGGTCCTCTTCACCAGAAACGAGCGATGCGTCTAACATCTCGTCCTCTGTGGCAGGTGGTGCGTCAGACGCTTGGTCATCGTGACGAGGCACAACAGATGGCTTTAACATCCCTTCTTTGGTAGGCGATGCATTAGATCCTTGATCATCATCACCAGACACAACCGACGTGTTCAACATCTCTTCGGCAAGCGATGCGTCGGGCGCTTGCTTATCTTCATCAGACACGAGGGATGGCTTCAACATATCCTCTTCAGCTCGCGACACGGCAGACACTTGTTGATCTTGATCAAAGAAAACCGGTGGCTTCGACAGCTCTTCGGCAGGCGATACGTCTTCACCAGACATCACTGCTGCTTTTCGAGCGCTGCTTATGACGTTCACTCTGCTCAGTCGCCACTTGCAGAATGACCCGTCAGCTTAGGAGGGCCAGCATGCGTTCGAGGAAGGGGGCGGGTGACGTCACCATACAGCGCTAGCGCAGCTCCTTCCCCTGGTGGTCGTCGGGGTCAGTAAAAATTTATCACAAGCAAAAGAAGTCTTCGCGTGGCACCCGCCCCTTGCGCTTGCTATTCGCGACTCCGCCGCGCAGCTGCACTGTTAACAGAGAGGTTTAGCTTTTCCGGTTTTCGATATTCGGGTAAACGCAGGCGGGCGGGGCTTTGGGGCGGAGGCGTAAACATAAGCGGCCTGCATGGTAGAGCTACCTGGTGGCGCAGAGCTCAAACAGACGAAAACAGCTAATATTGCCTTCACCAAGTGTATTCTACTTCGCTGCTGGTGTATATTTCTGGCACTGGCGTTAATCGTGTTGCTGCCAAAAATTTACACCCGCAGAAAAATAAAAGACACTTGGTGACTGCAATATTAGCTGTTTTTGTCTGTTTGGGGTCTCTGCTACTAGGTGGCTGCACCATGCAGGCTGCTATAAAACCCTCATTCTTCAAAAGCAGTGCCAACCACTTCCCTCCTCCTCCGCTCGGCGCGGCCTCGACGGTGGCGCCGAGCATGCTGGCCCTGCCGTAGCAGACGACGGCTAACACGCTACCGGAGGAAATCCGCGGAAAAGTTCGTTCAAGCCCTGCGGAGCAGTTTTTTCATTCGAGATCTTGCTTTGTCAATCGGTAACTGACCTTAAAAATGCCATGTTGGAATTGCGGAGAAAAATAGAGAAAATGACGATTAATTAAGGCGTAAAGCACGCGCACGTTGAGAGTTCGTGTTGTTGAAACACGACGCATGCACGCCGTGTGCTCAAACACGCGCGTAATTACCAGAGTTTCAGGTTTTGACAGCGTGAAAGTATATGTACGTGGTTTCGTAGGTTCATCTTCGAGGCCGATCACTGTCCTCTGACGTGGCTCAATCAAATGTCGCACAAAAATGGCCGCTTGCTCCGATGGGGCCTCACTCTCCAAGAGTACAATTTCTCCGTTAGATATGAGAAGTGAAAGTTGCATAGCAATGCGGATGGTTTGAGCCGGCTAATTTGAATTCTGCGTTTAGGGTTTCTGCCTAAATTTTGGAGTTGTTATGGTTAATTTTGTTAAGCCAAGAAGATCCCCTCTCATTTAGCAGGATTCCCTCCATGATTGCTCAATTTGTCAGCGCGAAATTCCTTCAAAAATTGGCGTAGCGAAATGCAGAATTTGTTGTTTCTGCACTTATGTTTTTTTTAAAGCCTAGCGGGTAAAAGTGAGATCCGAAATACGTCATCTCGGCGCAGAGCCGTGTTGTGGGGTTCGTTTTGCAGTTGCCGGTCCTTGTTGGAGGTTTTGGGCCGGTGTCATCATTTCACAGCTGGCCGCTGCAAACCAAGACATCCCCCCCTTGCCACCAGCTAGTCTCTTCCTGCCCAGCGTTTATAAGCACTGGGCAGTCGAGATTTTCCGGGCCATGGAGGAGCTGTTACGTTCGACCTGCGGGGGCCGGCGATCTTCGGGGAAGCGACCGTCGGAAAGGCGCCACCATGTCTGCTGCGACGACTCGCTTCGAAGGGATGACAATAGTCAGTCCCCAGCCCATCGGCGCCAACGTGGCGCCGATGGGCTTTTTAATTTTTTGTTTATGTCCCGGCACATGCTGGTGTAATATAAGTACGGGCAACAGTGCGTGCGTGTTAACACATAGCCCACGGCGCACCACGCGCCAGCTCGCAAGCAATGCCAATGCGCTACGTAGAGCGCGTGCGCGCGATTAAAAAACAAATACACGAGATCGAGCCGCGTACAGCAAGAAACAAAAGAAAAGTAAGCGGTGCGCGTGGCATGGGGGAAATAGAGCTGAGCGGGTTGGCATAATAAAAACACAAAAAAAACGCTAGGGAGAGGAAGCGCCGCCCGGCTGCTGTGCAGGTTGCCACGCATGCAACGTAAATAATCGTGCGCACCGCCATTTTGCTCAAGCATCGCCCTCCTGTAAGGACCGTAACTGAGGGGGACATTGGCGCTAGCGTCGAAAGAGCGTCTGCTTCAAAATAGCCAATGCAGCCATGCAGATTCACCCCTGGGGCGCGGCCGAGACGTTCATTTGAGGGATCGCCAGCCATTTGTGCGCAAGCGCGAGTAAGAGCATGCGCGAGAGAGAAAATCTGGGGGCTTTTGCTCCTTGAATATATGACTCTGCCTAAGCACTACGGAGGAGGTTTCTTAGCGCGTGTTGTAAGCGTTGTCCCTAGAGTGGGGTCGAGTTTGTTTACGCTCGGACTCGGGCTGCCGGCGCGGTAAAATAGGTGAAGCAACGGGCACTGCACGCCCGATTTGGCGACCGCTGTGTCGGACAGACTGTCTCGCGCCTGCGGCGCTCGTGCTAAGTCAGTTCAGCGCAAGTGGCTAAAAGGCCGCAGGTGAGGATGACTGACTCAGCACCAGCGCCGCAGGCGCGACAATGGCTGTCCGACGTACCTTCAGAGGAAAGTTTTGACTGGTGTTGAAGAAGTCGCGGGGCGCGGTAGCGCTGAACTTAGCGTCAGAAGTTGGCGGCTGGACGTAATTATGTTTAGTCAATCGTGCGTTTTGCTAACTGTAACAACGTGCCATTATTTCGCATTATTAGCGGCGCTTCCAAGACAACAAAGCTAGAACCCGGACGCATATTAACCCGGACTGATCCATGGGTTGGAGCTCGCCGAGGCCTGCGCGTGCCTGGGGCGTATAAGATGGGATGTGCGCTATCGCGGACAGCCAATTTTTTATGCGAACACCCCCTGGCACGCTTCGGCTTCCGCAGCCCCAACCCACCACCGCCAGGAACGCCTGCTTCCAGCTTTGATCCCCCCGCTACCCCTTGGGTGCCCAGGAGATCTTGCTCTTCTGGAGAAGTGCTTGTAAAACATCCAATCTGTTGTCGCGACGAAAAAAGCGACCCGCGACTTATACAACACCAGTCAGAACCTTGCCCCACGGCACCGCGCAAGAAACTTTGCCACCTTCCGTGCGATTTGCGCAGGTTGGTACGCTGCAACCCGTCATACTGGAATAGAAGTGTCAAAATGACCTTGTGTGTACACTTCACCAAAGTCATTAACTTAATATCCTCGTATACCGTACCTGCAACCCGGAGCCGATCGCTGCTACGCACGCTCGACGGTCCGCTGATTGCTTCGATGGCACCGACAGAAACGAGTCCGCGCCGTTTCCGTAAAGTTGGCTTCGGAGCGCGCAGTTGATCATTTGACGTCATTTTGCACCATGTGATCGCGCTCGGCGAATAGCGGCGCGAGCGGCGCCGGATAAGTTATGCGCAACTCTGCTCCCTGAGGGAGCATATACAGGAACGCTAGTGGTTCATGGGGCTAAGCTCCGTCTATATGTGGCGGGAACACTTCCGGCGGAAGAAAATATAGTGTGACGCCATATTAGTTAAAAACAGAAGTGACATAATTTTGTTTTCGAAAGAGCGAAATTTGTTTTGTTGGCCTGCCTTTATAGAGCTATATATTCAAATGCCCCGCCATTCAACTTGATGGGCGTTTCGAGCTTTCAGCGCGGAAAGCGATGCAGGAAAAGGCCAACCGTACGGTTATCGAAATCGCATCCCTGCATAGAACATACTTTTTCTTTTCTTGAGGCCGACAAAAGCTTTAGGCGTAGACTGCTGATACTATCGTAGGATGCCAAGCCCGTTGGCAGCGCAGTCGCACGAAAACAACTACACAATTATCTGACGGTCGTAACTCACGACTTTTGACTGAACAGGTTAAGAAGCGATGAAGCTACCCGCGTCACCAAATTCAGACAAACTTCGACAAGCAAAAAGGCACAACTTGTGAGGGAGGGCGTATTTCAACAGGTAAACTTTACGAGCGCGCCTTTCTGCACATTTCAAGAGGTGCATTGCACTGCGAGTGATAGCGGCGTCAACGCCCCCTGTAACGATGGGCGCTGAAAAGAAACGCATTTATAAATAATAAAATTAAATAAACTTGTACTTTCTTAACTCGTCAGGAATATATAAAATTGACCAGGAATTTTATTTTTGTTGAATGAATCTAACTGTGTCTCATTTGAATTAAAAAACGCTTTTTTCTTTCCCAATGTTTGTTCCCTCTAAACCTAGTCGCGCTTCAATCGCTGCTCCCATAAGCACCCTTGCTGATCTCGGTGACAATTTGTACTGAACCGCTTTCCGCCCGAAGCTTCGCGACCTGTTTGGATCGACGTTGTCCTTCGCGCCTGGCGTGCCGTTAGCTTGTTGCTAGGTAACGGAAGAAAAATAGGTCGCAAAGTATAAGTTAATTTATACGCTGAACTTTTTAGTTTTAGCAGGAAAGAATAAAAAATATGAAACGTTGTCTGTAAGCTCATTTCAGGTTCTGTTTTTCCGATGCTCGCGTCCACTAACGGATGCGATTAACATTAGCCGTGACGTCTTTCCTGTTGCCAGTTTTCGCCTAGTGTCCTCTCTTGTTAAATGTCTGTCTCTATGGCCTGTCTGGCGCATGACGCATGCATCTGTCGCGCTTGGCATGCCGTTAGCTTGTTGCTAGGTAAGACCATTTGAATATAAGATCATTTATATAAGATCATATAATATTGATCATATAAGATCATTCATACGGAAATCTTTTTTCTTTAGTTTTAGCGGGAAAGAATAAAAAAATAGAACATTGTTTGTAAGTTCATTTCACATTCTATTTTTTTCCGGTACTTGCCTCAACTAGCTAACTAACTAACTAACTAACTAACTAAGGGAGTGCACGCGTGCGTGTCGGCAGACGATTACTCAATGGCCGAGGTCAACGCGCTGCTGCGGCTTGTCTTCAGCTGGCATTGCAAAAAAAGTACGAGACACCGTCGCTTGGGGATTCCGCATATGGCAGGCGAAAAAAATGAGGGCCTCAAAAGCCGCATTAGAGGGCAGGTAGGTTTCCCGCTGGACGCTGGCATGTTCGCAGGAACATTGTCTGCGGATACCAAACAACAGAACAGTTAGAGCACGTAGCCTCAATAAAAAGAAAGTGCATAAAGGCGCAAGAAGAGATCATGTTACGCTGTGAAAGACGGAAAATGAGGTCGGCTGTTACTTCCGTAGCGACGCTTTGTCGCGTGGCGGCAGCTATTGCAAAGGACGTTTCTTCCATTATTTTTTTCGTCTCCCCTGGCTGAGCAGTTGTTGAACTGTGGAAGAGGAACACGGAGGAACTGCGTTCTTGTTCAAACGCGGCATACAGGAAAAGAAAGTAGAGTACCCGAGTCTGAGCAATCTCGCACTGTTAACTAGGTCGTTTCTCCTTGTCCCAACGTTTGCTTCAGGCCGAGGCTTTCCTTGTTCATCCAAAGTCGATCACTTCAAGCATGGCCTCCGAGATCTCGCGTGCAAGTTTTGGGCGCCGTGCTTGAAGTCCCCATCTCTCTGTGAGCCCCTCTGCGTTGTTTAGAACACCGTGGAACAGCCTTCTTGGTGCTTGTTAAAGCAAAGCTAGTCTCTTCCTGCGCTTTGAAGCTATCTATAATATGTCTAACCACTATTGACTGCTCAGGCGCACACAGACGTCCAAACTCTGCGCTCCCCCAACTCTGGGAATCGTGCGATAACATATATTACTAGAACTTTCTATGAGCATGTATTGATGCATTCATGGTGTCCCCAGAGAAATGCTAGAGTTCTCGGTATGCTCACTGAACATTTATTTTATAGCGCACTTTTCTTTGACGCAGAGCTCCGGGTGCATTCCAGTCACGAAAGGGATGCACGTATGAGTTTGACATAGCATTCCTCACGGAAAAGTACCGAGCGTAGAACGTTAAAGGAGGTAAAAACAAGATGGGTGAAGATTAACATTGGGGGACAAGATAAATAAAAGGGCGTAAAACGTTTTTTAGACAGTGTCCTGACTGCTTCAAAAGTGGTAAAAGAGTTATAAAGCTGTGTTAATAGACTAAGCCCATTTACGCTCACACTAACGCTCATCTGCTGTCTCGCACGACCTTTGTAGTGCGTTGCCGGAGCGCTCTGAGTTCACCGTCGGAATGCAACAAAGCGGCCAGCGTTTTGCTTTCCGCCTCTTATGGAACGCCAGCCGCTGCCGCCATAAATCAAATCCAACCCGCGACCTCGTGGTCATGCAGCCACCGCGGTGATTACTCCGTGAAGAGCTGGTCCCTATAATGTCAGTCCCATCACCGGTAACGGCGCGCGTGCATTTCTTGCGTCTTCGATTTCTCCAACAAATGAAATCTTTTGCTAGCACTAAATTTCGTCGCAGGACAGGTCGGGGCTCTCTTGTGGTTATACCTGTTCAAATGCAACCGCTGGCTTTTCACTCCCTCAATTTTCAGTCTGCTCGCTGAATTCCGAGGATGCTGTAATGCAGACGTGGACGACGCAAATTCCTGGCTCATCGGTCAAGGTGCTTTAGACGCCTTGGACCCCAGGGATTTACAGAGTTGTTTACAATAGGGGGCGGCATAGAGTTCAGGATGCTCTGGTAAAAAAATTAAATGAAATTATGGGGTTTTACGTGCCAAAACCACTTTCTGATTATGAGGCATACCGTAGTGGAGGACTCCGGAAATTTTGACCAGCTGGGGTTCTTTAACGTGGACCTAAATCTAAGTACATGGGTGTTTTCGCATTTCGCCCCCATCAAAATGCGGCCGCCGTGGCCGGGATTCGATCGCGCGACCTCGTGCTCAGCAGCCCAACACCATAGCTACTGAGCAACCACGGCGGGTCGGGATGCTCTGGTAGACCACGCGAACGCTTGCTGGCGTGCGCCAGCTCACGTCTACGCGTCCACTGCTAAAAAAAAAAAAAACTAATATTATTTGTTGTTGGAGGAGAGGGACGAAGGGGAATTCTGCTGGCCACGCCAGCGGCGGCTGACAACGGCGAGCAAGAGGGCTCCCATAAAAAGAGAATAGATTAGAAGAAACTAGTGATCGATCATGAAGAAGAATGTAAGCAGAGACTATTGGGTAACCTTACAGAATTCACAGTAGCGACTATTGGCGCAATTTGCTCCGACATTTCACCTCTGATACAGGGGACATTATGAGTGCATGCCAGCAAGCAGCAGAAAAGGTTATGCCACCGGGTCATTGTGGACAGAGCAACATTTCAGAAATGGAAGCTTGGGGAACATTGGTGTAGCCCGGGGGGGGGGAGTCCAACCCCTCCCCCCGCAAGTTTCAGGAGGAGAGCTCTGAAAGAGCAACATTGATTATGTGCCATGTTATTACACGTACATTGTTTTGCTTTTTTGTCGGTGACCGTTTTTCACCGGATTATCGCTGTTATCGATTTGTCACTCGACGCAAGCACCGGTCATGCTGCCACGTTTCCTGTTTACGCTGCTTCTCGGTGGGCTATTACTCTAAGATGGCGCCCACAATGGCCATCAATGCAAACCCTCTATTTCAAGCTTTTCTTTGTGATTTACTTAATTGAATTCCGGGGATTTACGTACTAAGCCCACGATATGATTACGAAGCACGCCGTGTGGGGGACTCCGGATTACATTGGACCACTAATAAAAGAATTATTATTATTATTATTATTATTATTATTATTATTATTATTATTATTATTATTATTATTATTATTAATGTGAACACAAATTTAAGTACACGAGCGTTTTTGCATATCGCCCCTATCGAAATACAGCAGCGATCGAACCCTCCAGCTCACCAGCGCAACATGATTGCCATTAAGCTACCTCTTCGGGTACCTTTATTTCTTAATTTAGTTTTGAACATATGGTAATCTGAACGTTACGTTAATGATAGGATTCGCGAGTACGCTAAGTCGGATCCTACAGGAACGGGCGGCAATTTTCCGTTGCATTGTAAATAGGGTAGTCTGAATAGCAACCTTTCCGAATGGTTTCGAATAAGAAAATTATAGAGAAAGGACCTTCCAATATCGAATCCAATGCCGAATATTTTCTTACTTCGAAACAAACTGAATTATAAAGGTTGAGTAAATTCCATTTAAAGCCGTTCACAACTAAGCTTTATTTGATAAACTTCATTTGGGAGCTTGTAACTGAGAACTGAAGGGTAATTTAATCTGGTGAGCAGGCCAGTAATATGGAACGCAGGAAGCGCACAACACCAGATATTCAAGGAAGAAAGTGGTGGTGTTGTCCAAATAACAAATTGGTTTGCCCAAACAGAGGAAACCATTTTTGGAGGCTGCCTAAAGGCAATGGTTATTGAAGGACTGCAAGTTGTGCAGCAGAATTCAGCTATTTCTGTGAGTGTACTCGACATCTGCGCAGCAACCGCACAGCCTCCATGCAGCGGGGTCATGAGAAACAGTTTACTGACATTTGGCATTCTGCCGAACAGAAACGAATATTCGCACGTCCCTAATCCTATATATAGGATTAGGGACGTGCGAATATTACTGAGAAAGGGGCTTACGATCAGCGTACAATATTTTTCTTAGCAGGTTTGTTACCGTGTATAAAAAAAAAACATTTTGTTTACAAAGTTAACAGGAGAAAGAAGTGCCTCAGAAAGCCATGGTTAACGAATGCTCTTTGTAAAAAAATGAAGAAGCGTGACGAACTATATGCCAAGTTCATCAAAACTCGAGAGCCTCTGGACTTAAAAACATTTAAAATGTTTCGTAACAAATTAAGCAGAGAGCTGCGGAAAGCACGTGATGCTTATTTTCTGCAGATGTTTTCGTCTTGTATGAATGACTCAAAGAAAATATGGGATAGACTAAATGCTCTTATGAATAGAAATCACAGGAGTGATCCAACTGAACAAATTAGTTTAAACGGTAGATTGTTGGTAAAGGAGGATTTGGCAAACGCCTTCAATGATTATTTTGTACACAGAGACGTTGACCTCGATCATCCCATGCCGCACTATGTGCACATTACTCCAAACGCAAACACAATATTTTTTTAAGCCACTCGTGCCGTCGGATGTATGTTCTGTGTACCTAAGACTCAAAACGTCTCGCAGCTGCGATGCCGATGGTCAACAGATTCAACCTATAAAATTTGTTATATATGATATAGCCCCTATTTTGACACGTATTTATAATCTGTGCATTTCCACAGGCGTATTTCCAGAAAACATGAAGGTTGCTAAGGTAGTAGTATTACTTAAAAAGGGTAATAAATTAGATATAAAAAATTATCGCCCAATTTGATCCTCTCTGTTTCTTCAAAGGGTCTTGAAAAAATTATTCTAAGTCAGTTGTCTTCGTTCTGTGAAAAATACAAGATAATTTCAAATGCTCAATATGGTTTCCGTAAAAACAGGCCGACTGAATTAGCTATTCTAGATCAAAAATATATATATTGCAGAACTTCGAGCGTAAGCTATTAACAATAGGCATATTTGTCGACTTTACACAGGCGTTTGATCATATTATTCACAACATTTTATTCTACAAACTAGAGAAATATGGGATTAGAGGCATTCCACTTCAATTATTGAAATCTTATCTTAATAACCGACGCCAGTTTGTTTCTGTAGGCCACAATACATCGGTAACCGAACAAATATTTTGTGGCGTCCCACAGGGTAGCATTTTGAGCCCGTTGCTATTTAACTTATATGCTAACGATATTACTTCCATCTACGAAAAGGCAAAATTTATAATTTACGCAGATGACACAGGTGTTTTCATCTCGTCCGGTTTTTGCACCAATTTAATTACTATGGCAAATGACTACTTGTGCAGCCTATCCTATTGGTCCACTGAGAACTGTTTAAAAGTAAATACGGCAAAAACAAAGGCCGTAATTTTTCATACCAAAGGCATGAGTCTTCTTCCTCCAGATCTAACATTAGCGTATATATCCACAAATATAGAACTTGCTCTTTCTGCAAAGGTGCTATGGATACACTTCACAAGTACTATGCAATGGGACGACCATGTAAGCTTTGTACTCCAAAAACTTAGCCGCATAACAGGTGTTTTAAATCGCTACAGATATACTTTACCCGTCTCTGTAAAATTATTTATTTATAATGCCTTATTCATATGTCACATACATTATGGGCATCTTGTATAGGGCACCACAACTGAATGTAACTTCAGTAAATTATTTCGTATGCAGAAGAAAATAATACGTGTCATCGCTAATGTACCGTTTGCCGCCCATACTGAAAACCTGTTCAAGAAATACAACATTGCTACAGCCCATAACATCTATAACCGCAGACTATTACGCGAGTGTTACTTTAATACCAAACATAACAGTACTTTACTTGTAGAACTTGCAAATCTATCCGTCAATTCATACCGTTATTCAACTCGTACACCTGAAGTATGGAAGGTTCCGCGCTCTAGAACTAACTATGGTTGTCAAATGTTGTGTAACAACCTTCCAAGACTACTGAATTCATATGACAGAGCAGGCTACAATTTACAGGATTTATCAGTGTCAGAATTTAAAACTGTTGCTTTCACCTCTTTAGAGTGCGTTTATTAATGATTAATAATGTATGTTATGTTCTTTTTTTGTCTATGTTACCAAGTGTTTATCAATTATTTATTTCAATGCGCAATGTGTTTTGCATTGTTATCGTGGAAATATTTCACTGTTTTTTCATATATTGTATGACTGCAATGTTTTATGGCCACTATATAAATGTAATTTATATGGCGCTTGATGTGTTACCCCATGCAGCCATATTGTACCTAAGGGTGTGAGGTTACCTGAAGCCACGTCTGTGCGGCTTTTTTCCCTCATCCACCTCCATTTACCACTCCTCTGTACATGTGTGTGTGTGTAAATGGAAATCAATAAATCAAATCAAATCAAATATATATAAGCATCGTAAGCCCATTTCTCTTTACCGTATGAATCATACGGAGTATACAGTTCACCAGAGCCACGCACTTTGTGCACGTTGGCAGTACATAACGACGACTAATGAAGCGCGAACTGGACACACATATGAAAAGGCGCACACACCCACAGGCGCTACTTCCAGCAGCTTATTCTTGTAACCCTGTTGCTACACTTATACATCATAGACATCTGCGTAGTGCATGCAAACCAGAAAAACAGAAATAATTCGCAGGTTATCAAATCTAAGCAATAACCCCTGCTTCCGCTTCAATAACCTTTGTTGTAAACTGAGTATTTCTAGTAAACCGGCTTGCACAATAATGTATGTCATGTACTCATCATGCCCCGAGTAAATCGCACAAATAGTCGTTGTTGTAAATGCTGTAAGTATACCAAACAGTGCCTGTTTACTTTCTCTAGTTCTGTTCCCTATTTATCGCAAGCTCTCGCTGACTCAGGCGTCAGCTATCACCGGTGCTGCCAATAGAATTCTGTTCCTTTCCTTCTTCCACCCACTGCGGTAGATTAGTGGCTATGGCGTTGCCCTGCTAAGCACGAGGTCGCGGATTGAAATGCCGGCCGCGGCGGCCGCATTTTGACGCAGAAGAAATTGCAAAAACACCCGTATACCAAGCAGTGTGTGCACGCTAGATATCCCCTAGTGGTCAAAATTAATCCGGAGTCCCGCGCTACGGCGGGCCTCAGCACGCAACACCTCCGCCCCCCCACCACCCCCCAAATTTTATAAACTTTTTTTTTTTTTACTCTTCCTTGAACCGCATCTAAAAACCGCTTTTTCCACAAGCAGACGCAAGGTGTGTTGCGGCGAGAATTCTTCCTATCTTCATCCCGGCGAGAACCATGCTTCTCGCCGGGAGGAACGCGTATTGGAGAACGGCGTGAAATCGCGCGCGCTTCGAGAGACAATGGCCCTTGAGGCATAAATGTAGCCTGCGGACGACGATCAAGAGTTCTTAGATTAAAAACGGCCTCTCGCCTGCGTACACGCTTCGACGTCATGTTTAATCGCGTTAATGGCACTAAACGCATTGTCACAACGTGAAAAATCATGGTCGAGTTTACGTCGATGACAGGAAGCGCGTCGATTCCTGGATATGGATGTGCACAGGAACTGAGCCAAATTGCGCTGAAGTGCTCATAATGGCAGACTTCTTGCTCTGCATGGTTTCCGGCCATGCACTGCAGACGCCCAACTTAAGCTGAGTGAGTGAATTAGTGTTAGCCTATTGGCACGCAGGGTAACAATGCAAGCATTATTCCATTCATAAGCTTATAGTGATGTGCATATGTAACAGCTCATACTTGTCCCCTCATGATCCCTGGTCCCCAGATAAAACAACGAACCCAGACGCTGTCGTGCAGGAACCGTATATATACTTTCGCATGCTCCGCATCGCTTTCTGAACGCGTGTGTTGACACACGCCCTCACCAGGGCGGCCAGTGTCTGCGTCGACGAGCGTGCGTTGACACGTACAGGTAGGCACCCCGGCCTGTCTTCTACAAGCGTGCAGAAGTGAGCGGCGAGTTCTCGCGAAGACGAAGACGTATAGCCTCGGCTTGCCCCCCAGCGCTTTGAGCACGCGGTCTGAAATATTGGACGCAGCTGCTCGCAAGATGCCGACAGGATGCACGTCTCCGCAGCCTGCGGGTTCCGACGCGCTTTCGCCGACAAGAGTGCTGTGAGGACATCACGCGCCAGACAAGTCGGCAGTCTCATTTCCTTCGATGCCCACATGCGAGGGTACATACATACACCCACTGGAAGAGCGAGGGATGTAGGACGTGTGTTTAAACTCAAAGGCGGTCGGCAAAACTGACTGCACGCATCACCGCAACTTCGAGCCGTTGCAGTATGGCCTTGCAGCAAATGGACACCTTCCTTTCAAATCAGATCTTTCGAGGTGCTTATCTCGCAGATGAAGACTCGGCGACCGCGGTTGGTATCGCGCGGCACGCCCGGCTTTAAAGCGATTCGAGCAATGGTGACAGCGCAGGAATCTCTGCTTGAGAATTCGGCAGCGCGAGCGTGAAGAAAACGTGTATATGCTTGTTTAGAGTGTTCCCAGCAATGTATAAAGCTGCGTTAAATTAACACCGAAGGCAATTATAGTTGTGCAAAGTGATTGATTGTGTAGGCAGCCTCCGAGGTGCCGAAAGCTTAACTTCTTACCGAGAACAATTCTTTCGCATTGCGTGACGTAAACGCACGGTGCCAGTTCCCATAACGTAACATATCCTGTTTATAAATTATAAGCTGTAGTTGTAGTCAGTCAATGGCAAATAAAAAAAGGCTAATTACGTTGGATTTCCACATTGAGAGAAAAAAGCACTAATGCTTGTTTTTCGTACAGGTTCATTGGCACGCTATTTGTGGATCTGTGCCGCTCTTTCTGTGCAGCGCCTGGCAATGCATGACCTCCAAGATTGCCGGCGTGTGTATTCAGATAAAGGTGGTCTCCGCTATTTTTAGTTTGCAGCGAAATTTTTACATGGGGCGCTATATCGTAAAACTATTCAAAACTTTTCTATTCCAATTCTGCAATCAGCCCTCCGCGATTGGTCAAAAACTTTTTTGGACCGCCCCCCCTTCACCTGTCTGTCACGCGACGTCACGAAAACCGCGATAGCTCCCCATCTGATATGACCTGTACACACTGATTATGCATCAATTGTCCGAACAAAGGAAAAATTGTTACTTCTGATTCGACGCCTCTTCGCCTTTAGCCCTCGGCTATTGGTCAAGCGTTTTCGGGCTGCACCCACTTCACCAGCTTGTCACGCGACGTCACAAAAACGCATAAACTCACCGTGTCAAAGTGACGTGTACGCGTTAAAGATGCATTAATATGCCGAACAAAACTGAATTTTCTTCTGAATAGCCGCAGGCTGCCCCCTTCCGAAAGGAATAAAAGATAGCTGCCGCCGATCGCTCAGGCACTGGCTACTCGTACCTGCCGGAGAGCATGAGTTTATTTGCGTGTAATAAAAATTTTTTGCGTGGCCGTGTAACGTTTTCGAGCACTTTCGGCACGTTTACGACCTCGTTCTGCCAACTATTCTTTGCTGAGGATCCGTTTTAGCGTGATTCTTGAGCTTCCGTTGCATGCCGCCGCGATTGTCGACGAGCCACCGCAAGCTATGTATGGGAAAGCGGACCAATCGCAGACGCCGGCACCACCCTGTTCATCCGATTATCGATTTTCAGTGCAGTGGCTCGGCCCCATCAAATCCCTCTCCACTTGAGCGTGCTCCTCGCCTCTTGTGAGCCAATTAGATAAGACAAGCCGCTCAGTGTAGGTAATGTTATTCGTTTTTCAAGCAAACAAAGGTGACCTCCCATGAACGAGGAGAGCGCTTGATTGGTCCGTTGAGATAACCCTGCGGGTGACCGCCCGATGCTTGCGTCGGCGGTTACGCAAATTTGACGTCAGGAGATTGGAATAAATATATATTGGAATAGTTTTACGTTATAGGGCTCATGGTCTGGGAAAATGCCTCCGTAAAAAGGAATCAACCTCTCTTTGGCGAAACTTAGCACGTATTTCTTTTTAAAAAGTTCTTATTTGACTGAAGGCGGAAAAGAACGTTTTAGCGACTTGCAGCTTTTCCAAATCCGAAGGCCTATTACACTACACTTAACGCATTCTAACCAGCCAAAATTTTTTCGGTAAGTCTAACCCACTAGTACTGTGTTGACCCACGGGAAGTTAAATTTATGTCACCAAGAGCATGTTTCTGAAAAATTGCCAAACGTTGGTTTTTGAGCAACAGCCTTTGACTGACCCTGCAATCAGGGTTTTTTTTCTTTTTCGCCATTTTAGCTACGGCGATGAAGCTGAAAATATGTCTGACAAATCTTCAAAAGATTTCTCGCTAACTAAAAGAAAAGAAAGAAGTGTGCAAAATTCCAAAAATTCAAGAACTGCGAGAATAGCGATAATCGAAACTTATTAGAAGACGTTGAAAAAAAAAATAATCATCGCCGATATTCCTGAACATTTTACAGAAGACTATCCAGAACTGGTAAATATAGTACTTCAAAAACATGTTGCATTATTTCTAGTGGAATATTCAGCATATTTTAAGACCCGTGTACGGTCATCGCAAAGATGTGCCTCGTTTTCATAACAAAATAAATATAACTCTTATTGAACTCTGAAATCATTATTTTTGCTGTAGTAAAGAAGAGTGACTCAGATTGCGTCTTTTTT
The DNA here is from genome assembly GCF_023375885.2 of Dermacentor andersoni. Classification (NCBI taxonomy): domain Eukaryota; kingdom Metazoa; phylum Arthropoda; class Arachnida; order Ixodida; family Ixodidae; genus Dermacentor; species Dermacentor andersoni. The sequence goes on from NC_092814.1 coordinate 307,423,781, forward strand.
CGTCTTTTTTGAGCCACGAGATGCGTTCAATCTTGAGTGTTCAGAGCACCTGCATCCGTATTCCTAAGTACCGTTGAGGCAGCAAGCACGCGAGAGCGCGTGCAGCAAGTTTTTTTGTTTTTTTTTTTATCTGTTTCTAGCAGTGCTCTTTTATTACATCTGCTATCTGAAATGCTGCCCGTGTACACGAACGTTGCACCGGCCTTTTGGGAAAGTGCAATGCGCCACTGCGGTGGATGAGCCAGCTGGGTATGTCAGAGGATCGGACAGTCGCAAAAACGACTCCCGAATATTTTTCATTTTCAGTTAAAGCTTTATATTAGGCATAAAGATCCTTCCACAGCGCACAACCGCGACCACTTTTCCAACACACTTTTTTTTTCACAGACAAGAAATCTTGACTGAACTTAAATCGTAATTTAACTTCTCGTGACCCAATAGTACTAGCGGTATAGATTTACCCAGAAAATCTTGGCGGGATACAATGTGTTAAAGTGATAGCCCTTCTAATTCGTAAAACCTGCAAGTTGTTAAAGCGCTCTTTTCCACCTTTAGTGAAATAATTTTTTTCAAGAAATCCGCGCTAAGTTTCGCAAAACGAACGTTGATTCCTTTTTTTTTTTTTTTACGGAGACATTTTCCCTCCCCATATGAAAATTTCGCTGAAAACAAAAAAAAATTGCTTGAACCATGCGCCCTTATCAGTGTGTCCTTATCTGAACACACACCGACGCAGCTGCAGCTGTGCGAGAGCGACACCTCCAAGACGTGTAGCACATTTGATGGGAGAGCCCGTTCGCCACGTTGGCTGCTTGAGCATGAGGTCGCGGGAGCGATTGCCGGCCGCCTCAATTCAATGGGGGGCGGGGGGGGGGAAGGGATGCGAAAGGGCTCGTGCACTTATATTTAGATGCTCGTTTAAGAACTCCGGACGGTCAGAATTAATCCGCACTTTCCCACTATGGCGCGTCTGGTGATCAGGTCGTATAGTTTTGGAACATAAAGCCCAACACCTTTTCATTCACGTTTTTCCTTGGCGTTAACAACGACATCGGCATTTTTTTTTTAATTTTCAGTTTGTGCTCTTTTAATACACATGCACGGTCCCTACGTGCACATATGGCTCAATGGCTGGTGGTGGGCAAAGTCCTGCTTTTTTTTTTCTTCTACATACATAAGGCAACGGTGGAGGTCAATGATGAGAAGGTGTACAAACGATTCCATATGGCAGATGGAACTTTGTGCGTACAGCGTGATGGTCGTTGAAAGTTCGAAGACGACTTTATTAGCACCTAGCATATTTTTTTTCGCCTCCTAGCTGCGTTCCGAAAACGTTTGTAATTTCTGATCACCATCGAAAAAGGCGGAAAAGCAGAAAACGGAAAGCTCCGCAGCTGGGGACGCCATGTGAGTCATCGTCCGCATACACACCTTGTTGACATGTTGCTGTCTCGCGTGACTACGCGAATTTTTGAGTATGCCTGGCGTGAGAGCAAAGTCAGATTGCACCCGAAAGAGAACCACTTGTCCGGCGCAGAGTAGATCAGGAGGAAGTCGGTGCTTGTTTGGAGGCACAGCGCGTCTCACTGGCATTTTGGCGAAAATGGAAATTACGCAGACGCAACGCAATCTTGGCACCTACCTAAACGAGTCGTAGCTTTCGTATTTAAGAGTGTCTTTTCTCATGGTCACGCGCAGAAACCTTGAGTTGAATGCGAATTTATTTATTTATTTATTTATTTATTTATTTATTTATTTATTTATTTATTTATTTATTTATTTGCAATAAAGTGGTGTCTTTGTTACACTTCATTAAACTGAATGGGCTTCCAGTGGGGGGCAACACTAGAGGGTGCATGTTCGAAGAGGTGGACGCAGCAAAGATGGCGATACGCACAATCGTTGCTCGCGCCTGCATGGGTTCCTCGTCTTCTTGCAAATAAGCTCCTTCATTGCAAGAAGGAGTGTGCGAGGATGTCGGCAGACTGCTCAAGATGCGCCGGTGCGTGGAGTTGTACGAGAAATACTACAGGTTTGCGGCAGCCGACCCGCGAGTACATAAAGACGTCGTCAATTGCACCCCCAGAACTCGGCGCGGTAGCAAACTAGTGTTGAGAGGAAGACCAAACTTGAGGCCGCACAGTGCCGAGGATCTGCCTCTTTTGAGTTTTTCGAAGCTGCTTTATTTTTTTCCTGAAGGTGGGAAACTCGAATTCACCTCCCCCAGTACACTACATCTCCAGGCTTGCAGTGGCGCCTGACATCGGCAAAAACGCCGAGAGCAAGTGGGGCTATACTAATCCAGGTACAACCAAATTAGGAAGACTCACTAAGCTTCAACAGGACATTCCCTCACCAGAACTGGAATTGGAATCCCTGGTGCAGTATTCGGCCACTCCCTCCCAAATGACTCATTCGATTACCCAATGGCCCTCAGTCCCCAGAAGCTGCGGAGCACCTTACCAAGGTGGCAGTCAGACCTGTAACGCAGCAGAGGGTGCTAAGAATATCTGGACCCGGATAGGCCGCCAATAGAAACTGACCCTTGAAACGTTTAACACCCGAACCCTCTGCAGTGAAGCTAGCCTAGCAGGACTCTTTGAGGAACTATCAGGCATTGTTTGGGATATCATTGGCCTTAGTTGGATTAGAAGAACTGGTGAGGCTTATACAGCGTTGACAGATGGCCACGTCCTCTGCTATAAGCGCGGGCTACGTGGAGCGAATTGTCACGGCGAACGGGGTGCGGCGAACAGGGGCGCGGCGGCAAGACGTCGAAGATGCGCTGCATAGCAATACATGAGGCGAACAGCGGGCGGACGCCGCCGCGAGTTCGCCGTGTTGGCGCCAGTGTTATCAGACTGTGCATACGCGTTGTGGTAAATGATGAAACAAATATAAGCGCTTTTTAAGGTGGCATATACCGCTTTTATAACTGAAAAATACACCAACACTAGCGCAGACACCAACGTGGTTGCAGAAGACGAGAAAAGGCCCGCGCGCGAGAGACCAGCATGCCTAGCGACCGGAACTGGCGCCTCCCGATTGGCTGTCGTCCGCCGCTGCGCGCTCGACGCTTCCGGCGGCCCGACGAAAATATTTGGACAGGCAGGTCGGCGGCGGCCGTCAAATTTTTGGACGCCGGCCGTCGGGCGTTCGCCGCCCAAGGAAGTTCGTCGCTCGGACGCCGGTTATTCGCTCCATGTATTCCGGGCTATAGAGGGCTTCCATATAAGAAGCACTTCGGAGTAGGATTCCTAATCCATAAGGACATAGCGGGCAACATTTACGAATCCTACAGCATTATTGAGAGGGTAGCAGTAGTCGTAATAAAGCTCAATAGGAGGTATAGAATAAAGGTAGTACAAACCTACGCTCCGACCTCCATTCACGATGATGAAGAAATGGAACACTTTTATGAAGATGTTGAATTAGCGATGGGAAAAGTGCAAACTCCGCATACTGTAGTCATGGGCGATTTCAATGCAAAAGTGGGGGGAAAGCAGGCTGGTGAACAAGAAATTGGCAACTACGGCGTGGATTCTAGGAACGCTCGAGAAGAGATGTTGGTAGCATTCGCGGAAAGGAATAAGCTGCGAATAATGAACGCGTTCTTCAGGAAGCGCTGGAACAAAAATGTACCTTGAAAAGCCTTAATGGCGAAACAAGAAATGAAATCGATTTCATACTTTCTGCCGATCCCAGCATAATGCAAGATGTAGAAGTGTTAGGTAGGGTAAAGTGCAGTATCATATGTTATTAAGGGATAGGATTCACCTCAATTTGAAGAGAGAAAGAGTAATATTGGTCAAGAAGAAACAGGCCAACCTAGAGGCAGTAAGGGTTTTAAAAGCAGATAAATTCAGGCTGGTATTCGCAAACAAATATGCAGCCTTAGAACTGAGAGATGATGATTATGACAGAGACAATTAGCAATCGGCAATCTCTTAAACTGCCGTTTTTTTTTTCTTTTTATGTCACAGTGTATCTCCATGCCTTGTATAGCGCCTCCTGCACGGGCCATAACTGTTGGCCTGCAGTATTCTGAAATTAATAAAAATAAATAAATGAAACCTAACTAGACTGGCTTCAGAAGCAGCCATTGAAGTGGGAAGTAAGGCACCAAGGCAACCAGTAGGCAAGCTCTCCCAAGTAACAAAGGACCTAATAAAGAAACGACAATGAATGAAAGTGTCCAACTCAAGAGATCAGATACAATTCGCGGAACTGTCAATACTAATCAACAAGGAGAAAATAAGCGATATTCGAAATTACAAAGTGAGAAAGGCTGAGGAAGCAGTAAAAAATGGACGCAGCCTGAAAACAGTGAGAAGGAAACTAGGCATCGGACAAATCAAGATGTATGCACTGAAAGATAGGCAGGGTAATATCATCAGCAATCTCGAAGATATAGTAAAAGCAGCGGAAGAATTCTATACTGACTTGTAGAGTAGCCAAAGCAGCCACGATACCTCCATTTGAAGTATATATAGTAATGAACAGGTTACAGAAGCTCCTTCTATAACTAGCGATAAAGTTAGAAGGGCCTTGCAAGACATGAAACGGGGAAAAGTGGCAGGAGAAGATGGACTACGAGTCGATTTGATCAAAGATGGTGGATCCATAATGCTTGAAAAACTAGCGGCCCTTTATACGAACTGTCTATCGACTTCAAGGGTCCCAGAGAACTGGAAGAATGCCAACATTATACTAATCCACAAAAAGGGGGACGTTAAGGAATTGAAAAATTATAGGCCCATTAGCTTACTTCCAATATTATATAACATATTCACCAATATAATCTCCAATAGAATAAGGGCAACACTGGACTTTAGTCAACCAAAGGAACAGGCAGGTTTTAGGAAAGGATACTCTACAACGGATCTCATCTATGTCATCAATCGGGTAATCGAGAAATCCGCAGAGTACAATCAGCCTCTCTATATGTCTTTCATAGATTACGAAAAGACATTTTATTCAGTCGCCATACCAGCAGTCATAGAGGCATTACGTAATCAAGGAGTACAGGACGCTTCCTTAAACATCTTGGAAAGTATCTACAGAGATTACACAGCTACCTTAATTCTCCACAAGAAAGTAGGAAGATACCTATACAGAAGGGGGTCAGACAAGGAGACACAATTTCTCCAATGCTATTCACTGCATGATTGGAATAAGTATTCAAGATATTAAACTGGGAAGGCTTAGGAGTAAGGATCAACGGCGAATATCTGAGCAACCTTCGATTTGCAGATGACATTGTCTCCAATCATTGTTCAGCAACACTGGGGACGAGTTAGAACAAATGATTGAGGACCTTAACAGAGGGAGTATACACTCTAAGAAAAGTTTACACCCTTTGCATCGTACCTTGCCACACAACAATAAACGTCATCTGTCTTGTCCGAATTTCCTTTCTTTAACGCTGCGAGCTCGGTACTTCCCAGTAACTAACGGCATGCGCGTTATCAGCATGACGTGGCATTCCCGACAGGAAAGTAGCGGGCGCGGCGTTTTCATGAAAGGAAACGCAAGCAAGGCAGATGACGATTATTGTTATGTGGAAGATATACACACCCAAAGGGTGTAAACCTTTCTTAGAGTGTAAGAGTGGGGTTAAAGATTAATATGCAGAAGACAAAGATAATGATCAATAGCTGGGCAAGGGAACAAGCGTTCAGGATCGCAAGTCAGCCTCTAGAGTCTGTGAAGGAGTACATTTACTGAGGTCAATTACTCACAGGGCACCCTGATCATGAGAAGGAAATTTACAGAAGAATAAAAATGGATTGGAGCGCCTTCGGCTGACATTTTCAGACCCAGACTGGAAGCTTACCATTATCATTAAAAAGAAAGGTGTACAATCAATGCATTCTACCGGTGCTGACATATGGGGCAGAAACTTGGAGACTGACAAAGAAGCTCGAAAACAAGTTAAGGACCGCGCAAGGAGCGATGGAACGAAGAATGTTAGGTATAATGTTAAGAGTCAGGAAGAGAGCAGTGTGGATCAGAGAGCAAATCGGGATAGTCGATATTCTAATTGACATTAAGAGAAAGAACTGGAGCTGGGCAGGTCGTGTAATGCGTAGGTTAGATAACCGGTACTCCATTAGGGTTACATAATCGGTGCCACTGAGAAGGGAAGCGCAGTCGAAGACGGCAGAAGAGGAGGTGGGGTGATGAAATTAAGAAATTCGCAGGCGCTAGCTGCAATTGGTTGGCGCAGGACAGGGGTAATTGGAGATCGCAGGGAGAGGCTTTCGTCCTGCCATGGACATAAACTAGGCTGATGATGACGATGATGACGACGTAATATTGGCGAGCACAGGCATATTCTCGTCTGTGTGACTCATGGGTGCAAAGATGAACTTGACTCCCTCATTGCCCCTCCCCTCCCTCTTCCCTAATCCAAAAACATGCTTTTCTCCCACTAGATCTGGAAGACCATTGTTCTTGCTTTTCTGCTCTCTTTTTTTTTTTTTGCTTTCTTTAGGGGCCTTTTGCTTAGACTTCCATCTGAACCCTACTTGGCGAGACGTAACTCTACGACGCGAGACATAGAATACAGAAATAACAGTGCTATAAGACGGGACAGGATAGGAAGGAAAGAGCATGCAGCACTGCACTAACATCTGTGCGCTCCTCCCTATCCTGTCCCGTTCTTTTTTTTTTTTTTTAGCGCTGGTTTCTATGTGATCATGAGCCCATCAATTCTCGGGAACGCGGAATAGTCGGCAAAGCTTCGCTTTAGAAACAGAAAACGCGGAACCCTAGTCACCGCAAAACATATTTGTCTTTGGCCTTATTCCAAAGCAGGATGGATGGCCGGGTCACAGGGGTCATGACCCCGCTGTCGCAAACAAGACTTAGCAAAGAGAGGGAGAGGCAAAAGGAAAATAGCGCATGGAAAACGCGAGATGACTTGAGGCCGCCATCAGCGAAGGGGAGCACGAACCGCGGCTGTGCCTTCGCGCCAGCCGCAGTACACATACGCTCAGAGAGAGAGAGAGAGAGAGAAAGAGCCACGGCGCCCCAGGTACACGCTGTTTCGTCAGTCACGCGCGAAGCGGTCATAAGTAAACTTATTACACGACACGTTAAGTGAAGGCGCTAAATGGAAAAGCGGCAAAGAGAGAAAGAAAATGGCCGCGCGGCTCGGGTTTACGACGCCCGCGACATCCTGGCACGTCAGAAAGCAAATTGCGCTGCGCGTGTGTTTGCTCCGCAGAGCATGCGTAAACCCCGCTTATATATTTTTTGTTTTGTTTTGTGTGTGTGTGTGTGTGACACTAGTTTGTTCATAAGGTGGCGAGGGAGCTCGGTGGGCTCCGAAAGACACATTCGGGCGCAGGAAGAAAAAACGCAGTGGCTGCTGCTCGCTATAGCTTAGATCCCGCATGGCTCTGGTACTGTTCCTCCTGATGGCGATGTTGGTTGCAGGTGAGAGATCGCAGCTAGTTGCTTCACGGAACTTTCTCTCTCTCTCTCTATTTCTTTTAAATTATTACAATCAGAATGGTAATCAGAATTATTGTATAATGGCATTGTTTGCGGTAACATATGACGCACACTCCATGTGTTGTCCCTAGCTGTTCTGCTATCCCTGCTCGTACGTGCTGTAAGTGGTGCTTTGCACCTTTCTCAGGCGTAAAACATTTATTTCCATTGTCAGCTATAGAAGAGAGTGCGTTCTCACTTCCATCAGTGAAATCATTGTGCGACGGGACTGGTACCAGCGCTGGCTTGCATGCACGATTGAATGTGGTAAGGGTGTCACGTGGGACTTCTAACCGTGCGTCCATGGTCTGAGTATAGAGCATCGGGATGCTGCGATGATGGAACCGAGCTCTAAGCCAACCGTCAAGCGATAGCGGCTAGATAGCAGCACACCAAAGTGGGGCTGATCCCATTAAAACAGATACTGCGAGGCACTTGTTCAACCGACCCACATGCGTCACAGGCCGTGCATATGTATAAAAATATAACGCCTCTTTAAGTCCCAAACGGCCTGTGCGCGTGCGCACGATCTCGTCTTTCAACAAAGCAAGCTTTCAGCGAAGCGAACATCTACAGTTTCGTGTTAAAGCCCTAATCTGCCTCTTTCTTCTATATGAAAAGAGTTCTCGACAGATTAAAGACAACAGAGTACATTTACCATTTCATAAAACGCTAAAAAAATAACACGATTGGGGCACCTTGAAAGTGATAGACAAGATTCCTGAAGTTTCAGATAACCCGTCACGTACATTCCTTGTAGCCAACCAGGCTTAGTCCTGGTCAACCTCCCTGCCTTTCATTTATAATTTTCCCCCTTCTCGCTCTCTTGTTCCCGCTCTTTAGGTTCCATGCAAGATGTCCCACAGAACACGCACCTTAGGCTCCGTAAGTTTTTCCAGACAGTTATTTCTTCTCTTTATTGCGCTCAGTGATCTATGGGTACAACAAGAGGAGGCATGCTGGTGATACCAGTCCTTTTCAGGTTTACAAAACAATGACAACGTTTAACTTGTAATACAAACGACTGGAAAGTTGACTACATATGCTGCACGACAGGTTTAGTCGAAGAACTTGATTCGATCCCGGGTTCACCTATAGCTGTGCCCTATGTCTTAGGCCAGCACGTAGACGTGTAAACAGAAATGCTTCTCAGTTTCACGTGCATATAGGGTTAAGCCAGATACATCGTTCTATGGCTGGCTAAAACATTACATAATTTTAATACAGATGAGACATATTAGCGTAGGCCTGTGCGGAATGACGCACTGTTCTCCACTAGAGGGTAGAGGTCAGTTGGATGACGTATCACGTAACACTATAGCGCCGGTAGCGACACCTCGCGCGATGCTGTGATCAACAATGAGGCACTCAAAACGGTGCGTGCGTGCGTGTGTGTGTGCGTGTGTGTGTGCGTGTGTGTGCGTGTGCGTGTGTGTGCGTGTGCGTGTGTGCGTGTGTGCGTGTTGTCAGGATTGGGGGCTCAATCCCATCGCTCGAGATCCGTTGCCAAGATTGGAGTCCGGCATGAATTCGAAGGTAGCTGGCCCATGCCGTCGTCCAACTTAAACACGCTGAGGACGTTGATGAAGGGAAGAACTGCTTCTCATCGAGAACGAGGAAAATGGGTTTATTTACAGAAATTAAATCAGTCTAACATGACTGCTTAAGAAAAAGAGTGTCAGTCCAACATGACTGCTCAAGAGAAAGTGTGTCAGTCCAACCTGACTGCACGAGAGAAGTGTGTCGAGCCTCCGCCCAACAGCCGTTTTTAAACACTCGGTCCTCCGGCGATACAAGGCAGCGAATGTTCGTTTCGTCATCGCAAAACTAGCCGCCTCCCGTGAGCGAAGGTCTGGAGCCGTCGTCGGAGGGGCGCCGTTCCGGGAAACTCGGAGACATTCTGGATAGCTCGTTGTCCCGCTGCGGCTTGCTCACGCGTAGCAAAATCAGGTTCGCGCTGGGGATCTCGGGCACAATAGTTCGTCCGTCGAACCCGTTTCGTCACAACGGCGATGGGGCTTGTGGATGGAGGCGGTTTTCAGCACAAAGCCCGCTTCTTCGAACGCAGCCTAGCTGCAGCGACGGAGAGTGGGGGATGCGCGCCTTGTCCCCCAGTCGTAATTGGGTGGCAATTTTTCCTTGCAGCTCGCCATTCTTAACAGTGTGTGTGTGTGTGTGTGTGTGTGTGTGTGCGTGTGTGTGTGTGTGTGTGTGTGTGTGTGTGTGTGTGTGTGTGTGTGTGTGTGTGTGTGTGTGTGTGTGCGTGTGTGTGTGTGTGTGTGTGTGTGTGTGTGTGTGTGTGTGTGTGTGTGTGTGTGTGTGTGTGAAAATTTTCATACACAAATCGGGAACGATTGATTAGTGTATACCTTAGTGCTTGCCGCTTAAGACATTCCTGTGGAGGTATTTATTATGCTTTATCTTTCTGAATTTCCAGGAGTTTTCTAAATACAGCAAGACAGAAATTTCTGTGCTCAAGCATAATCATGGCGAACTATTGCATTTGTTTAAAATAGTCGACTAGCGAAGCAACAAATTTGAAGCCAGAAGGACGAAGTTCATACGCAAATTCATGTAGCATACCTTTCATTGCACCATTGCTGGCTGAACCGCAATGCTTGCATCTAGCTCTCGTAGACAATAAGGTTCCTAGACACTATCGGCAGAGTTCCCTTTAATAATATTTGTAACAAAGACGATGCCCGTGCATTTTCGTCTAGCAGCCATGGATACAGTGTGTTTCAGATGACTCGTGCTCAAACCTTTAAAAAATCCACGTATGTGTTGCGAGAACGCAACCAGCTTAGGTACTGTTCACTATCCTCTTGAGCAACTCAAAATACTTTTTACTATGAGCTTAGGAAATTAATTTACAATAATTAACGCACTTTTAAAGTATTGCTGTAATCAGAAAATATCCAATGGTGAAGTTGTAAAGCCTATTGAGAAATATCCAAATTACTTCTTTCCGTGATGATAGCTGGTGTGGTTCTAATTTTTCCGGGCTGGAAAGAAAGCGCCCGAGAGTTGCAAAAGTACCTACCACGTGACTACGTATAATACATATGCACCTTTTCGAGAAAAAAGCTCTGTGATCGGCGCCATGCACGAGACTGGACCGCAGCATATGGGACCTCAGATGAAAGTGCACGAGGTTCACATAAGCGACTGACCATTTGAAATGTGCATGTGTCTCTCTCCCTTCACGGTGGCAGCCTCGGTTTAATAAAGAATTCCCAAATCCACAATTGTAGTAGCACTTTCACGTCCTGAATATTACAACAGCAGCATAATATTTGTAATTTAAGGTAACACATTTTGAGAACCCACGAGCAACGAGACATAGAGAGATTTCTCTGTCAGTGAGATCCTTATATGTTTCAATCAACTAAAACGTGAGCGCACAGAGAGAAGAGCAAATATAGAGCGAAAAGCTAATCACCGACTGAGTTAAGATACAAGCAACATATTTTCATGTCTTTCTCCTTCACGTTTTGCAGCAAAGCAACTTCGTGACCGTTCTCAAACACACACACTCTCTCTCTTTCTTTTACCGGTAGGTCGCGGGTTCGGTTGCCCGTACAACGAGTTCGCGTGTTCCCAACAGTGCGTGAGCGCCGGAAAACGCCACGGCTTCTGCGGCAAGGACGACACCTGCGAGTGCGTCGGTTGAGCAACGCGGAGCGCCCGCCTACGGCAGCCGCCTTGCGACGTTCGTGGCTGCAGGGGACTAGGACGTCGGCGCGGCGGCTCGCTCGTTGGCTGGTTGAAGTGCCCGAATCGTTTATTAAATTGGCACGATTCACCAAGAATACCTCAGCTGCTTCTTTTCCAGTTCCTGCGCATACACCCCCCCCCCCCCCCGCCCCCAACAAAGCCAACACGAGAAAAGGCCGATGCAGACTGCGCGTATAGCCCGCATGGCCGGTATACTTGGTGCTGTTTCATTTCATTTTTTTTTTCATTCTTTTTAATTTCCCGCCTTCCGCGAGTGGCCGACCCCCAAGCGAAAATGGCGGCCCGGCGGAGTCCTGTATATAAATATAGCCACGTACAACCCAGTGACGACGGGCGAAAATGAGAAATTAAATGGATCGGCATAGAAAAATGTATATATATATATATATATATATATATATATATATATATATATATATATATATATATATATATATATATATATGAAGCTCGAAGTTCGACAGGCTTAGCTAGGCCTATGTCATGGAGCTTCTTTTTTTCCTCCGTGCCTGCCGAGAAGACCAAGTAACTTGTCCCACTCGAGGCTCGTATGTCTGGCGCCGTGTAATGGTCGCTCAGTGGCGCCGGTACTTATCACTAAACCAACTTGCCGCATGTTAAGTAAAAGTAACTGCGATTCACTGCTATATTATTCAGACCTGTTAAGTGTTACCGCACCATACCCACGGCGGCCGCATTTCGATGGGGGCGAAATGCGAAAACACCCATGTACTTAGATTTACGCGCACGTTAAGGAACCCCATGTCCAAATCTCCGGAGTCCCCCACTACGACGTGCTTCATAATCAGATCGTGGTTATGGCACGTAAAACCCCATAATTTAGTTTAATTTTTACCACATTACCGCAAAGACAAGTGTGTTACCCAATGCGAAAAAAAAAAAGAAATCAACAAGTTGCGTAACATTCACCCGCCAAACAGACAGGCTTTCATTGGCTAATCCAAAATATTAAAACAAGCTTGCTACCACACGCTGGATCGAAGGCGCATGTGCTTTCGGCATACACGTGCCTTCATCACGCGTGCCTAGAGGGGATAAACGTTTTGTTGGCGATCAGTTAGGTATAATAGCGACCTTTTAGATTTTGCTAGGGGGATCAGGTGGAAAGGTTGGAAGCACGTGCTTCCTGCTTCGCCGCATTTCACTTACATGGGATAAGGCGTAGCGTAAGTGTTAAAAATTATTCGTGAAAAAATAAAGCAGACTAACAGACAAAAGAAGGGGAGGGGGAGTACCAAATGATGGATGAAGTGATGTGGCACTTAAGCACTACGTTGAAAAAAAAATTCTTTTAGCAGTTAGTTTATTGCATTTGCGTGTGTCGGCTTGCTGCTCATACCTGTGGCGGCATAAGTGTCGTTAACTTAGGCGAAGAACGCAGCGCTCGCGTAGAGAACGTGTGATTTTTTTTCTTTTTGTACGGGTGTACGACATACACTGCTGTTTTGCTGCTGTTACCACTGCCTGTAGGGCCCCAGGCCTCGTCAAGCTGCTCAATGAGCAGCTTTTTGTCTGGGGTCCATTTTTCTTTGAGGAAAATAAAACTGATTCTGATTCTGAATTCCCTCCTCCGTGCGTGTGTGCAATCGCCCAGCTTTGTATACGTATATATTGCTTGTACTTGGTGACGCTGGCACCAATTTAAACACCTGCGCAGCGCACCGACGTACCTTCAGCCGACGCTTGTAGATATAGAAACACCAGAAGAGTGAGAGAAGCACATAAGAGCACCTGTACCGAACTGTATAGGTGCATATAGTATACATATATGCGCCGACGAATCACCTTGTCCGATTATTCATGAATGCGGCAGCGTAAAACACGGCGAGGACAAGGAAGGAAACGGGACTGGCGCTGCATGCCCTGTCCCCGTCATGTTTGGCGCTGCCTTTTTCCTAACGAATCATTAAAATTCCTGGGGTTTTACGCGCTAGTACCACGCGTCTCATTAGGAGGGCAAGCCGTAGTGGAATGATTACGATGCATGCCGAGGGCGTGAAACTCGAATCCGGCCGGGATTTGATTGCACGTCCTCCGGCTTAGCAGCGCAACGCCACGGCCACTGAGCCACCACGGCGGATCATAACGAATTTTTGCCGTCTGCATGACCAGGTTGTCCGTTCTATAGTCTGATTCTCGTGTTCCTTTCCACTCCTAGCCACGGACTCGCCTTCCACAGGCGCTGCCGTGCCACAAAACCCCCGAGTGGTAAAAGCAACATAAACGCTTGAGTGCAGTGGGGTCGTGCGGGGGCCCGGGAGCCTGCGTGCTCCAAACTCCTCAGTCTTACAATAAAGTTTTTATGATGATGATGATGGGCGTGCAGCCTGCTCCCGTTCCTTATGTAACTGCAGCCGCTGCCCATGTGTATGAGTGCATTATGTAGGTGAAGAAGGGGTGGGTGGGAGAAATCAATTAGGGCCCCTCGGCTTTCCCTGTGCACCTATTCTCGTCCGCTGCGCGTACGCGATCGCGCTCTTCTACGGGCACAAGAGGTCGGTAGATTCCCTGCAGCATTAAAAGCCTGCCGCATTCTGTCCTTGTTGAGGAAATGCGCATCTGCAGGCAACCGCGTCAACAGTGGCTAACTATTTCGCGCATCGCAGCGGTGGTACCTTCTAGTGCGCTACCTTCCCAAGTGTGAATATACCGCTTTCGGTAATAAATAAATTAAAAAAAGACAGTTTGAAGAAAGAAAGAAAAGAGCGACGACTTTCGAATTACGGATCGGATAATCACTATTCGCAAATGCGTTATATCTCTCGAACAGTTTTCGAATGCTTCTAATTGCCAGCTGTGCACGATCGATCACGAAACTGAAGCAAAAGTGGAGCAAACTGCACCACCACTGGACATTAAGTACAGAAGGTCACGTGAGCACGCTGAGTTAGAGCACTGCAAGGTCCCGGACCGACGCAGGCAAGCAGGACTCGGGTAGGACGACTCAGGCAGGACTCGGGCCCGCTCACTAAAGGGCCTAAGTCGGGCCTCCGAGCACACGCGAACGTTATGCACTGCATGCATGGTCCAAGACGTTCCGCGCCAAATTGAAGTGACACGTGCAAAGAGCTGGCTCTTAATGTACCTTAGCAAAGTATATAGAAAAAACAGATACTCTAATTTTTTTTCCCACAATAAACAAACATTGTTTCCGCGTTAGCAAGAAAATAAATTATACAAAAAGAACACTCTCTTCAATCCGTTTCTCCGTTAGCGCTTTTGCGATTACACGATTATACTGATCTCGATACTACTATATCATTTTAGCGCTATAGTACAAGAGGTGTCTCTTTATACTTCCGCGTTTATTTTATGCTGTATGCTCGTGAATTCGACTGCGTGTAAATGTGTGAATTCACATGCTCAGTGATCTCATAGGACCGAATCGTACGATCAAGGTAAATTCATGCGCACCAGCGGAAGAATAACAGGCCAGGCAATGGGCCAGATCACTGCAGACGTTCCCGTGAGAGAAACAAAGATTTCGCTCTTTTATTGCTTATACATTGTAGCTGATTAGACCCACAGAAGGTGAGGCTGACGCATACGGTACAATCTGTAAGTAGCGAACGCAGTTTTTAGCGCAGCTGGGTACGTACTCCAAGAGAGGAGGACCTCCTCGAAGCCGGAGAGCCTGGACAACCTGCCTGTTTTGCACAAGAATATGTACACTTTTTGCCATTTGCTGGCCTTCGCACAGTCCTATTCTCGCGGTATTGTTTTCGGGTGCAGTCTTTTTTGTATCACTGCGTATTGTCCTATAGGCCTATTTTCTATCTTTATTTCATAAAAAAGGGGAGCAACCTTTTACCTGGGATATCCTGAAGCAAGGTGTGTGACAGCTTGATTACATAATTTATATTGTATGTCGTAATTACGTTTTCTTGTCGAAGTTATAGAATACGAACAATTTACATTTAATCTCATTTTGCTTGTTCACCCTATATAACCTTAAGCTTTCTTTATCTTGCTGCAACAAACTATTAACCAAGAGCTAACTTTAAGGATTTGTGTAATCATTATTGTTTCCAACGTGAAGTGTAGAGAAGAGGATTAAAGAGAATGCTCTGGATTTGCTTGTATATATCCGCTTTTTCATGTTGTTCAGATCGTTTAAAAAAAGCGCTTTTGCTACGTTTTATTGTGGCTATACCATTATGGTTAATGACTTCTCATGTACCGCATAAGCAGCATTTCATTTATATTCTGGCGTATTGCGTGCCAAAACCACGACACAATTACGAGGCGGTGCCGGATTGATTTCGACCACTGGGAGTTCTTTAACGAGCACCTCACGTTAAGTACACTGGGTGTTTTTTGCATTACGCTCCCATCGAAATGCAGTCGCCGTCACCGGGCATCGAACCCGCGTCCTTGAGCTTAGCTGTGCAACAACTTAACCGCTACCACCGCGAGTAAAGCAACATTTCAATACGTGTACACATCGGATTTTCCGTCTGATCGCCCGCTACAAAGGGCAAGGCACCAATAATAATAATCGTCATCAACGAATTTCCTCCAGCGTGTCCGGGCCGGGCCTGGTCATGTACGCGCGCCCTGGCTAAGCTTACAGGGCCCGGGTCGGGCCCGGGCTTAGTATCATGTGCCCGGGCGGGCCCCAGGCCGTAAACCCAGGCCCGTGCAGCGCTCTACACTGCGTCACTTTGGGAGCCCAGAATTTTCTAGCTATATATATATATATATATATATATATATATATATATATATATATATATATATATATATATATATATATATATATATATATATATACACACACACACACGGTGTTTCAGCGAATACTTTCAAAAGTCTTTAAAAGTTGCCTGTGGCAGATATGACAATTCTAGTTCATGAGTTGGTCTACTTGAAGCGGCGGACAAACTTGCACAAAAAATTGAGATGCAACATCGGCTAATTCATAGAAATTCACTAATTAAGTTTTTTAACTAATTACATTATGGTCCATATGGCAATTGGTAAATTCTAGCCGTGGAGTTCGCAAGGCGATGTATCCACTTGGAACGAATTTTCAAGATGACACCAGTTTCGAGATACAAATTCCCGAACTTTGCAATGCATTGGCGTTCCAGTTAATTAGTTAATAAAACGGCGTTTCATGCACTTAAACACACAAGTAACTGGAATGCAAATGCATTTATCCGCAAAGATAGAGAATTTATGCCTCGAAACTGGTGTAGTCCTGAGAATTTCGCTGAGACATGACATTCGGCAATGGGTACTGTTTGGTGCTATTTATCAATGCTGCAACTGCGTGTTCTCTTGAGACCAACTCTGCATACGCTAGATTACAACATTGTTTGATATATAGTGGCACGATCTGCAGTGACCGTATTAATTAGAGAATAAAAGTGTTTTTTTTTTTTTTCGCTCTGGCATCGACGCAATCGACGCGCATTTCCGTTTTTGCAGACGCTGGCGACTCATAAGACTGCCTTTCAAGTCTTCATACTGATCACGCACGATGACGCGTCCTGCGAAAACACCTAGCTTTTCGTTCGCAACTGCTTTACACCATTGGCCGGCTCCCTTCACTAATAGTGTCCAACATTGCGATCACCTGGAATGTGCCATTTTAGCGTAAGAATGTTCTTTCTTCTTCAATACGGGCGCCGATTATTTGTTTATGATGCTCTATTGGAGCTTTTGATAAGGGATACTTCATAACGTGCAGCGTAATAACGGAAATATGCCATTGCAGCGTATACATGGGATGTCAAATACTTTATATTAATCGTAAAAAGGTTGTTCATTATTCGAAAACTATTTGATTCGGAAGGACAGACTGATGGACTATAGTTGTTATGTCACCATCCACACTGTAGCGCAAAAGACCCACCGACGGCGACGCTACTGATTCGTGTTCGATTCGGTATCAAAAATTACTCTTCACACGGGTGTCCCACGTAATTTGCGCCAAACAATAAATATACGCAACTGCCACTGAACTGAACAGAAACAAGATAATGTTGTTTGCCGCCGCCTGGAGATACTCGTATTACTTCTTTTTCTGCATTCCGCCTAATTAAATAATTAGTTTTCATTAATTAATAATCTTCTCAAATATTATAATTAGATTAAGAGCGTCAATGAGAAAATTGTAGAGCAACATGAAAAACTCAGGATACAGCTTTCTGTTGCTCGATGCGTGCTACATAAAAGTGTTTTTCCGAGCGTGAGAGAAGCCCGCGAATACACGCACAGTGCCTTGAGCGGCCAGTCCATGCGGCAATATATATCACACAGTTCAACGACATCGACGCCAAACGCGGAGTAACCGTCAATGCCTTGCTTCGCAAAACTCTTGACACAGAAAGTGTTGTTAACTTTCAGAGCATCCAGGTCCTTTTGCGGGTATCTTGACAACACAAGCTGCCAAGTGGCGTTTCCTGATACGGTCTGCCTACTTTGTGTGTCCTCATGGTAAAAAAAAAGAGAAAGAAAAAAGTCAGATTCAAGGCGTCCTCAAGAATTGCTTTTGCTCTCTCTTTTACCTTGATTGAGGTGGTGATCACCTTCTTAAAATTCTTATCTAGGGCAATGATGGCCTTATCTCGATAAGCAGCTTCGTCTAACATAGAAAAAAGAAACCTTTGTCGGCCGTCAGAACACGCAAACCTTTCTCTGCAACGATTTGTCTTTCGTAGAAAAGCAAGGATCAGAGGTGTTTTACATTGTTGGGAAACACAAAGACGCATGCGTCAGCCAGGAATCGCTAACCTTACATGAGACGGACTATTACTACACTGATAAGTCGTTTTAGACTGCTCATGCCGATCGAAAGTGCGTACGTCACGGCTGTTGTTTTCGTACCTTCCTAGGATGCTGCGTAGCGGTTGAGCTCTGGTTTTTCTGGGGTCTTTGCTCCGTTATCTTTGCTTCCTTCTGTACGTGTATATATTCAGGGTAGATACCAATAAGAATTCAGCTGTGAGACAGCGCTCGTGTCGTGCATTTCCTTCGTCATGCCCTGTTTTTTTTTTTGTTTTTTTTTTGCGCTGAATTTTCGTAACCATGAAACAAACCAAGCTCAGATATTCGAAAGCCGAAACCACGGTCTTGGTCGCTCGCATGACTTCAGGTAGCCTCTAGGGGCACTGCGGTTGCCCGAGTACTTGCAACTCGTCAGCTGCGCGTCAAAAAAAAAAAAAAAAGCAACGGAGCGCCTTTCACGTGCCAGTTTCTTCGTGGTCCTGTCTTCGTGGAAGGACTGCAGAGGCACCGCATTCACGGGGGCAGTTCCACTGCAAAAAAAAAAAAAAAGAAAGAAGAGAAAGGAGAGAACACCGTCGCCTAAGCAAGGGGTGGGGTATTCACGACGGAGGGGGAGCAAAAGGCTAGGTGGCGACAGCCGCCGCCCGTTACAAAGGGTGTAGCCGCCATCCATCCATCCATCCAGCAAAGACCCCGCTCGCAGGATTTCACGGGGAGCAAAAGTGTCGGCGTCGTTTCGCCGAAGGTCAGAGCGTGAGTGTCACCGGGCCAACGACCGGCGCACCTGACAATTGGTGTGTGGCCCGGTCTCTCGACAGTATCTGCTGCTGTTAGCTCCAAAATGTAGAAGAAGAAAAAAATTCACCGTGGCAATCAATTAGCACGCATACACGTTAGGATCGCTGTCGTGCGCTATGTTTTAAAGAGAAACGAAGCTTTCGACGAGGATGAAACGAACTGTATGTTAGCAACAAGCCGGAGAGTCCGTTATTTTATGTGTTATCCTTAAGTAGTTCGCAACTATTGGGTAAATGAATTTTCAATTATTATAGTAAGGGTAGGTATGTCAGCACCAGGTTTTAGAACACATAAGGAAACGTCGCTTTAAATTAGTTGCGGGGCGCAATCTTTTACGGTCCCTTCTTTTCCGCTTTTAAGCGTGAAATATATATATTAAAAAAGCAACACTCACACACACACACGCACACGCACACACACACACACACACAGCTTCCCGCTTGTGCGCTGCAACACGCCGCGAAGGAGCTAATTCTGCCCGCGTGATCAATAGACCGCCTCAGTCATAAATGTGACATGTCACCTTTCTTCGAGATGGCTGCTACATTTTGTGTCGCACGTTCAGGTTGGCTTCGCGCGGAATTATTGATAGCGTGCGCCGTGATTTTTCATAACGTGGCTTTGTCGATTTGCTTACATGCTATTAGGAAAAACTAGTGCGCCCAGACGCGAGACTCGATCGCCGCTCAAACTGCGTTTAGTTCCTTAGCAGCCTTTAAGATATATATATATATATATATATATATATATATATATATATATATATATATATATATATATATATATATATATATATATATATATTGTAACGAAGAAGAGTAGCCTGCCTGCGCCACAGCACCATCGCTACCGGCATGAGCTCGTGGTTGCTGTCTTTCGCAGAACGCTTGCGACGGCTACCCGTTCGCGCCCGTTGCTAATAAATCTCTTAGCAATATATATATTTCTTCGCAGACTTTCTTTTAAACGCGGAACATGCCGCGTAGCTCGAGGTCAAGGGTTCGATCCTGGTCGCAGATTCCGATTGGGATGGAATGCAGAAAAGGTTGGTTTACCGTGCAAGTGATGCCCGTACGTCATACCTCATAATCATATCGTGGTTGGGTGCGTACATCCCAGGATTCAAGTAATTTTTTTTTTTTAAACTCGGGAAAAAAAAGCCACGGAAATCAAATTGATGTTTCCGATTGTGTTATAAACGTACGGTTGAAATATCTGTGGTAAATATAAATTTAACAAAAAGTCTGTGAATTAGCGCGAGCTTATTTATGTATTTATTCTATTTTATTTAAGGTATTTATTCTATTTTATTTCTCCCGCACTATCCCACAATGGTGGGATAGTGCGGGAGAAACACGAGTGTGCGAGCAAATTACGGTGCTATCCGATGACTACGAGCGTGTCGTGTTGGTGGCGACAAACGGGGGCTTTAGTACAAGGAGTTAATGAGGACTAATATTATATTACTTATGCAGTACTTGGCCACAACCTCCTATATCAATACAACAATCAAACCCCGGCCCTCAGTCCCCAGCAGCTGCGAAGCAACTGACCACGGCGGCGGTCAGACCTGCGACGCAGCAGAGGGTGCTAAGAATCCCTGGTTCCGGACAGGCCGCCATTGGAATCTGAACTTGGCAACGTTTAACGCTAGAACGTTATCTAGTGAGGCGAGCCCAGCAGTGCTATTGGAGGAATTAGAGGGCAGTAAATGGGGTATAATAGGGCTCAGTGAAGTTAGGAGGACAAAAGAAGCCTATATACAGTGCTAAAATGTGGGCACGTCCTGTGCTACCGGGGCTTAGCGGAGAAACGAGAACTAGGAGTCGGATTCCTGATTAATAAGGATATAGCTGGTAACATACAGGACTTCTATAGCATTAACGAGAGGGTGGCAGTTCTTGTTGTGAAACTTAATAAGAGGTACAAATTGAAGGTCGCACAGGTCTACCCCCCTACATCCAGTCATGATGACCAGGAAGTCGAAAACTTCTATGAAGACGTGGAATCGGCGATTGGTAAAGTCAAAACCAAATACGCTATACTGATGGGCGACTTCAATGACAGGGTATGCAAGAAGCAGGCTGGAAACAAGTTAGTGGGGGAATATGACATAGGCTCTAGGAATAGCAGGGGAGAGTTATTAGTAGAGTTTGCAGAACAGAATAATATGCGGGTAATGAATACCGTCTTCTGCAAACGGGATAGCCGGAAGTGGACGTGGAGGAGCCCGAATGGCGAAACTAGAAATTAAATAGATTTTATACTGCGCGCTAACCCTGGCATCCTATACAAGATGTGGACGTGCTCGGCAAAGTGCGTTGCAGTGACCATAGGATGGTAAGGACACGAATTAGCCTAGTCTTGAGCGGGGAACGGAGGAAACTGGTACATAAGAAGCCGATCAATGAGCTAGCGGTAAGAGGGAAAATAGAGGAATTCCGGATCAAGCTACAGAACAGGTATTCGGCCTTAGCTCAGGAAGAGGACCTTAGTGTTGAAGATATGAACGAGAATCTTATGGGCATCATTAAGGAGTGTGCAATAGAAGTCGGTGGTAACTCCGTTATACAGGATGCCAGTAAGCTATCTCAGGAGACGAAAGATCTGATCAAGAAACGCCAATATATGAAAGCCTCTAACCCACAGCTAGAATAGAACTGGCTGAACTTTCCAAGTTAATCAACAAGCGTAAGACAGCTGACATAAGGAAGTATACTATGGATAGAATTGAACATGCTCTCAGGAATGGAAGAAGCCTAAAAGCAGTGAAGAAGAAACTAGGAATAGGAAGAATCAGATGTATGCGTTATTACTAATATGGATAAGATAGTTCAAGTGGCTGAGGAGTTCTATAAATATTTGTATAGTACCAGTGGCACCCACGACGATAATGGAAGAGAGAATAGTCTAGAGGAATTTGAAATCCCACAAGTAACGCCGGAAGAAGTAAAGAGGGCCTTGGGAACTATGCAAAGGGGGAAGGCAGCTGGGGAGGATCAGGTAACAGCAGATTTGTTAAAGAATGGTCGGCAGATTGTTCTAGAAAAACTGGCCACCCTCTATACGCTATGCCTCATGACCTCGAGCGTACCGGAATCTTGGAAGAACGCTAACATCCTAATCCATAAGAAAGGGGACGCCAAAGACTTGAAAAATTATAGACCGATCAGCTTACTGTCCGTTGCCTACAAAGTATTTACTAAGGTAATCGCAAATAGAATCAGGAACACCTTAGACTTCTGTCAACCAAAGGACCAGGCAGGATTCCGTAAAGGCTACTCAACAATAGAACATATTCACACTATCAATCAGGTGATAGAGAAATGTGCGGAATATAACCAACCCTTATATATAGCTTTCATTGATTACGAGAAAGCGTTTGATTCAGTCGAAACCTCAGCAGTCATGGAGGCATTACGGAATCTGGGTGTAGACGAGCCGTATGTAAAGATACTGAAAGATATCTATAGCGGCTCCGCAGCCACCGTAGTCCTCCGTAAAGAAAGCAACAAAATCCCAATAAAGAAAGGCGTCAGGCAGGGAGATACGATCTCTCCAATGCTATTCACAGCGTGTTTACAGGATGTATTCAGAAACCTGGATTGGGAAGAATTGGGGATAAAAGTTAATGGAGAATACCTTAGTAACTTGCGATTCGCTGATGATATTGCCTTGCTTAGTAACTTGGGGGACCAATTGCAATGCATGTTCACTGACCTGGAGAGGCAAAGCAGAAGGGTGGGTCTAAAGATTACTCTGCAGAAAACTAATGTTTAACAGTCTCGGAAGAGAACAGCAGTTTACGATAGGTAGCGAGGCACTGGAAGTGGTAAGCAAATACATCTACTGAGGACAGGTAGTAACCGCAGATCCGTTTCATGAGACTGAAATAATCAGAAGAATAAGAATGGGCTGGGGTGCGTTTGGCAGGCATTATCAGATCATGAACAGCAGGTTGCCATTATCCCTCAAGAGAAAAGTGTAAAACAGCTGTGTCTTACCAGTACTAACGTACGGGGCAGAAACCTGGAGGCTTACGAAAAGGGTTCTACATAAATTGAGGATGACGCAACGAGCTATGGAAAGATGAATGATAGGTGTAACGTTAAGGGATAAGAAAAGAGCAGATCGGGTGAGGGAACAAACGCGAGTTAATGACATCTTAGTTGAAATCAAGAAAAAGAAATGGGCATGGGCAGGGCATGTAATGAGGAGGGAAGATAACCAATGGTTATTGAGGGTTACGGACTGTATTCCAAGGGAAGGGAAGCGTAGCAGGGGACGGCAGATAGTTAGGTGGGCGGATGAGATTAAAAGATGTTTGCAGGGACAACATGGCCACAATTAGTACATGACCGGGGTAGTTGGAGAAGTATTGGAGAGGCCTTTACCCTGCAGTGGGCGTAACCAGGCTGATGATGATGATGATGATGATGATGAATATTACATAGGATGCGCCAACCGGCCCGCCAATTTCTTTTCTCCTGCTTTGTCCGCCGCTTCGAGCACGATAGGGGAGGCCGGGGGACCTCTTGGCGGGAAAAAGCGTTCAGTGGACGCCCTATGTTGCCTGTGTTCGGCGCAGCTTCGCGTGACGTCTCCGTGCGTTGCGCTTTTTGTTCGCGAGAAGTCCGCGTCGATCGCAGACGCGAAATTTACAGCCTGCGGATTTTCACTTGGAGCAGGCGTACAGGTGCGAAGCAGCAGCGCAGCAGACGACGTAGCACACGGGCGCGAGTGCAGTTAAAACCCCCGCTTGCGTGCGCCTGAAGTGTTTACGGAAGTGTAGGGTATATTCGATCGACTCGTAAGGCCATCATACCTGCAATTCGAGACCCTCAAACTCACGCACTCGATGCACATTAGTTGGCCAAAACTTAACGTCTGCACCGCGTCTGCACCTCGGCATTTGTTTCGATGGTCACGTTGTGCATGCACTACAGAAATCGAGCTGCACTTCTCATGTGCCCTGCTGTGAACTGGTTCAGAGTGGTGTAGGCAAATCGAACGGACCTTGTGTTACAGCATCTGTAAGGAACACGTTTTGGAGGCGCCACTGATCATGTGGAATGTAGAAAAGGTGAAGAAATAGCTCTTTGGGGCGAGTGAGCGGGAAAGAGGCCGCATTGAGAGGCCAAACCGCTGCCGGAATTAGTTTTATTTTTGTAGTCACATATATATATGTGCAGTAATACATTACCGCAAACGTATGTTTATTTATTTATTTGTAAGACCCTCAAGATACATAGTAGTGCATTGTACTAAGTACGGAGGGGCGAGAATACAATGCTAGAATAAAACATACAAGGTTAGTTGTAAGAATTCACAGTATAGGGAGCAAAAGACAGTATCGAACATGTAGTAAGAGTGTTTTAGTTGAGCGTCTTTACGATACGCTCCGCTCCGAGTCGCCCCGCTAAGCCACGGCGAAAATGCATACTGCTGGCCGAGCGCTGCTGATGAGATAAACAACCCCCTGCGGCTTCCTCGTCGCCAGTCACGATGCAGCCGACTTTGTTCACCGAACGCGCGCTTGAGAGCAGCACAATGCCACTGCGCAAACGCTCCGTCACGTGGCTTCTTTTTTCATATTTCGCGGGCTTTCTTTGCAACCCAGAAAAAAGGACTACGTGAGACGTATCGTAAAGAAAAAACTCGATCGGTGGTTTCTGAAGGTGCTCTACAAATCTGCGTATCATACTTTGGGTCCTCAGCGAATAATTAATAAGTTGGGTAAACTTAATTAATTAGTGAGTTATGGGGGGAAAATGTCTGCGTTACATTGCGAATAGTATGCGTTCGGTTCGATTCCCTTCCGACGCGCCTTTCATTTTCAAATTCTTGGCTCAAGTTATGTGGTACACAATGTATGCAAAGCTGGATGTAAGCAATTAGGACACCATTCGATTTTGCTACACACTTCGAGTGCGTATACATCGAAACTGATGCTAGCTACGAAATTGGTTCCAACTGAATAGGCCCTGCATGTTGAAGGGCAGCGGATTGGGCGAGTTGGTGTTCCATGGGAACAATAAAATTCAAACAGCGCTAGACGACAGGACCAGAAAGAGGAGGAGACGAACACGGCGCTGAACTTTTCAACAGTTCTCAGACCAGGGTCGAGGCAAAACTTAGGTCCAAGGCGCAAGGTCTTTTCGTGCTTTGAATCCAAAACGACGTCTCCGAGGGCCAGCAGCTTTCCTTCTGCAGGAATACTTCTTGTGCCTTTCGGAAGGGATGTTCGGACCGTGTTCCAAAGGAATTCCGTGAGATGGTCAATGGTCACACACCACTCGCGAAACACACGCTGACCTCGGCATCTGGTCCGAAGTAATTCCTTGAACAGCCTCGCCTGGCGCCACCACTCACTCTTGAGAATTTTGCACATTCTTCTGTTGTGTCCTGTAGACGGACGTAGCCAGCCACAAAGCGCTTGTAAATCCGAAGGGCAGGTATCATACCGGCAATGCCACGACGCGGTGCGGGCTCGGCAGATACACACGTTACTGTTGAAAAGTTCAGCGCCGTGTTTGTCTCCTCCTCTTTCTGGTCCTGTCGTCTAGCGCTGTTTGAATTTTATTGTTACCTGCATGTTGACGGGATCTAATTCTACCATTAAAACATGCGCCCTAATGCCATAAATGAAAAGGACAATTAGCAAGATTTTTCCATTATAAATGCCTCTGCACTCACAACTTATCCAGAATGTGATTACCATCAGTTAAAATAGCCCAGCTGAAGAAGCGTAATGAGCTGGTATCTTCTGCCCTTCTGTTATCTGCGACAGGCATGAATCAATATCTTAAAGGGACACTAAAGCGAAACAATAAATCAGTTTAGACTAATGCAGCATTGTTTGAGAACCCGCAGGCAGTCATTTCAAAAAGATAGTTTGATTATTAGATGAGAAAATGAAGTTCCAAGTATCAGTATTTGAATTTCGCGCCGACACCCCGGCACCGGTACGTCAGCGTGACGTCAGGGATTCCAAAGTATGTTTTCGCATTTGTGCCGCGTTGGCTGAATAAAGGTTCCCGAAACTTGCCATGTTTAATATTTGGTTCCTTTAGAACACAATGTAGTCAATCTGTACCGCTATATATAATTAGTAGGCCCTAGAAGATGCCATCAAAATCCAAGACGTCACAGCACCCAGGTGCGGGAACATAAGTAGGCGTCGTCACCCGTATTTCGTTTTTGCGCTTTTTCTGGCTTACCAAACGTCTTATCGCTGTAAGAGTGGTGTTTTTGGTGTTGTAGAACGGTAATTTACTGATGCAGAAGAAATCATTGTTCACTTTAGTGTCCCTTTAATATAGAAATTGTAATGTGAATATAACATGATGTATATATAAACAATGAACGAGAAGAAAGAGGGTTAACAGAGGCCCGATATTTTAATATCATAAAAGCCAACAAACAAGGACAACACAGGGGAAATTACTTGTACTTAATAACTGAATTAAGGAAATGATAAATTAATGGAAATGAAAGTGTAACAAACAACTTGCCGCAAGTGGGGAACGACCCCACATCTTCGCATTACGCGTGCGATGTGCTACCGCGGCGCCGTTTTCCCATCCACATTCCGAGGTATTTATGTGTTACTACAAGAACTAACCCTGGGAATGTTAGCCAGCGCCACCACTCACAAACCTTGGTGGTGGATGTGGAACATCCTTTCTGCCGCAGGCATCACGAGAATGTGATCTTTTTGGGTGAAGGCAACTGGTCAATAAACCCACACGTGCTGCCTGAAGGCATCAATGTTGGCGGATTGTTTCGCGCTGTTATTCGTTCACTATGTCTCCAGAGCAAGCAAGAAGAGGGAAAAAAGCCCACACATTCAAAATACACTAAACAGCATCTGACCCAACCAGACGCACCACAGAACCAACAGCAACAAAGTGAGATAAACAGTGAAAAGGTGACCTGTCCATGTGCACAGCTTTTGTCACACTGTGCAAGCAGCCCTCCATATATTACACTTCATATATGCACACATAGTTCTTGTGGATGTGCCACTGGGAATTGTGAAACATAGTTAACATATTCGGGTGTCACATTGGAAATTCAAAGTATAAAGTTACAGTGCATTTCAGACATACAGCCACCATCACATTTAACTCAAACTTAAGTGTCTTCTTGATTCTCCTGCAGGTGCTGGTGATTCCTGGTTGGGGTGCCTTGAATGTGGTAACTTAATATGCGTCTTCCTTCCAAAGAATTTAATGGTTGCTCCTTACACCCATGTTTGTTAAAGTCAAGCCGCTAGAGATCCGTCTTTATTGTTCTGGTAAAGTCCAACAGCAGCTGTAACATCTACATTACAGCTAGCAAGTAGACTGTGTGGTGTGTCTAGAGTAGGTTTCCTCCCTTCCACAGTGAAACAAAAATTTTCCCAGTGGTATTCGTCAACTGCCAGTTGCCGTGTGCAAGTGTCATTCTTTATTCCAGACTTTCGTGCTTATTTTTTAGTGCATTGAGGGTACTTCGTGCACTTTCTGGGGGCTATCTAGTACATACACGTTTGTACCTAACCATTTTTCTGCCTTCCTGGGTCACGAGGTAGTCCGTGGTCGAATGGTTAGCTCATCGGGCTGCGGTGCTGAGATAACAGGGTTCTAAACCAGCCATCAGATTAACTTGGGTCCCGAGTATGAGCCAATGTGTGCATATGTGCCTCACTTCAATCAAGCTCTTTTATGCCCACTGGGTAGGCACCGCTGTTCGAAGAAACGCTTTGACGCCGACTTGGAGCACCAAGTATGTACCACTCAGGCAGCGCTGATCTTTAATGAATCTCTTTGATGCCAGCTTTGGTCACTAGGTGTGTGCCAGTAATTGTGTGCAGCTCTTCAATGAACCTTAAAAAAAGATCCCTTAAGTTTCTCCAACGCTGCGCTCAATCGAACCCTTGTCACAAGCGTTCTTCAAGGACAGCAACCTGATGCATTAGCAGGCTGCGCCACAAATGTGCGGGGTAGGTACTGCTTTTCAATGAATGCCTTTCACACAAACGCTTCAGCGAGCTGTGTCACGAATGCACTGGGTTTGTGCTGCCCTTCAATGAACGTCTCGCCAACTTGGGTCATTGAGCATGTGCCACTGAGTGTGCAGCAAGCTAGGGAACAATGCTCGGCACTTGCAGGCATTGGGTGCCAGTTTCTCCTCCCTAAGGCCACACGCAAACTTCTCGGCAGTGCCACTAGATGTTGCAGCGCATTCAGAATGAAGCGCGAGAGCGGAGCCTGATGGCTGCATGACGCGTTTCTCATCATCAGCGTGCAACGGTGCACCATGAATTTTGGGTATCATGCCAGGCTTTGTGGCGATGGCTCTAGATGGTGCAGTGTTCATAGGGAAGCGCAAAAGAGGAGCCCCTGCAGTACACGCTTCCTATATAACTAGTTTTGATGGCCGCAATACATTGTGTGGCTATATTGATTAAATGCTAACACATTACTATAGACAGTCATTGTGGAATGGGTACCACCACTTTTTTTTTCAACCTTCAAGTTTAAATACCAGATGTTATTTTTTCAGATATTTTGATAAAAACAGAGAAAACGAAGACCTGGATGGGGGAGCGGAGAGGATGCACTGTATTTACTGTTACAAACTTTTCATGCAAAAAGCAGTTCACCATAACTGCGTAACATTTAAATAAACAGGAGAGAGAAAAAAAAAAAAAAAAGAGTCCATGGAAATATATTTTTTATATATTCACCCGGCACATCCTTTTTATTTTTCACTTTTGATTACACACAAATAACTGCAAGTGCTGAGAGCAAATCCGCTCTAAACATGTAGGACTCCTGTAGCAGCGTGCAGTAGCATAAAAACAATACCTACTCTGCATTGCATAGGGTGTGGTCGTACAATGTGAATTGACTGCTAAGGCTACAGCAGTGTTTGAGGGCAGGGGAAAAGATGCTCACTTCCAACAGATCGCATTATACACATGCTGGTCATAAACAGTCAAATTAGTGCAGTTAGTACAGATGTGTAAGCAGCAAACAAACAAATGAGGAGAACGTTTCCTTTGCCATTCGAGAAACATTTGAAATTTAGCTGGTGCGCTTTCTCAGCACAGGAGCTTCAAGATAAAGATTGTTTTTTTACGCACATTTCAATGCAGAATTGTTTGCAGCACAGAGGAAACATCTGGTAGTACTTTTCTTACTTTTGAAACAAACTATATATTAACCAAGAGCATATTTTGAATGGAAACTCATTTCATTTTCCGTTCTTTGGTCTTCGCCAGTAGAGCTGAGTGGCTAATCCCAACCATAACATTAGCACAACACCGTCAAAGAGGACAAAAAGAGTGGAAAGTGAAATCGATTGTACAATTTTCTTTTGAGCACATTCATGTTTGGAAAGATATCTCTGCACAATACCAAGAAAGAATAAATACTGATACCAAACAATAAAATGACTAATATGGCACTCTACTACAATTACAAGACTGAAAAAAAAAAAAAGCAACTGTAACGTGTGAAGGGAGAAAAAAAATATCCCCATAAACCAACTAGAGCACAAGAGTAGAAAAACTGAACTAAAGGCACCCAGTGAGATCTATTGTATGAAGAGCAGCAAGTGGCAGCTTTACACTTCTGTGCATAGCCTCTGCCTATGAGATTCCACAAACTTAAAAAAAAAAATTTGATATAATTATAAGGTTTAGTGTCCAGAAGCTGCATTGTGTCCTATGAGGGATGCAGTAGTGGAAGGTTCTATTAATCTTGAACAACTAATGTGTGCTGAATGCACGGCATGCAAGCGATTCTGCATTCTGCCCCCATCGGAATGCAGCTGCTGCGACCTGGAATTGGACATATGACCTCGTGCACAACAGCAGGATGCTGTAGCTACCACGACGAGTCTTCACCAAGTTGAGCAGCTTACTTAAAATACATGCAAGTTAAAAATAAACCAACTACAAGCCATAAGGCTGGTAGAGAATAACAGACTTCCCAAAACACTAAGCACCTCTCAGATGACATAGTCCCCATACATGCAGAAAATTTGTTATAATGAAACAAATAAGAAATAGGAGGATTCCCCAAGTTTGTCACAACAGGACTATAACAATGTTCAAGAAGCTGAACACCATTTTTGAGGAAATGAAAAATTACATTGTAGATATAATAAACCACATATATATCAAGGACCCCACGGGCCACTTTACATAAAAGAAAGATAGATAAAAGGAAACAAGAAACTGTTGCTGGGTTGGGTACTGTAACGTTTTTATTTCCAGCAGTCCCAGCAATACTTTGCCTACATCATCACCAAGATTGCCAGTTGCGAGCAGGGAATGATAATGAAAGAAAAGAATCGAACAAAAGGAACTGTGACACTCTAACTGCCCTGGACTATCTTGCTGCCGATACCAGTTTCCAGTGGGAGAGTAGGAGTGCAGAGGGAGTAGTGTTTGAGAACAGTGTGTGCAGAGGATCTCAGACTGCATAGGGTACCCTTGTGCTTTTCTGAGAGCAGAGTAGCAAGGGGGAGGATGCCACACCAAGTGCCATGTGAAGTTTTTTTTTTTCAAATCAATGGGATTGGTTGTTCTTCTAACACAGGGCCATACACTGCCTTCCATAACATTTTCTTGAGTCTCCCCAGGAATGAAAAGCAGAAGTGGCATGACAAGCATCAGAAGACTCCCTAGCGCACCACTGACTAGGCAGCAGTGAGGTATGCAATTGACTGTAAAAGTGTGCCTGTTTGATCACTGGATCACAGTGCCCCTGCCCCACCAATGGAAGGCAGAAACGCTTGTGAACGCATTTTCATTTACACAATGGAAACTGGTATAAGCGCAGGTACAAAACATGAAATCATCTTCCTGAGGCATGCATATGTGCATGCAGCATCCTCTGTGTTAACATTCCACGAGTGCAAGACCAGAGCCAGAACCATGTACATAATATAGAAGGCTGAACGAGTTTCCCAGTAAGCACTTCTTGGTTCACGTACCTGACTGCACACATTCAAACACTATTGGAAATTTCAATAGTGACCAAGAGCAAGCTAGGCTGAGTGTAGATCTGGAAATTCAACCTCATATGACAATCTCGCATGCAATAACTTAGCAGCTACACAGGCATGCACTTGGTCAGGCAGCACACCACCAATGGCCAACACTATGCTCACTTCTGACTCTTGAACTACACGTGTTTCTGAATGGCAGAATAAAAAAAACTAATATCACTAAAGAAAGAGAAAGAAAGAAGCAGTAGCAGCTGTGCCTTTAGCTTTCGCATAATATGTACACACCATTGCTTGTGTAATTTGGGCCATACTGACTTGAGGGTTGTCGCCTGGCCAGTTCTTTACCGGCACAACCAGCCATGTGCACTTGTACTCATTCACTGGTTCAAACATCACAACGACATGCCAGTCTTGCTAGTTCCCCCTAGATGAATGATTGCACTACAGAGATGTCTGCCAGGAGGGCTTAACATTGCCGAAAACAACAAAAACTAGACTGTCACAAGACTAGTTGAAAAATGTTTTTTTTTTTATGCAGAGTTTTCTGTTGTAACAAGCTCTAAACGGGGAAGACAGTGAGAAGACCGACTTAATTTGTGTTTTCATTTCATCCTCATGTTTTCTCCAGAGAATTCTCTAAGAACCCTTTTCACCTTTTCTTTAATCATCAAACTATCTCACAAAACAATAACTGTTGGTTTTCTGGACTACAAGGAGCCCCCCATCCTCCAATCACCACTGCTGTCATCCACATAACCTTGGCAATCACGTGATAGTTACCGCCCATGCTGCATTATATTCTGCTCTGCTATAAATACAAAAGTACATATAAGAGATTTACCTAAATGTTACGCACTGAGTTTGCTAAAACTTATCACAAATTTTTCTACGCTGTTTGGTCTGATGATGCATTAAGTTTTCACAATAAATCTGCCACTGAGAGTAAGCATTCGTCTGTCCCCTGCCAAATTTCCTGTTTTCCCCTTGTACAAAGGTGGCAACCACGGTACCAGCACAAACTGGGTCATTCTGCATGCTCGTACAGTCCGGCCCACTGCTAAAGGGAACACGGGAGAACGGTTCACACTTTTAAGGCACTGCAGCTGCAATTGCTCATAGAAATGGCGTCAATGCATTGTGCAGGTGTGCAGAGAAGGCCCGACACCCCCTTGTCAAAATCTGTCTGCTGCGGAGCTGGACAGTAGCAGACTAGCAATACAAGAAAATTTGTTCGCAACATAAACTTATGCATTCTGCCTAACAGTGTATCGGACTGTTCAAACAAAATCTTGAGGTTGTTTTAGTGCCAAGTACAAAGGCAGTTGGAACACAAAGCTTTGAACATCCTTTGAAGTAATATGCAGGAGAGAACTGCGCTGGCACAGGCAGGTACAATGCTTCTATCTTAACATCCTTTAGCATGTAAAAAATGCGATTCCTAGAGCATGTGAGTACAAGAAACACCCTATCATGGTGCCCAAACATGTGTACTCCATGACTTGTGCCATCTGCAGCAAAGCTGGCTTCGAAAATAATGGTTTTCGAAGCAAAATTTGCTACCTTACCAATGGCACTCAAATCACGAAGGCCTATTTCTCACTTTAGACATGCATTTTGAAAACTGTGGCAAGTACCACTGTAACTGCACAAATAATACCAGCTAGCTAATGAGACAAGATAACTAGTGTTCTGGAACACCAATGCGAATGACATTTTAGTAACAAAACACACAACTGCATACATCTGAAAATGTTTTTTGGTAGAAAAACACAACTTGTCCCACTGTCGCCTCTTTGAGTCAAGACCAACAGTGTAGTTCAAACCTTGGCCCCAAGCATTCCAAAATAATGTTAAAACCATACAGAAGTGCAATGCCATAGGAAACCATAAGCTAACAGGCCTCCCAACAGTGGTCTTTATAAAAAATGTTATTTTGTAATTGTACTTATAAGGCACTGTCCTCAGAATACATTCTGGAAATTTTTAGAAAAGATGATTGGCAAAAGTTAAAGCTGCTTGAATAAGTTCAACTCTGCTCCGCATCACATCCTCTCTTCAATGCAAGTTGTCGCCAGTGCCCCACCTGGAAGTGTGGGGTGTCATGTATATCCTAGAAATGTCAAACATTACTAAATGACTTCATGGCATTCTCATGAAACACAAAAACAGGATTACAGCGTGCAACATTTTCATTTTCAGCACAAGTATTTAATGATTTGGAAATCAGTTTGCCAATGGTGTAAGCTTCCAAGAGCAGACAACAAATAATCTCATCCAGTCTTGTTTAATCTAACAGTTTCTATCAATACATGCCAGACCATGACCACTAGACTGCCAATGACTTATCGTATGCTACGTTGGCCATTTTGTTGATGCATAAATGTTTACATTTCACTCTACATGCACTTTTGCGGTCACACTCCATTCACAAGACAACTGCTGAAGCTTTTAAAAATGCCTTTGATATATATTCTAATTCAGAAGGTTCAGGCTAAGCTTTTGAAAGCAGGAAAATACTAAAATTCTATATCCCTACTCAACAGAGTCTGAAAGTTAATGAAGTTGTTGGCTCAGAATCAATTTTTCAGTATCATATTTGTGTTTGAATAACTTTCAAGGTACTGCTCAACATTCAGCACAACTCATTCCAGCATGAAAATATTATTATATTATTATTATTATTAGGTTAGAAGCATGTGCAACTAGAAAAAATATCAGTTATAACAACAGTTCTTGCCTTGCTGAGCTCCCTTAAAACGAGGTTTTTGTGCATCCTTCCTAAGACTTCATTATAGCTGCCTTCACTTCAACAAAACTGGCAGATTTCGCAGGCAAACAATGATGCTATCAGCCTGCAATAACAAAGACCATATTAACTGCTGTACAATCATTCAGCATCAAATTGTCATTTTGCAAAACAACATTTTTACCGTTTGACGCAGTAGTTCTGCAGAAACCCACAAGGTGGAGAGAAGTAATGAATAAAGGGAAAATCAGACATCCACCCTTTCGTAGCAATTGCTACAAAGGAAACCCATATGGGTTCCTCGAAAGAAAAGCCTCATAGTTGAAGAAAAATTTTCCCTTTATTTCCCTTTATTTTCACTTTATTCAACATTTTTACCACTCTTCATGCAGCAATGCCACCATCAATCTCCTTTTAGTGTTTCCTACCATACCTTAAGAAGGTGCCAGCACCTTTATGTTGAATTCCCACTAATTCTGAGTGCACAAATAGCTTGAATAAAGTTTAATTTAACTAGGGTTCAGCAGTGGTAAAGGAAAGTCAAGCATGGAGTGATTCAAATACTGAATTGTTTTTCAACTAACGCGTGTTAAATGTTTTTACAGCACCCTCATGACCAACATATTATTGTGAAGTGGTTGTAACGGGTATACTGAAAAGAGCAAAAAAGGACCTCAAGACAAAAGATGACATGAGTTGCTTCATAAAGGACATAAAATTGTGAGCGAAGAGAAGTGTTTATGTACATTTGCTTGCTCGCTGGCTCTTTATAAATAATGCCGCATAAGGGCTCTCTATTTTTAGCAAGAAATTCAAGCTGCACTCAGAAGTAACAAGTCTTGTGGTAATGTGGGCTTTTCCATGATTTTATCAGGATGACGTTGCACAAGTTATGATTGACACACAGACTACAATCAAAAACTGAAAGTGCTATGAAAATGAAACACAAAAGGCAACCCACAAGAGCATTTTATGGCTCTTTTGCATGCAAACTGCATGCACTAGTGTTTGCATGAAGCACTATTTTTGCTCCAGCTAGGCCGAGCTTCTATGCCATCACCCACTTCTGCCTCAGAACAAGATTAGAAAGCGATTGGTATATGCCTACAACATCGAGATCACAGGCCTTCTGAACCATTTGTTTAAAGCCAGAAGTTCAGGGAAGGCACTCTACGCAGAAAGCACCTTGAAAACACGAGCTCTATTTTACTCAACAAACAAACACAATAACAGATCACTACGTTTCTACAATCAGGTTAATGGAGAAGCACCTACGATGATTTCTGACATGGTACTACTTTATTGACTGCTGACTAGCAGTGGCCATGAAAGTAAGCTAGGCAACACAGAAACTTGGCATTCACATGCTGCACAGAATAGCACGAAAAGTGAGGTGCATGTGGGAAATTTTCATGTGAAACAACAATTCAGCACAATTCATGTAAATGTTGACGCAGTGTTGCGCCCTCTGAGGTTTACGACAAAGCCATGTGTGGACCTCGCTGGCCCTTGCTACTGACCCTTTTCATGGAGCAGTTTGTTCTAGAAAAAGAAGATGGGGCTTTCAGCGGCCCACCACATGTCACTTCAGCGACAGCACACGAATACAGAACCATTAGTGCTTCCACCTTGCTTCTGTGCCATCAACTGCTGGAAATGCAACCGAGTTTTCGATAACGCACTGTGCTTCAATCATGCTGAATTGAATCATGCAGATTGAGAATGTGTGCAGTAGTTGGCTGCAAAAATAGTGACTGGCATATTAAGGAATGGAATGAATCTGTGTAACCATGCTCGCAGACCATTGCTGCAACTGTCCGTACATGTTACCGGCACTTCGAGATGTACGGCTTTCTTTCAGGATACAGAAATTTTCTCATCCGCCAGCGTTGTATTGCTAACCTTCAAAGAAGGCAATTCAGCCCTGGAATGTCGGCAAGAGTGAGTACCGCTTGCTAAACAAATGAAAACGGGAGTAGCACTGCTTCCAGTCATAGTACGCTTCGCGCGAAGTATTTACACACATCTATCCCAACTGGCACGGAATCTTATGCCCACTCTATCGCCAATGCGTCAATAAGTGAATGGGCGCATACTTGAATATACAGGGTCCTAATATTTGTCTGTGCACATTCAAAAAAAGATTTTGTGCTCACCACTGCACTGTTTTTGCTCAAATTTTGCAGAATGAACGCATTTTGGCATTCTCGAACACTAATCTATCACTTTAGCTTGACTTAATATTTGCCTTAAGTGTCCCTTTCAATGGAGGCGAAAGGCAAGAACACCCATGTACTGTGTATTGGGTGCATGTTAAAGAACCTCAGGTGGTCAAAATTAACCAACTGTCCCCCACTACGATGTGCCTCATAACCATTACCATGGTTTTGGCACGTGAAACTCAAGAATGAAAAAAAAAATATGCATTCAATATCTGACACTAGAGTATTTACAGAGATTGCTCAGGTCTGCAGACGTTTCTGTAAAGACCGCACAGAATGTTCAGAAAGCTAATGCTGGCTGCTGCAGAGGCTCACCTGCTCCAAGATGTTAAGACTTTACCTGACTGAATCTTAAAGCACATAATTATTGAACAGCCATTAAGGGTCTTATCAATATCTGAGCTTGGTCAACTCGCAATTTGCAATTATGAAGTTTAATGTGACAAGGCAATAACCTGGGGGGAGAGGGGTATTCTGTAAATGTCCACCTAGTGGATATGTCCATTTTGTCTGCTGCTGAAGTGATGATTGGCTAGTGATTGGCTGGGACCTGTCACCTTCAGCAGCAGATGAAATGGACATGTCCACTAGGTGGACACTTACAGAATCCCCCCCCCCCCCCCTCCAGCTCCACTGGACTATGACAGGTAGTGGAGAGCTCCAGATTATTTGTGAGTGCCTGGTGCTCTTTCAATCCATACCCCGAACTTTTTAGCACAAAACATTTTAGCATTCTATTTCGTTCAGAATGTGGATGCCATGACTGGAAATCGATCCTGCAATCCTGTGCTTAACGCCACAGTGAATGTGGCACCGCACGACCGCATGTGTCTATTGGCTACAAAAATGCCTCGATGCCTCTACTCTCCTGCCTGTGAGAATCCTTAAGAGATACAAACACAGCCACTGACGACAACTGGAAAGGGGCATCGCTAGAGCTTATTTTTAGCCATGTGAGCTGCATAGAAGACACCAGATGCAACAAAGCATGGTTGAACTCTAGACAGCTGACGTGATTCTGTAAAGCTCGCACTTGAGCTAGACGTAAAGGAATACTTTTAGCTTACACAATGCCAATTTCGTAAAAGGGTCCACAGTAAGCCATAGCAAGTCATAGCCACAGCACTGTGCATTACTACAGCTCCAGTTTCATCGCAAAGGCATGGACAGTGCTTGAACCTGTCGACTACACAATGATAAATTCAGTAAGCACAGTTTCCAATTAAATTTTCAAATCTGTTGGATTAATTAAACTTTACCGTGGCACTACATGATACCCAACAGAATCAACGCATATAAACACAAATGAAATTTCAAATGCCACACAATATCATGCTCGGTGTTTTGAACATGATCTGCACATGCCACATTGCAACTAATATATTTACTCACATAATGAACACACTTTTTTTCCCCTGAAAGATCAAAGCAAAGTTGGAAGGTGCAATATGTGGGGTAAGTTTTATAGGAACTTTTTCGAAACAGAACAAATTTAAAGGTAAGATGGTAATGACTAGAAAATTCATTAGATAACTTAGCTTTGAAGTAAATATAGACGCACACAATTTGCAAACAATAACAGTTTCCTGTTGCGCCTTCCTGGGCAAAGCACAACGTGCCCAATTCAGCAGTGAGAAGCTTGTCATGCTGCTTCTGCCAGAAGCACAGGTGGACTTCACCCACACCAAAAAGCCTTCTGGCAGCACAATTACCATGCTCGACTGTATACTCCATAATATTTTACTTAAAACCAGCTGTATTAGTGGAATTGCAGCCCATGGCCTACAGAAAAATGCAACACGGGCAGAAAATCGAGCAACAGACAATGCCGTCATGGAATAGTTGCCTTCAAAGTGAAAAAAAGAAAAGTATGCATGGTGGTAATTGGTGCAAGCAAACCTTTGATGAGCCAGCAAGACAAAACAGTACATCGCAATAAGAAACGTGCTGTGTATTTGGGCCATGAACGCATACAGTAACAGTCATAAGTCACAGTGGCATAAAAGGCGAGTTTCATTCAGGGACAATATTCTCAAGAGATTGCTTTAGGTGATGCTATCACTGCGAGATTTCGCATGAGTCTGCACTAGATGCATCTAACTAGATGGCCGAAAGCATTCCTGGCACTGCGTGAAGATAGCATGGGGCAGTGCCAGAAATGTTGTGAGCTGTATGCGCCAATGCATTCAGTGCTTACTCACACAAGGCCTCGCGAAAATGATTGTATGGTCCAGTGACGGCTTCTACTCGGCAAGACAGCCGATGATGATGATGACATACCAAGTCGTGCAGAGGCAGGCAAAGAAAGCTTTGTTTCAAAAATAGGGCTAACATATTGCTTACCAATTCACTTGCTTCTAGCTGTGCAACTGTCTACACGTTGTTTTGATTAGCTGTTGCAGTCGTGCTGCAGCAGAGAGAATACATTTTTTTACCAAGGGGTGGCATGTGGCACGCGCTATCATGATCAGCTGGAGCGAGTGAAATGGGAAACTACAGCACAGCCGTACAGCACGGGACTGAAATTGAGGCTGCGATTATCACAAGGGGGGAAAAACTACAATATTGAAGAGTGAAATTGGGGGTGCGTTTATTATGCAAGTACATTGATTGTGCAATACCGTATAGTGCAGCTGTGAATGCAGTTGCTGCTAGTCTGCAGCCCCATACCTTCGTTATGGCTGAAAAGGAAATTTCCAGTGGTGCCTGGTAGCTAAGACTAGTACTAATGAAGTGCTTTTGGCTAGCTTTTTCAATCTCTAACTATTCTACGACAAGTATATGGCAGGAAGTGTCTTATAACCAAGCCATATTTCATCACTTTGTGTTTCAAGATGTAGCGTTCAAGCATGGCAAGCCAGGAGTCCTCATGAGGGCAAGCTCAATAGCTGTTGCTGTGCCGTACTTACAATACTGCAGTGGAGCACTAATCAGCAAAAATAAAGTTCACTGAGCAACACCCATGGGCTCGATTGGTAGCAGCAGGTCAGTTGTTTAGGCAACCAACCAAAACCAAGAACACCGTTCAGTCCCTAATTTATAACAACTTCAACTATGCGCTTTCACGATAGGGTGCATAAAAACTGCGTAAACATCACTAGTGACAAACTGAATGTCTTCAATGCAGCCTAGACAGCCAGCTAGTTGCTATTAGGCAGGACATGTCTGACATCTGCACACTGCAGCATTGTGATGACATGCGGGATGAGGTGGACAGGCAAATTTGGTGGTCAGGCAAATGCAACATAATCAACTATCTGAAATTTCAACTAGGTGGTATTGCATTGAAGTGTGAGACATAGCAACAGTACATTAATGAGGTTTCAGCACTGGTGGCATTCTAAGGTGCAGCAAGGTTAGTCTTTTTTAAAACCCAATACAGCTGACTCCCGTTAATCTGACTGGTCAATTTCATCTGAACCGAAGGCTCTGGCTAGCACCCATGCATTTCTATGGGCCAAGACTCAAATCCTGAAAGTGTCCCTCACTGAATAATTCAAGCTTCACTGGTCAGCACATGTGCACCTGACCTCTATGGCAACTCCTAATCATGGCCCTAATGGCTGCAGCACTCGTCATGGTGGCGCTAGCGGTCAGTGATCAGAGCCATGCTATCTCCTGCCAAAAATGATGAGTTTTGGCCTTGCCTAGGCAAAGTTTCAAGTGAAAAGGCAGTTCACAATTAATTATCATCATGGCTACCCAATATCAATGCCTAACATCAATATCTTGTCAATAGCCTAACATCAGAGCCAGCGTCATGACTGCTGTCATCACAAGGTGGTGACAGAACAAGTTTTCGTGTAAGCAGGTGATGTCGCTTCAATTACGAAAGAGCATTTACAGAAAAAGTCATTTTAGATGCTAAGGTAGAAGCAACAGAGTCGTGTTCCATGTTCTCAGCATGTTGCAGTCGTGTGTGCATCGCTGGATGAACTGGCAAAGTGGTTAGGCTACGCATGGGCCACCATCCCATTCGCAATGGCTGTGGAGTCATTCCAGAAATGCAGGAGATGAAACGCAGGGGACTGCATGGAGTACACATTATGGTCCATAACAATTAAAGGGCTGTCGGAGGATGACAAAGATGGACATTATATGTAAGAAATGCTTAATCTATGAAAGTTTCATTTTTTTTCTGATTGCACAAATTAGACGTGCGCTAATGTTTTCATGTTATAAAACTGGGTGCACATTATTTTTGGGTGTACATCATTTCCTATATACTTTGAAAGTGTAAGAGGGGGAACATTACATTCAGGTAAGCACTGTGAAATAAGAGCAGCAGTGGCGTCCTTGTGCCTTTTCTTTTTCCTTTGGCCTGATGGATAATTCGATCAATTCGATCAGTCCCATCAAATTTGAATTAACAGAAGTCAACTATCTATTCCGTCTGCTCTGTTAATAGGACATTTTCATAGTTCCCTCTATATCGAAAAAATTTTAGACTATTCTTGCCTGCTTTACCTAATCCTACTAAAAGAAATAACATATGAACAACATGTTAGTGCCAGCAGTTTTTGCGCAAATTTCAGCTGCCACATATGATGCACAGTACATACGTGATGAAGACAACAAATCAAGTTAGTGACACAATGATAGCATTTTGATTGGGTCGACATGCTGTGATCCTTATATTAAACACAGCTGACGGCTGTGCTTCATGTTTCTCAATGCAAGGCACATTTACATTATACAGTCAAGTCCGCTTATAACGATACCGGTTTTAACAATACATCGGTTATAACAATGACAAGCTACCGCACCGTCAACATCTGTGTGTTTTCCATGGTGAAATAACCTGCTTACAACAATGCCCCAATGCTGCATTATCAGTTATAACGATGAAGTCTGGCTGCTGGGTGTCCGTGCCGAAAGGTCGTGAAATGCAAAATCCTTGAAAAAAAAAAAAAAAAAAAAGAGAGAAAACAAGAAATACGAGCCACAGCACGATGCACCACTGCTTCAGCAGCCTCCGCGTACTCATTCTCCAGCCATCTCCGCGTGCCTCTTTCCTGTCACCCTTCAACCCACCCAAACACGAATGGGCTGTGCCCAAGCTCCCCACCCTCCGAAACACGAATGGACCACGCCAACTGCACTGCTTGCAGATTGCTCGCTGGCTCCTCATTCAGCGCAGTTCTGCAAACAGCTTAATCGCTCGTGTTTGTCTTTGTTGGCTGCGGCGAAATCGTTCCTGGCCACGTGGTTTCTCTGCCTCGTTTGACCAACAGTTGGTTTAACTTGCCGCCGAAGTGAAAGATGGCTGATGCGCCCACTGATCATTGGCAATGCTGGTGAAAAGGAAGCGCACGGCTATAGATTTGGAAACTAAGTGCTTCTAACCGATCAGGCTATCGTCGCGAACATGCTTGCATCGGATAGCAACGGCGATGACAGCAGTGATGACGCGGTAGGGCAGACTGCCTCAACGTTGTCCTCACAGAAGGCCCAGCAGAGGATTCAGTCCCTTCGAGGCTTCGTTTTCGCATGGAACCTTCCGCTGCACTATGTGGAGCACCTGGATGTCTTGGAGAAGGATGTTGGCAAGCTTCGCGTAAAGCATGCAAGGCTGACGGCGATAGGGTTTTCTCGTGCAA
Source organism: Dermacentor andersoni (assembly GCF_023375885.2). Taxonomy (NCBI): domain Eukaryota; kingdom Metazoa; phylum Arthropoda; class Arachnida; order Ixodida; family Ixodidae; genus Dermacentor; species Dermacentor andersoni. Next base: position 307,465,147 of record NC_092814.1, read on the forward strand.
GCCAGTGAGAAGTTTGTGGCGAGATGCTTGTGGCGATCTCGCCTCAGCGTTTCTCCTGGATTTCTCAAGCTGACAGGCTGCCACAGCAGTCTTCTCGAAATTTTTAAAAGGCCCCTTTTGGGGCCACCAAAGCGATGCCTCGGTGGTGCTCACATATCGCTTGCCACCCATGACCCCTCTTTGCAGTTGTTATAGCGGTGCCATTCTTTAATTCTGACAGCCACGGCTTGTTCCACACGATCGGAGCACCCAGGAACCAATTAAACGAGTGAACACAATCCACAGCCGGATGGAGGAATGTGGTGGGGAGGGACACTGGCCTGCCTGCCATTATAGTTTTTTTACATCATCTCTGCCATCCCCCTATTTTGATTTTTTCATGCAACCCGGCTATAGCAATTATAAATTTTCATGGCACTTGATAATTGTTATAAGTGGGTTCGACTGTATAGCAATAAATTCTCTGCTGAATTTTGTTCTGGATCGGACAGATGATAAATAAATCAACACATTTACACACTATTTCCATTAAGTTTGTTATACCTTTGCTTTAGACATCCACTGTAGAGCCAGCACTAAACTCAATGGTCCACAGAGCAACTATAAGCAGTAAATCATCATGCCACAAATACTTTTTTTTACTAAAGCCAGTAGTGTCAGCACATTTGCATACAAGATGCTGCAATAGGGATCCATACAACATCTAGACTTCCTTAGAATTTTTTACATTTAGGGCTGCACCAGTCCAACATTCAAGCTTTTCATGCAGCCCTGTCACCACTTTTCTTGTTGCTGTTCCAGAGTGGCTATGCTTCAATGGGAAGCATGTCATACAATATAATTAACCAAGCACATGAACACACTAAACATGACCAACCTTGAGATGCTTGTATGGTGACTATCACACTAACCTATGCAGTGAAGGAGTGTAAAAGTAAAAGAAAAAAGAAAAGTTCTGCAGCAGCACAATACAATATTTAGCTAAAAAAAAAGCATGCAGACACCTTCAAACCCCTGCACCCCGTTTTTTGTCCCTTTTTTATCTTTCAACCCTTCTTGAATGCTCAGGGTAGGGTTTCACTGCCTGGTGGCCTTTTGATCCGAGGAGAATCACTTGTACAGCACCTAATCTACCACTGCTGCAGTCCAGTCTCGTGCCTGTGGTTAGACAAAGCACGGTCCTTTCTGATCACTACGGCTCTTTGACAAGGCTGGCAACGTAGCCCTTGCTCTGCAGGAAGCCTCGGCACTTGACAAGCACTGAATAGCGGGCCACCCAGGGTGCCGACCAGCGGTGGATGTCCTCCTCTGCTACATAGCCCTTGAGTAGGCGGGCCATGCCATCATGGTCAAGCAGTACTGCAGGGAAGGGAACGGTGCAAGAGACATTGCAGTGAAGTGCACAGCAGCCACTAATGCTACTTGTTAAAGTGCTTCCCCAAAACCTTTGCAAGGCTATGGCTGTAAACACTACGACATGTTGAAGCCACTATGTCATTAGCTTTAATTTAAGAGTTCATTGGCACAACATCCATTATTGGTTAATGTCTCTATGAAACTGCTATGTTCTGTATGCACACACACACTCACACACATGCATACACACATTGAGTGACATGCACGTACATACCCATGCAAAGCACAGCACCTTACACCCTTCCGCAAAAACCACACCTTATACCCCTGACACATGGGCACTTTAAGGTCCTTTAGGTAAGGGGGCATCTACAGAAAAGGCGTTCAAGTGCAGTGACGCATGATAAAGGAGCATCTACCTCACAGCAAAGTTTCTTTGCTGAAAAGCAGATCGCGCATCTACTTTTCGAGCGGAAAGGGCGTTACTTTTGCACATGGCGTGCACAACTCATCGGTAGAAGGAAACCTGACACAAAACTATGGTGTCCCATAAGTATTTGTTTTTTACCTTGCGAAAATGTTTTAATTTTTACCGGTAATGTGATTTGTTGAACAGAGAAGATTTACTCTAGCTATACTCTCAAACGCTCGGATCACGTCGCTTGTATCACAACACAAACATAAAAAAACAGGGCAGAAATGTGGGCAGTACTATGGCAGCACCACAAGAAACAGCATGCACAGCAAAACACCGACTGTCCATAGTTGCTGGACCAATTTAAATTGATGCTAAGAATGTTTTTAAAAACTTGAAGAAAATAAATGAATTTGTGCATTATAAGTCATCAACGATAGAAAAAAAAAGTTTTTAGGTTCTACAATCGCTAAATGTAATCTACATATGCAGCTTCTTTAAAATGTTTTCTCTCTTGCTGCTCTAACAAGCAGCACAATTTTTTTTTCAGCGTTTATCTGAGGAATCACCTAAAGAAGTTAGTGCAGTGCTGTGTGGCATCGGCGCAACTCTTTTCTGCTAAGGGCCCTTCAGGGTAACAAAAGGGGTTTACTGCAAAGGACTTTACTTTGGCCCGTGTGTCAGGGGTAAAGAAAGGAAAAGAGAAATAAAGAAAAGCTTTGCATTTAATAATGAAACATGGTGTTGCAAATGCTAAAAAAATAATTTAAAAAAATGAAAAATAAGTAATAATAAGATATTATGCACACGTGTTCTGCGATTCAATGTTTGTAGAAGGGTACTCGATTTTTTTTATTTTTTTTTGAAATTGACAAAATGAGCAACTTCAATATGTTTGATGGCCTGAAGCACAGTATGAGTGCTCATTCGAGTGGCATAGCCAGAAATTTATTTCAGGGGAAGGGAGCTTCTCCACCGACAACTACCCATCCTCCCCTACCTTCACTTCTCTCTCTCTCTCTCTCTCTCTCTCGCACGCACGCACGCACACACACACACACACACACACACACACACACACACACACACACACACACACACACACACACACACACACACACACACACACACACACACACACACACACACACACACACACACACACACACACACACACACACACACACACACACACACACACACACACACACACACACACACACACACACACACACACACACACACACACACACACACACACACACACACACACACACACACACACACACACACACACACACACACACACACACACACACACACACACACACACACACACACACACACACACACACACACACACACACACACACACACACACACACACACACACACACACACACACACACACAGTAGAACCTCATTGATAAGTGCCCGTAACATATGTTTTTCCGGTGCCAATGTTTGCAATCGAGAACACAAAAAATGATCGAATAGAGTTATGCTTATCTTTTGCTGGTTCATATGTTCCTGGAAAACACGACTTTTCAGCACCAACATTCAGTACGTCACCAAACTGCGATTGTGTAACACGTTTTCCGGCCACTAGATCTCATGAAAACAAGAAAATTCGCAATACACGCGCGATCGAGAAAGTATATAGCTGCCCGCTGTGGCAGCTTCACCACAATGCTTGCCCGCCTGCCTCACGTGAAAATGCTGACGCGCACTAAGTTTCCCATTTCGGTACCACCATATCTCTGGGGTTGTCGTGGGTGGCATTCACAGCTATCATTGTCAATCCTATTGTGATAACTACCTTTGCCTATCTGTTTCACAGTACGTAGGGCCGTTGGATAAGCACCTTCACCTATCTGTATTGCAGTGCGTGGTGCGTAGTGCCACTGGTACCGTACTAACCGCTTTTAGTAGGCAATAATCCAAATGCGTCACCGTTCCCTGCTGCAGGCGGCGCGATGCAGGCATCCCGTTTCGCTTTTGCGGCATCCGGCGTCATCCACCAGCTCGATTCCGTTTCGGTTTCCCGCCGCCCTCTTAAAACACCACGTAACAGGAAAACAACAAAACGAGTCTCAGGCATCCAGAGCACCACCAGCTCGACGCGCATTGGCGTCTCGTGCCGCAACGATCCGTGCGACGCTTCAAATTACATAGGTGTCAACAATAATTGTGTCTGTCAAATTTTTTTACTTACTTCGGATGGTACGTTTTCCTGGTTAGTACATTTTGCCCCTGCGGTTTTTTTTCTAAAAATGTATGAGTGAGCTTCTACTGTGTGTGTGTGTGTGCACGCATGTGTGCGTGCGTGTGGAGGTTGTACTCCTAGCATTCTCCGGACAAGAACGCTTTAATGCGGATGCACGTTTTTCCATTGTCAAAACAACACTTAGCTTAACTTCTGACAAAAGATTTTTATTGCCAATGTGTGCAGCCACTTCGCATCAAATTATGCTATCATTCTCATGCTATTTTTAAAAATGATGACATTAAAAAAAACTAAAATTTCATTTACGAATTGATGCATTTGTATAATGTGTATCGATAATCTAGCTGGTACATGACTTGGAAAAATAAACAGGGCTAAAAACGGAGCTGAACAAAACCAAGAGCGCCCACTATCGTGTGTCTTCTTGTAGGCAGGCCAGACTTGTTGCACCCAGGTAACAGTGGAGATAACCGATTCAAGCCTGATCTTCTAGTACGGCTACATATTTTGCAAATCGCTTATCAATCAATCACGCTGTTGGCGTTCTGGGCACGCTATATTATTCTAAATGTAAAAATATGGGAGCAAAGGTTTGCACTAGAACTTTAACAGAATCATATGATGCAAGTTTCACTCACTTTCGGTGACCTGCTGTCCGACTTGTTTGAAGAGATGTTTAGAATAACTTACGATCATGGCATTGTAGGCAACACGCGAGGCATATTGTTATTTGACCCCACTCTGGAACTGATGAGTCAGACAGTCCCAAGCAGGGCTGCTTCTTGTTTAGAACCCTTTGTGAAAATTACGGCATTCGTACTTAGCAGTAAAATAAGGGCCAGTAGCTCTGACAGATTTGAAAGTGTTGTGTCTCCCGACACCCGTATATTCTGAAAATTGCCAAGATGTTTAGTTAGGATGGGTTCTCCGCAGCAAGCAGAACGTGTTACGATGGGGTAGGCGAGCCTCAGCTAGGAGATTGGCTATGACCGTCTCATGCTGAGTGATCGGGCAGTAACGAGACGCTCTCCCTATGTCTACAATTATCCGCCAACTTTGTTCCTGAAGCCTTTTATGCATGTTCCCCCCCTCCCCCCTTCATATCCATCACTCCACTCCCCTTCTTAAAATTCTTTTCCGTTAGTCACTGTCGTACTCTTTCAACATTCACCGGGTTGTTCAATGGTGCGGTGGTTCCTAACATTCCTATATTTCTGTTTCTGCGTGGACTTCAATGCCATTCACCTACCTTCCCTACCAACTGCTTGTTGTGGCAGTTTCTTAGCTTTCCTGGCCCAGCACCCCCATCCTTAATATATTTTGCTGTGCGCAAATCAGCGTCCTGTAGGTCTTTCTTTCTTGTCCTGTTTATTGCCCCATTTTGCGCAATAAAAAAGAGGGCATTGTGCGCATTCGACGCAGCGCAAATGCCCGAACGAGTTTATCACATTGCCTTTCCTCTCTGCCGCGCTTCTGCCATGTATACACACACTCTGAACCACCCCAAGACGCGGTGTGCCAGGCAGCAACAGCAGCAATAGCAGCAGCAGCAGCAGTGGGAAAGTTGAAGGAAGAGGCGAAGAAAGCGTCACATTAAAAAAAAAGGGGGGGGGGGGTTGCTTACTATGCGTTTGCGAGACAAGCAAATCGCAAGATTTTCTGACTGCTTTTCTTCCGTGCAGCATGGTCGACAAATTGGTCAAGTACCAGAAATGAGAGGCTCTTTGACGACTAGAAGGCCTGGTGGGGAGCAACAGTGCCTTCAAGTTTTATGCACACTCTCGTCCCATCTAAAGGCCCTCCTTCCATCTTTCACCGACTAGGTAAAAGCGGCGGTGGCGCATGGATGGAGGAGCTTTAGTCCCGTATTTATCTCTATGTGGAATTTTTAACACTGATTCTCCCTCAGCAATTATGGTTAACACGATCCGGAATGAGGCAGAGGCGTACCCTGAGTGGGGCCGCAATGTTCTGTGCATGGGAGAGGGAATTGCCCCCATAACACCCCCCCCCCCCCCCTTTGTACCACCACTAGCTGTATGAAACTTGGACGGGTAATCGTGGATTTTCGGGGCAACCATGGAAGTGGCTCCACACTGCCCCCCGCTGTCGGCTAGGTGGCAAGCAAGTCTCCAGTGGTATTTACCCAGAGAAGCTAAAGGTTGCAAGAGTAGTGCTGATCTACAAAAATGGCGACCATAATGATCCTAGTAGTTATAAGCTAATCTCAGCGCATAGTGCAATTTATAGCTTGTTCGAGAAAGTAGCAGCTCTACAGTTAAAAAAATTTCTAAGTGTTCATAATGTAATACGGCCACAGCAGCATGGATTTGTATGCAACACATCAAGTGCCATGGCTGTAACAGCTCTCTCCGAGTATATCCATTCCACACTCAATCAGAGCAGCCGTGCTGTTGTGGTGTTCCTTAATATAAAAAAAAAGCTTTCGACACTGCTTGCCACTTTATACTGCTGAACATATTAGAGTACTATGAGGTTTCTGATAGTGTCCATAAGTTTTCTCCAGTTATTTGTCTTCATGCAAGCAAAAAATAGTATTTAGAACCATCCATATTGTATATGGTCTTGTGACATGCGGAGTACCGTAGGGATCAGTTTTGGGACCTATATTGTTTAAAATTTTTATCAATGACTGGCCTGAAGCTCTTCAATACTCTGAAATTTTAATGTGTGCAGATGATACTGCAATGTTGTTCACAGGTAATTAACTCACACATTTGCAAGATGAAACAACTCAAGAATTAACGAATATGATACCTTGATTCTCTCATTATCAGCTGTGTTTATATATAACAAAACAAAATATGTTAACTTTCATTAGCGCATCAACTACGCTTTTCAATCCTGCAGAAAGGGCGCTTCAACATGCCCACTCGGCGAGAGACATCGACAAGGTGAGGCCGGAGCGGCCTGAGCTGGGCTTCGTCATGTGGCTTTTGAAGACAGCAAGGAGAAACCCAAATGAAATCGAGCTGGTGGGCAACACCAAAATACAATGCCATCAGAGTGAAACATGATGCGCACACACTGTTATCGCCTATAAAAAGCGTGCAGTACACTTCTAGTGGCACTATGCTGCACGCGCAGACAAACAGTTAGATAAATGAAGGAAGTTATCGCAATATGGTTGGCAGCGACAGCTATGGATTCAATGTGCAACAACCTGTGAGGTTTGCTAGTACTGTTAGTGTAAAGTGAGATTTTTGAAGACGGCAAGGAGAAACCCAAATGAAATCGAGCTGGTGGGAAACACCAAAATACAATGCCATCAGAGTGAAACATGATGCGCACACACTGTTATCGCCTATTAAAAGCGTGCAGTACGCTTCTAGTGGTACTATGCTGCACGTGCAGACAAACAGCTAGATAAATGAAGGTAGTTATCGCAATATGGTTGGCAGCGACAGCTATGGATTCAATGTGCAACAACCTGTTGAGGTTTGCTAGTACTGTTAGTGTAAAGTGAGGTTTTTGAAGACGGCAAGGAGAAACCCAAATGAAATCGAGCTGGCGGGCAACACCAAAATACAATGCCATCAGAGGGAAACATGATGCGCCCACACTGTTAGCACCTATTAAAAGCGTGCAATACGCTTCTAGTGGAACTATGCCGCACGCGCAGACAAACAGCTGGATAAATTAAGGTAGTTATCGCAATATGGTTGGTAGCGACAGCTATGGATTCAATGTGCAACAACCTGTGAGGTTTGCTAGTACTGTTAGTGTAAAGTGAGGTTTTTGAAGACGGCAAGGTGAAACCCAAATGAAATCGAGCTGGTGGGCAACACCAAAATACAATGCCATCAGAGAGAAACATGATGCGCACACACTGTTATCGCCTATTAAAAGCGTGCAGTACGCTTCTAGTGGTACTATGCTGCACGTGCAGACAAACAGCTAGATAAATGAAGGTAGTTATCGCAATATGGTTGGCAGCGACAGCTATGGATTCAATGTGCAACAACCTGTTGAGGTTTGCTAGTACTGTTAGTGTAAAGTGAGGTTTTTGAAGACGGCAAGGAGAAACCCAAATGAAATCGAGCTGGCGGGCAACACCAAAATACAATGCCATCAGAGGGAAACATGATGCGCCCACACTGTTAGCACCTATTAAAAGCGTGCAATACGCTTCTAGTGGCACTATGCCGCACGCGCAGACAAACAGCTGGATAAATTAAGGTAGTTATCACAATATGGTTGGTAGCGACAGCTATGGATTCAATGTGCAACAACCTGTGAGGTTTGCTAGTACTGTTAGTGTAAAGTGAGGTTTTTGAAGACGGCAAGGTGAAACCCAAATGAAATCGAGCTGGTGGGCAACACCAAAATACAATGCCATCAGAGAGAAACATGATGCGCACACACTGTTATCGCCTATTAAAAGCGTGCAGTATGCTTCTAGTGGCACTATGCCGCACGCGCAGACAAACAGCTGGATAAATGAAGGTAGTTATCGCAATATGGTTGGCAGCGATAGCTATGGATTCAATGTGCAACAATCTGTGAGGTTTGCTAGTACTGTTAGTGTAAAGTGATTGCACACCAGCATTTTCATGTGACATGGGTGGGCTAGTACTATGGGGAAGCTGCCGTAGTGGGCGCTTACTGCCCTCGATTGCGCGTTCTTCGCGCCTTTTCTTGTTTACACAGGATCTAGTGACCGCAAACGTAAAAGGTATAAAATTTCAGTCTGGCAATGTATTGAACACTGTTGCCAAAAGATTGTGTTTTCCCGGAACATATTAAAACAGTAAAAAAAAGCTTAACTGTATAGGGCCATTTTTTGTGTCCTCGATTGCAAATGTTGGCACTGGAGAATCATATGAGAGGGGATTATATCCAACGAGGTTCTACTTATAATATTCACATATGAACATTACTACTAATATAACCTATCTTGACCACTTGCTACACAAGGTAGGAAACGTTCATTAGTTTTGTAACACCTACACTGACTATTATCCTTAACGAAACAACAAATTTTGGGAACAAATCGGGTTTCACCTGTTATTGATAAACTTGTACGGGGAGAGAAAATATAAAAATATTGAATTATTTATGAGTTTTACCCAAAAATAAAGGACTCTATAGGAATTGCTGCACGTCAAGGGGATCTCATACTATAAACTCCTACAGAACACATTGGTTAAGGCTTTGTGCTCTTTTTCCAAACACCCATGGGGTTCACAGTCTCACTTGAGGTATGTAAGCTGAGCCGGGCCAGTTTCAAAGAGGCCGAGAAGACAACAGAGATGACCTGCCTGCCACTACTTTCCTGCTGTTATGGGCAATCTTGTGTACCTAGGGCACCACTTCATGTATTATGGTTTTTTCATCCTTGCTGCACATATATTGCCCTTGACCTTTCTGGGATTGTCTATGCCACCAACTTTAGCAGTGAGCCGTGGAACTTAGCCATCCTTAGACAGGACACCGAAATGTGCAAAAGAGGTGTGCAGACAGCTTGCTTCGACAACTGGTTGTCTCATCAGCCACTGATTGTGATGACTTTTCCATGTCACTTCTAGTGTTACATTCAGTGCCTGCTGTCTCTCTGTTAACAGTATATACCTCAATTGTTCGGGAAAGTAATAGCTCTACAGTTTAAGATCAACCGCCACTGGTGTAAATTTTGTCTGTGTATAGTATATCCCTCAGTTGTGGCCTAAATAGGCTAGTCGGAAATGACTAGGGGGTACATATTACCGTGATGTGGAAATGAAGACTCAGATGAGGGAGTAGGAAAGAACACAGCGAGCGCTAATATGTACCCTCTAGACTTCAACCAACTTTCCCAGCAACATATTGTACTCAGAAGTTATTGCCTGGGTCATCTATGTCCATTGCAGTGTAAAATAAACAAAGAATAAATTTTGGGGTATTATGTGCCAAAAGTAAGATCTAATTGTAAGGGATGTTGAGGTGCAGGGCTCCAGATTAGTGTTGACCACCTGAGATTCATTAAAATGTGCCCAAATATAAGTACGCGAACGTTTCTGCATATCGCCCCCATAGGAATGCGGCCACTGCGGCCAGGATCGAACCCACGACTTTGAGCTTAGCAGTGCAACACTATAGCCGCTAAGCTACTCTAGTAGGTGTTTCTTGCAGTGTATTTGTCCCTCTAGTGTTCGTGTGTCCTTTACCAAACACAAACTAGTCCAAGATCTAAAGTTCTTCCAAAGCACGGAAAGTTTTGCACAAGTGTCACTACTTTGTCACCCGTCAACTTCCTGCGTGGCAGCTTACTGTCACTAATGTGAAGCTTTCTAGCCACTAGGATAAATCTTTCCATGCTAGCAGCCCTTGGTATGCAACAAAGTCAGCAACACACTAGTATTGTAAGAACTGAGCAGCTATGACCAGGCAACTATACAAGCACTCAACATGTTTCACTGATGCTAGTCTGAGCACTCTCTATCTTACCCTTTGGGTCACTGTGTGTCAGAAGCTGAATGTTGTTCGCCTTGGCAAATTCCTGCATCTCCTGGGGGATGACGCAGCATGAGTCGAGGTTCACCTGGTTCACGCTCGGCTTCACCTATGGATGATAACACACAAGTTTATCTGCCTGCTTGTACGAAGCTTTGTATTTTGCAAAACTTTAAAACTAGTTCTTGCAGAAAGAATTTACACAAGTGCACTAGAACAATTTTTTAAAGCAACTGCATACATTTGAAAGCTGATCTTTTAAAGATTTGCGAACACCTTGCCATACATTAGCTGCTAGCTGTGATGCAAAGCAACAATAAGTTAGCACTGAGAAAACAGTGTGTCCTGAAGATAGCAGGCTTTGCTGCACTAGATGTCATAAGTGGTCTGTGCTAAAACGGAAAAGAACAACACAAAGGCAAGATATGACAGACAGCAAACATAATTTAAGTTAAGAAATTTGGCTTGTTCATGCTTTTTTTTTGTGCAGCAGCTGATACAACTATTTAGAGTCACAGAAAAATTAATTTATCTTTTAATGCCAAAAAGTTACTAGCTGGTGCATTAAGCCCTAGACCTTACTTTAAGATTACATTTCACAACGGTTTATGTCAAATATCATTTTCATGCATGTATCGACCAATATTCAAACTCAAAAAACTCAAATGAGTGTTTTTTTTTTTTTTTTTTTTCTGGGTACATAAGCTGGGAAGAGAGGTGCACGGTATCTATAACATTCATTAAAATGTTTCGTTCTGACTTTCATACTAGGGACAGGCAATCAGAATGTGCAGGACTGTTAATTGTTAACAAAAGGGTAGGCATGAGGACTATGGTTCATTTAGGAGGAAACTGTGGGCCAGTATGGTGTCATCTAAATCTGAGGTTGCAGAGAATAACCTAATAGACATATTTTCTGTGGTGGCAATTTCTCCCTTGCCTTAAGATAGTTTTCACTAATTGGAGTTCATAATTATTTGTTATCATTCATTTGCCTCATTCAGCCTGACATTATTTACAGGTGTTTTGCATCAGATGTGCTGTGCAATCCTAATAGGATAGTAGGATGTCTGTGATCCAGAGATTCTTTGCGGCAGTGGTCAGCAAATCTGCTTCCTCGTTTGCTTGTATACCTACCTGTGTGGCTAGGTATCCAGTAGAATTAATGTCAAGACCTAGGCTTTGGCACTGAAAATATTCATGCCAGTACATTTTGCAATGAACGATGTTTCTTAATTCCCCCAGAACACACAACTTTTAAGGCAATCGAAGAATATACATATATTATTCCATGGAGTAATAAACGAATATTCTTCCTGGAAAAAAATGCCTACAAAAGGCAACCTTGACGCAGTGAAGTACCATCACGAATTCTTTTACATAAATTTGGCTGGTCGAGCAGTGTGCCAATCTTTCAGACAACTTTGTGTGGGTGGCTCGAAAACATGCAGTCACGTAGGCTGTGTAGCTGAAGCCCAGCTGAAGACTTGATAACAAAGCTAACATATTTTCAGCCGAACTGTACCCTTTTCTTCTGACACTAGCACTCACAGAAGGTCACAAATTTAGTATATCTGTCAGCTGCAGTGATTCTTCGAGTGCCTTAAAAGCTGTACGTTCTGGGGGAATTAAGGAACACAGGTTATTGAAAAATGTACTGGCATGAATATTTTCAGTGCTAAAGCCTAGGTCTTGACATTTAATTATGCTGGATACCTAGCGCCACAGGTAGGTATACAAGCAAACAAAGAAGCAGATTTGCTGACTACTGCCGCAAAGGACTTGTGGATCACAGACATCATAGTATCCTATTAGGATTGCACAGCATATCTGATACAAAATGCCTGTAAACACTGTCAGGCTGAATGAGGCAAACAAATTATAACAAACAAATAATAACGAACCCCAATTAGTGAAAACTATGTTAAGGGAATGGAGAAGTTGCCACCACAGAAAACATTTCTACGAGGTCATTCACTGTAACCTCAGATTTGGATGACACCATACTGGCCTACAGTTTCCTCCTAAATGTACCATAGTCCTCATGCCCAACCTTTTGTTAACCATTAACAAGTGTACAATGTTTTTTTTTTTTTTTTACTAGCTGCACTTCACAGAGAGCTTTAGTTTATTAAAAGGTGTTGCACACACAATGATGGGGCCCGCTGAGACCTGTTTCTAAATAATATCTTGCAAAATGTGGTAATGTAAGTAATCAGTAGCATAGATGACCTGCCTGTGACAACACCTATATAGTACAAAGCAATTTCCGAGAAATAGCCAGCGTTTTAAAAGTGACCACTGGTTCCTTTCTGTACAAAGGCTCTTGATAGATGATGTTCAAAATGCACCTGTGCAGACATGCAAACGCAGGTGGTGAACTGGATCCAGGTGTTTCAATGCAGACTTTCTTGCAGCTCAACAAGAACAAAATAATTGAAAAATATGTATAATCCAGTTGCAAATGCATGACGCAGTTATACCGTGATTTTAGTATGCAAGTTTCTGTCTGAGCCCTAAAATTTTGTGCAACCTTATAGCTTTCGCACATCTTTAGTGTTTTTTTTTCCTAGAGTACATGGCATGACTTTTTCTTTTTTTTTCCCCTTTTTGTCAAGGACATTTAAATTTCGATGTTCAAATCTCAGATTTATTTATATTTCTCTTTTCAAGTTAAATGTGGCATCATAGTGTTTTTTTGTACCTGCATGTATGTGTGTGTGTGAAACATTTAAACCAATTCTGTCTGTCCAGAACACCCTGATATTCACAGCTACCTGCAGTTGTCACTTACAAGAGTAGATGTTGCACAAGGACCAGTTGAGCTTATATCGCCTACATAAAATAAGTGTGCGATTAATTAAAACACCATGCGAATGAGTTTATTTCTACGACTGGGTGTGTCGCACTCAGGGCTCCATCTTGTGGTACACCACTTTCATGCCCATGTTAGAAAAGTCATCCCCAATTTGACTCGAAAGTAATGGTTCCCAAGAAATATAGGATGGCGAACATCCGAACCATAAATCCATGGTACACCAAGTCTGTAAGAATGCTTTAACTCCATCTTTAAAAAAAACAAAGGGTTCACAGGAAGGTGGAAACTTGAGGTGACCAACCCTAGGCAAATGTGGAAAGCCTAAGCCAAGAGCCAATGGTTCGATACGAGGGCTTGTCTTCATCAGGGCCCTAGCATTGCAAAGACTGGCTCCAAGCTGATGGTTTTCTTGGAATTGTTGAAGCTTCAATCACTTTATGTACGTCAAGTTGAAAATACAGACATGCAGTGCTGCTTCTGAACAAATAACCAATACCCTGAATCCTTTCCATTTGCAGAATAAATTATTTGCAGAGATGGATGAGGTGGCTGACTGCAGAAGAGAGAGCTAAAAATCCACGCTGATACTTATCAAGCATTCATTCCACTCCTAAAATGTCCATAAGATATTGATTCATCGTCCTTTCACACATTTTCCCCATACAGCTCGTCAAGGTGAGTAGTCAATAACTATGCCAATTATAAGGTATCCTTCCTGGGCTTTATAAAGATTAATAAAATTAATCTCCATGAGGTAACATCATATTAAATATTACAGAAGTGTATCTACAGTCAAAAGAGTCATAGTACTGGATTCACACGGACAAGAAAGACGACAGGACGTGCTCTTCTGAAATAAAACCAGTTGATAGTATAGCACATGTCCCGTCGTCTTTCTTGTTCGTGTGACTCCAGTGCTATGGCCTCATTTAATGTAGCAGACCAATTAGCCCAAAAATCTGCACTCCTCTGTATCTACAGGGCTGTGCTACAGAAATTTCAGCACTTCATAATTGAAGCTATCTGGTCTTGCAGCCTTACTTTCTATGCTGGATATTAAAAAAAAAAAAAATTATTGGGTTTTACGTGCCAAAACCACTTTCTGATTATGAGGCACGCCGTAGTGGAGGACTCCGGAAATTTTGACCACCTGGGGTTCTTTAACGTGCACCTAAATCTAAGTACACGGGTGTTTTCGCATTTCGCCCCCATCGAGATGCGGCCGCCGTGGCCGGGATTCGATCCCGCGACCTCGTGCTCAGCAGCCTAACACTATAGCCACTGAGCAACCACGGCGGGTTTTCTATGCTGGATATCAATGATTGAATAGCAAGACATATTTATGAGCATCTCTGTAGCTCAGGATAATAATTATTTCCTGCCCTTTCATCTCACATTTCTGATTTGGAACTTCTGTTAGTAATTCTATGAACTCAATACATCTAGAATATGAGTGGCGAAAATATTTGCCTGACGTTCCATGCCTCCATCAAGATCAAAGCAGCAAGATCAAATAAGTTCAATGATTACTGTTGATTTTGTACATTTTATCCCCAAAAGCTTTTGATTGGAGACAACTTGTCTATGGACCTCGCATAAGATTAGCACGATTTATTTTTTGCTTTTTGCCTTATCCTCCTCACCACAGCATGTAGATTCCTGAATTCGAAGGATTTATTCCTATTAGGTAGCATCGAAATATTCCCCAAGCTTGGCTTCGTTCCCACCACTCTGCCAGACAGTATATTTATTTCACCAAGGCTTCAGTCTATGAGGAAGCCGTCCACAAGAGCACAGTATTGTTTTCTCAACAGCATCCTTAATTTGTCTTGCTAGTATATAGAACAGGTCATGTTTATGGGTATTTCTTTAATTTCCCAGGGCTGTATCTGTGGTAACGTCTTAAATGTTATACAATTGCCAAGTTCGAGTTTCCAATAGCGTAATGTTTTAGGGAGTGCAGGTAAGTTCCGAGTGGCAGTACAGAAGATATGGTAGTCGTTACTACCTAAATTACTTCTGCAGATCTTCCAAGCCTGCTACTAATAATGAGCTGATGATACATAAATCAATGCATGACTCTGAACCAGTGGCAGCCCCAGAGATTGCTTTTGGCGAGGAAGGGGGGGGGGGGGCAAAAGCAAGCAAAACGGGGGAAAGCAAAATTTTTTCAGACAAAAAAAAAGGACGATTCAATTTTGTCTACAACCCGATGGATTTGGACAAGCAGCAGCGTTTTTCAACCCGAAATAAACAACACAACCTATTGTGACCCCAATCATTCTTATTCCTTAATTACTAAATAATGCTTCCTACATTGTGCAAACATTTCTACATTTAAAATACACTAGGAAAGCTTTGCGTAAGAACTTTGATAGTAACCCCGATAGTTTCCCTCACTTTCAGTGACTTGCTCCATGACTTGGCATCCTTCTTTGCTTAAATGAAGTTTGGATTGAACTCAAGATTATGGTTTTGTGGTTAGTCAATATACTCTTTGTGGTCCTCATCACACAACACCCATCATTATTTGATCACACTCGCGAACTGATGAGGCAGACAGTAATATAAGAGAGAGAGAATATCGGATGTCATTGTTATGCTTGATTGCCTCCATAGTTCATAGTGGAATAAAGGCTTGCAGCTCCAAGAGATTTTAAAGCATTGTATTCCGACACCTACTCCTGGCTGATGTTAACGCTCTTGTGAAGACAGCAAACATGTTTTGTTAGGATGGGCTATTTAGCTGCAAGCGACCCGTCTTACAACGGGGTAAGTGGGCCACAGGAGGCTAGCCCCCTTCCCCCTACATCTAGCATCGAGGGACCGAGCAGTTACGAGAGACACTGCTTAGCAAAACTGAAGTTTATGTACATGATGGAAATCAGAAACAGGAAGAAACGGGTAGCGACGATGGCTTGGTGGGAAACAACAATGCCCCTACTTATTCACCTAGCAGAGTTCTGTCACGCGCACTGTCGTGTTTGATGCTGAATGGCTGGCTAATCACGATCTGCAATGTGGGAGAGGTGTGCCTCCAGTGGGACCGCAAAATTATGCTGCTACATGCAGGGCACCTTCTTGCCTTGTTGGAACGCATGGGTGACTGAAGCACTTAGCATAGTGTTGATCAATATCCTCCTGTCACCAGAGTTGTCATCGATGTGTTATCCTTAAGCAAGTCATAACACTCACGAAGCATGAGACAATCCGTGCCAACCAACACCAACTTCACCCAGGCGGGGGCGATGCGGGAGAAGCCTTTGCTAGGTGTAAACCCTACCCACTGGTCTCTATCACCGGCTTCACGAATTGTTGTCTGCCCGAACAGTGGCTGTTTTTGCCCCATTTGTCCACATAGCGATGGCAACATGACATAAGTAAAAATGTTTTTTTAGGGTTAAGGGGGTGACAATCACCTCATCGCCTCCCCCCCCTTGGGACTGCAACTGCTATGAGCCTATTATTAGGAACAGTGCTTGCTCTGTCATTAATAAGTACAACAGATTGTCAGTACAGGTACATATGTTTGATATAATATCATGCCTCATGGATCAGTTCTCACACAACCTTAAAGAACAATGTACACTAATATCTTTCATTAGAAAATATGGTTCTGGTAATAACTGTAGGATGTTGCTTATTGCTACTAATGCTGAAGGAGGGAGGTACAGTAAGCAAGGTGTTATGCTTTTGCCTAGGCACAGTCATAGTGCCACTGGTTATAAGCTTATGTTAATCTGTATTTCTGTAACAGGGACTTCTTTCTGCCCATACAGCAATGATCACTCAATGGCCACTTTGATGCAAGTGTGCCTTTCATGCATGTATGCATTGGTGCAGTAAACATGCTGATGTCCAGCACCCCTTCTGCGAAGCTCGTGTTTGTCTTCATCTTCCGAAGTGCTGAAACTTTGTTTCATAATGCCAATAAGCAACCAGCACAAATTTCAACATTAGCCACATGTCTGCGGTGCTGTGACACATCGAACACAAGAAAGAAGTAAGAATGTAACTGCTTTTAAAAAAAGAGTACAATGCGCTTGCTGCCATCTTTTTAGATTTTTCTAAGGCCTTCGATCGTGTTCTGCACTCGCACCTGCTCACAACACTCTCCTCACTAGGCATACCTGATAACCTAATAGCACAGAGTGATCAATTTCTTAAAGGCGTATGCAGTTCATCTCAACAAACGGTTACCGCTCTTCTCTTACAAGTGTTACATCAGATGTCCCCCAGGGCGCCGACTTATCACCACTGCTATTCCTCATTTACATTAACGACCTTCCAGTATACATAAACGCTAAATTAAGACTATTTGCGGATGACTGTGTTATTTACAGCCCTATTCACCATCCTACTGATAGTCACCTACTGCAGAAAGACATAGCCACAATAGCCACATGGTGCGAAAGATGGTTCATGCCTTTAAACCTGGACAAATGCCAACTGCTGTTATTCTCCCGTAGCGCACTGTAATTAACCATTCATACAGCATTTACTCAGTCCCGATTGCCCCAGCAATATCATACAGATACCTTGGATTACACCTGATGCCTTCATTATCTTGGGTAACCCATGTCCAAAAAATATGTTCCAAAGCCTCACGCGTGTTAGGTTACCTAACGCTGGCCCACCAAACATTCGTCCGACCCAAACTTGAATTTGCATCGTCCGTCTGGTACCCATCTCAAGCATACCTCACTGCTGAACTTGAGACGATCCAGAACTGTGCAGCCCAATTTATCACATCCAAATATTCAAAAGAAACTAGCCTCATTGCACTCAAACGATCAATCTCCCTCCCCCACTTCAGTCGCGTTGCATCATCTCACACCTTTGTCTGCTGCACAGTTTTTACTATCATCCGAAATCAAGACACCCCATGCTAACACCACCGATCCAAACTTCCAGTTGACTTAGCCACAGTCACCCCATAGCCAATATCAAAAGCCGTACTCAGGCAATGACGAGCTCATTCTCCCCCGACGTAATAATCCTCTGGAATGCCCTACCAAACAACATAGTTTTGTGCAGCGATTGGAAATCATTTCACGTAAAACTCGCCACTCACCTTCAGGATACGTGAATATTTTGCAGACTTCACCATGTATCACACATTGACTTTGATCTGTGCACACTGCCGCACGTGCATTGTTTTCTGTATATTGCCATTCTCCTACTAATCCCTTGTTTATCTTTATTTATTCTGTTTAGCCCTACACCTTTGCAGTGTTTGTGTTCATTGTGACTGTATTTCTATTATGCATTGTTTTACACGAATTGTAGCTCCTCCTTATGTAATGCCCTCGGGCCTTTAAAGATGAAATAAATGAAATTAAATTAATCTGCAATGACCTTGGGGAGCCTTTATTTTAGCTTCATTTGTTACCTCACTCATTGTCATTGGAACATTAGCGCAGAGCTGGAGCAGCTCGAGTCTGGTTCACTGGAAGTGTTCTGGTCAAAACCAAAGCCATCCTCAAATGCAGGCTAGGATGTTGTGTAGCACATAAGGTTTCACACAAACACACACACACACACACACACACACACACACACACACACACACACACACACACACGCACACACACACGTGCACACACACACGCACGCACGCACGCGCGCACGCTCACACACACACACACACACACAAAAATAGAAACAGCAAAAAAAGAAACTGCCAGGGTTTTGTGCAGAAGCAGTTCCTTTTGATGATGTTTACTCTGTGTGCACTGTTAAACGCAAACAAATTTAAAGAAATAATATACGGGCAGAAAGTGAATGAGCAGTCTTCCTCCCTCTGCCTGTCCCCTATTTCTTTAACTCTGTTTGCACTGTGAACACCATTGAAATGCCAGGGTCCTTACAGGAAATGTGAACACAATGTTAAAATCGATGGCACGCACATGCGTTTCAGGAGAGACAGAAGCAACAAGAGTTCCCTGTACCAACTTACTGTGTGTATGAAGTGTGAAGTCTATGCACATTAATATGCACTCGGTGTTGTGGTAGGTGCTGCCTAGAGAAAGCAGGGTACGTTTGCATGAATGTGTGCACAGAGAAGCCATAGGTCAACAGGATACCAATTTCGTGACTTTGTGACAACGCTGACACAACAAGCTTATCTTTCACAGATTAGCAATTGTAGAACTGGAGAAATTTCAAAGTCGTGGAGGCACCACAGGAAATTCCATAATTGCTGTCATAGCCTTTAGAATGCACCTCTTAGCAGTGAATTAAATTTTAGAATTGTTGCTGTATGCAAACAGCTCTGCATGTTTTTTTTAAACTTTGCACACATATAGTATGGGAGACCGTGTATGCTTCAAATCAACAGTTAGGAAGTTTCACTCCAAATTCAGAAATGTTACTTTGAGAGTGTTAGTTGTACGCGGTCGTGTATTCAGCACCACCAATGTTGGTGCGACAGCTATGGCTCGGCGCAGAGGCACTTGGGAGGATGCACAAGGTCAGTGAGGAAGTTTCACAGGAACTAAGAAAGCTGCACACTGCAGCCCCTTTGCAGCAGACTTTGCTTCACTGGAACTTGGGTTACGATACTACAAGGTAGCACAAGTATGCTAGGGTTTCTGAGCAGGCATCTTCCTTTTCATGTAGGAATGACAATCAATCTTCGACGCCTTTTTCAAGAGTGCACCAGGGAAGTTCAAGAAAAGTGCCACGTGCCGATTGTTTCACATGCAGGTGTGTTCTTGTCTACCTTCATTTATAATTTGATTCAATTGTGAATAGTTATGAGAAAAAAAGTGCTGTCTGAAACAACTGCGTTTTATACCATTCTCTTAGTCTAATGTGATCTGAATGCTCTCAGCGTAAGTTAACCCTCTCAGTGTAGGCTTTTTTTCAGCAGTGACGCACCCCCAGCGTCGAGTTTTTTCTTTTGACATTGTAAGACGAACACAATGGTTTATCTTTGGTTGTGCAGAAATGAAAACATGACACGGATAATGGCAAATGCTATCTTGGTGTGGTCCTCACATTCCTATCTGAAAAAAGGAATGTCAAAAGGAAGGTGCCGAGACAGAAGCACGGAAACGTACCGGTATGTCAGTTGCGTTGAAAGAGTTAATAGCAATGAGTATATTACTTTTCTAATGCTCATCCGTGAATGGTAGCATACACAAAGTAGCTTCAGATGTAATTTTTATCAAAGAGTTTTGAACTTTTTCCTATGCCTTGTTCCAATGCACAAATCCTATACCATGTTCTTCCAACACAAACTCAGCAGCCTAATTGAGATGCATTCTCTCCAATAGTTAAAGGGACACTAAAGGCAAATACTAAGTTGACGTAGACTGTTTAAATACCTTTCCAGAAACCTTGAAATGCTTGTTTAGCTCCAAGAAAAGACTTAGCAAATTGCATCTGAAGGGACCGAACACCTCTATTGAAATTCAAATCTCCCGTCACCCAACCGGGGGAGTGGTGAGGTTGCATATGCCATCACCACCCTCTGCTGCTATCGGTAAGTAAAACGGTGCCTGACAGATGGCGATACTGAGCCAAGACAGAGCGGTGGATTCACTGCTGCATCTGTTGTTTGGTCAAGTGGCGTAGACCAATCAGGTATCCCGCGACATCACATGGAAGTTGAATTCTTTGCTACATGCAATTCGTGCGAGTGTTGTGAGCCAGCAAAACTAGTGCAGCACTACGTGATAACGAAACTACTGAAACGCGAAAGCGTGGGCGGCGCAGAGTCGAGCGAAAACGAAACCCTTTGACTGCCCGCATCATCGTCCGGGCTTATTTCAATGAGTACTTTTTTCTAAAAGTGAAATAGAACTGGACAAGTAGCATTTTATTTCATCTTATAATACAATACAAGGATGTTTTTTGCAACAAATGGTTGAGTACTAGTGACAGAATTTAACTGAGGAGTGCTTTCGTCATCGGGCAAGTGCTTGAATGTCCCAGGGGAGTCTCTAACCATGTCCTGCATTTACCTCAATTTCTCTATTATTAAGGCTCTGTTCGCGATAATATTGACACCTCAGAGATTCTCGAGCATTAATCTATCACTTTAACTTAACTACATATTTGCCTTTAGCGTCCCTTTAATACAGCTGAACCTTGTTATAATGAAGGTGAATCTGACGTTAAATACCTTCACTATGGGCATATATTGTTACCTGCTTATGTCGGTGAAAAGAACTTCAGATTTATTTCAATTATATCTGATAAATCATTATACAATGAAACCCCACTCACTTGAACTCTAAGCGAACCAAAACATTATCTGAATAAAATGGTATTCTAACAAAAAAGGTGCCCCTTTGAATATCATGGTATAATGCACGGTACAGTGCACAATACAGTTGCTGAACAATAATTCATATTTAGCGGGGAGAGTCTAAATGTCCAAATAAATGAATTCCAAAATGTCAAATTTGCCAGAAAATCACTCTTTTTTCCATAAGCGGGTAGAAAAGCTGGTCAATGCGTTGCTGCATGCACTCATGCTTATGTATGTCAGTATTTCGACCATTCTCATGGCTGTCGTTAAAGACAGACGAAAAGACGGCCTCTAAACGCACCACGTATCCATCCCCTGAAACTTGAACACAGGCTGCCTTCATTCCGATAGCCATATGATTATGGGTTCTTTCGCAACAGTCACTGTCCAGCAGTTCTCTCACTTAACCCTCCTCTTCAGCAGAGACATTAAGGGTGGAGTTGGCACTGTCTGGATCTCCTTGATTGTAACTGACAAAAATTCGCAATTGCAGTCAAAGAAGTCACCCAGGACCTTGTTATAATTTCACACAGAAAGGAATAAATCTGGATGCACAGAACTTGCATGACAAACTGCAAATGTAGTCCCTTACAACTTAGCACCTTGGCTAGGCTTGTTCCATGGTTTGGGGCTACGTTGGCTGCGACATATCAAAATATTGCTTTTTGTGTGCAACTCAGTCAACTTGGTAGCCGACTTGCATGTGGTCGTGCAGGCAGAACAAAACCGAGTCCAAATTCCTGAGTGACATGCTGTAAGTTGGCTGAAATTTCTGCGAAGCTGTCCGAATTATCGGTGGGTGACTGCACTGTATCACCGAGGGTTAGTGCCTGACCACGTATTTCTGGAAGCACAGTCTCAAAAATTACAGATCACTAGTGAGTGCAGCTGATTCGAGCTGGGAATGCAAAGGATAATTGCACTGGCGTGCCCATATATGGCACCACAGCATTTAGCACTGGTCATTCGTTGGAGATGAGGAATGCCTTAACCATTTGAGGGTCGATTTTTTTCGCCACATGCGACCGCCCAGGGTCGATTTTTTTTATTGCAGATTCCAATTCTTCTTAGGGACTTATTTCGAAAAAAATTTACCGTAATTTTTCTAGGGTGACCGTAAAGTGAGAAAAAATATTTTGCGTTGGTATATATGTACTCTTCATAGTAAAATATTTAGCGCGCACAATTGACAAGGACACAGTGAAGGGGGACACATGAGCCAATGTACTTGTCAATTGTGCGCGCTAAATATTTTACTATGAATTTGTACCAACTCGCCGAACTATCAGTTCTGCTGCAGTTCATATGTACTCTTCATTCATGAATAACAATAAAAAAGGAAATAGACTTATGAGAATGAAAAATTTGATGCACTGTTTTACACATAGTTCAAGGCTTTGAAAATGCGTACACGAGAATATTTTGCAAGACTCAAATGTTCCTGCTCTTACACTAATATGTACATCCATAGCGTAATCGAACTGCAAAGGTGCGCACACTCAAGAAAACTGTATGGTTGCGTGCCGATCAAAAAAGCTAAACGTCTGACGAACTTTTGCTAATCTTCATCTTATCGGCAACCAGAGGCAATTAATTTTCGTGTGTAAAAAAAAAAAAAGCAACAGAAATGCATGCACGGTGGCATCCTTTCTATGCGCACCCCTGTGAGCACTAAACGAGCGAGAAACAAGCAGTCGCCCTTTGAGCAATTAGTAACGAGATAGCCATCAGTTTTGCAAGCGCAAGAAGCTGAAACCGTGCACGGAACAAAACCCAAACTGCCGCATGCCCGCACGCGCGCCAATGTGCGAGTGGTAGTATATAGACGTGCGGGAGCAAACTAGCTCTAAAACAAACCATGCCACAAAAACTGAGAGATTCGAATTCTTCTTAGAGACTTATTTAAAAAAAAATTACCATAATTTTTCTAGGGTGACCGTAAAGTGAGAAAAAAATATCTTGCGTTGGTATATATGTACTCTTCATTCATGAATAACAACAATAAATAAGGAAATGAACTTATACGAATGAAAAATTTGATGCATTGTTATGCACATCGTTCAAGGCTTTGAGAATGCGTACACGAGAATATTTCACAAATGTTCCTGCTCTTACACTAATATGTACATCCGTAGCGTAATCGAACTACGTAGGTGCACTCTCTCAGGAAAACTGTGTGGTTGTGTGCCCTTCAAAAAAGCAAAACGCGTGACAAACTTCCGCTAATCTTCATCTTATTGCCAACCAGAAGGAATTTGTTTTTGCAAGTCTAAAAAAAAAAAAAAAAGCAACAGAAAGCATGCACGGCGGCATCCTTCCTATGCGCACGCCTATGAGCACTAAACGAGCGAGAAACAAGCGGTCGCCCTTTGAGCGATTAATAACGAGATAGCCATCAGTTTTGCAAGCGCAAAAAGTCGAAACTGCCCGCGGAACAAAACCCAAACTGTCGCCCGCCCGCGCATCAATGCACGAGCGGTAGTATATAGACGCGCAGGAGCAAACTAGCTCTAAAACAAACCATGCAACGAAAACAGAGAGGGAGGCGCACGAAAAAAATTCCCTGTATTCCCACATAGTGGCAGCACATGACAGAAAAGAAGAAGTTAGGAAATTGGCGCGCTTTCTAAACGTACAGATGGCGGCATAAATATACGGCATCAATCATTTTGAACTTGTTCGCGGTGCCGTATATTTACATCACTGATCCTGAAAGGGTTAAATAGATATGTTTTACACAGGTAGGAACACAGTTCAGGAAGTACTGAATTTTCATACATACAGAGTGACATCAAGGCCTTCACGATGCTTAGGGAGTTTGTATATATAACTGCTTTTTGGAGTTTTGATTTCCTTATATGCTTCACAGCTGACAATAGTGCGTAGGCCTTGGCCGTAAAGATACTTGTTTCCGGATGCAGTACATCGGATTTCAAGAAGGTTGGACCGATGGCTGCATAGGACACCCCGGCATGTGACTTGGAAGCGTCTGTGCAGAACTCTGTGCACGAGTGCTTGCACTGGAGTTCTAGGAAATGCATTAGGATTTCGACCTCTGGAGCATGCTTTGTAACTTCTAGAAAGGATACGTCACATTCTTCCACCTGTCACTCCCAAGGAGGTAACAGCTTGGTTGGATGCATTAAGCGATGCTCGAGGAGTGGGACATGCATTTCATTGCCAAGCCCCTTCACACGCAGCGAGAAAGGCTGTCTTACAAATGGATGATTACGGAAAAGTGTAGCATGTCATATCGTTAACGGCATTAAAACATGGGTGTTCATGATTAGAGTGTATTTTGAGAAAATATGCGAGGCTGAAGTATGTTCTCAGCAGATGGAGTGACCATTCATTTGATTCTGCTTATGAGCTTTCAATAGGGCAAGTCCTAAAAGCACCAGTGGCTAAGCGGACACCTTGGTGGTGGACAGGATGTAGCATTTTTAGCATGCTCAGGGCAGCAGAGTTATATACGATGGCACCATAGCCCAATTGTGATCGTATTAGGCTCCTATAAAGATTAATCAAACACTTCCTGTCGCTACCCCATGTTGTGTGGGATAGAATTTTCAGTGTGTTCATTGCTTTTAGACATTTTCTTTAACATATTTAATGCGTGCGATGAAAGTAAGCCTGGAGTGAAGTATAATACCCAGAAATTTATGCTCTTTGTTGACCCCACAGTTCTACACAAGAATCTGGGACCAGGCCTCTCTTTCTGGTAAAAAGAATACACATGGTTTTGTAGGGGTTGATTTTAATTCCGTTTTTGTCTGCCCACTTGGACACCTTGTTCAAGCAATGCCGTACCTGTCTCTCGCACACTGCAAGGTTACAGGACTTGAAGCCTATTTGAATGTCGTCCATGTAGACGGAATAAAAAATGGCCCGTGGTCATGAAGCACAAAGTGTGGTCATTTTAACGATAAAGAGCGTGCAGCTGAGTACACCTTCCTGGGGTATACCAGTTTCCTGTGGAAATGGATGTGAGAATACATTCCCGATTTTTACGCAGAAGGTACGATTAGACAAATAGCTTTCTATTAGGTTTAGCATGTTGCCACGGATGCCCTTTCCGGACAAGTCTCTCATAATTCCGTAGCGCCCCATGTTGTGTCGTACGCCTTCTCCATATCGAGGAATATGGATAAGAAAAACTGTTTATGTTCAAATACGTCACAGATATTTCCTTCAATGCATAGAAGATGACTGGCTGTGGACCGCCCTTCTCTGAAGTCACACTGATAGGGATTAAGCATTTTGTTCAGTTCAAGGAAATGGATGAGTCGCGGATTAATCATTTTTTCAAATAGCTTACAAAGGAAACTTGTGAGAGCTATCGGGCGGTAACTTGCCCGGTTTCAAAACAGGGATCCCAATGGCTTCTTTCCATGTGGATGGAAGGTATCCGGCAGCCCAAATAGTGTTGAAAAGTGCAAGTAGTGTAACTTGTGTGTCAGTATGTGTGTTTCTGATCACACGATTCTGTCAGGTCCCGGTGCAAAGCTATTGCATGCGATCAAGGAAGCTCTCAACTCGGCAATACTGAAAGGCTGGTTATATAGTTAGTTCTGTCTGCATTTACATACGACTGGCTTACGTTCTTCTATTTGTTTGTATTTAAGGAAGGATTGAGAACAACGGCTTGAGCTCGACACAGGCTCAAAGTGCTTCCCAAGAGAGTCTGCCTGGTCTTGCAAGGTATTGCCTTGTTCGTTCACCAGAGGCAATGGATGGATTTGTTGCCCTTTTAGCTTTCTTAAGCCATTCCACACCTTTGCCTCCTGTGTGTATGCATTAATACCCAAGAGGAACCTCACCCAGCTTTCTCTTTGCCTGACGTCATGTCCGCCTTTCCTGTGATTAAAATTTTGTAAATTGAATTAGATTTTCAGCATTTGGCAATCTGCGCAACACGCCCCATGCCTTATTCTGCCTCTTTCGAGCCTCTCTATAGTCTTCTTTCCACCAGGGAACACGTCTTATAAGCGATATACCATTCGTTTGCGGGATAAACTTTTCGGCTACATCAATAATTAAAGCGGTAAAATGTATAAAAACATCATCCATATTAAAAATCGTTTATAAAATCTTGTGGTAGATAAGTTGATTCCTTAAAATGCACCCAGTCTGCCGACGCTAATTTCTATCGAGTAATATGGGGTGGGTATTCATGCAGAGTTATCAGATCTAAAGTTGCAGCAAAGTGGTCACTTCCATAAAGTTTATTGATGAAGTTGCATTCCAAGTGAGGCAGAGGAGAAGAGCCTATTGCTAGATCTATTGATGAATAACTCTTGTGTTGGACGCTGTAACAGGTTGGCTCCATCTTATTAAACAAGCAGGCACGAGAGGTCAGAAGAAAATTTTAAATGAATCGACGTCTTGCATCACTTCGCGAGTCTCCCCACATTGTGCTACGGGCATTAAAATCACCCACGAGTATGTAAGGGTCCAGAAGCTGATCAACGAGTTTATAGAAATCGATTTTTCTGAGATGATAGTTAGAGGGTATGTATACAGAACACACAGTGATCAGTCTATTAAAAAGGATTGCTCGAACTGACACCGCCTCAAGGGGCGTCTGAAGGGCGACGTGTTGGCAAGCCACAGACTTGTCGGCAACTATTGCTACACGGCCAGAGGCGTTAGCCTCGTAGCGGTCTTTTTGAAAGATGGTGTAGTTGCGAAGAAATTAGTGTTTGTAGGTTTTTAAGATATGTCTCTTGAACACACAGCAACTTTGGATTATGTTTGTGTAGGAATTCTCTAATATCGTCAAGGTTATGAAGAAGTCCTCTAACATTCCATTGTAGTATTTGTGTCTCCATTATGATAAATGTGTTTGGTGCTTTGTGTTAAAGAGACGAAGATTAGTGCTCACGGGCCTTTTCCAGGCGCCATGACACGAGGTTTGTCCTTTTTGGAGCGATCGCGAGTCTCACTGCTCCTTAAGCGCGGGTGGCGCCGTCTGGCTGGTTGTTGTGTCCATTACATCTTGCGAGGCGCTGGACATGCGTTCTTGCGAGCGCTGCATTTGACGAGAAGGCCTCGTCTCGGCAGACGAGACCTTTGAGGCCACCAGCCCGGAGGTGGATGGTCCCTTCGGCTGGGGCAGCAGAGCAGCGCTAGCTGCAGCCACCGGGGGTGGGGGGGATGGCGTTACTGCCACCTCACTGCGTGTGGGTCGGACAGCCACCGGGGGCCATTGTGGCGTTGCCCCCAGATGTGCCACATTGGCAAAGCTGGTCTTTGGCAGGTAGGATACCCACCTGCGTGCTTCTTTGAATGAAATATTCTCTTTTACCTTTATTGTCACAATCTCTTTTTTTTTTTTTTTTCAGGATGGGCAAGACCGTGAGTATGCGGCATGCTCCCCATCACAGTTTACACAGTGGAGAGAGTTCTCGCAAGATTCAGAGGTGTGTTCATGGGTACTGCATTTCGCACAAGTTTGGCAGCCTCGACAGTTCTGCGAACTGTGGCTGAAACGCTGGCATTTAAAACATCGGAGGGGATTTGGCAGGTATGGCCTTATGCGAAGCTTGATGTACCCGATCTCGATGGACTCGGGAAGAACACTTGAGCCGAAGGTGAGTATCAGGTGTTTAGTCTCGATTACTTTGCCGTCCTGCCTCATCTTAATTCTTACAACATTGATCACATTCTGCTCACTGAAGCCCTCCAGGAGTTCCACTTCAGTCAGCTCCAAGAGATCTGAGACTAAGCTGAGACTACACCAAGATCATCTGAGACTACGCCAAGGGTGGTATTCATAGTACGGTGTGGGGTTACTGTTACTTGGGTCTCCCCAAATTACACAAGTTTCAGCAATTTCTCATATTGCTTCTGATCGTGGAGCTCCAGGAGGAGATCACCGCTTGCCATCCTCGACGCCTTATAACCTGGACCAAGAACATCAGTCAAAGACTTTGAAACAAGGTACGGTGAAATTGTTCGAACTGGTTTATCTGGTTTTTTTCAGAATGAATGATATATCATAGAGGAAAAGATTCTTTTTGCCGACCAAAAAACTGGAATACTTCATCGGTGCGCCCTCTTTTCTGAGGGCAATCAGAGAGTGGGGGGAAGGAACTAGCCATAGAGGAATGCATAGTTTTTGGCAATAACGCCAGCCACCCACCATGGAGCCCTACAAGAGAATGCTACAGGGACTGAACAAACAGGTCTTGCAGATGCCAGCTGCACGTTATCACTATAACCAAATATGAAACAACCTAGGTTGGCTATTCACCCAGGGTTAACCCTTGCTGCCTGGAAAAATTGGTATTAAAGGGAAGCCAAGAGAAGACAGGAAAAATGGAAAGTGAGAGAAAGACGAAGGTTGGAGGGAGAGAGAGAGACAGGAAAAGGCAACTACCAATTTCCCCCGGGTGGGTCAGTCTGGGGGCGCCGCATACACGAAGCAGAGGCCAAGGAGGAGTGTTGCCTCCGCCGGGGGCCTAAAAGGTCCGAACACCCAGCATCGGCTCAACCCCCAGGATCTCCCTTTCCCCGGACACGGCTACACACGGGAGGGTCCAACCCTCGTATGCTCGGGTATGTGGTGTCGCAACATACCAAATGCCTGCTGACGCAGATGCCCCTGTGGGACACAGCAGGCGAAGACCACATGCTAGAAGTTGATGGCATGGCACTTCACCCTAGTTTCGTGGAGAAGGTGATGGATGCACTGTGAGACGAATCACACAAGGCTAAAAGGCTCAATTTTGCTAGTGGTCATGGTTACAGTGGCTATCGATGGACCAGAATTTGGCCTATGGCTTGGGTTTGTTCGTAAGTCAGTCTGCGGGAGCAAGAAATTTTGTTAGAAATAACTATTAAGCATTACACTAGGAGTTTAAGTTCGCAGGAGTTTTTCCCTATTCAAATACATGTGACTCTGTTGGGAGCAGCCGTTCAATTCAAATTAAGAGATTTTTAATTATGGCAACTTCCCTGTATTTATGTTCATTATATCTGCAACACATTTTTCATTTATAGTGCTCAAGCAGCTCTTGCTTGGCGAACAGCTGATGCACTGGCTTATAAGTAAAGTGCTTAAAGGGGCCCTGAAACACTTTCCTAACTAATCATAGAATGGCATCACTATTAACAAGATTCTACTCTGCCAGCACATTGCCTCTAAGATTTTTCAGTGTTTCACAGGCAACCACAGGCAGTAGCTAACATCGGAGGTCATGTCAAGGAGTCTCATGATCTGAGTCGTGCATCACTTCTGGCGAGTAGTAATGCCGTGATTTTTTTTTGTTTCGGTGTCAGAAACACCTACTTTTGCGAGCCTTTTGCGACGCATCCACTCGTTTTTCAAACGTAAGATTTTGCATCGAGGTTGTTCTGTATCTACACTATCTCAATCTAAGCTTTTTACAAGGCCCAAAATTCCATTGCAGTTGGCCTTTAAAGGGGTCCTGAAACACTTTATGAATGCAGTAAGAAATCCTAGCCGATCTGTTGTAGAGGCTGCTGTGAACATGTCAGCTGGCAATTTACAATTTCGTGTCAAAAACGGCGAAAAATTCATTGCTCTTGCTTCCGCAATGCTGCCATGCAGCATCATCGCAAGCAGCAGGACCCACCAACTCTATTGACTGATTTTGTGATCATGAGGGCATTCTCAGTAATACAAAATTCCTAATTTTGAGTTAAGTAAATGAAAAATTTAAATGTCTGCAATCTCAAAATGACAGAAAGATCATTTCATCTCTGCACTGTGCGTAGCTGCGTCAGCTGTGCATGGCCTACAAGGTGGCAGCGGTGTTCTGCGTAGCATAGTCTACCGTGGCTACCACGGGGTACGACGACGAGCCCTTTTGCCACTGCGACACTCAACTTTTGGCCAGGTCTACCCCGTCTTGGCTTATCTGCTGTGTAGCTTCCAGCGCGCTAGCGGAGATGAAAAGAGAGAGAAAGCTTGGTATTGGTGTGATAACTCCACTTATAGTTGAAGGATTAAAAAAATTTTTTTCGGCATGACATTTAGAGATGGTGTCCTTTAATTTGAAACCTAAGGGGACCAGAAATTTATTCGAATAAAACACAGTTTTAGTCATGACTCAAAATATATATAATGCCCGATCAATTGTGCAGTACAGTGCGCAAAACCAGTACCATCACTGGGCTCACACTGAAGAAGTAATTAAGCTTCCTCCACCAGTGCACAACGACATGTACAGGAAGAAGCCTAGGTTCTGCATAAAGCCCCAGAGCGATAAGATTGCATCTCGTGCGCCATTTGCTGTAGATGCGAGGGAAAACGTGTGAGGGTGAGCAGAGAAGGATGGGGCTTTATGCGCACTGTCCTCCCGTGTACCCACTGTTAGAGATGACGTGGTTGACCGTGCGCCGCTCTGCTTGCTCCAGTTCAGTCTCAGCTTCCCGTGTGTCCTTCCTCGTACTTTTCATGGCACACGACAATAAGGCAGCTAGCGACGCATCAAACCTGAGCCATGGGCTAAGGTTTGTTCAAAAAGTAGTCCAAAAGTAGTCCAACAATTGCGCCATTTTCGAAGTTAGAATTCATGAGAGTTTTTCTCTATTCAAATATAAAGCACTTTGCCAGGACCAACAAAGCAATTACAATTATCAGACAATACGATTTATCAGGATTTCCCTGTACTTGCGTCACAGCCACTAACCACCAGGTGCACGTTTCATCTGCTTAGGCGCTATTAAAGGCTATTAATCAGAGAACTACATAGTTACTAGCACTGCAGCTTTGCCAAAATTACTTCAGAAATATATACTGCTCACTTATAGCCAATTTAACCAAAGTCAAATGACGTTGCAGTTGGACTTTAAGAATGTAAAAGGTTGTGCAACTTTGTTTGCACTCAGTCACAGGGCCTGGCAACATTCACGATGGAATTCTTATGTAAAGAGCCCCACTTTAGAATGCTGCCATGTATGTCGCCATGTCTCGTTACCAATAGAGCCGAGAAGGCCTTCGAGGTCACCATTCTTGCAAAACTACATAAACTGACGAAAAAAGCTGGACAGGACAGGGACAGACAGAATGCACATCCTGTCCACATACTTTCATTAGTCTCTGTAGTTTTATGCATCCAATTTTACAGTATTTACACACACCAACTTGCCTGCTGTCAATCATTATTTTCACGGTACCATGTCTAGCTGGCTAGTAACAGGGTCTTATTGGAAGTCATTACTTGATTGATGGACTACATTTTCTCCTTTCTGGCTACAAGGGCAAGCTGAATTTAGCCCATCCTCTTCACACTGTTTATATAATCTTCCTAAAAAGAAAAAAGAATGAACTCTTGGGTTCAGTCTTCATGGATTGACCAAGAGAAATAGGGCTGCTTTAAATGCAAAAATTTTGTGCTCGACTTTCAACTGCATTTCCTTTCTTTTTGTCCTTATCATGGAACCACTGTCATTATGCTAACAGAACGTAATTCATAAAAGTCATGGCTCAAAAGGCCCACAAACAAATGATGTCGCTAGTCCTTGCAGCATTTCTTTTATCTTGCCAACATAGAGCTACTCACAAGGCCATGTGCCCAAATGTGCACACCGCCAAGTGCATGAGTAAATAAGGCACATTCAGGAACAGGTGGAATAATTAAATGGAGAAAAAGATGGTCATCCCCATGACAGTACCTTGGAGCTACAAAGAGAAGCCATATGGTTTTCTCAGGAAGAAAGCTTCATAGTTGAAGAAAAATTCACCCTGACCAAGCGATTGAACTTGGTACCAATGTCTTTTTGTAGCAGTCAGCTAACCTAGAGGCTAGCGGTGCAAGGTTGAATTAACTCGAAGAAAGTGCTGGGACACATATTGAGCAAATCAGTTCTTCAGAAATCCACAAGCTGGAAGAGGAGTCTTACACCCGCATCCTCTGTAAATTAAGGTCAAGTTTACTGAAACAATGAATCTTCCCCTATTTCTTGAATGACCGTCACTCCGTAATCACCAGAGAAATCCTAAAATACACCAATGTGCAATACTATCATGCTCAAAATAGCAGGTAGTAGAGCATAACAGTAGAAGATGCTCTTCTGCAGAGCACACTCGGTGCTGGAAGCAATCACGGAGGAGATTCATGACTGAGTGCGTTTAGCACTTCCTGTACTGTGCCCATTGAGCATCGTCAGCCTGCTAACGATGGTTTGAAACACCGGTTTCGAGACTTTCAGCGCCGCTCACGGACACACTGTGCTATCAGACGTGAAGAACTGTTCTTTTGTTTTTTAAGCAGTTCACTTATTTCCCCCTCCAGGCAGTGATTTTTGAATGCGCTCCAAAGTTTTCACTATCGTTAAAGTAGAAAGAAAAACTGGCCGCCTGCTATCGATGGTTTCAAATGCCACTTTCCAGACCTTTTGCACCGCTCACGGGCACTCTGTGCCATAGGATGTGAAGGAGGAAAGCTATATTTTTGTTTTCTAAGCAGTTCGCTTTTTCGCCAATAGGCATTAATTTTTGAACGCATTACGGAGCTTGGCGATCGTCAAAGTAGAAAGCAAAAATGGCAGCTTCCGAGAGTGGCGTGCACTTCGAAAGATCACATATCTCACAATTCTGCTGCGTTTGCAGCTGATTTTATCAATGGATGGAGCAGCATTGACTCAGGATGCTGCCTTTTCGTCGGACTTTGACTCTGAGAGCGACGACGACGCAAGCCAGCCGGGAACATCGGCGGCCGCAGCCCAGCCCGCCAAAGTAGTAGTGCTAGCACTTAAATTTTTCTAATGGAATACCTATTCAATTAATTTTTTTTTTTTATTTTGGCGATAGTGCCTATTAGATGGCAATGCCTTTTGTATATCTCATACATTTTGTAAAATCTTTTTCTTAGTAGACACAACCGTGTTATTACAAACTTTGTTCAATTTTATCCTACAATCTTCATTCTGACAATTTACACCTTTTTTATGACATACATCTCGTTAATAAAGCTTTTATGCGTGAAAAGTGCATTCATTCTGCTTTTTGTTTATGTATTACATAAAATATTGAGTGCAGCAGTTCCTTCAGAAAGAAAATCTGGCATAAACTACAAAACACACCTATTTTCCCCATGGTAGAAAGAGTTAAGTGGCATGGAACGCCAATGGGAAGTGACCCATTTCTGCTCACGAGACCCTTAAAACTTTTGTCTTTTACAGGTTCCCTCCTGCTTGAAAGATTCAGTGGAGGTAATAAATATGAAGCGAAGAAGCTTGCTTTTAGTAGAGACCTAACATGGTGGCACTCAGTTATGCAGTCTGCAAATATGGGCATCCGAAAAGTGGAGATCCTTCACAAGTTCTATGAAATTCTTTTCCACCTTGGCTGGCCAAACTGATATTTAGGCGCCTTCCATTTGGCTTCTATAAACAACTTCAGAGCTGCTGGTAGACAAATTACACAAAATGAATCCATAACCTTCAAAAAAAAAAAATTACAATTTTTTTCCCAAGTTGAAGGATACAGCCCCCTTAGCGCATGTAAAATATACACAGTGAGTTAGCAAAACAAAATAGTCCTCACACAGGCAGTTCTGTGTAGCAAGAGAGCATGACATTCTGCCACTATGCACGGCAACAAAAAAGAAAACAGCTGCTATTAATTGCCTGGCATTTTCGATGTGGTGGCATCCGCCGACCAATACTGTCTGTTCTAAATGATAAAAAATACTTTCTTATTCACCTGAGCCCATGAGTGAAGATCCCGCAGCTGCGCTGTGTCCAGGTCGCAAACACCGACTGAGAGTGCCAGGCCCTGGCGGTAGAGCTGCTCAGTGGCAGCCCACAGGGGGCGCACTTGTTCTGTGCTAGACTTTGCACTTGGTGGGAAGGCCACAATCAGAGAGTCCAGCTCAGACACACCAAGCTCCTCCATCACTGAAAAATTGGGCATGACGCCACATTATGGTAAGCTAGTTATACAGCAATAGTCACAAGATGGTGCAAGATAAACTGAGCATATCCAAAAACAGACAAAAAGGTTAACAAGTGGACAAAGTGATGTTTAAATCAGCCTTAGTGTGCACATAGGTTCAAGAGACAAGTGCCAGTACAACACAATGATTTCTTTTGAACCAACTTTATTCCATTCTTTAATTTGCAATTCCAGACCGGCCCATTCTGGTGGTGGCACAGGCAATGTACCCCTTGAGCCAATGACAAAGTACAAAAAGGACAAGAATTGAAATAGATTCACTACATTATTTCGGCCCAGGAGTTCCTATGTAATTATCCTAGATAGTTCAGGACACCAACATAAAGGTCATCCTGCTGTACTAATGATACTGCATTTTGACCAGCTTAGAACAGTAAAGAGGCACGTGATGTCCCGCTAAATCATTGTCAGTCAAGTATGTGATAATTTTGAAGGCAAGGTCTTAGGCTTCAGACTGGCAGTGGCGGCAGCATTGGAGACACACGGCTTACGCTTGTGTATCGTATTCGGCCCTTACAGGTTAGAAATCACATCAGTATCTACTTTTTATGACTTATGTAAATATTGCTGTTGCCGCTGCCATATCTTGACTTGTCGTTCTTGTTTCTGTCGCCCTATTCTCTTATTCCAAGCATGACACCTGATCCTGAAATGTTAGAAATGTTGAAAGAAATCAAGCAGGAAATTCGTGACATGCGCGCTTCTCCGGAACGAGAATTTAGGAAACAGAGAAGTAAAAGCTAGCATGGAACTGATTAACCAATGTTTCGAAGAAATGAAAGTTAGCATGATAGCCATTCAAAAGGAAAATGCAGAAATTAAGGTTCAGAATGCTTGCCTTCTGTCTGAGTATGCACTCCTTAAAGAGCAGGTGCAAGCAAATGAACCAATAATGGTACAGCTGGAACTGCACTCAAGAAACAAAAGCCTAGAAATGAAAGGTATTCCAGTTTTGCAGTATGAAAGTCGCCTGAAAATTTTGCAATACATTGGCGATGCTGTCGGTGAATCAATTGTACAGGGCGATGTTGAAGAATGCCACAGGATTCCCAATCAAACATTCTTGTACAGTTTTACAGCAGATCAAAACGCGATGCAGTTTCAGAAAAGGCCAGAAACAAAAGATTTTCAACGGCTGATATTGGTTTCGCAGTCTGCCCCAGTATATATGAACGAGCATTTATGTTTCGGATTAAAGAAGCTGCTGGGCATGACAATTGTGAAAAAGAAAGAGAAAAATTTGCGTTTTGCATGGACAAGGGACGGCAAAGTTTTTGCAAGGAAAACAGAGTCTTCCCGAGCAATGCGTATAGCTTGCATCTAAGATCTTGATAAGATCGACTAGGAAAAGGATGTTTTCTTTCAACGACGTCACACCTACAAACACCTCCTCTCCTACTTTTCTCTCGCCTTGCGAAGTAGGTAACTTATATGCAAAAAACAAGAATTTATTATCTTTCATCCACATTAACGCACATTCAGCCAAAAATAAGGAAGACCAAATTGTTGCGCTTACTGCCTCGTTTGGTTTCCCCCCAGATGTGCTGATAAATGAAACCTGGCATAAAAATGAAATAGATGTGCTCAGTTTGCCCGGTTATAAATCATTCTTCGTAAATCGACCCTCTCTAAAAGGAGGAGGCGTTATGTTGATGGTAAAAAACACACTGCATTGCCAACTAATTGAGTCATTTTCCTTTGTTACTCTTGATTATGAACTGCTTTCAATTAAATGCAATGATAATGTATATTGTGTTGTATACAGACCTACAGGTACAAACATACCAAGCTTTCTGTCCTTTATAGATGAGTACCTAAGCTGGATTAACGATAATGGTTTCAAGCTCATTATGGCAGGTGATATAAACATTGACTTGTTGAAGACTTTTAAACCACGTGATGAATTGTATAGGACACTTGAATCTAATGGTTTTGCAAATGTAGTGAACTCTCCCACTCATATTTCCGCTGACTCAATTATGCTAATAGACGTCTTCATAACAAACATTGAAGATACAGATCTCTCATCCGGTGTTGTAGGAACTTGCATCAGCAATCACCTCCAAATTTTTTTATTTTTTAAACATGTCTATTGGAACCACGAATGACATTCCTTTTAATGTATAAGTCATTAATGCACATAGTTTAAACAATTTTCACAATGAAATATTGCTCCATTGACTGATCACCTCTACTGCTTATTACAGACCCCGAGACAGCTTACGAATATTTTCACGAAAAGTTTAAATCTGCTTACGAGAAATGTTTCAGGTGCAAGGTTTTGAAACCTGTGCGTAAATGTGGAAAGCCATGGGTTACGAAACAGTGTTCAAAAGAAATACGCACAAAAAATAGTTTATTTCATTACTTTATTTCAACGCAGTCTGAAGAAACTTTGCGTCAACTTAAGGTTCAAAGGAATAAAGTAAACAGTCTTCGGCGTCGCGAGAAAAGGATGTACTTACAAAATTTATTTAATGTTGGCGTTATGAAAAAGACAGATATTGTTTGGAAGCGTATTAACACAGTTCTTGGACGAAGTGGTTGTAATGAGACTATTAGGGAAATTACAATTAATGGTAATGCTATATCAGAAAAGGAACTAGCCGAATTTTTCAACAAGTACTTTACCAATTCAGCAAAGAGTTCTCATGATCCAAATTTTTCGCACTATCTAACTACAAAAACCAGCCAATCTTCATTTTTGACTCCTATGACAAATAGGGAAATAATCGACACTTTCTTATCAGAAATAGTAAATGTTGCGATGCCGATGGTTTTGAAATTGGGCCTGCAAAATTCGTACTAGATGCAATCACTCCGGCGCTGACATACATTTGGTACTGACATACATACATGGTACTTTTCCAAAAATCCTCCAGGTTGCTAAAGTTATAGCGTTACAGAAGGGCGGCGATAAAAACGATTTAACTAACTATAGACCAATATCCGTCTTGCCAATTTTTTTCAAAACCTCTGGAAAATTAATTCACAACCGCACTACATCCTTTACAACTAAGCATAAGTTAATAACAAACATGCAATCTGGATTTACGAGAGGTCAATCTGTTGAAACTGTCCTTCTAACACAAAAGGAAATTATATTAGATTGTTTCGAAGTCAGCTATGTACATTGGGTATTTTTGTTGACTACTCAAAGGCGTTTTACTGCATAAATCACGCTACCCTACTAGAAAAGTTTAATTATTATGGTTTTCGAGGTGTTTTTTTGAAGTTAATAGAATCCTATATCCAGCACCGCATGCAACACGTAGTTATAAAGAGCCACGCGTCTGATTTGAAACCACTTATCGCAGGAGTACTACAGGGCAGCATTTTGGGCCCCTTGCTTTTTTGCATGTATATTAAGGATCTAGTGACTATGGACAAAGACGTAAAATTTATTGTACATGCAGACGACATGACCATTCTTGTGACCGAAAAAAAATGCTGTAGATGTCATGATTAAAGCCAACGAGGTGCTGTCAAAATTATCATCTCAGAGTATCGTGAACTCGTTAACAAATGTTAGTAAAACAAAGGCTGAACTATTTAGGCAAAAAATCGAAATATTGATACTTGTACCCTTTTACAGCTTAACAACTCCATTTTGCCTATTGTTCCTTCCATTAAGTGTCTTGGAGTTATATTTGAGCAACATTTGTCGTGGAATGCTCATGTGGAAATGGTAATTGGCAAGCTCTCTTGGGTGACAGGAATACTATGCAAGTTGCGTTTTTTCTTCCAGAAAGTATTAAACTTATTTTGTACAAATCACTGTTATTACCATACATAAACTATTGTCATCTTGTCTCGGACACTACAACGCTTTCTAATATCAATGTGCTGCATAGAATACAGAAAAAGGCCATACATTGTTGTTGTAATCTCAGTGCTGACGCCCGTTATTGCAAATGGGTCGCAAGCCCCGAGGGTAGCGTTGGCCTGGCGGCCTGGGGCACAACTGGAAGCATCCGAAGGTCCCGGCAAAGCATGAGTCGACTGGTAACAGAACAACTTGTTTATTCTAGCATCGCAAAAGAGCGGGCGGTCAGGTCGACCGAAGTGGAGAGACGGGAGAGCACGTAACTCAACGGAAGAAATCGGAGCCTCTCTCTCGGCGTCCGGGGGCAGCTGCTCTTATACTCTCGGAGTTGAGGGCAAGAGGAAGGCCTCGTGACGAGACCACGTGACGGCGGGGCACGGACACGCTGAGAGACATGTTGAGACGAGTGTAGTGACGCATCCGCCGAACAGGCGCCAGTCAGACCTCCTCGCTTCACACTTGGGGAGCTCCTCTCCCCGGCTGCCGCGCTTTGACAAGCGTGGGCACACACACACACACGTACACACGAAGACACGTGGCACTGAAACACGCCTGGACGCGCTAGGCGGGGAGGCTTTGCGGGAGCTCCGAACGGGCCAAAATATCCGCCGCTTTGAACGAAGCCCCGGCGTCCGTTGCATCCGCGCCGGCTATACCGCGCGTCGTAGGCGAAACGTAACATTGTATACTAGATGTCGCTTACTTAACGCATACTAGTCCTCTATTTCAAAAGCTCAATTTACTGTACCTAACATTTATGAAAATATGTTACTACGAAATTATATGGCCAGTACTAAAAGAAACAATTACACCCTAAAACGTATTTCCAACTTAACAGCAAAACATAAGGCCATCAGTACAAGGAGTTCTGAAATATAAGAACTACCAAGGCCTAAAACAAATTATACTTATCAAACGCTACGTTTTCGACTACCCTACCATTTAAACAAGGCAAACATAAAGTAATGTTTATTTCTGTGCTAGGATAATCATACGAGGGTCGTTCAAGTCAATCCGGTACTTTTTTTAACAACAAAAGAACAAATTTCAAAGTGTGGAAAGTGGATTTATTTTTCCACATAACCTTCAGGTACAGTTATACACTTACCCAGCATACAACAGCCTGAAATGCCTCGGCATAGAAAGATTTATTATCACGATGGTACCATTGTAGGACACCATTCTTCATTTCATCATCAGTGTTGAAATGTTTTCCTCCAAAGAATTCGTTCAGGGGCCCAAACAGGTGGAAATCACTTGGTGCTAAGTCAGGACTATACGGGGGTGTGTGGTAATATCTGCCAGCTAAGTTCCTGGACTGTTTGGAATGTGCGTTGAGCGGTATGCGGTCATGCATTGTCTGGCAAAAAGACCACACCCTTTGTGATCAAACCGGGACGTTTCTTCCTTAAACTCATGTGCACATCAGCAGAACACGGCAGTAACACTCACTGTTGATAGTGACACCATGGGGTAAAAAATCAATGTGAATGATTCCCTGTTTATCCCAGAATACCCTTCCCATCACTTTACCAGCAGACGCAGCTGTTAGAAATTTCTTGGGAGGTGGTGATTCGGTATGCTTCCACTGCATCGATGCTCTTTTGGATTCTGGGGTGAAATGGTGAACCCATCTTTCATCATGTCATGATGCGATTCAGAAAATCCTGGCCTTCCCTTTCATAGCATTCCTTCAGTTCTCTACAGACTTCAACTCTACTGTCTGTCAAAAGCAGACAGCTGCTTTGGGACCCAGCGTGCACTCATTTTTCGGAACAACAAATGATCATGAATTATTGTGTTCACTGTTCCTGATGACAGATTACACACCCTTGCAATTTCACGACAGTTTTGCGACGATTGTCCACAGTCAGCTGCTCCACGCGCTGAATGTTCTCAGGAATGACTATTGTGGGCTGTGACCCAGCCCGATTGCGATTGTCAGTAATAAAGATACAGCCATCTTTGAAACACTTAC
Source organism: Dermacentor andersoni (assembly GCF_023375885.2). Classification (NCBI taxonomy): domain Eukaryota; kingdom Metazoa; phylum Arthropoda; class Arachnida; order Ixodida; family Ixodidae; genus Dermacentor; species Dermacentor andersoni. Next base: position 307,505,408 of record NC_092814.1, read on the forward strand.
ACCATTCAAATGTCTTACTGTGACTGAGTGTCTTATCACCATAATGAACCTGAAGTCTTCTGTAAATTTCAGCAGGTTTTACGCCCTCATTCACTAAAAACTTCATCACAACACAGTGTTCCATGTAGATGTTCACACTGTTGTCCGCCATCTTGAATAACAGTCTATCCAGAAGCATGGGAAATGAGCGCAGTCTACCAGTAAAAGGACACAGGTGCCAGTTTCTACTGCATACAAAACTTCCAGACTAGGTGTCCATTGATTGATTTGATTTGGCATATCTGGGACCTGGCTATCTCGCAACCACTTCTAGAAAGATGGTTGGTTAGTTGGGGTTTAATGGCACAAAGGCAACTAAGGCCATGCTGTGCCAGTCACTAGACAAAAGGGAACGCAAGGTTAGAACAGGCAAACCTGCATTGCATTATACTTTGTGTAAATAACCAATTGTCTCTAAAAAGTGGAACAGGTTAGTAAATGGCACAAGCAGGTCATCTGTCAGTAATAGGGCAGGGTGTAAAGGTATATTTAAGTTATATAGGTTGTCTAAAAGTTTCTGTCGCTGTGTTTCAAACTGCGAACATGTTATAAGGATATGTATTACTGTAAGAGGTTGATTGCATTTTTCGCAAGTCGGCGGGTTTTCTTTTCGGAGGAGAAATTTGTGTATTAAATGTGTGTCCAATCCGAAGTCGACACAGGATCACCTCGTAGAACCGTTGCTGGTGAGTGCACAACTTCCACTCACCAATTACGGCTTTAGTAAGATGTAGCTTGTTGCTTAAGCAATGGTCCCATTCCTGTTGCCATTTTGATGTCAAGGCCTTCCTAATCGCCGTGATACTATCCTGATATGGAAGCGCCATGTTTGTTATGCATTTGCGCACTGCCATTGATGCACACCTATCCGCTGCTTCATTACCCGGTATACCAACATGGCTTGGTACCCAGCAAAACCTAATTGACCGGCCGTACTTGTTTAATGTTACCATGTGTAAAATATCCCCTATCAGGGGTTCACATTCGGATCTCACGTGTAGAGCCTTCAGTGTGCTTAATGAGTCAGTGTATATGACTGTGTTTTCGTGTTTGTCAGCGATGCCCTTTTTAACTACAGTCCATACTGCGCAGACTTCGCCTGTGTAGACAGAGACATGTTGTGAAAATCGAATACTTATTTCCCAATGTTCCGTTACGGCCCCCACACCCACGTGATTTTTTGTTTTAGAACCATCGGTGTAAAATTCCGTGTAATTTTCGTATTTGTCCTGAAGAACGCGGAATTCTTGTATAATGTGTTCGTGTGGGGTGTCTTTCTTCTTTAACTTCTAGAAAGAAAAAGATGGTTAGACTACATGTAGATGTCGTATTGAAATGACAATGGTATTAAATAATACCTTGTTATGCTGAGAATACGTAGGAATAGTCAGCAACTAAGGATATAATAAAAAATGAGTGTAAGTAGCCGTAAATAAGATGGGATGCAAGTCTCAGTGTCAATGTCGCCTGCTGCCATGCCGCCGCCAAGTACCATCTAACTTAACTGCAGCACTCTCTGCCGGATAGTGCTGAGTGCCTGAATTGAATAACGTGCCTCACTGCTCGTGTGCCGCTGCACATGGCGGGAGGGAGGGCGTGCATATCGTGGCACCTAGAATTCGGGAGGGATGAAAGCTAGGTCTAAGGAGCGCGTCTGAGTGCACATGTGTGCTGTCATTCTTGAGCACGCGGAGGTGAGAGCCGTGACCTCACTGATCTGTCCGGCCTTGATGAAGCTTTAGTACGGTGCAGTATCTCAGAATGTGTAAAGGGCAAGTTACACTCCAGCGCAGCTCAGATGCACGATGCACGGCACAGTTCTCCTACCCCGATGAAAAGTGTACGCTTAAACAGTCTATCGTCTGGTGAAGTCAGTATGACCAGCGGCATTTGGTGCACTTTGGCGCACTTTGGCACGACTGGCATGGGAGTAGAACATGTCCTATCTCACACCGCAGCCACTAAAGCAGAGTGCATGGTGCGCTAACTTGGCTAGCCAGCAGCATGCTGGCTTACAGTTCGGGTGCAAAAAAGACAGTGTTTAAGTTTGCACCTTCACCAAACGAAAAAGCGTTTGTTCTCCGTGCACTTGTGCAAATGTGTTGCGGCAACAGCTGATCGCTGTGCTGCTGTAGGCGAAGTTCAACATGCTGAACTATATAAGCGGCAAATCTTTAGTGATTCTGGCATCACTGGCCACTGCCTGATGTACTGAAAATGCCATACCATAAATTGATCCTGAGGGATTCATAATGACAACATGTCACTGCGTCAAAAGACAGCTGTCAACACTGAAGAGAGGAAACACAAGTGCACTGAGGCTGCACACGTTCGACGGGCCAATGAGAGTGCTGACACGTGTTAAGTATGCACCAGCCTTGCCAAGAAGGTGGCCGAAGCTCGCAAGGTCCGTCTCGCCCAAAATGTGTAATTTGTATGCTGCCCACCAGGAACTGCAAGACATCAAGCAGTGTCTGGGGGCCCTAATGGAAGAGAGTCACCCAACACAGACACACGGACGCCAAGCCTTCTGAAGAATACAATGAGCACCTCCTACATAATAGAGAAAATAGGGGGAAGGCAGGAGATGGAAATTCAAGACGATGAGCAAAATGAGAACAAGGTGAAAGCAGGAGCCAACGTTTCGAGAAGTGGACCTGTCATCTTCAAGGCGACATATACTTTCCTCGCCACAGTATATTTAGGTGGGGTTCTTCTAAAGGGGAGAGGGTGCAAAGCAGGTAAGTGCGGCAACGAGCTAAGGTGTGTTAGTGGCAAGGGTGTCGAATTGAGAATAAAGGAGTCCTGTGCACAAGGCCATGGACACGGCCTTCTGTCAATCACATGTCAACGGCCGTGTGCCAGCTGGCGTCTGGTGGTAGTGGGCTATTGTGTCACTGAAAGAGATAATAGAAGGAGCGACAGAAACTGGTGCTCGAAAAAAAACAAAGAAATATTGAAATGGAATAAATAAATAAATAAATAAATAAAAGAAAAAAGAAACGGAAAGAAAGAAACAACCACTAAGCAAACAAACTAAGTGTTGTTGCCTATAGCTTGAAATTTAGCATAGCGAATAGATTATAATGCTCCCTTTGAAACGTTTATGCCTATTGGTTGCAATGTCTTGAACTTATGGATAAGGCATGATTCTCTGTATTTTCTTTTTTTGTTCAGAACAGAAATTTGGCTGTAAGATGTAGGCTGTAGAGATGTAGAGGATGTAAGATGTAGAGTTTAACTTCATCAAAGTTATGACCTGGTTGGTTGAAATGCTCGGCGACCGCTTTGTCAAGCTTTTTAGCTGTGTCCGTGTGACGTCCGTTTAAACTGACGTTCATTGATTGTCCCGTTTTACCGATATATTGTTTCCTACAGAAGGAACATTCAAGCATATAAATCACATCCGGAATTGTACAAGTAAAGCTAGATTTGACTTCGTGTGTATAACAATTTGCGGTGCTTTTAATTTTAATGTCACTTTGAAGGTGCCTGCAGGTTTTGCACCTGGGGCGACAACATGCTTTTATTACGAAGGAATGATGTTGGCCGACTTTTGCGAGCACTAACATGTTTTTAAAGTTCCTGTTGCGGCGATAGGTAACCCTTGGTACATCTGGGAACGCTTCCGGGAATTTACTCAATGTAATGCCGTTCCCAACTGTACGTCTACTCAACTAAGCAGCTTCTGTATTATAAACAGCTACTTTCAGTTATCCGGAGCACTATCATAAAGACAATAATGAAGCAATTAAAGGAACGGCATGCCTCACATACACATGGAGACATAAACGAAGAGTACATCTGCTGTGTTCGTTGAAGAAAATAAGTGTGGGCACCAAGTTTTAATGGTTGGAGACATTGTGAGACTGTCAAAAAAATGTTTTCCTGGCCTGAATCAAGTTAGCAGATTTACAGGCTGCCACCAAATTGAATGATAGCTAGGAACTTGTTCAGCTGAACCGATTAGCACCCGTGCGTTAATTCTCTCAGGAACTGGTGTGCCTCTGTGCAACAGCCGTGCTTCTCCAGCATCACAATCATTCGGAATAAGAGTCCTGCACTTGCATCGGCCCCTCACCTTTGGCCCCTCACCTTTGAGACTTCAAAAGTGCTGTTATGCATTACATTCAAACGGAAACTGCTATTCGCTAATTTTTATTAGTGAATTCTGAAGTCGAATACGATCTGAACAGCAAATACCATTCAATTAGATTACATGTTTCTACTTCATTTCGCCTGCTGGCATGTTGAAGGAACATTGTCTGGCAGAAATTGCCAGACAAGCGACAGAGATTACATTGGTAAAGCCTTCCCGGCCTCCCCAATTTAGCCTGAGTACATAAGAAATATAATTTCCCTAACACGGTTGTTCATATTAACATACAATAATTGTCGATTCCTTTTTTTGGAAAGTCGATTGGTTTACCTGTAGCTGGTGCAGCTTTTAAAATAAACACGCTTATTACGAGCAAAAGTTGTCACTTTTTCAATCAGTGCATTTAGAATATTTGATAATTTTTCTCTTACATACATGTTGTGGATATATGACTATGTACCTTTATATTTACCTAGAAGTGCATTGGTCATCTGCATCTCTTCATGCCACGCATTTAATAAACCTGGTTTATTTCACTATAACATTGTTTTCTTTGATCATTGTCCCTGATCAATATTCCACCAACAAGAAGCGTGCATAAAATGACACAACATGAATAAAATTTTCTTATGCAGCTTCATGTTGCAGATAGGCGGCTTTTGTGGCAAAAATTATGTGCTACTTTTAGAAAACATTGTTAAAAATAGCTGTCCACCTGGGTAAAACTGCAAATGGTACAGGCCAACAAGAGTTGTGGGTGCACCAAAGCAAGTCAAACCATAAAAAATTTTACTGCACAGACTTTCTGCAATAAAAACTGGGCATCTGCCAGCGTCTGTGCAATGAACACGCACTCACTAGTAGACGATGCACTTGACAACGACAGCAAAACTGAAGACGTCATGTCGTATAATGCGCGGCTCAAATATGTATACGTAGCAAAAAGGCATCAATATAAATTTGGAGTTGAAATAAACCACCATTATAAGAGTGTATGTGTGCAATTGGTCTCACCGCCCGCAGCGAAATTACGTTGAATATACCGCGAAGCCTGCCTCCGCCCCAATCCAGTTCGCTTGCAGCACCAACGCAAAATTTTTCCACATGCGGCACCTCAACGGGCGAGCACCGTTTGGCCCACTCAACGATTGTCTAGTAGTACACTCTACATACAACACATGCACAGATGCCAATGTACCAGGGCCCCGATTTTGACAAAACCCTAATCTGCCCCGACAGCCTTTCTGACACGAAAATAATTTTTTTAAAAGATAAGCCCCAAAATGACAGTGGAGAGCAAACTGCACACCCACTATTTTACATATATCCTTGAACAATCCCTGGCCTCTGTTTCCCCTCTAACACCTCTCTTCACTAGTCCCGTCACACTTCATGTTCCAAGGAAACTGGTTACCTTAAAATGGGCCTAAGGAGGGCCACAGTGTCAGATGCATTAAAAACCTATGAAAATCTGCACTATTTAAACGTGCATGATTCAAGCTGAAGCGTTACGCATGAAGTTGAGAGTCTGACAATCTTCTCTGGTCCAGAGAATCACGCCAAAAAACAAAACAGATGACCAAGGTTGAAAATTCACTGACCAAGAGAGAGAGAGTGAACTTTAATGAGCACCAGCAGTTCAGTCGGCTGGGCCTAGGCCTCCCACGATGGGAAGTCGAGGTCTTGCCTCTTCGCCGCTTCGTTGGCCTGCTGGGTCGCCCAGAGTTGGTCGTCGAGATGGGAGCTGCGCAGGGCGGCGTGCCATCTCGACGAGAGGGTCACGGGATGAAGCTCTTGGTATTGATGTTTGCACTCCCATAGCATGTGGGGGAGTGTTGCCGATTCAGTTTTACAGACCTTGCACGTCTGGCTCGGGTAGATGTCGGGGTATATAGTGTGATAGCGTGTGAGGGAGGGGTATGTATTCGTCTGTAACAGGCGAAGGGTGGTTGCCTGTGCCCTGTTTAACTTGTGGTGAGGGGTGGGGAAGGTTCTTCTTGCGAGGTAAAATGACTTTACAAGGTCGTTGTATCTTGTAAGGCGGTCGCGTCCTGCGGGTGCACCTGCACCGTCTCCGGCACGGTTGACTAGTCCTCGTGCTACGGAGTGTGTAACCTCGTTGAGGTTGGTGAGGTGCGGGTGGACAACGCCGGCGTGTGCTGGGATCCAGACGAGGGCGATTTGATTTTCAGACAAATGCGGGGCTTGTCGTAAGATACGGAGTGATTGATGAGAAATACGACCTTTGATGTAGTTGTTGACTGCTGCGCGAGAATCGCTCAGTATGGTGTGACAGGCTGGGTCAAGAGTGGCCAGGGCGATGGCCACTTCCTCGGCCGTCTCGGCATTTTTGGTAATGATGCTGGCAGCATGTCGGAGCAAGCCGCCTGCTGTGGTAACCGCCGCAAAGCGCTGTCCATCTTGGTACTCAGCTGCGTCGACGTAGGTGACGCCCGCGGTGTTGGCGTAAGCTTTGATGAGGGAAGTAGCTCGTGCCTTCCTGCGTTCTTTGTTGTAGTCTGGGTGCATGTTTTTCGGAATAGGGTCGGCGTGTATCCATTGCTGAATGTCCCGTGGTATTGGGTGTTTGTCTCCATGTTGACGGTAGTAGGTGATATTAAGCTTGCTTAGAATGCTGCGGCCTGTTTCCGTGAGAGTCAGCCGCTCTAGTTGAGATCGACGTTGGGCCTCGATTAACTCGTCTAGCGTGTTGTGGATACCTAATTGTAGTAGAAGTTCCGTGCTGGTGTGGTTGGGTAGACCTAAGGCCTGCTAATAGGCTCCTCTAATGATGATGTCCAGTTTAGTCTTTTCAGCTTTGTACCAGTTGAGAAAGGGCGCAACATAAGTAATGTGACAGACGATAAAAGATTGGACAAGGCGGATGAGGCTTTCTTCCTTCATACCCCCTCGCCGGTTGGTCACTCGTTTCAGCAGTCTGGATGTATTGGCGGTCAGGCGAAGGATCTTTGAGATAGCCGTAGAGTTAGCTCCGTTGGCTTCTATGGTCATACCAAGAACGCGGATGCAAGGGACCACGGGTATAGGTCTGCCATCCCTCAGGTTGAGCTCTATTTCCTTGCATTGGCGTTTAGTCGTGGAGCCCCGCGGGGGGCGTCCACGGAGTGTGGGGCGGTATAGGAGAAGCTCCGACTTTTCAGGGGAACAGCGGAGTCCCGTGCCTTCAAGATAATTTTCTACGACATCAATGGCGTCTTGTAGGGCAGTTTCGATTTGGCCGTCACTGCCCTTTGCAGCCCAGATTGTAATGTCGTCGGCGTATATGGTGTGTTCAATGCCGTCGAGCTTTTGTAGTTCTTGTGCTAATCCGAGCATAACCAGATTAAACAGTATTGGGGAAATCACAGAGCCTTGCGGTGTGCCCGTGCTGCCGAGGGAGAGTTCCTCCGATCGAATGTCTCAGACCGACAGGAAGGCGTTCCGATTGGATAGAAAGTCTCTTACGTAGTTGTAAGTGCGTTCTCCAAGGTTGAGCAAGGAGATGCGCTCGAGGATGGTGGAGTGCCTTATATTATCGAAGGCGCGCTCGAGGTCGAGGCCCAAGATCGCCTTCGTGTGACGGGATTTACCATCTAGGATTTGATGCTGAAGTTGGAGCATACAGTCTTGGGTGGAAAGATGCTGTCTAAAGCCAATTATCGAGTGGGGGCAAGCACATGTGTCTTCGAGGTGAGCGTTTACACGGGTTAGGAGTGCGTGCTCCATGACCTTGCCTACACATGAAGTTAGCGATATGGGCCGGAGATTGGCGAGGCTAGATGGCTTACCGGGTTTGGGGATGAGAATTACTTTGGCCGTTTTCCATGTCGGGGGAATGGATCCCTGGCGCCAGCAGTTGTTGATGTATTCGGTGAGTTGTTGCACCGAGGGGTCATCTAGATTTCTTAGTGTTTTATTCGTAACACCATCTGGGCCTGGCGCCGAACGGCTGTTCAGCTTATGTAGGGCAGCATGAATCTCGGCCACGCTGAAATCTTCATCAAGGGCAGGGTTGGAGGTCCCTGTGTATGGGCCGTGAGGTTGAGTGGGCCCAGATGGGATGTACTTTTGTACTTCTTGTACAAAAGTACAAAAAGTACTTTTTCACTGACCAAGGTGAAATTTATTTAAAAACTCAGCATTTGGGCTCCCACATAGGAGCCTTGTTGAGTTCGTCAGCAACTGCTTTGTTTTTCACTTCACACATACTTTCGTGCCAGACAGAATGACGTACATTTCATTTGTGGCATGTTGAGCAGACGATACTCAGGAGGAGACGTTCTGGGCATACAATGCAATCAGTATCTTCTGTGAGTTCTAGATAGCTAACAATTTACACAAAATTTCACTTCTAACATCAAAAAGACTGCTATCTACACAACTGACTGCTTACTTAAGAAATGAAGGCAAGTGAAAAAGACAGTGAATATGGTGACAATGAAAAATTTGTAAAAATGTTCAGAGATTATGCTGAACTTTATCTATGAATAATTCTCAGACTTGTTTGCAGTGCCCTCCTTCGTCACATCCAAAGATAGCAACATGTGACGGTCCTACTGCTTTCAGCAGTTCACATGTCCATTGCGCTGCGATCATGTTCTAGATTCTTAGCACAGAATTTTAGGATAACACTGAAACATATGAAACAACTGGCCGAAGCTTCCAACTAAAGTTTAATGCCAGACACTTTGAATAGATATAAAGAGGAACAAAAGTAAAAAATAAAATGAAGAGACACCAGCCAATCGCATGGCAGAGTCGGCATGTATGCACTGTCGACAAATATTGAGCTGTCAATAGCTGCCATTGAGAAAACCCAATTTCATTTATAGATAAAGAAAATGATAGCATGCTCAAGCACTCATTCAGTGTGTTTCAGTATTAATTTATGACTCATGGACTACCAACTAGTCTGAACCAATGCTCTGCAATGACGCTGTGATTGTCGTCTTTAGTCCTAATTTCAGTTCATCGGTATGTCTCTCGATGCACTACGTCTGAACACATTTCTTGCATCATGGGATGCATGGGCTGACATATAAACATGGGAAAACAAGAAATCACCCTGTCTCACCCATTTCTATCACAATTATGCAGACTTGCAGGCCAAAATCTTTGGATAAGTGTTGCACACTGGAAAAAGCATGCCAGTGGATTTTCTTAGTCTTGGTCTACTCCTTGAAAGAGGTGAGAGTGTTTATGGCACCTTTGCATCACAACCTTCTCCTTATGCTGAGCTTCTGTGAGCAGTAACGCAACACCACTGAAAGCAGAGTTACATTTTCAATTACGCCCCACATATGCAACTGTCTCTTGTCTAGGTTTATTGGTTTACTAAATGAAGCACTAGTCTTGTCTTTAGCAGTAATTTAAACTAATATTTGTTGCATTATTGTCCAATTGGTCGTTGCAGCTGGCCATATGGTGTCTGAATATCACTGAAAGCAGTGCTGACACATAGTCAGGGCAAAACATTGATGATGTGATTAAGCTTAAGTTATTTTGGTCCCGGCCTTTGTACAGCAAAATCACAATATATAACCACTGTCACAAAAATCAACTCAAAAGAATAAAAGCACAAACGATTGTCACACTCAGTAAGCATACTTCATGTTGTGGGGGGTAGCGTTTGGTTGTGCTCTGGCAGCTTCACTGAGGGTACATTCAGCACTGCATTCCTGTGTCTTGATCTTATGAACACACCAAGCTGCCGTGCAGGCAGCAGTCTCTTTAAAGGGCCCCTCACCAGGTTTGGCCATCTTGGTCTGACAAGCACAGAGCATACATTGCACGATAATGATCGTGTCTGCAAAGTATTACATCACTACGCGACGCGGAAAGATCTTAAATTTCAAACCAAACACCACTTTTCCTTCTCGCGGCCGTGGCGCTCCACGCTGGATGGTGACGTACTCACGTCCCTGTGCCCACGTAGTCGTGTCCACAATGTGATGTTGCTCGTGGTGACACGTGACTTCCAGAATTATTAAAGACAACATCTGTTATCTGTGCAATCTGTTGCTTGAATTGACAAATTGAAGTTTAGAGAAACAATAAAACACACAAATGGAACGCCTGTGCATTTTTTGTTTTACTTTGCACCGAAGCAAGAGAGATGTACTTCCGCTTCGTCTGCTTGTTCCCACGATCGTGCGGCATGTGTGCGGGTACCGAAACTATGGCATTTTCTACCGTGTTCCAGCGCGTGATCACGCTCTGCGATCCGCTTGTTCTGCCTCCGTATTCGTGTAGCACTGAATTATACCGATGGCCATGTTTCCTTGTGCATAGTGCACAAAATCGTGCGCTGAGCGAACGAGACAACAGCTCGTTGGCGACGCCGTCAGTGGAAAAGCGTAGCGATCGGAAAAAAAAAAAAAAGAGAGAGAAAGCGAGGAGAAAAAAAAAAGAGGAAAAAAAATGAAGGCGGGGCTTGTGACATATGCGTCAGGCGATCCTCGAGGTCTGGTATGGGAGAACGGAGGGAAGGAATTTCACTTGCACAGGCTAGACAGGGCGAGTAAAGAGAGTTGCTCGCTATGCAGTGGAGCTCGCCTCCTGGAATCATGGGTTTGCGGCACTGAAACATTTATGTCTCGGCTATTAATGAGCCTATTTCAAAAATTTTTGTGGCACAACGCTCCCCAGAGGATATGTAACAACTTTTAGTGTATAACCAAAATTTGCTGTGGGGCCTGGTGAGGGACCTTTTAATGTTGAAGGTTTATAAAATCCCATTGGAACTCCAGAAGGCTTAACACCATGGCAATACATACACAGGTACTGTTCCACACACCCTTCAGTTTTCCTTGGGAATGTTGTTTGCTACACATGCCACGGACAAAGCCTCTTTCACAGGTGGCGCTGTTCACTAAAGCATTGGCGACACTGTACGACAGGTGCACAGTCCCTATATTGTAGCAATTGTTTCACCCAACTGAATGAAGCACACCGAGAAAGAAAGACTTGCCATAAAGCTAAAAATTATTACAATTTATCTACAATTAACTAACTATATTCATTTGAAAGCCCCAGCTCTAATCAAAATCCCTTAGTATTCATTGCATTACCACTGGATGTAGGTATCACGAATGTCATGACCTAGGATTGTATTGAACACTAAACATCACGACATCAATCACAGAACAGAAACTACAGAAATGTTATGGCTCACTATGTGATGGACATTAAATTATTCTACTCACAATTTGCTACAGCAGCGCGTCAGTCTCTCTAAGGGCCACTCAATGAAAAATTATATAATTAAGCCTCTGTTTCACACCAAGGTGCCAGCAGAAACATTATTTTTGCCACTTTTTTTTTGGTAAAAGAATACTGACTTGAGATTTTTGACTGGTCATCACTCTTCTTTTTATTTTAACCCCTTAATTCTTTCCATACCGCACCCACTGGGCATCGTTAGCGCACTAACGATGGTTCGAAACGCCACTTTCAGACACATTGCGCTATCAGACGTGAAGGAGGAGAACTATATTTTTGTTTTCTAAGCAGTTCAAGTAGCGACCGAGCATAGCCTCCACTATGACCGAGCTACAGGCATATAGAAATCCTTTCTTAATGCAAAGAAAGGGTAAGGCGTGCAGACACGGACACAGGAGCAGAGAAGTGGACAACACGAACTCCGCACGGCGGCCCGCGAACGGCAAACTGCGTGCGGCGAGTTGCCGTGCGAACGGGCCGAAAGCCGTCGGCCGGACATGTTGAGTGTCCGGCTGACTCCGAAAGGGACCAGGATATGCGGCGTTCGTGTTGTCCGCTTCTCTCCTTGCATAGTTGCATAGTTCGGCAGCTCGGAGTGGTCTCTCGTTCGCTTGGCCTTTCTCAATGTGAAGGCCCGTCCACGGAAACTCGCCGCTGCCGTTCGCGGGCCCCCGTGCGACGGCGGTTTTGCTCGCGAACGGTGAGATTTCCTCGCCATAGAGAGGACGGGCCCAGGACCCATTTGTGCGGCAGCCGTACGGCGAAGCGGCCAATCAGCGACCGAGGAGTGGTCACTCTGGCCCCGACGGCAGCCTCACCGCCTAGCTCTGATCGTTCGGCGCCGCCGATATCGTCGCTAGGCTTTTTCCGGTTCACTTCAAAGCTAAAGCTTACGGCGCTTCGGAATGAATCACCGACTCTCACAATCCGCAATATTTTCTTACCGTTGTTGTCGCTCTTCGCAATAATTATAATAATCGCGACATGCACTCCGAATCGGAAGTTGTTTACCTCTGCTGGCAGAGCAGGCATATGCGCGAGCAGACGACGCAGCATAGTTTTACGTCACTATTTTTGTGACCCACGTGACCAAGCCGTGTTGCGTTTCCTCTCCTATGACGTCATAGCATCACCCGGAGCCCAGAAACTGAAACCGAAATCGCTCGGTATAATAATGCCATTATTAAATTATTTATCGGGTACATATAAATCCCGCGGTGTGTATCGTGCTTCCTGAAGCAGTACGCAACGCTTGAATTGAAGAACGCATGAACGAAAATTTTCATGTCTCCACCCCTTTTAAGGCTCTGTTTGCGATAATACTGATGCCTTAGAGATTCTCGAGCACTAATCTATCACTTTAGCTCGACTTAGTATTTGCCTTTAGTGTCCCTTTAAGTATCCTTAAGCGATTTGAATGCGAAATCATGACTTCTCTAATTGGTTAAGCCCGTAATACGTGACGTCGCACATTGCCATGTGTCCTTCACAGCTCTACCTTAATCCACCTTGCTCTAATTTGTACTAATCTTAATCCACTTTAATCCATCTTAATTCACCTTCATTCACTTTACTTCACCTTAATTCACTTTCCTTCCTCCACTTTAAGTCAGCTTTCTCTATCTTGTTTTCTAATTCTGTATTACTACTGACGTCATATAAGAGGATGATGATGTCACTGATGATGACCTTCGTTACCAATCACTGCATACTTTTCTGCCTCATAGGACCTAGAACGCTTTTGCATTAAAGGGACACTAAAGTGAAACAATAACTCAGTGTAGACTGATGAAGCATTGTTTCAGAACCCTGCAGGCAGTCATTTCAAAAAGATAGTTTGATTATTAGATGAGAAAATGAAGGTCGAAGTATCAGTATTTGAATTTCGCGCCGAAACCCCAGCGCCGGCACGTCACCGTGACGTCAGGGCTTCCAAAGTATGTTTTCGCATTTGGGCAGCGTTGGCTGAGTAAAGGTTCCCGAAACTTGCCATGTTTAATATTTGGTTCCTTTAGAACACAATGTAGTCAATTTGTACCGCTATATATAATTAGTAGGCCCTAGAAGATGCCATAAAAATCCATGACGTCACAGCCACCAGGTGCGGGAACTTAAGTAGGCGTCGCCACCCGTATTTCGTTGTTGCGCTTTTTCTGGCTTACCAAACGTCCTATCGTTGCAAGAGTGGTGTTTTTGGTGTTGTAGAAATGTAATTTACTGATGCAGAAGAAATCATTTTTCCCTTTAGTGTCCCTTTAAAATTTGGTGGAAATCACGAAAGAACAGCGTTTTCAAGCCACACTATCTCCGGGACGGTGCAATCATGGAGGAAAGGAAAAACTGAGGAGAGGCTCTACCCACTTAGTACACTGGAAGAACAGTGTGGAGGAAGTCGCATGATAATTTTTCTATGTAGCAGCCACATTGTCAGGGCACAATGGTGGTTTTGTTATGGTGGTGTGCACTCATGCGTGTGCTGCCCTGTAGGTCTCATACCGTGGCAAAGGTGTCGTATGTGCAAGATTGCGTTAGCCTCCATTTTTTGTTCCGCTGTGTTATCTAGACCATGCTCTCCCGGTTGTTGTTGTGGCCCGGTGGGACTGGAAGTGAAAAGTGTGAAGCGAGCGCGCATGCGACACTGTACACCACGTACCACGCCACGGACGAAGGACAATATGGGAATATATTGGTCATCTTCGGTGCATTCATCCTAATGTTTCATCACAGACTGAAACCGCTGTGCTTCAGTATATGTACGATAAATGCCTTGCAGGTCAGTGACAGCTGTGTAGTGTTCCTGCTTTTGACAGCGGACGATGCATTTGTGGCACATAAAACAGCCACGTTGAAGAAAGGGAAAGAAGCGGTTGCTGCGAGTAATAAAAGGACAAACCCTGCATACCGCAGACATCTTATCTGTGTGCTCAAGGGGTGCAGGGAAGTGAAGGTTGGTGGATGCAATGCAAGAGTGAACAAGGCTCGACAGAAGAATGTATGCCTATGCGCACATCAAACGGCTGGTGGTCGCATGTAGGCCTGGTCAACACACAAGCCGCACGCATATGTGCTTACTGTTCGGCACCACACAGAGGATACCACAGAACTTAGTTTCCGTGAAGCTTCACTTACCGTGAGAACAACACATCTCAAGCTGCAGTCATTGTTTTTAAACGCGTAACGACGTTCTCCCGTGCAGGCCTCTCCATTGGCGCACTGAGGCTCGTCACATCTCCGCTGTGCACAGCCGTCCGAAACTTTTTCATAAAGCAAAACGATTATTATGAGGCTACAAACAGCATACGTGTTTGTTCTCATAAACTGCTGAGGGGCTAGCCATAGGTTGTGATGTGCGTAAAGTATGCTGCTGGCTATTGCCTGTGCATTCTTGCAGTGCAGTGAGAATGCACGGATTCATTTTCAGAAAGCCAGCAAAAGTAGCAGGGGACCGGCCTCACAGCCTAACTTGCAGAGTTTATTATGAACTCCTTTCAACGCTAGAGCACTACACTCGGACGATATGACTTAGGCAGCATTATCGCGATGGCATACACCGCAATTGAGTCCACAGGTCGGATCACTACGGCACAGAGAAAGAAGTATTTGAGGAGAGGAATCTGCTAGGCCGCGACAGCCCGCGCAAGCATCCCGATGAAGTCACGAAAAGACGAGGAGGAAATAATGACAACATTCCCAACGCATCATCTGTTGTGCTGCAGCGAAAACTGCATTTACATGTTGCTCTTAGGATATGATGCACAAAAACTGTGACATCATCTCGTATGTTGCCTCTTTGTAGAGCGCACCACGTGCGTTTTGCCTTCTCAGCGACCCAACTTATGACAGAGGGCGCATCGGCGCTGTGCCCGACAGCGTGACTTTAATGGAATGCCCAAGCAAGCACTGTTTCGCCTTTTCAATAATTCATATTCCGTGCACTACAGTGCGCACACGTTCGCAAAGCACAACGTGGTTGCGCACCAAAGGCGAGAAATGCAAACAAGAGAGGAGAATATGCCCCAACAAGATGGCGAAGTAACGCCAACTTCCGGCGTCACTGATCTTCGCAAAGAGTAACATCAGGACTCTCTTTAGCTTTTCCTTCCTCCATGGTTGCAACCACGACCTACTGTGTATATTGACCTGCCCAGTTGGTGGCGCTCTGCGGAGACGCCTGCGCCAATTCTTGTTCCAGACGTCGCTGCTAAGGAGGCGCTCGAGTTACACCTCCCATGCTTCGACAGGTGAATGGTTTCAGCACATGCAGGCGTGCTGTACAATTGCTTCACTCGCTCAATGTGCTGAAATTTAGGCATACTTTGATTTATTGTAATGTTTGTGATAATGAGAATATTTATCTACACTTCGGCCAACATTTCAAAGCATTTATTTACAAAAGAAGCAACTGAACCAAAGCTGGTGCATTAATTGGTTCTTCAGCAAATATCGTGCATGTTTATTTTTTTGTTTCGTTGGCGGTGCAAGTAAGAAATGAGATTATTTATCATACACGAGCTTAGCAAACCTTATTATGTGCTCTACAGTAGAGCCTTCCTGTGTAATTAGTATTTCGAGCGGTTGCTTGGAGGGCAGTTCAAATGGTTTCAAATGGTTTTTTTATTATTATTATATTTTAATATGGCAATAGCTCATAAGCTTTAGCGTCTACCTCATGTACGTAGAAACAGGACTCCTGTCTCGGCTACATCAGCCCGCCTTTCCAAGTTATAGTGATCCCCGCAATCGCAGCTACGACGGTAGAGCGTGGGTCCTCTAGCTATAGCTTTCCATGCTCCACTGAAATATCGCTATATCTTCTTCTGCAGCTCTTACTATATAAAGCTAGCGTTAATTTTTTTTTCATGCTGCTAGATTTGTTCGGGAACCTTTAACAATTATGTTGCATCCCGGAGAATGTTTAAAGTTCATTCTACTGTTCAAGAAAGTAAACAATAAAATTGAAAGGCCTGGCATCCAAGTCTAGGCACCGTCAACTTCGTAATCTTCTAAACTCTCATTGAAGGTTAGTGATGGATCTGTTTGTACAGATTGATGACTTATTGTTCTGTCACAGGCTATGCAACACGGGTAATGTATATGACCAAGGACTGTTTATTTACTGCATAAGAATTCGGCTGTATAACGTACGTGTTTACACCTCGTTCCACTTTCTTTTTGCTGATTACATGCGGCTTGCTTCTAGTACAACAGGCGCTGCATGTGTACCTATAGTAGAAAGGATAGAAGTATTGAAAGCATTGCATCGCCTTCAGTTTTTATGTTTGATTCTGGCCCAGAACTATCTCAAGTGAAGTAAAGGCGATATGC
The DNA here is from genome assembly GCF_023375885.2 of Dermacentor andersoni. Taxonomy (NCBI): domain Eukaryota; kingdom Metazoa; phylum Arthropoda; class Arachnida; order Ixodida; family Ixodidae; genus Dermacentor; species Dermacentor andersoni. Next base: position 307,522,092 of record NC_092814.1, read on the forward strand.
TTCCAATCTGAACTTCATTGTTAAGACAAATAATGAAAACGTACGCGATAAGCCACCAATGGTAATACAGTTTTTTTTTTTCTGCAGGACAACATATTTGCGTGAATGTTAGTTGCAAAAATATTTTGTGCAAGCCTTGCCTCGATTGCTCACGCAGGAAAATTTACACCGACAGCGAATGAATTCAGGAAATGCCTCGAAGTGAAAATAAATGCGTGGGTACATCTCGTTAATCATAGAGCACATACATATAGCAATTTAATGCATGTAGCTGCATCTTTGGCACACCAAATAACACTAGGGCATCCTCACCTTTTCTAGAAACTGCATCCATCTTTTTCGCACACATGCGTGAACCGGGAACTCAATAAAAAGTTGATGCCCGGCATCTTGCTTTGCTGTGATTTACTTAAAGGCATGCAGCAGTATGGCATTAACGTTGATTTTACTGAATCAATGCACGTTTGCTCATCTTCTTTGTTGTGAAAAATGCATACCCACGCAAACATCAAGGCTTGGCGAGAGCAGATGGCAGCAAAAGTGTGGTGCAGGTGAGGTAACTGGAAGTGCCATAAAGGTCGTAGTGGCAGAAATATGAGCTAGTACAGGGGTGCTGGCATTCTGCTCGCTGGAAAGGGCAGTATAGTACAGTAGGTCATGGTTTCAACCGAACGCTGCCATCTTAGTCTCATTGGAAAGTGCATTTCTCTGTCTTCAAATTTGCCACTTTGGCTACCTCTTCCATTCAGAAACAAGTGCACAAAAAGCAAATGAGTGAATGTCATTCTAGAGTCTCCGATTGGCCATGCCCACCACGCGAGTCTAGCAGGATTTGCCATTGGTCCAGCGCTCGCTCCGTACAAACGTCATCTGCTCTTCGTACTTTGCGTGCTCGATCATGCGAGATGCAAAGAGCAGGCGCACAAGCTCTTTGCACCTCGACCTTCATGATGTTGAAGAGTGTCAAAATGGGCACGACGTGGACACCACAGAAGTGCGGCCGACCCCTCCATCACTGGACCTCTCAGACACATGGCTAAGCATTCCGAGCATCGGTGACACAGACTTCACAACGAAGCATTTCACGCATGGAGCCCTCGGTGACATGGATAAGCCATTCAAGCATTGGTGCCATGACCAAGCACATCGTGCGCATACTCTTCAGACCCGTGGTTGGGAATTTAGCGCACAGGACTCGGCGATCAAGAACCTCGTGCGTATACTCTTTAGACCCACGGCTAAGCATTTCGCACATTGGCTCCATGAACTCGGCGATCAAGCACATTGTGCGCAAACTTCTTGGACCCGCAGTTAAGCATTTCACACATCGCCCCTCAGATTCGGCAACCCAGCATATTGTGCACAGACTCCTCGTATTCGCAGCTAAGCATTTTGCACGTTGGCTCCCTGGATAAGGCAATCGAACACATCACGCACGAACTCTCCGAACCCACAGCTAAGCATTTCGCACATCGGGCATTTATTCTATTTATTCATGTGTTTTTATTGGACACGGTTTCATGAGCTACAGTGCAGGTTGGGACCTCCTAGCTTTCTTGGCTTCATTATTTCAATTTGTTAACACCCAAAGTGTGTGTCTGGTGTGAAGTTGCTAAGAAAAATGAAAGTGCTAATTAGGGAAGGGGGCACCAAGAATGTTACATTTACCTATGCTCACAATATTCAACAAACCTTACACTGCATTCTGTAAGCTCTCCAGGCCCTCACAAGGTTCAAAGGAGAAAAAGTTTGTAAAATACAATGTTCTCAAAATATGGTAGCAGGTGCAAAAATTAGGCTGCAATAACACAGGGTAAACCTCAACATAAGTGCTGGCTTGCAAGGCATGCATGTTTCAGCTGCATTTCTGCCCATGTACCAGTGCCTTTTTCACGTGCAGTTAGCTTCTCAGTTGTTGTCCGGGAAACGAAATTCAAAATGCTGCTGAAAGTCTTTGTTTAGCCATTTGGTCATTGCTGCAAAAAGACATACATGTGCTAATGAATGTGACAGAGACATTAAGTGAGTGATGCTAAGGAGCAAGCCTCCCTGCTCCAGTAGAAACAGCCGTCAGCAAGACAGTATGCAAACACAATTCTGAGACCCACTGTGCTTTTGTGGGATATTGTGAAACATTTGGTCTGTAACCTGGCCGATATGCTCTTCACAGAGCAGTGGAGAAGGCTGTAGACAGTTTGAGGTTAGGGAGTTGGTCTAGCTGTTGTGTGGCCCAGTTTATGCGAGTGCTACAGTAAAGCGCAGGACGATTTCACACGCTGCTGTATCGGCCAATAACCGGAAACGAAGGATGCAGGTGGGTTCCACGAAGAGGGGACGCCGGAGACACCCACGCGTGGAAGGAAATCGGATTAGTGGTTGCGCTGTAGAAGAGGCGCCAAATCTGCGCACTCGCTCGGAACAAAAGGGGAGACGGTGCGAGCTGAAGGGGAGCGTTCGGGGAGACGGGCATGAAGATAAAAGGTAGGGGGTGCTTGATGTCATCGCCACTGCTAACGCTCATGCGCATCCCACATGTCCCGTCGACCTTCTCAGTCACGACTGCACTTTGTGGGCCTCGCCGCCAGACGTGGAAACTGGAATCAAGGCCGATACTCGGAGCCTAACATAGGGAAGAGGGAGATGATACATGTCTTTGAGCAAACCTATCCCCTGGCGTGTTGTAAAGTGTGCCACTGTTTCCACCAATGCTGTGTGCGGCACAAAGGTTGTTGCGATATTGGATCCAATGGTGTGAACTTGCATGTGTGATTGGCTGGTTTGTGATTCTTTTGTGCAACTGAGGGTTTAAAAAGTCATGTTTTGGTTGTGTAGGGGAGAGCGGAGCTCTGGGCTTGGACTTGGACAGATGCCTTGGCATTTGAATAAAGCGCCTCTTTACCGGACAACTGCTCTTCCTTAGCGCTGCCACCGTGCACTCGAATCATCGAGGGACACCGACTTCGGACCTTAAACACCTTCCTTCCTTAACTAGTGTTGAAGCTAGCGGAGGATAAAGGGAAAGGAAATTAACTGATGTCTTGGGGTAAAAAAAGGCAAGCAAAGCCTTTCAGACTAAAGGCAAAACACTCCACAAGCTATGCATTTGATAGGACATCAATGACTACAGCCCTGGTGCCTTTTGATAACTTAATATCGAAGGTACAACTTTGAAAGCCATTTTCTCAAAACCGGTTTTGTTGCCTCCTGCTGATTTCCTCGCGACTGCTCGATCCATTTCAATTCTGTATTTTTTACTATGTTCATTGAAGTGAAGTTCAGGGTGTGACATTCTTGCTTTTCCAGTAAAACTTTTTTTGAATTAATGATTCAACTAGTTGTTCATAGTCTAGATGCCTGTTCAGCCACCTGATAAACAATGAGAACTAATAAATCATGTTGTACATAAAAAAAAAATCTAAAGATGTCACACACTCGGCCATTCCTTTTGGAATGCACAGTGCTTTCAATGAGTCTTCCTTATTTCTTCATGAATTTTGAAAAAAATTGACAGAGGAAGTGGTAATGTTTCTGTGATGTTATCATAGAAATTTCAAGGTTATATCTCAACAACTTCATTACTTACAAATTTTGTCTTCTTATGGGCTTGTCCCAAGACTGAAGTCATTCAGTCTTGGGACAAGCCCATAAGAAGACAAAATTTGTAATGAAGTTGTTGAGATATAACCTTGAAATTTCTATGATAACATCACAGAAACATTACCACTTCCTCTGTCAATTTTTTTCAAAATTCATGAAGAAATAAGGAAGTTAATTTCGAGAGCCATGCCCCCCCTCGAATGAAGGTCAAGATCCTTTAAGCTCTAGAAGAAATACTAGTAAGCACCAGAGCGCCCTAAATAACTTACTGTATTACTAGTTTCTATGAACAAGTTTTGGTACCCGGCAAGTGGATGTGTCATGATGTCACGACACACTGGCTCGTTACGTTTCTGCGTTTGCTGCGGCTGCCCAATGCGAGAAATGTCATCACACATAACCTTATTGCTACACAAGGTCAGTAACTTTTGCTCTACGTCACAACATCACAATAATGGTGACAAGACCACTTGCGACATTTTGAGACCAATTATAATATCAAATAAAAAAGCCGAACCTCGACAGAACGACGACAGATATGACAAAATATTGGATGTAATGAAGTAAACATAAAACGCTTTTTTGCCAATATCAGTGTGTAATGAATATATTCTTTAAATGAATACTGGACATAATGAAGGCATTCTTGTGCCAGACGTAGATTCAGTATAAGGTGACTCGACAGTATGAGTGTTTCCAAATCTTCATACATGCTCATGGTCATCCATTCACACGTGAGAAGCACATAACAAAGTTTCTACAACTTGGAATATATGTCTCAGTGCTCCTTCAAATATATAAAGAAATAGGAAGCCTGTTAAAATTTGACAGTGTCACTCTCACGTTGCACAGACATGAAAGGGTAGATCAGATTTGCACTCGACAGCCATGGTTTTCCTGGCCCTCACACTGAAGTTAGAATAGTGCCCCCAGGCCCATTCTCATCACAAGAACAGTGTTTCAGATAGTGCAAACTAGGGCTTGAACTTGTGTGATTGCAGGAATTGTTATGTGAACACAGGTCGAGTGTTCCCATTTTACATTGGTACACAGTGCACATGGCCGTCCTTTATGAAAGGGTACACATGAGCTTGTGGCCTGTGCTCTGTGGCGGCAAATTAGAGCACTAGCAAGGGGAAGCGCGTCTGTTTTTGGCGTCATCTATTGGCAGCCAGAATCACCAGACATGGCCGATAAGCAAGCGCCTGCTGGATTTAGCTGGACTCCCTCCCCTGCATGACTGCTGCGCAAGGAGCGGGTACCTGCAATGCAGTGTCTGCTCCTAGTAAATTGCACTTGGTATGCAAGCGCACTGGAAACGTGGACATGTCAACATATGCCTGGTAGTAATTGGGCACTCCCAGCATATTTTAATGCATAAGCATACTAGGGCTACTTCACTCCGAAATCTGTCTGCCCGTCTGTAATAAGTCACATGACGCGCTCTATAGGTATCCATGCTGTCCTGTGGAGGTATATATGAGAATGCCTTATGACTACTGAGATTTACTATTATGACTATACTTGTATATAGGAAGTACTGATGAGTAATTAAGGTTAATAAAATGAATTATAATGAAATTAGTTCGCGCTACCTGTAAGACTAACGACAGGTAGGGCAGCCTAATGGAGATTGATTGCAATGAAATTACTTAAGCATAAGAACAATTATTTGAGGGTAATTGAGAATAGTGAGCCAAGTTAAAATTATTTCAGGTTAAATTATTTACTGCAATAAGGAGTAATTAAGGGTACTTAAGATTATTTGGCCTTGATTTTTGAAATCTTGAATGTTTTAAATAATTCAACTACAAATAAATGAATAATTTGATGATTATGCAAATGTGTTCATCATATGGCTAATTAAAGTGAATTATACAGTTAACTAGTAATAACTAATTAATTGATCAATTAAGTAATGTTGCCACTACATGAATAAATAGAGTAAATAACTATTTAATGAATTAATGGATTAGCTTAATTACCACCTCCAATGTTTGTTGCGAGTGCATCATTCTCTCCTAAATTGCTTCGAATCAGGTGAGGTTTATTCGTGCTATGCGGGAAAGTGGAAAGCCAGAGTTGCATGCTGCAAAAAGATATGCAAGGAGTGCAGTAAAACCTCGTTAATATGTACCCGCTTAATAAGCAATTCCGGTTGAAATACAGCAGCAATGAATCCCCCCCCCTGCCACCACTGAACTATGTATTGGCTGCCCGCTTAAGCCATAGTCACTTACGACATGCCAAACGGTTAGTGTGTAGCATTTTCTTCGTTTGTTTTGGCACTTACAACTACAAAGTCAGCAAAATGATGTGCGCAGACCATAGACAGGGAAATTGCAGCACACGCACACAACTTTTCATGGACGGCAGTTGCCACCAATAGTGACGTCAAAACATGGTGGCCATGATGTGTTTCCTGCTCCCATAGCCTCTGGCGCTTTCACGTTGTCCACGCCAACAATGTGGAAGCGGATGATGGCCCTTCCACATCCGACATGGTGCATGCATTGACCGTCATGAGGGTGTTTGCAGAGAAATGGGGCCTGCTGGGGAGAAACTAGCTCGTGGCCTTACGGAGTTTGAGGATGTAGTCGTCACTGCTAGGCCACCAGGCAACAAGTGAAAATCAGATATTTTTTTCCGCTTGCTTGCAAACAAAACTTGTCTTCGTGTACTTGAGTGTGAATAAAGACGTAGTTCTCTTCTGGCCGGTAAGTCTTCAGCCACTCATCTGACATTATCGGTTAATTAGTACACTGCTTAGTGTGTACCTGATCCACGTTCCTTGCCAACCACATATTATCGAGGTTTTACTGTACTTAATAACTACCGGGCAGCGTATTTTGGCACTTCCACATTTCCAGTGTGCTCGCGCACCAAGCATGGTTTTCTAGCTGCAGACGCTGCGCTGCAGGCTCCCCCCTTTGCGCATCCGTCTAGCAGGGGAGGAAGCCCAGCAAGCGCTTGTCCATCAGCCGTGTCTGGTTATTCGGGCCACCAATAGATAGCCATCACAGTGCACAGGCCATGCGCTCACATGTCCCCTTTCATAAAAGATCACCGTGTACATTGCCATTAAAATTGCAATTCTTTGCCTTGCCTACAACACCTGTACATGGGAACAACACACATACATCAACTGCAACAAATATCATGCATGGTTGTTTCACAATAAGCCATTCGTTCTCTTCCGCTGGGCAACTCCTTGCTCGAACTTTGAGTGTGAGCGACCTTTTTTTGTTTATGTTTTCCTCTGCAGTGCTGTGTAAATTTGTATAGTTTGTATGCTGCGCAACTGCGAAATTCCCCACTGCTGCCATAGACCTAAACAATGATGTGGTATGTAAAAATAAATACCGTAAATACAAAATAAAATAGAGAGTTCTGTTACTCTAACAAAAAACGACTGATCAAACATTGTTAGAACAACCAATTGCCCTAATAAGGATGGCAGCAATAAACTGTTATGTGTATTTTCATTTCGAATTTTTAGAACAATACCTTTATGTGTAGCAGATTCCAAGTCTACAGCGTTGAAGCCACTTAGGAAGACCTTCACTGAAAAAGAAATACCAATTCATGTAAAAAGCAGCAGAGCACTGTTGTGCCAAACGTGAAAAAATGTAAACTGTGCCTTGAAAGCCCAGCTTTATTTAATAAAAGAAGAGCCCTTTTGTAGATCAGTGCAAGCATGAAGAACAATGTCTGTTGAAAATGAACACATGAAGGTCCTCAAGGATTTCCAAAAACAATATTTAGCCAATTCTGGGATTTCGTTGGAGGTCACTGAAGTGTGTAGAAGTTTACTCTCTGTCAGCTGCAGTGGCACTTTATCGTGAGTACAGAACATCCAGTCGACCCGAGTTCGAACATTACCAAAGGTTATTTTCACCATAAAAGCATCCACCCATGCTTACAAGGTTCCTTAGTACTTGTAATTATTTAATTAGAGGCTTCATGTCTTCTCCACAAACACTTTACGGGACTTGCCAGTAAGTACACGTGCCTCACTCACTATTGGCAAAGTTTTAATAAAACTGCCCCTGCACACACTGAAGAATGTGGACAAAACAAAACAAGGCAGAGCATGAATGAGCTTTAAACCTTTTCTGGCCGTCTGTTGCAATTTAACGGCATACCAGTTTTAAGCTCACAAACCAGAACTGAACAAAGCGAGAGAAAGCTGGATTCTGACATTGTGTGTACTAATCCAGCAAAAAACGCAGGTGTGCCAATATTGCTAACAGAGCTAACAACGATCTTCACATGGAGCTTTCCAGTGAAGCTGAACATGCAAAGAAAACTGGATGGCTGCGTCTATTCAGGTGTATAATGCAGTCATAACCTTTGCTGTACCAAATGTTTTGTTGGCTGCCATAGAATGTACGATGGTTCACCTTTCAAGGTGAAGGATGTAAAGTTAGAAAACCAGAGGATAAATAACAGTTTTCATTCTAGACAACTACTTCAGTTTTACTAAAGAATTCCTCAAATTTCACCTTAAATTAGCAAATGGTGCACTTTTATTTAAGCAGAGCCAGCTATGTGGCATGCACTTGGCATCTTATGTTCATATTTCGTTTATATTTCCAGTGGCAGTCTCAAAACACCATGCAATAGGACAACAACGCCTGTCTTGAGTGGCTTAGGCCCTACCAGCTCGAAGTGTGGACGTCCAGGTCTTGTACCGCAACGAATCACACTGAGTGGGCACGTAAAGCTTTCCGCCAAAATGCCCCCCCTCGAAAGAAGCTACTGACCCAGGCCAAATTTAATGAGTGCAAACGTAAGTTTGCCGAAGCCATAAAAAATTCACCGATGATTACGATACGGCCTAATGCGAAATCTGAGTGCAGCACTATACGTGTTTTCATTTCACAATATATTAGATGGGGCGGACAATCTGTCTTGTGCGGCACATTGCAAACGGAGCGAAGTATGGCGCAACTGCCTCGCTAATCGGGAGATCGTGAGAGGCAGCACATGGGCGACGTGAGGGCGCGATTCACAGCAGCCAGTGCAGACAGACCTTCCAGATGATGCGCGCTACTCTGGCGCCATCTCGCAGCCATCGTCAGTGCACTATACGTTTCTTCACACACTTCTGCCATACCTTCCTCCTCTGCTTTTCGCCTCATGGTTCCGCTGCAGGCTCCTGCTCTGCTTTTCTCCCCTGCTGAACTCGCGTTGGCTCTTTCATCCTTTGCTGTGCTCGTCCACTCTGTTATACCGACGCCAATGCTCGCCACAGGAATAGGCACCTGAGAGCTGTGCTCTCAAACAATGCATGTTTCGGAGTCGCTAGAGCCCCACCAGCTCGGCTCGTGTCAGTGTCTCGTGCAACGACGATTCGTGCAACGCTTTGCAGTACGTAGATGTCAACTATAGCTGAGTCTGGCAATTTTTAGTGACTTCTGATCGTATGTCTTTTTTTCTTGTGTTTCTTTCTAAAATGTATGAATGAGGTTATACTGTAATACAATTTTTTATTTAACTATTTTCTAATAAAAATCTGCCTACCAACTATAATAATGTAAGTTTTGTGACAATGAAAGAAATACTCTTATCTATGGCAATTTGTTTTCTCCAACCTGGTTTGAAGCAGTTTGAGAAAAGTGAAATCCCTGTCAAAGGTACAAAACATTTTTTTCACCTAAAATATTTGGGTAAAGGTTTTTTCCAGTAATACTAATTATCTTCTATTTCTTAAAATAAAATATGAGATGGTCGAGCACATGGTTGGGACTGTTGGCATGGAGTGATCCCTATGCCTGAAACCAAACCAGGGCCATGATTTTGTAGCAATGCCTTTTCCTGGTGCTAATGCCTTTCAGTGCTTTTTGTGTTTGTGATTGGTCAAAGCAGTGCTCTGCATGAGCTTCACAGTGACCACGCATGTACCCAAAAGCACCTAAACATATTAGCATAGGGAAAAGTTGTCACTACAAAATTATGGCCCTGTTCTACCAATCTCTTTCCCGCCTATTTTATACCAATACTCCAAGCATCCCTTGCTTGTCTTGACTGCTGACCAGTTAATGCTTCCATCCACTGTAAATCACGGCACTTCTGAAAAGTGGATGTGTCTTACAAGCCTTGCTGGGAGAATATCTTGGCATTCCCTTCCAATGTGCCAAGTCGTTTCCAGACTTTTGCTGCAGCAAACACACGCTTCATCCTGTTGCGAATATTTGCTTCGGTATGTTTTTAAGGGAGCTTTTTCGTCATTCTAGAGTGGCAGATGCCTGGTTACCCAAACTGGTGTTAAAGATGTTGATTGAAGAGCGGCACACACTTACTGACACACACCCACTAATAAACCAAGTTGGCATCAAAGAGGTTCATTGCAGACCAGCACAGACCAAGTGGCGCATAGCCAGTGCTTCAAGTCAGCGTCAATGAGTCTCTTAGTTTTTACCCATTCCGCATCTACAGTGACCCATGTCGGTGTGAAAAATCTTTGAAGAGAAGCACTTATGTACACAATCGCACATCTTCAGCGACCCAAGTTGATACGATGGTTCGTTTCAAATTCTGTTACCTCAGCAAAGCAGCCCGATGCACAAAACAATCGACCGCAGACTACCCAGCGACCCAGGTAGGCACGAAAATGGTTACATACAAACATACACCGATACACACACACATACATACATAGCCCCCAGAAAGTGTGTGAAGTATCCCAAGAATGCGAATGCATTAAAACAACCAGCAAATGCCAGTGTTTATTCTAGCCTAGCTCCACGGAGAATAATTGAATGACACATGGCCTGTGCTATTAATAAAGTTACAGCCATCATACTGCAACAAATTTTCAGCCTTTAAAATTAGGTGGCGTGATGGAATTATGAAGCTTGCAGGCACAAGTCAGAATCAGCTGGTGCAAGACAGGGATAATTGGAGATCGCTGGGAGAGGCCTTCGTCCAGCAGTGGACATAAATTTGTCACGGTTGAAACACATTGATGTCACCTGTAACAAGGCCCTTAAAAGACTAGGTTACTTACATCATATGCTGCGTCTTGTTCCTCAAGAAACTAAACTTCTAACATATAAAACCCTCATTTGCCCCATCCTCGAATATGGCTGCATCGTATGGAATCCATACAGGCACTGTGACGTCAAAAAACTAGATTCAGTGCAAGAAAAGGCAGTTTGTTTTGTTTGTAGGCCATATGACAAGGACTCTTCACCACCTAACTCTCTTCCCTTACTTGGTCTCACTCCACTTGCAGAGCGTCGCAAACATGAATTCCTAAAATTCCTTAACCTGTTAATCAATTCTTGTCGTCTCTCCTCTCTAGATAACTATTTGACTTTTTCCAAACCCACAATTACGAGTCGTCACCATGTTCTAAATATCTCAACCTTTTTTGCCCGCACTGATTCCTTTAAATACAACCTTTTTCCATCAACAATTGAAGTCTGGAATTCATTACCAGGCAACATCCGTTCACGACCACAGAAACAATTCACGCAAGCTTGTTTATAAATGTTTGTATGTTCGTTGGTCATCCCACTCCTGCAATAGCCTCATTTAGGCTGCAGCATGCATAAATAAATAAATAAAAAATATAGGCTGATGATGCTGCTCACAACAAATTAAGTGTTATAACCTGAACGGTAAGCACAATGTTTAAATGCATGGCTTGCTCATGCAATACGATGCTCGGGCAAAGGGCTCGTGCAAAGGGCGATTGCAGCATCGTGGCGTTGGTAGTGGCAGTGGACTGACCACTCCTCATTGAAAAGGAATGGAGTTTTGAAACTGGAAAAGTATCTTTAATGTTGGTGTGTACAGTATGTACACAAGTTCAGTGAAACCCCTATTTTGTTACTTTGTATTATTAATAGTCAATAAAATAAACCACACCTTTTTTCCACCCATTTTTTTCACGTAGCTTTGGTTCATAAACTTATTTGAAGACCTCGCATAAATCTAGAAGACAAAGATATGCCTTTATTGTTTAAAGTATTATTTTTTTGTAACCCTTAAAGGGGTTTAAACAGTTGCATAAAAGAGGACAAGCACACCTGTGATTTTGAAGGTTGACCGTTCTTTTATGGCTACTCGACATGGCAGGTCTTTGTTGGCATACTTCAGCACCTTCCCATCCTGAAAATGTGGACAAGATATATTCCAAGCAAGCTCAGAGGAAAAATAATTCTGGGTAACAGTTTTATAAGGCATACTAAAACAAAAAAGCAGCGCAAAGGATAAAGGTCAAGTAGCAGCACTATGTGGGACAAAAAGCTAATGTACAGCGCAATTAGTATTTGGCATCAGATTACAGCTTAATTACAGCATGAAAAAATGCATACAATATTTTAGTGCATAACTGTCAGTCTAATGCGCCCTATCAGCCTTTTTCTTCTTTTTCTCTTTTCATAAAAAAGCTTCAAACACATTGGCTTTATTACTAACTAGGTGTTCCTTTAGGCAAGGGTGGACCATACTGTACATGTCAGAGTTAAAGCAATAACTGTAGCGTTAGTATGATGGACACAAGAAAGGCAGTGGGACGAACGCTACACTCAAAACTGTTGATACAAGAGGAATACTGAAAAGGACCCACTGTAGAAAAAAGATGACTGAGCAGAACATGTTCTTGGGCTTTCTTGCGTTCATCGTGCTACCACTATGGTCACTGCTTTAAGTATGAATTGACTAGCCTGAGAAGAAGTCTGGTACATGTCAGCCTTTGCGTAGACCTTTTTTTTTTTTTCTGCCTGCATCTTTACGTTCAGAATCACAGCCACCAACCTCGTAACTTTCTACCACCATAAGCAACGACTCCAATAAACCTTCTCAGGTGGAGCACGAGATTTGAGAAATAAACGACAGCAGAGTTTCAGCCCAGTGCAACATTTCAACGTGTGGTCTCTGCTTTGTGGGGGCAAAGTCTCCATGCTTGCCTCTTCAGGTAAGTTTGATGAGTGTGTAATGAAAAGAATTCTCAGTTCCAGGCCCACCCCTGCTTAGCTAACAGTAGTTCAGGACAACATTCATTTGGGCTAGATGGTGCATACTTGAATTAGGAAGGAACAGCGCCAACTAAGACGATCACAAGTGGGGAGAACGACACAGGACAAGCGATCGTCTTAGTTGGCGCTGTTCCTTCCTAATTCAACCAACAGTAGTCCCACCGAAAGCAACACCAGGGGTGTGATCTTGTACGCGTTCCAAAATCAAACGGAGGCGGTCCGTTCCGTTGTGTTTGTTCGATAGCAGACGACACGGAATGATTGACAGCAGATATCACGTCACAATTGACGTCATGGCATTCGTCACGGTTCAAATTGACCAATCGTTTGCGGCTCAGTGGAACTGACCGCCTCTGTTCTATTTTGGAATGCGTACAAAATCGCACCCCAGGTGCCTGTCCGACTCGTGCGAACTGTAACCACACACACTGTGCAGCAAGACCTCTATTAAATGCATCACTTTCGTCCCTCTAATACTTCGTGGAGTGCCCCAGAATTTAAGCACAACAGAGTTTCAGAGGAACATGGAAACTTGAAATGATCAACAATGGTCGGGCAAGAGATGCCTCCTGGAGCCAACATTTCAACAAGGGGACTTTATTCCGTCAAGTGCCTACGTCACGGCCCTGATGAAGATAAGTTCCCTTGTTGAAACAATGGTTCCAGCAAAATCACTTACTCGACCAATGTTGAACACAAGGTGCCTAGGTCACAAAGCACTTTCCTTTCTGGGGGACAGTCCTCATGAAATCCCAGCCAAAAGTGACTAGTGCTGCACAATGAAAAGAAGTCCACTTGCTGACACTTCAGTGGATGGCCCTAAAGTGCTATTCTAGTTTTTTACTACCAGTACCACAATGTTAGTGCCCTAAAATCAGAAGATGGACACTGCTGCCACAGTCGAACCTTGCTATAACGAAGTCACATAGGACACCAAAACTGCTTCGTTATACCCGTCTACGAGTGTGAACAGAAGAACACGCGCACCACCGGCAGTTTTTCCTGGAAACGCAGGGGACCACATGTGCATCTATACTTTGCTACTACGCCCATTGCATCTGACCTTATGCTCAATTGCTGAAAAAGTTTCAACATATTCGTGGCATGCTTCTTGCAATGGCCACCGGCTGCACTACTTAGCCTAACCAGCACCGCTTCGTCGAAAGTGAGCAGCTAAAGTTGTGGTTTCATGCCAGTCGATATGGTGGCAAGTTTTGTTCATGACTGCCATGTCTTAGGCATCCGACGCACGGTTTATGCCCGAAACGTAGTGTGGCGCCCGAGGTTTCAGTTATTGCCGTTATACATTGGTGTTATAGGTGTAAGTGGTGGTGCTGCAGGGAAGTAAGAATAATTGCGCATGTCTGAGAAATTGGGTGTCTTAAAGGGAAGCTGAAGAGTCTGTCGAATTCAATAAGACGCCCATATAGGGATGCGGGAACCTTATAAACCATGCACGTAAAATTTGGGCGCGATTTTTCACTTAGGAACGACGTAATCGCCGGTTAAAATTGCACTGTAGCTCCGCCCCCCGTAGAGCGCCGTGCGCTGCTGCTGACACTGACGATGCGAGTGGAGACCGGAAACCGCGCCGTAGTGACGTCAGCACTGGTGTTCCGCTCCTTCGCAGTCTCTGCGACCGTGCCTGACCACGCTTGTTTCTGCGTGCGTGCCATCATAATCTGCCTCGCTCGAGCCTGCATTCCTTTGTTTGTGTGTATGTAGAGTGGCAGTTGACGTGTGCAGCATCAATTGAAGGGGTGGGCCGATCATGCCGGCGTTCTGTGCTGCCTACCGCTACACGAACACCAGCGGCCGCGACGATATCTTCCATTACTCCCCGCAAGACAAGAAGCCTGCAGCTAAGTGGGAGGCTGCTGTAAATCGAAAGAATTTCAAGCGCTCAAGAACAACAGTGCCGTGCTCTAACCACTTCTGTGACGAGGATTACTACCAGAGTTTATCAATGAGGCGTGAATGAGTGATAGTACGACTTTCTGCTAGCAGGCTTTCTAAACGCAGCGCGAAAAGGTCGGGGCAACAAATGCACAAAGTCGGGACGGGTGCGGGCAGACGGTAACTCGTCTTGGAAGACCTTATGAATACACGAACTCGTCCAAACCTGGATTTTGATTTATTGCTAGCTCCTTCGTGTTAGCACACTGAATGGAAGGTACATGTTCATCTCCCACCCTTGACGCAGGTTTGGTCGCAAAACGCCGTTAATTTTCTATTCGCACGTGTGTTGTGAAACAGCTAACATGCAGCTACCATAATGCAGTGCAAGTTAAAATTTTCATGTGTTTGAAAGCCGGCGCACACCAGGACGCTGCGCTCCCCCTCGCGTACAGAGAGAAAGCGACTGTCTCATGTAGCCGACGGAATTCGCCGCCTTTACGGCTCCAGTTACGATTAGCGTGCGGATGGCGCGCTGATGAAGGCCACTACATGTGCTATAAGAGCCAGAAAGCTTTTCCCGCATGTAAACCGTCTGTGTGGATTGCCGACAGCTTTGAGGCAGTGCACAAATGCCGACGATCGCATCCCTCATTACGTTCCACGAGAAGGCATGCAGGAACATAACAGTACAGTTGTTTGCTCGGAAACGAACTCACTGGATCGCTGAATACATCTTTGCAAAAACATACTCACCAAAGAACATTTCTAACACGAGGAGATGCTAACACTTCGCTTTCGTTCGCATCGAAAGTACTGCTTGCTACTAGCATCTCTTACTTCTTGGAGAGGCTGGCTACGTATACATGTAGGGAGCAACGCCGAAGTCCTCAGAGAAACGCAAGCTCTCGAAATTTACCATTACCGCCTCACCAAACCGCAGTGCCAAACCACCTTGCACTGTGCTTCATGTGTGGCGGCAGCGGCCGGTCCGGACAAACACCAACGTTGACGTCACGAGGTGCCCGACCAATCACATACGGAAACGAGGCGCGCGAGCTGCCCGAGTCTGCTGCTGCACTTTTCATCGAAATAAAACCTGTTTGCGCTTTCTTTCGCTCAATTTCGATGCAATATTCGGATTCGGAGGGTTGAAAACCATTACGTACAGCTCTTCACTCATTTTTTCTGGAAAACTCTTCAGCTTCCCTTTAATAGGTCGGCAGCTGTATTTGACATTTTTGTTAGCAGAATATGTATTTTGAGGCACCTGCAATCAAAAATTTACTTTGCTATAACTGATACCGTGTCAGATCCCGTATCTTCGATTGTGTCATAGCAGTACAATACCCTATAGAAATATTTCCATCTATTTACCATTTAATAAAATTAAATTTAACAATGTGTCACCTTCAAAAATGCAAATTAATTTTGATACCAACAACAGTGACACCATGCTCATGAAACTGTAGAACTGCAACTGAAGAAGCTAGATGACTCGTCATCGTATGTTTTAATCTCAGTCAGACTTACAGAACAATTCACATCGTTGCCCGACGATTTCCACTTGACAAGTGCCAGTAACAGGCTTTGTATCAGCTGCAAAATCAAACGCACAAGAAAACCTTTTTTAGAACATTTTAGAAAAAGACAATGCATTCTGCAGGACTTCTCAATGCAGCAGATATGTATTGAGAAAACCCGCACTAATTCTAAAATGCGAAGAATTGCCAATCATTCAGCCTGGTTTCGCACATACACCACTGCAAGATTACAAATGTTTCCACAGGCATACCAATCCAACATATACATAAGCAGAAGCTAAGCTGACAACAGTGCCACGTGGCTTCTAAAATCGAATGAAAATGTCACATCGAGAAAACAAGCAGTAGCACAACACTCAGTATCTTGAAGCCAGGTAACCAGCTATTCTCCCAATACTGCTGAGAAATGGACCATTTAAAAACCAGTTAAGCAATGAAGGACAATTTCTAGAATGCCGGTATGTTACTGATCACTATCATCCTTACAGTATTATCTCTATTTCAAGCACTTTCCCCATTTCAATCCTCTCTGAAGGTCCTTTTTCTGATGCAGTTTGACACTTGATGGATCACTAAATGTGTTAATATTTCAGCTTTCAGCCTGGCCTTCACTGCTGGCAAGCTGAAAAAGCCGTAAAAATGGACAGGGTGGAACGCAGCAGCTGCAGTTTCGAATTCACGCACTTCAATACTGATATGAGCTGGAATATTATCTGCAGGTCAAAGCGTTCCCAGAACAATACCTCGCATGACTCTGCCTGCCCTATGACATGATGCCAGTTGTAATAGCCTCCCTCATTTTTTTTTTTTTTGATGAAAACATTTATCTGAGAAAACTGCTCCACGGCAGATGAACAGGATCAAAATAGACTCCAGAGTGTACTCCACACTGCCTCTTGATGTGGAAATGGTTTGACTCTCACTCAGTGAGGACTACAATTTTAGTGCTGCATGCCTTAACACAGGTTTTATCACTACCAACGATATGCCTCTATTACATAACCATGCCCACTTATTTTTGCGCATGCATAGATATCTTGTAATAAGTGTCAATGACAAAGATAGGTTACAGCATATTTAACATAACCTTAAGGACAGCAGGGGATGCTTGACTTTACTTGGAAAGTGCATTAATTCCAGACATGGACATGAAACGAAACATACAATGCCCCCTCCCTAAAAAGAAATGTAAATACTGATGATGTTACTCTTAGTAGGCACAAATAGCAATACTACTACAATAGCACATCCATTAGTATGTGACTAGAAGAGAACCACTGCAAATGCCGTGTCCCTAGGGCTTTGGAGGCTTCTAAGCCTATTTAATATGTAACCAGATCATGCTTGCATGGAGCCCCCCCCTCAATGTCATGGCTGATTCCAAGTATTGGGAACTAAAACAAAAGCTGGTTGCAATAAATTACAATAACTTATTACATGCAATGACTGTTGGGGTGTGTCAAGCTTCCTGCGCGTTACAGCATTTTGAGGTATCAGAGTCATTATTTTACTTAGTAAAAATTTCCTTTTCACTGACCTCTCGTGTTCAAAAGCATTCGGTTTGTCTTTTGTACAATTTTTAACACCACATTACTGCATGTTGCAATGCAGTCATGCAGCGCATGTCTTACACTGTATTTTTTGTATATGTATTCTAATTATTGTATAATCTTTGAGTGTACTCTCCCCCCTTACACAATGCCTCTAGGGGCCTGTAAGGTATATTTAAATAAATAAATATAAAAGATTATGGAATCTGGAGCGCTTGTTCCCACTGCCCCCCTTCCCCCAGTTCCAAAGCCCCTTACCCTCGTCTTTCCTTCCGACACAGTGAATCATCACTTGTGGGATGAAAGGAACATGGAGTGAAGCAGAAGGTTAGAACTGGCCTAGCTGCACGGGTAATGGCTCGAAACACTTCGGGTGAGTTGAGCTTATTTGTGGGGCTCTTATGTACCAGGCCTTCTGTGGCACAGTGTGTAGGATTAGTCCTGCAAGCATCAACCTTCTGCATTTACCATTAGCAGTTTCCAAATCGAAACCTGGGAATGGGAGCAATAAGTAAGAGAGACAGTCATGGGTCTCCTCGATTTGGCTGCACTTTCTGCACCAGTTCAGGCAGTGCCGCACTCTCGCACTCAATTTGCCAGTGAAGCTAGCGCCGCCTGCACTTCGGCACCCGATTTGGCGTCATGCTGCACAAGTTCATCCGGACTTCAGCACTGGGTCTCTTCGATTTGGCTGCACTTTCAGCACTAGTTCAAGAGTGCTGCACTCTGGCACTCGATTTGGCGAGTGCAGCACGCACCACCTGCCCTGCCGCACTTGACTTGACATCGTGCAGGCCATTTCATGCACGAGTTCTTTGCCCGCTGGCACTTGCTCCGCTGTCAGTTCAGCTCAGTGCACGAGGTACCGAGTTGTTGCAATCCGGCTGTTGCAGACGACAGTGTCGCACTGCACTTGCACTGACGACACCTGCACGACACTTTTGTGAACTACGTGCAGGAAGTGCAGCTAAATCGAGGAGACCTCATGACTTTAGTGATAAAACTGCACTATGAGACTGCTTGTCACCGTGCCTGCCACAGCGCAAGAGAATGATGAAGCTACATCAATTAGGTCCTTTTCAAGCTCTGCTTACTTTCATAACTGTAAATGAAAATGGACGAAGGAAGGATCACACACCAGAAACCACTGAAGGGTGTGTTGCAATGAGCGCAAATAAATAGCAATAACAACCAAACACATGATAGCAAAAGCTCAGTCATGAGAACACGCTGCAAAATAAATGAAATTCTGGGGTTTTGCGTGGCAAAACGATGAGCTGATTATAAGGCACGCTGTAGTGGAGGACGCCAGATTAATTTTGACCACCAGGGGATCTTTAACATGCCCCCAATGCATGGCACACAGATGTTTTTGCATTTTGCGCCTATCGAAATGCAGCCGCAGTGGCTGAGATTCGATCCTGCGACCTCGTGTTTAGCAGCGTAACACCATAGCCACTAAGCCACCACAGCAGTCCTGCTGCAAAATGAAACTAAGCAGGAAAAAGCTTACCAAAAGAAAAACCAAAACAACAACAAAATTTGCAACTTTCTGTGCATCGATATTACTATGCCCTGTAAATGTACACACATTCTGCAAGAGACTATCGTCAGGCACAGGAGGAAAAATCAGGTTCCATACTACAACTATTGCGTAAAATGACAAAGTATTGCATCAGAAAAAAAAACTTTTGTGCTCATACTGCTTTGAATGTAATGTAAGCTTACACCCAAGATGCTTAAAAAGTTTTCAGCCAGCACTGGCATGCATAGTAAGAGTACAAAGTGCACTTTGAGTGTCGCCATTACATTAGCAACAACAGCAGTAAATAAAAAAATAATAATCCTATGAGGCATTAACAGATTACAAGGGTCATAGCGATATTGATGAGCAACAATTTTTATATACCACGTATGAAAACAGCACAAGGGTGGGTGTTCTGTGGCAGGTGACACTGTCTCTTTTGTAATTGCTGGTTGCACGTGGAAACAGTTTTGTTGGGCATAGCCGAGTCATATACCCAATTATTGTCTCAGAGGAAAATAAAACCTCATCCGAATGAGTATACCTTAAAGACGGTCATCAAAACGGTCAAAATCAGCCTTGTAGCAGCTGTCAAGGCTAGGTTACCACAACACTTCTGGAAGGTGGAGAATTTTTTTAATTTTTTTTTAATGCGATTAGCTTTCTTAGGGCACTTCAAGCACTTTTCAGTATCTGTGGTTCTATGTCTCTAACCGTTTTCCTGCCAACTTGGGTCACTGGATAGTTAATGGCATAACGGGTTGAGCATCAGGCTGCTGTTCTAAGCGAACAATTATCGAAACCAACAGTCGGACCAACTTGGGTCAGTGAATATGCGACACCGGGTATATGCTCCCCTACAATGAACCTATTTGGCAACAACTAGGGTTACTGGGTATGTGGCACTTTTTATTGACAAAAAATTTTACTTTGACATCTCTCTGCTTCTGGGTGGAATCAAACCTGTGTCATGCATATTCAGACAATCTTGGCTGAATATACATATTCAGACACGCGCGGTCTTTACAGTGGCACAGCTAGATGGCGCAGTGTGACCAGTGAAAAGGAGCACGGCTGCATACACACGCCATACATGACGCAGTTTTGCAGTTGCAATACGGTGTATCGCCACAATGCTTCAATACTAATTGCATTAACATCGACATTCATCGCGAGATTGGTTATGCTGGAATTTATTTTATGTGGACTCTGTGAACTCGCAACAAACCACAAGTCGGGCACAGCACAAGGTCTGTCCACATTGCCAGACAAACATTCTAGAAGAATGCTCATAATGCAGTATGACAATGTATGCATGGCATGGAAGAAAACTGACAGAACAGAGTCTGGAAGTTCTTCCACACTCAGACCCTGCTGTTGTACCTGGAGTTTCTCAGCTGTTATCTGCGCGATTTGTGAATGATGTCTTTTGAAGTGAGTGCAGTAAATATCGGTCTCGCCAATATCCAGCATCAGAGCTACCTGCAATTCAGGCCGCACCGCCTCACTCTCTCTTTGGAGGGCTCAAAATATAGTGCTAGCAGATGGGGAAGTTAATTCTGGGAGTGTGGCGAAAGTCTGTGCACAAAGCAAGGGAAAACTGTGAGGGAATTCACCCACAAACACACAAAAAGATCAGCAATATTACGCTGAACTCGTTCAAACAATATCGTAAGGCTTGTTCCTTACTTTCGGCACGAACTGTGTGCAATTCATTATATTTGACTAATAAGCAGCGCTAGGACGATACAATGAAAGCCAGCGAGACTATGTCCAATTAATGCAGCACGGCTTTACAACCGCTTACGCGCCCTCCACGCTGTCCGAACTGTACGTAAGTTTGTCGGTAATAACGAGTCGGAACACATTACGGACGTGCTAGGCGACAGTTGGCCTCAGCCACGCAGCAGCATTGACGAGCGCTTCTAGGCACGCTTGCCGATCGTTATTTGTTGCGTAACTAGATCGTAATTATAACGCTGCAGCCACCCGTTGCAACTCAGAAGTGCGCAAGGCCACACATTGCCATCAAATTAGAAATTGCATGAGCTCACCAGAAATGTTTGCACAGCACAATTTCCACGGCGATTACATTTTCGGACAGTGTGTTCCGAAAGTAACTACACAGAAGACGAGACTGCGTCCTAAGGCATAAATGCAAAAATAAAACAAAACAAAAAACCGGGCAACTTGCCTCCTCTCCGAGTGACTGAAACACTTTTTTTGTGAGGTCCTTGCAGCCCAGGATGTTGCCCGTGTTCAGAATAACTTGCTGCACAGAGGCAGGCAAAACAGTTGAGCAGTCGTTGCTCATGGTCGCTGCAGCGGGGTTCGTGCCTGCAGCTTGGTCGCGTGGCGAACCACTGATATGTTGGCCAATGGCCAGAGAGCCAACCAGCTGAGAATCAATCTCGCTCGTTGATCTCGCCGGCTACGTCACGCCCTACGACAGCAGTAGTAGTATCTGGCGATGTTGCCTTGATGTTGCCTCACTATCACGTGGATCGCACTTTGGCCTCTTTGGCTTTTTGGCTTCACATATATTCCATGTGCTCGCGTTTGCTTTCCGTCGACGTGTCAGCGAGTGCACTTCATAATTCATATTTTCCGCACAACGACCATGTTCCTGACACGAAATATCCAACACGGCAAACGGGAAATACGAAATTTAAGTTTCGTTCTCGTGCTTTTCACGTCACATGCACTGCCCACTGCCACCCACGTTGATTTCGCCATGCGCATGCGCCTTCAAACATGTGATCAAATTTTGTGGATTGGATTGACTAGACTTCGCGTGCTTTGGGTGACGCCATTAAGTGCGTCAGAAACACAAACCTGTCTTTCATCGTACTAACTTTCAAGAAGTGATTGCGCAGCCTTTTCCTATTAGCTAGTACTTGCCTGTTTTATTTACTGTTTGAAATAATAACACGCATAATGGGTAATTGATGTACATGTCGTTCAAGTGGGTGCATATGCTGTGCTCATAAAAAAAAAAAGTCGCTTATTTTTGCTTTCTTAGAGCAGAAAGTAACTGCAAAAAATGCTTATTCTACTAAATGCTGTTTTATAGCAAAAACAGACATGAGTTGCACGTTGTGAATCACTTTTGCTTTTCCTTTTCTTTTTTCTTCGTTAGCGCAAGCCAGCAGCCTGCCGTCACCTTCGTGGTCAGTCATCTGTCGGCCATATTAGGTGTCCACCTCCGTTTCGAAGATTATTAAATCGCCGTGCGATTGCACCTCGGGACTCTGCTACGCGCCCGGGGCCCGCGTTGACCGGAAACAGTCAGCCAGGTGAGGTCTTACCCGTGTGCGCGCCGCCTTCGGGTCGCGTCCGCAAAGGACGAGCGTTCCCGATTCATTCCCCGAGCTGCGCACATCGTCCTCGCTGCTCCGCCTGTGTATATGTGAGCGACAGGCTGGCCACATAGCGGAGCGTAGAACGACTGGGTCGCCAGTTGCTCGATCTCGAAGCGTGTGCCTTTCCTTGGCGCAAACGTCTGTCGACGTCGACTTCGCGGAGGTAAAAAAGAAACTTTGAGGGAAAAAAAAATTGCGGTGGTCGCGTCGCTTTGATCGGCCCACAGAGGCCTCTTTGTTCGCCCCGTGGGAGGGGACGTCGCGAAACCGCCTGTGCGGCAGCCAGTGATCATACACACCCGTTTCACTCCGCACTGTATCCACTGTGCAACCACCTCGTGTTCTCAGGCTCGCGATCGCCCGCGAGCGACCCCGACGAGGCGTGTCGAAAGGAACACGACATCGCGGCCGGGCCTTGACCGTTTCCGTCATTCCCAGCTGGTGAGTTGCCAGCTTTCGGAACTCTTTTTTTTTTATTTGTTTGTTTATAGCTTTGTTATTAAATTCGCGTTCTCGCCTCAAGATTAGGGGAATGCGCGGCCACGTCAGTGTGTGAGTGATGAACGCCCCGCACCGCCCCTCGATAAACCTTGCGCGTGAAGTTTTAGTTTTGTCTTGTTGCCTCATCATCTTTCGGACGCCGACGGACTTGTCATTTGGAGACAGGAATCGACTTCGTGTAAGGCAGCAGATGTGGCGTGGCCGACTCTTGTAGCGGCTCGGTAACTGCGCTCGCGCTAAAGCAACCCTTGCTTCTCCGGACATGTTCGTGCATTTCCGATCTGCGGTATGCACGGTTCGTGCAAACTGTTCGTGCACGCGCGTAACATGCTCCACTGTCCTTAGTGTTTGGCTGCAGTCTTAGGTGTCATGGAAGCGTTGCGTTATGGTTTAGCCATTTAATTTTCTTATGCTGACGAAGCGCCAATGGGCCGCCGCATCCACTCCATTCAGAACAGGAACGGGCCGTGCGAGCATTCGAAACCACGCGTGCACTGGCTCGGCAGTGATCGTCTTTAGGACTGCTGTTGCCTTCGTTTAGAAGTCCTTCGACCATTTGTTTTCGTCTACGCGATAGTTTTAGAAAATGCCTCTTCTCTCTATGTCGCTGAATTCATTCGTTTCGTTAACTGCAGTGATTATTTACTTCGACTGCACGCTCGTCAGTGATCGTGACTTCTGCCCGATTTTGACGGTGCTGTAGCTGTATTTAATGCACATTTCCTTCCGTGTACATATCGGGCAGGCTTATGATATCCCTATTTCAGCACCACGTAATTCAGTCGATGGAGCTGAAAATTTCCGCACTTTTCTTGCATCGTTTGCTATTGTCCGCAAAAATCGGACAGTAAAACGCGGTAGAACATTTAAGTAGCGCCTTATTGGTTCTATAAATGGGCATTATGCACATGGAACCGCAAAAGCATTTCTGGATTAAAAGCAATAGTTTGTACAAAGTGTGGCGTCTGGAAAAACACCTTGGCATCTCTGATATCTCCGACATATTATTGGCATCAGTGGGAGAGAACCTGCTGTGCTAACACCATCAGCGACTTTAAATGTTTACCTTTCTGTGCTTTTAAGGCACTTTTCACAGTCGCGGATTTTGCAGCACTGGTCCAATCAGAATTTCCTTACATTCTATGCGATACACTTTAAACCTGGAAATTTTTTTTTTCCTTAGCGCTTGAGATTTTTGCTGTATGAAGTTGCAGACACAGCATCGCCTGGTGATATTATGCCTCCTAAATACATGCCTTCCATTTGTGACAGTTGTAAGCTTCATAAATGTGCCAGGCCACGTCGTGCATGCCATATTTTGTGGCAGCATTTTTGGCACTCATTTTGCTGCTCCTGTTGATTTTGCTAATATCATACTTTGGTGCACACTGATTTGTTTGCTCAGTACAGGCATTGCTGATGAGCTGCTTTGTATCTTCTTACCTGTAGTTGCGCAAATAGTCCAGCATGCAATTGCTGGCCTGTTGTGCAACTGTTTATACTGCCGTGCAGCTTTAACACAGTGCAGTGAGTAACAGTTTTTGCAGTTCTTTCTTAACGTGGAAGCCATTACACACTGCCTCGTTTTGTTGTGCTCCAACATTAGTTATCGCAAGGTCTTTGCAACCAGTACTCTGTGCTTTGTATTGCGCTCAACCTTTTTTGTAGGTTGTGCTGAAGCATTCACGTCAGTCTATTCTCTCATGTAATCTATTATCTTGCTTCAATTTCTAGTTGTAGAATGCTGGGCCCGCTTTGTCATTCTTATCACTGTCCTGCTCGTTGGCTTTCTGTTTGGCATACCCACCGATTGCATTCTCGTTTACCTGTGGTGATAGCACATTGCTACTATTATTCTGTATTGCTCCCCACATTCTGTAGTGTCCTTGCTGTTCAGTTAATTTTTTTGTATCGTTATGTGTGGCCCAAGTTTGTCATAGGAAAGTACAGTTAATCTTTCACCTGTGCAGCAGAAATTTTTTTACTTTTGACTTCTTGATTGAGCAGTTTCATGTATCTTGTTTGGGGCTTCTTCCTCGTTTATGCACGTGGATTGAGATGAATATGCAACTTCTCTTCCCTCTGAAGAAGGAGTCCGTGTTGATTGCACATTGCCCCTGCGCATATTGATATCTGCCCTGTGTTGAGACACATTGACAGTGACTGTAGGCAAGCGACAGGATACAGGCAATGGTTTAGGGCCTACTGAGCATGCTAAGGCTGGCTCTTATTCTTGTTTGTGTCACATTAAGGACACTGCTTCCCAGAAATGCATGCTGTTTGGCTGTAGATAGGGTAGCTGAACTAACCATTTCTGTTGCTAAGTGTAGGGGTGTCAATTGTGCCTAACCTTAATGTTGCATAATGACTACCAGCAGAGAAACAAAAGCAATTCTAGCGCATTTTCTACACTGGTAGTTGTCGTGAAACTGTTGTGACTGCATGTTACTGCAATCAGTTGCAGAAGCACAGCATTCCTGAGTCTCGGAGGCTTTGGAACGCACACCGTTATCAGTCTTGAGGTATGTCGCTGCCACTGATGTTCAGTGCATTGGTGTTTCTTCTTGCAGTGGAATGGGTGCTACCAATTCCACTGCTTCGGCAAGCCTGTACACTCTTCGAAGCTTCTGTAGGCTCCGATCATCCATTCTTTTTCATTGTGCCATATATTGATGGGAGTGCAATTTGAAAGGCCTAAATAAAGGTCTATTCAGTTTCTTCTGCCCATCAGAAAGCCAAGGTTGTTTCATTTATGTTGGGTAGCCATCCTGGTCTTTGACTTGCGTGGCCAATGAATCTTGACCCTAGCTTTCTAAAAACCTCGGAACAGATTAGTGTTTTTTCAATATCTGGTTGTATGAAACCTTTGCAGCTTTCTCATTACTGTATTGTCACTTCAGTGGGGCATGAATTTCAAAACAGCAGCAGTTTATTTCCAGTTGTGCATGTACCGCAGTGAAAATTGCTGCATCTTTTCTCGTGAGGCACAGTTCAGATTGCAACGTATCTTGACTCTGTGTCTGTGTGGAAATGTCATGAAGGCTGTATTCAACGTCGGTCTAGTTCTTTTTCATTGAAAGTGACAACCCATTGCATTCTTATAGCCTTGCATCAGATTGTGGATTTGTCTGCCTAAGTTGGTGTTATTTTAATAGTACAGTAATCATTTAGTTTTAGTTAACATACCCACAAAATTTATTTGAATGCAGAGCCTACACAAACGTATTGATTTCTTTGCTGTCGCAGCATGCAGCTTAAAATCCATCAGTGAGCTATGTGCACAAAGTGCTTCGATTCTGGGTTGTGTTACCTAGGTCATGAGGAATCAGTTTTTCTTGTGAGCTGTGCATCTGAAAACTTTTGTAAAAAAGATCTACAAAGCATGAAGTTGAGGCACTGCAAAATAAATGTTTTGGGTCTTGCTTTAAAACAGCTGCACAAAATCCTGATCCAGGAGTGAATCATTTGGAGCCTAAGCTTCTAGCATAGCAATATGTAAGAATGCAATGTTTCATGCTGAACCAGCTTGACCAAATTAACTACAAATTGTTAACCCAAATAAACATTAATGCTCATTTGGTAAAGTTTGCGATAAGTGAGTGCACCATGTATGGTTTGCAGAAGTTCAACACAGCCAGTTACCTGCTTTCTGGCTATTTCAAGGACCCTGTGGCAGATTTTTGTGGATTTCCCACTTTTTAAGTCAATGAGGCTGGATACCTTTGGGGGAAGGCATACTGTTATGGTATTTCGTGTGAGGAAAAAGATAAATGCAGAGAATCCATCTGTAATCGACTCAGTTGTAGATGCTAGCTAGACACATGCACTAGCCCTGTTTTTTGTTTTTGCTGTGCCAACTGTTAATGGAATCGTTCTTGCATCTTGCTTAGCTAGGTGAGCAAATCGAGCGAAATCCTTTTTCAGTCCGATTTCCACATGGGGACAGAATTTCAGGCAGTGGGCAAGCTACTGCCACACACACACACACACACCAAAAACAAAGTTTTATGCTCCTATTCAGCATGCTCTGTGACCAAAATTGTAGTGCCACTACCTGGTAGGAGCACTTAAAGCTTTGATTCCACCATGTATACTTTCATCCATGCATGCACGTGTGCATGTTACCTTGCACCACTGTTTTTTGATGGATGTTATACAGTAATAGGGTTCCTGTACTGCACTTCCTAAAGAAATTTTTTTTTTTCCCAAATGCCAAATTGTCTTTCAGCAATTCACTTTATGTAAGTGTTTGAGATGCCTAGTTAATTGTGTGTGCTGTTCATTCTGTAGAGTTCTTTTTTCTCTCCTGTGCTAACCCATCAATCAATGATTGCAGGTAACCCATCCAGTGGGAGAGTGGCAGATAGTGAGTGAAAAGTATCAGCCTGAGCAGCCACCACCACAGCCAGCAGGATGACTGCGGGGCCGTACAACTACTCCTACATCTTCAAGTACATCATAATTGGTGACATGGGCGTGGGCAAGTCGTGCCTGCTGCACCAGTTCACTGAAAAGAAGTTTATGGCTGACTGCCCGCATACCATCGGTGTTGAGTTTGGCACGCGCATCATCGAGGTGTGCGGTCAGAAGATCAAGCTCCAGATCTGGGACACGGCTGGTCAAGAGCGCTTTCGCGCTGTCACTCGCTCCTACTACCGTGGCGCTGCTGGAGCACTCATGGTCTACGACATCACCAGGTGCCTGGCTTTGTATTGTGACTTGTGCTCAACACTTTTTGTGACGAGTTCCAGGGTTCTGGGGTGTAGGACTAATTCGGGGGACCAGAGTTAACTGCTCTTGGGTGTGCAGCCGAGCTCGCTTGGTACTCCCTGCTCCATGAAAGCTATGGAGCGTGAGACGAGTGTCTTGTCCTCGCCCTCTAAACCTATGGAGTACAAGGGATTGCATTGTGAACTCCACTGCACGGACTAGAGTCCACTCAGGTCATGGCCCGAGAACTTTTGAAAAAAAAAAAGGAGGCACAATTTTGCAAACAGATTAGGTGCGTAATATGCAATCATGTGCAATACAATTGGTAGTGCACCAAAAATTAGACGAAGTGAAAGATGCACACACACAGCACTGGCTGGCAACTAAATGCTTTATTTGAAGATCTAAACAAAATAGAAATTCACAGGATAACAGACGCTTGAAGTGACTGACAGTGGTCGAAGTAGGAATGTCTCGGGCTATAGCCGTCGTTTCAACAAGGGAAGGGGACTTATCTTCGTCAGGGCCCTTTGTTGAAACCGCTCAATCGACACAACTTGTTTGATCACTCTTTGATCACCTTAAGTGCTTTATCATTTGTGCCAAAAGTGATCTTATTTTGCTTTGTGTATATATATCTGTGTGTGTGTGTGTGTGTGTGTGTGTGTGTGTGTGTGTGTGTGTGTGTGGCTTATTTTAATATTACTCCATCAAAAACCCTTCTGAAGCTTCTTCAGCCAACTTACTTTATGTTTGAAGCGTGAAAACTTAATTTTACCTCTTCACTATGCAACAGATATGTATTTGCCATTGCCACAAACGGTTCTGGTAAAAACAAGGGAAAATGCTTTAGCTTACTCTGTTTCAAAATCAACTATTCTTCAAAGTTATTTATAAAAAAAAAAAAATAATTTTCAGGCATGCTAGCATTTCTAAGGTCAGTCACAATTTAGAGGCGGCCTTCTTTTAAAGCGATAGCGTTAAGGGCCCTGTGTCGCAGAAAATCTGACATTGGCGTCCAGGGTTGGACGTAATTTCGGCAAAAAGATTTTCGAACCACCCATACCCAGGCCCTCCATGTGGCACATGTAAGTTATTGAACTGATTGTATTTTTCAAGCTAAAATATGTAGAAAAATTGTAAAGTATGACTTACACACAAGCTACAGGCATGATAGTGTCGAATTGTAATTTGAATGTACGAGAAAACATAGTTCTGTTACACGAAAACTCGAACCCCTTTTCCAGCATTTCTGCAATACATAGACAGGCCATGGCATCCACCATTTGTGCGCGCTGACGCGGTAATATCTCGAGTCCACAAAGTGGTGCACCCATTTCTTTGAAACAATTCCAAATGGCGCTCTCCTCCGTCGCATCGTGGTCCACCCAAGAGGTCGCGTTTCTATCAGAAAGCTCTCCTTCGTGTTTAGTGTTTTCCGCGAGCATTTCCAGGTAATCATTATGGTTACATACGCTGCAGTTGTCCGGAAGCACGAGAAGCAGTCAAGGATCTTCAAATGCTGTCTCGTTCCACTCTTAAAGGCGAAGCTTAAGCGTCCTCCAAATTTTTGCATGTGCAACTCACGTGCAAGCTGTCAGTAGCAGATGCCATCGTTTAGATCTCCCGAAAGGCTAAAAAAATATACAGTGCATCTGTGTTTCAATTATTTGTGTGAGCTGCGCTTCCATACATCTCTCTGGAAAAGAAATTCAGTGTCTTTACACACCTTCGTAAGGCATGATGAGAAGATCTTGACATACTTCTACATGTAAAAGAAGTTGAAATTCAAATACAGCATTAAGCTCCCAGTCAGCACTGTATGTATGCATGTATGTATGGCTCTTTTCCACTGCTTTTTTAATGTGTGACGTGATCATAAGCCAACTAGCCTGACAGTATATCCTCATGCATATGAAAATGTAACAATCTAGCCTATATGGTGCCAGTGTGTAGTGCTTGAAGTGCAGGTGAACGGAATATTTACCTTTATCTTTCTGAAGGAGTGCCTGTTAGGATAGCTTAGGTTGGATGCTGTATCTCCTGTGTTAGAGCGTAGGATTAGTGATCTTTAAAGGGACCTTGAAACAATTTTGATAAACTTGTACAAACTTACTGAGTGTTAGGTTAGGTCCTTTTGATCATTAATTGACGCATCTAAGTTCTCCGCATAAAGCTTGTAGTTTATTATAAGGTTTTAAAAATGTACATCACTGCCGATCGCAGCGCAACACTTCGCTGAATTTTCAGGCGCCCCTGACCATTTGACGCAAGGTGCCCTAATGACGCTATCCGACTGGCAGCCTAGGGTGTGTCATCAATAATTTTTCCAACTTTATGGTGAACGTATGTTGGTCGTAATAGTTGGAATGTTAGTTAATTTGTTTCTGTATAAAGCAAGTAACAGAAAGAGAATGCGCAAGGACAATTTCTGACTACACTTAAGCACTTCCGGCACAAAACAAGTGTCGTCTGCTTGTGTTACAACGTGCTCCATGTTCATAAGAGCTCCGCTATCAGTGTTGATCTCCATCTTCCTTCTCGTAAACACCATGGTTCGCCCTTGTTAAATTGTGGGCTGCAAACGTAGCGGCTGGCAATATGTCAAGCTCCGACATCACATCCCTCTGTAAGGCAGCAGACGAGCAGAGTGGCTGCAGCGCATCGGACTGTCGATATCCAATCGGTGCCAGAATCTGCATGTTTGCGGCTGTTGCCTTACGCTAGAGGATTACTACCACAATAGCGTTTCATGTGTCCGGTATTCGGGTAAATGCAAGTGCAAGCGAACTGGGCCTGGCCGTTTGACTGTGCAGTTTCACGGGATGAGCAGAGGTGCAAACGTGAATGGTCTGCACAGTGCAGCCACTTGGTGGCACAGAGCTCAACCAAACACAGTAGCAGTAACGAAGTGCGTTCTTCTTTGGTGCTGGTGTAAATTTTCTGCAGGGGTGTAATTGTGAACACATTTTTGTAAACGTTTCAAATGTTTTACACTTCGTTAAAGCAATATTAGCTCTTTGTTTGGCTGGTTAAGCTCTGCGCCACTAGGTGACTCGACCGTGCAGACCGATCAGGCCACTCACGTACATCTGCGCTAAAGCTCCTTCATCAGCCTGAGTTTATGCCTCCACTCATCCATCGAAATGCCCAGCTCGCCTGTGGTAACTGGAGTACCGGACACACTCGGTGCTGCGACAGAATGCTCACAATGCAAGCTGCTTTGATAGCTGTTGCGTGTGGTCGACTGCCAAGTGGCTGGCGGAGAGATGGGAGAGGCTTCACGCGTGCGCTTCTAGAGAACCGGAAGTAGACGACACGATGCGCCATCATGACACAGCGCAAGTGAAGGCGGGGCTTAGCCCCGATTGCTCGGCAAACGAGTTGAGAAAATGCGTGGTTGTGGAGGAGGGTGACTTGTAATCGTCTGTAGGTTCTCTTAATATGAGACACTTCACACAAGTTCTGGGGCGAATGATTGACTGTAGCTGTACTTTACGCATCTACAAAATTTGTCCGGTCCGTTTCATGGGTTCTTTAAGGATGTGACACACAGAATGGTTTGGAGCACACTTGTGCAAATCAATTCACTAATAATTAATTTGTAACCAGTAACGTTTTCTTTTTCTCACTGTTTTGTAATTGTCACTTTCATTTCTTGAGCAGTGACTTGATGGCAATCAAATTTCTTTTTCCTCACCTCTTTATGTGTCACTTTCTTCTAGATAACATGTTCTAACCAGCAATACATGCATGTATGCATGTAGACTTCACAGTAAACTGTTGGGAGTAGCGTATCTTCTCTTTCATGTCTTTCATAATGTTTATAAATTTGGGCAATTCTACAATATTATGAATCTTGCATCAAATATTACAAAAAATAAACTGTTTGCAAAAAGGTGTTAAAAAAGTGTTGAAACAAAAATTACTGGCACAGAATTGCAAAAAAAAAAAAATGTGTACGAAAAGTAATTCTGATGATACCTGCGCCACCCTCTTGTGGGCAGCGCAAGGTTCCATAGGCCAGAGGGGTATCTACTTCAAGCAAGTTTTAAACAAGTTTCTGAAGAAGGTGAAAGCGGCAACAGTAAAGTCGCTATCATCTAGAACCTATGTGTTGCTAAATAGACTGGGCTGCTCTAAGTTTGCAACTCTTTGTCTACTGTGTCTAAAAGTGAATCGTCATTAATGACTTGTGTATGTATATCACACAGTGTGTATTTGGGGTAAACATTTAATGAAGAATGCATGCTATTCCCGTGCTGAGCCCCCCCCCCCCCCCCCCCCCCCCCCCCTGTTGCCTTTAGAAGTCTGTGAGGATTTTATTTATTTTAAATTTCACAGGTTGGCAGGTGTGGAATAGATCCTTCACGACTGAAAAACAAGCATTTAGTACTACGGGGAAGCTTTGTGCATGATCTTGTTGAGACATGCCAGTTTGTGCTGCCAGCACTTATTGTGTGAATTCAGTAACAAAATAAATTAGCAACACCGCAGCTGTGGCCTGTGGAAACATGGTGAAAAACAGCTTTCTTATTGTGTTACGATTAAGTGCAAATAATGGAGCTTGAGCCAATGGTAATAGGCTTTTTTTTTATTATTATTGTTACGAGATAACATGGCCTGAAACATATAAAAAGTGAAGCACAAAAACTAGGTAAACATTTAACATTGCCCAGAAAAATTTTTGGTCCAGCTGTAGCTGCACAAGAAACTTTTGTTTCTGCTTAATATTGAAGTGATGCTTGTCACTGCTATTGCCCCACTATCTTTGTCTGACCATGAAGGGCTTTATAGCGGACAGGCAGCGCTTCTGTGGCTGTTCATTGATAGTTTTGACCATTTGGAGCCCATTTTCTCAAAAGAAATATGTTTACGGCAGATTTCACAACTCGCAGAAAAAGAAAGGGGCTGCTAAATTTGACGTGTGGGCCACAAGTGACTAGCACTAACCCTCCCACCTGGTTTGCTGTTAACAAAGTGTTCAAAATTTGGTCTGGTTGGCAATAGTTTCCCACTACATACCTGCTTTTTCACATGATAGTGCTAATGCGGCATACCATAATGAGTAAAGCTATTAGGTGATGAGATGGGTGGTTATTGGTCCTCTGCTTGTTTTCTTCCACTGTCACTTTCATACCATTGTGAGCTCATTCAACGCTGCACTTTCTTGTTTTTATTCCTCCATTCAGCATGTCCATTCAGCATATTTACTTTGTTACATTTTTGTTAATCGATGGACCAAAATTGTGTCTTGGCTATTAGAAGCTCCGATTTTCATCAGCTATGTAATGCACATTGTAATCTTGATGTGTAGGTGTTTTTGCATTCTATTCCACCGTCATCAGAATGTAGCAACCAAAGTCGAACCCATGCTCGTATGCTTGGCAAAAGAATGCCATTGCTAGTCTACGCACCATGAATAGTCCCTATAATGCCCTTTAGGCACACACTTGTACATACATACACGAGTGTGCATGTACATACTTGTGCATACTACATACACAGCACACGGAGTGCAACGCACGCATAATTAGTGGAGGTTGTGTGTTTGGCTCTCACTGGCGGCAAGTTATTTTTTCATCCACTTTCATTTCCCTTTAGCTTATTATTTCTACACTCAATTAAATCCACAAATAATTTCCTGTGCGATTTCCATAGCTTCATTACCTGTTGGCTTTGTATGGTTGTGTCTAACAAAATTGGGCCTCTTGGTTCGCCTTCTTGTTCACTCATAAGCGGAACTTTTGGATGCCATTTTTTTCTCTTTGTGCAAAATTTGGCACCCTAGAAATTCAGAAGTGGCAGTTTTAGTTGCTTGCTCCTGTCTCTAATACAAAACATAGCCATTGCAACTTCAAAGTGTGTAAAGGCATCCTTTTTTAAGTTTTAATAATCATTGGCATGTTTTTCCCTCTACTGCCTAATTGTTAACCCTGTATTGATTGCAGAGTTTCAATATTGAGTATGAAGTTTCTGGCTACATGTCTGGCCAACACTGAATGACAGGCAGCAAGCGTCATTTGTTGGTTTAGGGCAGGAACACAGGACGATGAAGCATAAGTTTGGCACGGGACTAGTTATTTTTTTCTTTAAGCACAGTCAGGGAAGTCAGACAGATGCAAGATCTTCAGCTGCAGTGGTATCGCATACACTTTTGACCGTTTTCACACCAGCTGTGTCATACTTTGCAGACAGACGCGAACGTCACCGTGGTTTCTACGCGCCGCACTTGTTTGTTTGCCCTGCCCAAACCTAGTAAGGAGGCCTTTAACCTTTTAATGACAGCACATATAAATATCTGAAGATAAAAAATGTGTATTTAAAAAAAATCTATAAATGCAAGACTCATCAGGAATAAGCATAATTGACAAATAGAAAAAAATATTTTGCAGAAACTCTTGTAGCATTAGGAGGAAACCCCAGGCATAAAAATGGAAGAGGGCTTCACCCCAAGCCACCTCCGGCTTCGTTTGGAATTTGTACCGACGGCTCTCGGCATATGTAAACCATAGGTGTACATTTCATGCGCTATAAACATAGAAAGTTTGGGCCCATAGAAATGCATGGGAGGCTGGTGTGTCTGTCTAGGGAGACACTGTCCCCCTTTGCCTTGACTAGCGTCTGCAAGTGGTGTTTCTTCCCTACTTTTTCCCACACCAGAACTGAGGGACTGTGGCACGGCGCACTAAGTCATGCTGTTGGACGCCAGACCAGCAAGCTTTGTGCTTGTCATGAGACAGATCACCTAGTCACTTTCATTTCACAGTGCAAATTCTACAAACTTAGACTTGAGGGTCTACAAGTGCGACATCTTCGACCAGGTTTTGGGACAGCTACAAGTTGTCTGCATATTTCCATAACCAACCCTCCCGCACTCCATTAAAAAATTTAGATGGAACAAAACTGTAAGCACCATCTAAGGATTCCCTCAAGTCCCTACCTTTAGGTTTTTTATTCATAACCACACGCACATATAACGGCTAAGCTAGCTTTAGGAAACCGGCTGCCGTGGTGCAACACATATTAGAGCCTTGTCCCATTTTTCTTGCTAAGGAATTGGGTGCAAGTTAGATTTATACTTTGTTTCAGAGCTTTACTGTCATTTCTATTTTAGTTTTCTGCTTTGGACATATGGAAAGTGAGTGTACTTTTGTTTCGGGGACGTGCTAGTATTGGGCAAATGCTGCCAAATGAATCAGCAGTGTGTTTTGGGGTTCTTGGGCATTTTGTCTAATTTTGATTAATTTCGTTGTTCCCGTCAGGGTCGAATTAACGAAATTCAACTGTGAATTAGTGAAGGCATCTGGGCAATGTGAGACGGCTCTTGCAAATGAAAAGATATGTGAATTCGGCCTTAGTCAGACTAGTGGATCGGAGACAGAACCACAACACACATTGGGCACTAATTGTACGGTCTCAGTTTTCATGAAGCACGAGTTGCATTGCTATATGAAGTGGCAGCTTATAAATTTCCTGACAAACACATCAAAGAAATGCACTCTTGTTCCCCCAGTACATGAGCCATGCTTACCATAGTCAAGATGAATTTGTGTTATAGCATACTGCAGTTATGTTCACTTAATGCGAGAAACCTAACAGCTGCTATTCTGTTAGCTGTGTTAATTGCACATATAAATGCACTTAACTTTCCCCTCTCATCATAACAGAGGTTTAGCTTGAGTATAGTTAGCATTCCCTTTGTAACAAAAGGTTTTTAAAGCTGTTATCTTAGTGCTGATAGTTTTTTTTTTTCAGTGCCCATTATAGTGTACTGGTAGCATTTATATGAACAAATTGTGTTTATGAATAAAAAACGTAAAGGTACAGACATGAGGTAATTCTTGGATGGTGCTTGCATCTAAATTTTTTAATGGGATGCGGGAGTGTTGGTTATGGAAATGGGCAGACAACTTATAGCTGCCCAAAAACCTGGTCGAAGACGTCTCACTTGTGGACCTCCAATCCCTATGTTTGCAGAATGTGTATTGCGAAATGAAAGTGACTAGATGATCAGTCACATGACATAAGCACAGAGCTTGCTGGTCTGGCCTCCAACATCATGACTTAGTGCAAAAGTAAGACAAGTGGTGAATCTAGTAAGTGTTCAAGTATAATAATCCTCCCTCCCCCTTTTTTTTTGTCTCAGACCCTTTAAGGTTTACAGTAAGCATGAGGCAAGATGTTGTAACCGGCAGTACTTTCTGTTGTGTCATTGTACTTGTTGAGGGTTGGTAGTTGTGTTAGGAATGTATTCCCACTCGCTTGCCATAGAATGGGGAAAGCCATGTGTTACCCAATGTGGTAGCTCATTGTCTATGGCATTCTTTTGCTGAGACTTAGGTCAAGGGGGCTTGATTCCCAGCCGTGGCAGCTCCATTCCAAGAGGGGCAGACTGACAAAATGCTTGTGTGCTAATACTTAGGTGTACACTAAAGAAAAGTGATCAAAATTAATTTGAGAGATGCTGCAGTGAAAGACTCCATAGCCCTAGTGTTGCTTTGGGACATTAAACCCCACAAATTATTCAGCCAATCATAAGCCGTCTGCTAAATTTCAGTAGGAGCTATGTGAAAAAGAGTGGCCCCTGCCTGATCGCTAGCTGTCTGTGGTCTTGAATGCACAATGAAGAGTGCCACATGGTTTTCATGTCTTGGCTGCAGGCGCAGCACGTACAACCATCTCAGCAGCTGGCTAACTGACGCAAGGAACCTCACCAACCCCAACACAGTGAGTCCCTGTTTGTTTGTGCCACGGCAATGCACTGCGTGCTGCGCTCCAGACATTGTATGACGGAATGTTGGCAAGTCTGCTGGAGCGGCAGTCTGTAGTGTTCAGTGCTGTCCTTAGGTTTCACCACCTCCCCATCTATAGTATGGTGAACGCATACTAGGCACTGAGCAGGGCAAGTTGCATACATGCCCCCGATGGTATGAGTTGCGTTATAAAGTGTGAAATACGCAAATGCATAGTAATGGCTGAAACTGCACATTACTGCTTGAATGCTGGTTGTACTGACTACTTTTGCTTCTGTCTTTTGGAAGGGTCTGCTTTTTGCTTAAAGCTTAGTGGTTTTGGTGGGCATAGAATGTAAAATGTATAGCAGTAGGTATATCTCTTGGTGTAGCCAGGTGAAATAAGATTCAAGCAATGATAGTATTGATTCAGAGGTTTTTCTAATATTAATTCAATGCAATGTTCTAGTCTTCCATTGTTATGTTTTATTTTGTAGGCTTGTGTTGTTTGTCCACACATGAGGATGTGGGAATACTGTTGCATTTTTATACCAGGCTGATAATTGTAGTTACAAGCAGCATGCATTTGCCCTGCCAGTAAAAAAGCTGCTATAAAACTAATTTCTTGTGCAAGGCAAGCATAAAAATTAATCTAAGATACCACAGATAAAAGGTGATCTTTTTGTATGCCATGTCGAATAGCACAAAAATTAGGAAAAGGCATATGTCAGCATGCATAGTAAAAGTGAAATGAAAAAGAAAAGAGAACTTGCCATCTGTGGGAACTGGAGGTTGAGGGTATGGCTTCCATCAGTGGCAGTTCTTCCACTTTCACTTACCATTTTCTTTACTAAGAACATAAACACTTTGCACATGTAACCCTCAATCATAATTATTTATGCAATTCAATTTAAATAAGAGTTACCTTACCCTACACTTTCCCTGGTTTCATTGCCTGTTGGCTTCAC
Source organism: Dermacentor andersoni (assembly GCF_023375885.2). NCBI lineage: Eukaryota > Metazoa > Arthropoda > Arachnida > Ixodida > Ixodidae > Dermacentor > Dermacentor andersoni. The sequence continues at coordinate 307,559,470 of NC_092814.1, forward strand.
ATAGTTATTGTAGAGTCTCTCTGTTCCCTCTATCCTTCTAACTCGAACAATACAGTTATGAATATTAGACGCGCCGTGGTTGCTTAGTGGCTATGGTGTTGCCTGCTAAGCATGAGGTTGCGGGATCGAAACCCAGCCATGGTGGCCGTATTTTAATCGGGGTGGAGTGTGAAAACACCTGTGTACTTAGAATTTGGTGCACATTAAAGAACCTCATGCGGTCCAAACTACTCCGGAGTCCCCCACTACAGCGCACCTCATAATTGGATCATGGCTTTGGCACGTGAAACACCGTAATTCTTTTATGGATATTAGCTTTCCTTAAGGGAAGTAGGGACTTCCATTTTTCAGGAAAAGTTTTTAGCAGAAAAGACAGATCAAGGCGAAATTTGATGCAGCATACTTTCTTTATTTTGCCCAAAATTCACGTAAATTTTTCTGTAGTTGTGACAGCCCTCGTTTGTTGGCACATGCTTTAAGAACAGCTACCCCACCTGCTTGTTGCAGTGTTAGAGGGAAGAAATAAAGATTTTTCACTTGACAGCTAAGTCATAACAGCCACAAATAAGAGGCACTCCTCCGTTGCAGTTGCCAGTTTCCATGCCTTTCCTACTGTGCTATGCTGCCTCCTGGTTTATAATTTTGCGTGTGCTTGTGGTGCTCTAAAACACCAAACTTCACAACAATGACAATTTGCAAAGCTTGTGTTATTTGTCTTGGAATGAACAGCGAAATAAGTGAAAAAAATAAAAAAAAATGGCCGCTGGGCACTGTTTGCAGGCAGGTAACTTTGAGAGTGCTTTATGGACTGCTCAATTTATAAAGCCTTGTTTAAAGATGAGTTCAACCTGCAGGCCTAGTTCAACTGCAATACAAAGGGATAAAAGTTTTTTCCTTGGCATTTGTGCTAGTCAACAATCTTCTAAACTGACTGATTGCAGTCTGTGTTATCTGGTATGTGCTTACATTAGTGATTAAAAGGAACGTTAGTACCTTTCGTTTTGAAGTAGTCGTTGCAGAGTCAGTGCACATTTTACAAAAGAGTTAACACATCTTGAATAGTAACAATTAGATTCAAGAACAGCGCAGGTAGATGATTTGTTATTCAAAAGCTTCAAATATGCGTACACCTGTCAATATGTGGAATCCTGATAGCCGGGTCTTTGGCAGGGAGGGCGTATAATTCATGGTAAGGGGAGGGAAGCCTTTCACAGGTATATACATGGTTTTAAGCAAATATATCTCATAGACTTGGGTTAACTCTGGCCGAAGACGAGGCAACTCGTTATCACGATAAGCGTCCTCTGGTGCGATAAGCGTCCTCTGGTGCCGATGAAGAGTTAATTTGTCGTGAACTGCCCGCAATTTTTTGCTTGTGTATATGTGCAGTTTTTTGTAATATTGAGAAGTAAATATAATACACAATGACTTTTGCTATGGCTTTTTCAACAAGACCAGTAGAAGTGCAGTAGGCATACCTGGTGTCATACTTTGTAGAAAAAATTGACACAAAATATGGAGGTCTCGGAAAAATGCAGCACTTCTAAAAAAAATTTTTCGCAATTTGTCATGGCAGTTAATGTAGACATGCACCAGCACTGAGTACATGCTGGTGTGCATCTACTCATCTCCATCCAAGGGTTAGAGACCAACTGCAATGAAAATTCACTTTGGATAAATTGCTGACAAATGAGTAATACTTTATACTGTTGAATCAGTCTTGGCAAAAGGCACCGGGTAAAAGCCACTGAGCTGGTAATTTTATTTTTTTGTAAGCAGCCTTTAACAGCACGATGCGTGTACCTGGTGGTGTCGCTGCAATGCAAGTCCCAGCATGCCGCATCATATTTTTCAGCGCACCACAGCTGCCGGCCACTCAGACTGGCTCGTGTCTGAGCGTCTGGGTGGCAAGAGGGCTCATCGCAGCACCCCACGCCGACCACAGTTTCTACACTATGTAGCAGCATGGTCTCTGAGATTGCATGGCTGTGCTGTTGCAATCTCTGAGGTCATGCCAAGGAGCCACGTGTTAGGTCATGCATCACTTTTGGCTTTGCTGAACAGAAAACGCTACTGCACAGTTTGCGCTGTGAATCGAACCCTCAGCCTGTATCTGTCTTTAAGTAATAAAGCAACAAACGTACTGTGTGATTGTTCAAGTACAACAATATCACCCTCTTAATCTTACTGTCAAGTGTTCCTCTGGCTGAACCACCAGCAATGATATTGTGATGCACTGACAAAAGCTATTGAAGCTTATAAAAGGTTGGCTTGCGGGGAAGGAAGGGCTTACAGCCCCACCATTCACCTGCCATCACTGCTTTTGCCAAGTAGTGCTAACCTTTGATGCGCACCATCCTTCCCTGATACATTGCTGCTCACACTTGTTCCAATCCCACAATTTCCACTCCCAGGGTTTCAGCTTCCTGGATTTTCCCTTTCACTGCTGTTGCAGGCTCGCACCTCTATGCAGCAGTAGCAAATGTCAGATGACGTTGCTTCTGCTCTGAACTAGATGCTGAGATGACGTAAGTTCCACTTAAGTCATCCGAAATCATCATGCCGGAAGCTAAGGGAATGAGTGAGAGAGGATTGCGGAGGAGGAGGGTAGGTTGCCGGTATTCAACGTAGTCGGCAGAAATGTATATGGAGGGGTTTTTGAAGGGGTAACTTGGCAACAAATAGAAAGGGTTGGGCAACATGATAAGCCCTGTTTCTAATCTCTGAGGTAGTGAAGAGGACGTTGGTGGGTGATAGATGATCAGAGAAAGGGCAATGGCAGCACAGTTAAGTATGTGCACATTAATAATAATAAAAATGATGGATATCCTGCCTGTGCCTGCTTCCAGGTAATGGGGTTTGCTCTCGTTTTGTTAGCCTTGTTGTATGGTTCACACCACAGAAGAAGTGATCTTTTATTCCAGATTCTTTTCATGTCAACTGTTCCATTGTTTCCCCCCATTTTGTGTGCAGGTCATCTTCTTGATTGGTAACAAATGTGATCTTGAAGCTCAGAGAGATGTCACGTATGACGAGGCAAAGCAGTTTGCTGACGAAAATGGTGAGCAGTGGAAACAAGCACATTGGAAGTTCTTTTTTCGTATGAATGAAGTAGTACAGCAGAAATAGCGTAAGTGCGCATGTGAGAAGCCTGAAAGACAGCTGCTTTTGCAACTGTGTCTGATCCGCAAAAATGTGCACTATTTTGCTGCCAGCTGTCCGCAGTCTATCCACAGCGTGCTTTTGTGCAGCTACATTGTTAAAAGTGTTTTAGAACTTCCTAAGAAATGAAACTGAAAATGGCTATAGAAAAGCTGCAGTAGATTTCTGTTAATTTGACTCCGGTTAATTGGATTTTTTGGTCATTGCGATCACGACTGAAGGTCCTATGCAGTGCCGTTCATTTCTGTGGGTTCAAACTATCGCTATTTCGGTCCTAACATTCGCCTTTGTTAGTTAATGTGAACTTGACTAGTCAGCACACGCATGCTTTTGATTCAAGAAAATGGGGCCAAAAATTGCCTGCGCGGTGCAGTCAGGAAATCAAAGCAGCTTTTGTAGCATTTCTATGCTTTATTGCATAAAGGCCAACCTCCATGGAGCGAACTTTTGCTGTGAATATTGCGTAGCGGAATATTCCAGCACGGAGCACTGCTGCATATTTGTCACCCCACACTTAATGCAAGCAAGAGCGGGCAAACACCGCTGACCGTGCCACTAACGCAGCCTGCGAGGAATTGTTGTGGCCAGATGAACTCGACTTAGGTGGCCAACGAAAGCCAACGGCTGTGCTACAATCATTGTTGCAAGCTCTCCGGTGCACGCAGCCACTTAGGGTGGTGGTGCTAGCTAGGTGGTGAATATCTGCAGAGATTAGATCGGCGGCAAACAGCCAGTTTTTGGTTGTTGAAAGTTAGCTTTTTTGCTCCTTGGTGATTGGCCTTAACACAGATGTAGTGCAGTGAAGTTGACTATAGGAAACCGGCCGCCAGTGTGCAACACCTAGTAGACCCTTGCCCATTTCTTGTGCTAAAAAATCGGGAGCATGTTAGATTTCTACTATGTTTAGGTGCTTTAATGTCGTTTCTATATTACTTGTCTACTTTGAACAGACAGCCCCGCATGTTAGAATAGGGCAGTGTGTTTTGGTATTTTTTCTGCATCTTAATCCACTGCCGGATAATGTAATTTTGTTGGTCCCGTCAGGGCTGAATTAACAGAAGTCTGCTATTATATTTTATTAGTTAGAGCGTTTTGAGGCTTGCCAGCATATTTTCTAGGGTTTAGGAGTCATGGACCTTAATTTAACGGAAAAAATGAGGAATTGAAAATATGGTGGCAGTATATTTTTAACCTATCGTGACTCTCAGCCAATTGCTAAGACGCCTTTCTAAAACTTGTTCACTACATCGTGGGAGTTCATGTGGCAGATAATTATTGTTATATTACTGTGAAGTTTTATTTTCACTGGTTAGCTTTAGTCAGGGGCATAAGTAAAAATGGCACTTTTCACTAGGCAAGGAAGCCATGCAAGATTGTACAACTAATTTGCCTCCAGCCTTTCAAGACTAAACGTGTGAATGCCTGTTGCTTTGTTTAAATGAAGTTATATACAGGTTACTTTATAGCAATACTGCTACATGCATGTTTGCGTGCTGTTCTCCTTTTTTTTTTTTTTCTAGAAAACTATGCAATAAGTGCGTTTGTGGCGTCAACAGTGGAGCGGTTTCAGATAGTCTTGTAGTGTAGTTGTCAGTTGTGCACTTAACACCCCAACCGTTAAACCATTCCGTTTCTAACTCGGAAAAAAAAGTTTGATGCAGGATGCAAGTATGGAAGCTTGTGTTAGTTGGCAATGGTTGTTTTCTCTGGTGTTCACAGCACGTATATATACACCGGGTGTTTCAGCGAGCACTTTCAAAATTCTTTAAAGGTTGTCTGTGCCAGATAGCACAATTCTAGTTCATGAGCTGGTCTGCTTGAAGGGACGAACACTGCACAAAAAATTGAAATGCATAATTAACCCCTTTAGTGTTCAGGACAAACAGAACTCGTCCTAGCCAAAGCATCCCCAAATTGTTTTGGATGAGCAGAACTTATTCTACGAGAACAGTTTTCCTCTTGAGTGTTTAGGACAAGAAGCGCTCGTCTGTGGCTTGGATTGTGTGTCGCCCACCAGATGGAAGCACTTACTTGATGTCAGTTTCTCTTGCGACAGGAGCGTGGTTTTTGTGTGAAAATGTGGTGTCTGGTTACGGCGACGCATGCATAGCTGGCCTGTCAACCCGAAAAAGAAGCTTTTTATCTTCATCTTCTTCCAAAGAAGATGATTCGCATACCGAATCTATATCTTGTGTCTGGATTAAGACAGCGATGACGCTGATTTGAGCAGTTTTTCTGGGGATAAGAACATCTCAGAAAAGAACATTGCGAGTGCTCATCAGTGGGTGCCGCTTGATGTCAACGATCCTTGCGCAAGCCTCCTCGGTTTCTATTTTTAGCCGTTCCAGCAAGACTTTCAATTCGATGTCGCCAGATGACCGTCTAGAGCACATACAGTAGTTTCTCGATGAGGAACTGGTTACACTAGTGGTCGATGAAACCAATCACAACAGGGCTGAAAAGTAAAGTGCTCTTGTCCCAGTGTCATTCCCTGCTTTGAAGTTTACTGCACAGTCTCGAAGATTCCCAAGTGAAGCCGCCAAAGGTTGACTAGCCTACTCCAGTGAGCAATGATGAAACATTTGCAACTGTTTGCTTTATGTGGTTTGTATTTCTTATCAGGAGCAGGCAGCTGGTTTCATATGTAGTGTTCAGAAATGAACTGTATTGTGTTGATTTGACTTAGAGGGGGACACGGGTTCTAAAAGGTTCTTTATTTTTGGTTCGATCTGGACTAAACTTTGCTGTTTCAATCAGTTTTTCATGCCGATTTCAAATCTATAATTGGTTTTTCGATACCTACTCTGGTTCAGAAAGTATTAAAGTCTAAAAATAAACTTAATGTGTACTTCTTACAGGGCTTTTTGGCAATTTCGCATTGCTAAGCACATAAAGTAAGTGCATGATGCTAATGCCAAAGACTTGCTCTAGGGGGGGATGCTATATTTATTTGTTTGACAGCATTCTAAAGGTAAGAAACCAGACCAACATTTACTGTGAATATTTTTTTATTATTTTTCACTCATTCTTTTTATTGTAATTTGCAAAATTATGCTATAGTAGCAGAAATAACATCACCCCCTAGATCATATCAATATGAATATACTGATACCAAACTTGTTATTGTCTATCAACAACATTATAGAGAGAAGCCCTGTAAGGCTGAGTGTGGTGTGTAAAAACATAGAACTGAGAAAAACTCATTTGAAGTTTAGATAGCTATATCTTTTTCTACAATGCAGCTACAGCAATATTAAAGGGACACTAAAGGCAAATACTAAGTCAAGCTAAAATGTTAGATTAGTGCTCGAGAATCTCTAAGGCATCAATATTATCGCAAACAGAGCCTTAAAGGACCCCTCACCAGGCCCCATAGCAAATTTTGGTCGTACACTGCAAGTTGTTACATGTGCCGTAGGGAGCGTTCTGCCACAAAAATGTTTCAAATTGGCTTATTAATAGCCAAGATATAAATATTTTAGTGCCGCGAACCCATGATTTCAGCAGGCAGGCTCCACTGCAAAGCAAGATGCTCTCTCCACTCGCCCCGTCTAGCCTCCGCAAGTAAAATTCCTTCCCTGCGTTCTCCCATACCGGACCTCGAGGATCGCGTGACGCATATGTCACAGGCCCCCGCCTTCATTTTTCTTTCTCCTCGTTTTTTTTTTTTTTTCTCGGCGTTACACACTTGCGCTGACAGCGTTGTGCACGAGCTGTTGTCTCGTTCACGCAGCGCACAATTTTGCGCGCTGTGCACAAGGACACATGACTAGCGGTATAATTTGGTGCTACATGAATACTGAGGCAGAACAAGCGGATCGCAGAGCATGATCATGTTCTGCAACATGGTAGAAAATGGCATGGTTTTGGTACCTGCACACGTGACTGCACGGCCGTGGGGACAAGCAGATGAAGCGGAAGTACATCTCTCTTGCTTCAGTGCGAAGTAAAACGAAAAACACGCAGACATTCTGTTTGTGTGTTTTATTACTTCTCTAAACTTTAATTCGTCAATTCAAGCAACACACCACACAAATAACAGTTGGTGCCTTGAATAATTCTCGGAAGTCACATGATACCACGAGCGACATCACACTGCGAACCCGAGTATGTAGGCGCAGGGACGCGAGTACGTCATCCTCCGGCTTAGAGTGCAGTGGCCGCGAGAAGGGAAAACGGTATTCGGATTGCAATTTCAGACCTTTTCGCAGTGCATAGCAATGTAAACAAACTTTGCAAACACCATGGTTGGCGCGCATTGTATGCTCTGCGCTTGTCAGCTCAAAATGGCCAGACCTGCTGAGGGGCCCTTTAATAATCGAGAAATTGAGGTGAATGCACGACATGATTAGAGACTCGCCTGGGACATTCAAGCACTTGCCCGATGACGAAAGCACTCCTCAGTTAAATTCTGTCACCAGTGCTCAATTACTGGTTGCTGAAAACATCCTAGTGTTGTATTATAAGATGGAATAAAATGCTACAAATCCAGTTATATTTCATTTTTCAAAAAAAGAACTCATTGAAATTGTCGTTGACAACAGCGCAGGCGGTCGAAAGGTTTTGTTTGCGCTCAACTCAGTGCCACCCACGCTTTCGCGTTCCAGAACTTTCCCAATCGCATAGTGCTGCGCTGGTTTTGCTGGCTCGCGAAACTCGCACAAACTGCAAGTAGCAGAGAATTCAACTTCTATGTGATGTCGCAAGATGCCCGAATGGTCTACGCCACTTGACCAAAAAGCAGCTGCAGCGGCAATCATACCACTATGTCTTGACTCGGTACCGCTGTCTGTCTGGCATCGTTTTACTCACTGACGGCAGGCAGCAAAGGGTGGTGATCGCGTATGCTACGTCACCACTCCCCCAGTTCAGTGGCGGGAGATTTGAATTTCGAAAAATGCATTTGGACCCTTCAGATGCAATTTTCTCGTAAACTAAGTTTTTTCTTGGCACGAAACAAGCGTTGCAAGGTTTCTGGGATGGTTTTAAAGCAGTCAATGTCGACTTAGTATTTGCCTTTAGTGTCCCTTTAATGACGTCATTTTGTAGCTATATTCTTGACGAGAAAGGCCACTAAATATGTATGACTGTACCCCCCCAGGAAACAGGGAAAAGCTTGTTATAAAGCCATGTACTGCCCCTAAACCAGCATGAGAAACTACATTTACTACTTCAAGTGCCTGTTCTAGTGACCTGCAAGCTTAATAAATACAAAATTTTTTTATTAAAGTAGCCTTTCCTTAGCCGAATAAACTTGCAATGTTAGTCAAAAACACGCATGGAATACTTATTGAAGGGCCTAAATTAATTATTGTCGTACAAAAACGCTTCGCTCTACAGCCTGCCAGTGCTCTATAAAAGGTCCTTTGCTGGCTTGTGCAGTTTTCAAAATCTGGCCTTAGTAGCACTACTGTCTGATGCTCCAAAGTTTTTGTAACGAGCAGCTTGAATTTGCACTTCTTGCACGCTCAGCCGACTCGCCCACTGAATACTGTATGCTGCATCAGCTCAGTCTAGAATGCCGCTGGACGCGCCAGCTGACAATCCAATGACATCAACCTGCAGCTAGGCCCAGTAGAATCAATGGCATCGGTAGAATGCCGCTTTGGACGCAACAGGTCGTTCTGACCGTTCCGTTCGTGCCTCTCGTTCCATTGACGCTTTTTTCTTTTTTTCCGAAAGCTTGACATGCCTTCTTTATACGAGCGTTTCCTGACCTGCCTCAGGACAAAAAGACGGTGCATCAGCCACGTGAACACAAGCTAAAGCAGATGAAGACCACCCATGCAAACCGGCCGCTTCACTCGCCCCAGCCAATGGGAGGCACAAGACGAGAGGCTCGGCTTGTGCACTTGCGCTCCGCCCAATCAGAGGCCAGAAATCTCGCTTTGTAAAAGCGGCGAGAGCGGTTGTTCTGTTTGAGCACGACCATTTTGAGCCGGCACAAAATGTGCACAAAGAAAACAGCTTCAAAACAAGTTCAAGATGGCGGTGTCAGATTTGTCGGTCGTAGCTGTAGAGATGAACTTGGGACGACAGGGCTAGGCGAGCAGGATTTAATTGCAGGATTTACATTTAAAGCATGACATACATTGGCAGTCTTGGGCGACTCCCATATGGAGCCCGCAAAACTAACATACAGCAAACAGTTTACGAGCACACAGCTCACTAGTTCATTTCTGGCATGACAAGGAGCACTCAGCTCCCGACAACGATCACGACACGAGCACTCCCTAGCAGCCGGCAAACGCTGCTTATAAGCTCTCTGCTTGACGTCATAGTTCGACGTCATCGTTCGGACGTGGACGGAGCACGAATGGTCGGGAAGGTTCGTCCAAGCATTGTAAACTTGCCGCCGCCCCACACTATCGTTTACGCCCACACACACGCAAACACACAGGTGCGAACCCATACACACAAAGGCTCCGGAGTCGACGACCGAGGGCTTCGTAGAACCGTGCTCCGTCTCGGGTGGTGCGGCCAAGTACCAATTTCCGGAGTTGATCGCGCGCCACGTGGCTGCCGGTCATCCGCAGTTCTCGGTACCGCCCAGCTTTCAGTGCCGGCGTCAGAGGGCTTCGTAGAACTGCTCCATCTCGGGTGGTGCGGCCAAGTACCAATTTCCGGAGTTGATCGTGCGCCACGTGGCTGCCTGCCGACCGCAGCTCTCGGAAGGGCGCTTCGACTGGTGGGCTTGGAACACGTGCAGCGGGCTGAAAGCTGGCACGTTGCCACCCCGTATGGCCATTCTTAACAGCTCCTCCATGGCCCGGAAAATCTCGCCTGGCCAGTGCAGGCAACCGCTGGGCAGGAAGAGAATGGCTGGCGAGCAAGACGATGGCTTTGCTCTCTGCAACCCCTGCGTACTTGGAATGCCTTCAACCATCTTACAACAACTGGCACAGAAGTCGACCCGGCAACACAATACCGCTCAGCGTTCAAACGCCCGGAATTAGCTGCTAACCCACCAGGCCTCCTATCACAATTTCCATGCAAGTCACTCAACTGGGAATCCCAAATTTTGCCCCAAAATTTCGTGCCGCCAAAGCGAGCGTTCACATTCCTCCGGAGTTCGACCAAACCCGACCGTCGCGCTGCACAACAGTAAAGGATTACGCAGAATTAAACCGAAGCCTTTCAAACACCAATACTCAAACATAACTTCAGCAGCCTAACTTCGCGAACAGCCTGTTCCTACCCTATCACAGTGGCGTACTTATCTCATGTACTGCTGCCACTGAACCGTCTGGCCAACTCCACAGGTACGTCATCACAGACGCGCTAAGTTTGAGGTCCCTATTCCGAACACGTGCTTGCATCATACAAAGTTTTCATCACGCTGACTCACATTTGTTCCTTTAGTCCACACAGGACACGTTCCTTAAATAAACAACCAAATTTGCGTAACTTACGCAACACAGAGGAACCTTCGAACAAATGTCTTCTAATAACTAGCTCTTCGCACGCGTACTAGAGAAGTCAGAATACGGCTGCCTTCGACACACCCGAGCAACCCAGTCATAAACGTTCTGCTTCCTTCCGTCCACACAGGACACGCGCTAATGGACCTAAGAGCTCTTCTCAGTGCAAATCACGCACTTACTGAAAATCTGCGCGCTTAACCTTAGAAAAATCAAAAACACCTAAAAAGAAAGAAGGTTAAATAACACACACGCGCGTTACGATAGGCCTCTCAACGATAACCTTGACCTACAGGTTCCTTACACACAAAAAAAGAAAGCCTATATACTTATTAATGAACACCTCACGAGACTACAGGTTTACTTTAAACGCGTCTTTCAAATCTCTAGCTTCTCAAACAAAACATAAACAGAGCTCATACCTTACTTATTGAAAGAAATCCTCAAATCGCGAAAATCTGCAAATGTTCAAAAATAAAACAAAACAACACTACTACGGAAGGGCTCTTGGCCTCCCTTTCCAAACGCTTTCGTCTGACTCATACTTTGAGTCGGACCCGAGGTGGCCGCGGTTTAAAAGCTACTCTGGCTACGGAGGAACAACAAAAGGGCCGACTCACTATCAACTCCCCCAAGACGTTACGGTCTCCTGCCAATTTGCGTCCTCGCGCCCCGCTTTCAACATGACCTCGACTGACCGCGTCGCTACTCCCCACCTGGTCTCGTCTTGCCACTTTGCGCTTCTTTGTACTGCACGCTGAGCTTCGAAGAGAACGACGGAACGACGAGGAATTTGACTGCCCCGTGCCCTTTGTCCGCGTCCGTGCAGAACAAGCTTCTCGGTCCCCCTTTGACCCGTGGCTCGAACGTTTTCAATGCGTCAACATCGTCAGTGACGACCGCACCTTCTTCCTCGCGCCCTGCCCTTTTGGGTTTCTCGCCATCTTTGGCGGCGCTACATTAGTTACCGTCTTTCGGTCTTTACCGCGCTTCTTATTTCGGCGCTTTCTCTTTGCACTCGCTTTCATGTCGCCTTCTCGTGCCTCGTGCTGGCCGGTACACATTTCGTCGGCCCGGATCGGTCTCTTACCCGTACAGTCTGAGCGATTTACATTAAAATCTACTCTCACTTTGCCTCGACTGGCGAACAGCTCAACCGACTCTGGAACAATGCAGCAGGCTTTACTCGAGTTAGACAACTCGCACTCTTGCGAACTGCCCTCTGCTACATTGCCCAGCTCACGCTGTGCATCGGCACACAGCCCGTCAGTATCGATCGCTGTCTCACGCGCACAGTCCGAATGATTAACAACTGAATCATCCCTATCTAGGCTATCTAGACTGGCGGAGAGCCGCACCGATCCCTGAACAATGCAGGTGTTCTCTCGTGAACTACGGAGCTCGCCATCCCGAGAACTACTCTCAACTGCATCGCTCAGCTCGCACTTCACTTCTGCACGCAGATCTGACTCGACATGGGTGCTCGCGTCTGTCAAGTCCGTAGTATTCTGTACCTCGCTAACGACCTCGCTACCATGAGATGCGACGCACACGCGCGGTAACTGTGCCAATTTGTTCGCAGCTGGCCTAGCTGTCTCTACAGTCCTCTGTTGGCACAGCACCTCGTCGCTCTCACTCTGGCCTTTAACGGCCTCTGTTGCCACTAAGGCATCGTTAGCTGCTAGCACTTCGAGTTCACTTGTAAACGTGCTGCTACTCTCACGGGTACTACTACTTCTCTCGGCTTTCGACTGAAATCTGCTGTCTATTTCCTGCCACTTTCGCTGCGTCCAGCCTACAGATTTCTCAAGCCGCTGTTGACTTCGCTCGATTAACTGCTCAAAACCTTGAAACTCATTGTTCAATGCATCAATGTACTGCCTCGTTACTTCTGTTAGGCCTTCTTCCTGTGTAATGCTTTTCAGTTTCTGCCTTGCTTTTTCCTGTTCTTGCTTAAGGTCTTCCAGTTCTTGCCTAATTGCTTCCTGTTCCCGCTTTTTGCTTAGAATTCGTTTGCCCATTTGTTCTATGAATTTCAAATCATTCTCACTTTCGAGAATTGTCTTACGAATTTCTGATTCCTTCAAGTTCTCATCTACGTTTACCCCGATCTCCTCGCACAACCACAACAGGTCAGCTCTCGTCAAACACCTTAGGACCATGGTCGCTGCTTTAAGCTTTGGCTCTGCTGTCACACAATACTTGTTGCGATACCCACGCAAATCAAAATACAAGTAACAGATCCCAGCGAATCAAATTCAAAAACACAGAAATTGAAGCCTGGTAAATCTTACAGCCAAAACCAAACGCTCACCCACTGAAGCAGCACCATATCACCAGTCCTTCCCCGCCGTATCCAGTCAGTTGCAAGAGGTGGTCAATCTCAAGTCTCCTCCAACTTGATCAGGATGCCGGTCGGTCACCATGTGCCAACGTCCGTCAGCTGCCGTTGCTGTCTCCGAGTCGTAGGCCGATCTAGGAGCCGTAGTCGGATCCCACCGCTGCCACCAGTTGTCAGATTTGTCGGTCGTAGCTGTAGAGATGAACTTGGGACGACAGGGCTAGGCGAGCAGGATTTAATTGCAGGATTTACATTTAAAGCATGACATACATTGGCAGTCTTGGGCGACTCCCATATGGAGCCCGCAAAGCTAACATACAGCAAACAGTTTACGAGCACACAGCTCACTAGTTCATTTCTAGCATGACAAGGAGCACTCAGCTCCCGACAACGATCACGACACGAGCACTCCCTAGCAGCCGGCAAACGCTGCTTATAAGCTCTCCGCTTGACGTCATAGTTCGATGTCATCGTTCGGACGTGGACGGAGCACGAATGGTCGGGAAGGTTCGTCCAAGCATTGTAAACTTGCCGCCGCCCCACACTATCGTTTACGCCCACACACACTCAAACACACAGGTGCGAACCCATACACACAAAGGCTCCGGAGTCGACGACCGAGGGCTTCGTAGAACCGTGCTCCGTCTCGGGTGGTGCGGCCAAGTACCAATTTCCGGAGTTGATCGCGCGCCACGTGGCTGCCGGTCATCCGCAGTTCTCGGTACCGCCCAGCTTTCAGTGCCGACGTCAGAGGGCTTCGTAGAACTGCTCCATCTCGGGTGGTGCGGCCAAGTACCAATTTCCGGAGTTGATCGTGCGCCACGTGGCTGCCTGCCGACCGCAGCTCTCGGAAGGGCGCTTCGACTGGTGGGCTTGGAACACGTGCAGCGGGCTGAAAGCTGGCACATTGCCACCCCGTATGGCCATTCTTAACAGCGGTGGTCGGCTGGTGGCTGCGGCCGCGGCACACCAGAAGTTTGAACAAGTTTTGCCTGGTGCAGGGCGTTTCGTGGCTCCTGTGGCACTTTGAAAGGCAATTTTTTTAAATCAGCGTTTATAATTTCAGGGCAGGTGCTTGAAGGCACATACATTCCTAAAATGCATATTTCCCAAAATAAATTTTTCCGACATTTCTTACCATTCTATAACCCGCGTACCCGCTTAATATGTGGTGCAAATATTTCTTCAACGTCGAGTAGTTGCTTTTTAGTACAACACGATCTAAAATTGGCAATAAAAAATAGGCCCTTTTGGTTAGGAAAATTTCAAAAAAATAAACACTTGCGAGGTTAACAGAAGTTTACTAATTAAGTTTTTAGCTAATTACCTTATGGCTCTTATTGCAATTTGCCCTTATTGCAGAGAAATGCATTGGCATTCCAGTTACTTTTGTGCTTCAATGCATAAAACTACGTTTTGTTAAGAAAGTAACTGGAACCACTGTGCGACCCGTGATTTACTTCTGCTTAAGCTGACTCAACTTAACTTGGACGTAAATGTACTCGAGCGGATAAAAAATTTTCTTTCTAACAGGACGCAGTTTGCAAACACTAATAACTGTAATTCTCGGTTTTCTAACGTACCAGCAGGTGTTCCTCAAGGGTCAGTCCTGGGTCCACTTCTCTTTCTAATCTACATTAACGATCTTCCAAACTGCGTTCTTTCCTCTTCCATAAAGCTTTTCGTGGATGACTGTGTTCTTTACCGTAAAATTACTAATCCTTCTGATTCCCAAGAGCTGCAGGACGACCTTAACCGCGTAATTGAGTGGTGTTCTAATTGGTGCATGCAACTAAATTCAAATAAACTCAAGGCCATGCGTATATCTCGTAACACTGCCACACACACATATTTTATTAATGGTGCACCTGTGACGTCAGTTACCTCTTACAAGTATCTCAGCCTTCACATATCAAATAACCTTTCTTGGCACTCGCATACTGACTATGTTACTAAAAACGCTAATTGCATGCTTGGTTACTTGCGCCGTAATTTTAGCTCTGCCCCTTCTTCCCTGAAGCTAACTCTTTATAAAACTTTAGTTCGCTCCAAATTGGAGTATGCTTCAGCCATTTGGGATCCGACTCAGTCTTCATTAGTTTCTACTCTTGAAAGTATTCAAAACCGCGGTGCACGCTTTTTCTTATCTAATTATTCTCACTATGCAAGTATCTCTTCAATGAAACGAACTCTTAACTTACCTGATCTTTCGTCATGCCGCAAATCTTCCAGTCTCCCTTTTTCACAAGGTTTTTCACTTGAACCCCCTTTTTAAAAAAAACCCTTCTTGCCCCTCAGTTTTATATTTCGGCCCGCACTGACCACAGCCTTAAAATCGGGGTGCCATTGTGCCGTACAAACCGGTACAGTGACTCATTCATCCCCAGGACAAGCACGGACTGGAATCGCCTTCCCGCCTCAATCGCACTCATCACCGACCCTACTAACTTAAAGACCGCCGTTCAGAATGCCTTTTGTTAATATTTTTTGTTAATACTTTTTGTTTGTATTTTTACTGCATTACTTCTTGTTTTGACTCCACTCCTTTCTGTAATGCCTTCGGGCCTTGAAAGTACGTGAAATAAATAAATAAACCCCAATGTATTTCTCTGGAAATTTCAGTAATTAATATCTCTAAACACGTTTCATCCTGAGAATTCGTACGAAGTGGATTCGCCTTGCAAACTCCACTACTAGAACTTGTAAATTGCAATATGGGCCATAAGGTAATTACTTAAACTCATTAAGAAAAATTTTGTTAATTAGTCGATTATGCATTTCGATTTGTTTTTTGTGCAAGTAATGTCCACCTCTTCGAGTAGACCAGCTCGTGAATTAGAATTGTGCTATCTGCGACAGGCAACCTTTAAAAAATTTTGAGTGTTCACTGAAACAACCTGTATGTCTGAGGAATATGGAACAGGCAGAGAGAAAAAGGGCGCTGACTTTGTAGTCTGCGTTCTTGCAATGTCTGCCTGTCGATGGTTTTCTTCTATCTGCGTGCGCTGTGAATGCCATGGAAAAGTCCGATAAGCCTGACAAGTTTACAAGATTTACATACAATTGTGTTTGTCCTTTCAGGCTGCCCCCTAATTCATTGCTTCAAAATGGTTACTCATTCTTCTCCTTCTTTGAATCCTCCTTTCTTTTCTTTTTCTCATCTTGCAGGTCTAATGTTTGTGGAGGCTAGTGCAAAAACGTAAGTCAGCTTTGCTTTGTTTTTTAATGCCATGGCTACGCGTTACAACTGCATTGATTCAAAGTCAATCTGACTGCGAGAAATATTCTAGTAGATTTTTGAATTACCTGAAAAGACAAAAACCTTGAAGGAGAGAGGCACAGTGCAGTTAACTTGAGCAGTCGTCGTTTTGCAAGAGGACTTGGTATATTGGTTGCTCTGGGCCAGCTGGTTTGCCTCGACGCAGCTTTTGGGAAAGATGGGCATGGTGCGAGATGTTCACCATGAGGCACACGGTTATTTTAATGCTTGTGAGGATGTTTTAGCAGCATGCTTGTGTGCCAGTATGGCATCCAGTTAGGGTAGGGCCATAGTGTTTTCTACCAAGATTACTAGAAGAGGAAGTATGGGTGACTGCTGCTGTTCAGCCACCGTAGGATTCGTAAACAGTACATGGATTTTCCTATGCTACAGCTTCGGTTATTGCTATTTATGTTCAATTGTGCAGCATGCTGGTGTCAAAATGATTGAGTTCAATGCTTTACATTCACAATTCATTTTGATGCATGATTTTCAGTGCACAAATTGCGCTGCAACCCATTTGAGTATTTGTGTAGCTAAATCTACATGAAAGTGTTAGCTAAGTAACACTCACCATTTATATTTTTTACATCCGATCATTGGTTATTCATAGTGCTACTGTTACTCATGTTTATTCTTTTCTCTTATTGAGTTGTATTGTGAGTGAGCGAGTGGAAACTTTATTTGGTAAAAAGGAATTTTAGAGCGCTGGAGGTGATGTTGGTAAGCGACCGCGAGTCCTTGGACCTTGGCGGCTTCCGCAGCTGGTGCAGTGTCTTGGGACAACAGTCCGAGCTGAGGAACATGGTCTCCCGCTGCTCTGTAGTAATTACTTCTCTTCTGTCCGCTTTGGGGCGTGCCCAGAGGATACGGAACAGATTTGCTGTTTCTTGGCAATTAATGCATAAGTTGGTATTATACTTATCCAGATAAATGTTTCTGTAGTAGTGATGGATTAGAAAAAGTATTAGTTTGCAGCCTCCACCAGGCTAATTCTTCTCATTTGCTTGGGGATTTGTGCGCAGCTGGATACAGTGCCCTTAATATTCTATAGTGTCGTAGGATATCGTGGTAGCTAACGAGACATCCCATCCTCTCACCCCTTCCAGCGGCTGTCCGGTCGCTTGGCTTGTGAATCCTGGAGCTGTGTTATGGGCAGCCACGTTGCCGGGCAGAGCTGTGTAACAGTTTCCCATGATTCCGACTGCATTACGTTTCGTCTGTCCTTCACTTCCTTTGTATATATCACTTGATGTATACAAAGTCTGAGTGCATTGTAAACTGCAAGATTATCGCATTTACTCTATTGTAACACACCTTCAATTGTGGCATGCACCAGATTTTTCATGGCCAGAAATGGAAAGTTGAATACCTCCGATTATAACTCTCACCTTGATACTGAAACATCAAAAATGCAAAATGCAAAACCCTTGATTGTTTATTTACCAGATTTTCATGGTAAGAGACAGAAATAGCAATTTGTTCTCCTTTGGAAAAAGAAAATTTACAATAAATTGTGGAGGTGCAATTTGATATTAGGGGCTGGTATTCGGACACCACCCATTGCAGTTCTAATTTCGTACTCAATTCTAACACGCATGCCATATTTTATTGAATTTTGGGGGAAAATATGCACACTAGAATAGCATAAAGTACAGCGAGCAAATGGAATCCAGCTGTGTATTGTCTTGCCTGTTAAAAGCCAGTTGAAGACACATTTCCCAGGTTCATATGCTCTTGAAGGTATTAAAACATTCCTGCTTTTCTGCTTGTTCTCAAAAATAGGGGTGAGCATGTTGAGGAGGCCTTCCTCGAGACTGCTAAGAAGATCTTCC
Organism: Dermacentor andersoni; assembly: GCF_023375885.2. Lineage (NCBI taxonomy): Eukaryota > Metazoa > Arthropoda > Arachnida > Ixodida > Ixodidae > Dermacentor > Dermacentor andersoni. The sequence goes on from NC_092814.1 coordinate 307,577,488, forward strand.
AAAATATTCAGGATGGCAGGTGAGGTGGACAATTTTTTTGTGAAGAATGGGTTGCATTTGGTTATGTGAAATGGTGTTTCATATTGATCAACACGTTTCATGATGCCAGAAGAGGTGATTGTTTTTTAGTAGTATAGCTGGACAGGGTGTGTGAAGCTTTAAATTTTCTTAACACTTTGAAGCAAGACATACTTTTCACGTCATGACCATTGCACACTGCTTCTACAATCGGAGCAAGTAGATTTCATTACCTAGTAGCCTGATTTGCAATTTGTATCTTTTGTAAATGTGCATTTCACTTCCACTAAACTGACGTTGACAGTACCGGAAAAATTTGCCATAGTTGGTTGCCACAATTAGCAACCATCAGCTGCTATTCGTGCTAAAACCATGCTGGCATTAGCATACTACACAAGCTACCAGTGTCTCGGAAATGCTTCTCTGGCACTGGCCTCTTGCTAAAGGAGTACTTTTGGGGCCTGGAGTACAGCGTTGAGGTGTCTAGGCACACATTCTGGTCTGGTATTTATGCCAAATACAGTAGATCCTCATTGATACGATCCCGTTTTGTATGATTTCATGGTGGCAGCGTTCACAATTGCAAATACAGAAATTGACTCAATACAGTTAATGCTTCTTTTTATTGGTTAACATGTTCCTGGAAAGCACGACCTTTCGGCACCACTGTTCCATACATTGGCAAACTGCAATTGTATTATGTGTTTTTCGGCCACTAGATCCCGTGTAAACACGAAAAGGTGCGAGGCGTGCGCCATTGAAAGCAGTAGCCGCTTGATGCAGCAGTCTCTGCAGTACTCGCTCGTTAGTGGCACATGAAAACGCTGGGGTGGTCAGTTTCTTTTTCGGTGCAAGCAAATCTCGCGGCTCGATTGCACGCCGCATTCACAGCTTCCTGCTTTGCTACCAACCCTGTCGCGATAGGAATCTTCATTTATCACCATGTGGGGTGCAGCACCGTTGGTGTCTTGGAAGCATACTGCATTCATTTAATTAATAGGCAATAACCTGAACACACCGTTGTCCCTGCTGCAGGCAGCACGAAGGGAGCATCAGGTTTCGCTCTGGCAGCATCACATTGCACCATCGTCCGCGAGTTTGATTTCATTTAAATTTCCCACCGCCATCTTAAACACAATAGGAAAATGACAAAGCGTGTCCCGGGCCACTCAAGCACCACCAGCTCAACACGAATCAGTCTCATGCCACAGTGATTCTTGCCGATTGTGCCCGTCAAAACTTCTCAACAATATGCCCCACTGAAAGAAACTGCCGACTCACTCAGAGTTCAAGGAGCTCTAACGTAAGCTTGTAAAAGCCACAAAAACAACACTTGCCTCAGTACCGCTCGGGGTCCAACTGCTCGGCGTGTGCCAGTGCCTCATATTGCAAAGGTTCATGCAATGCTTCGCGTTAACATGCGTGTCAGTTAAAGTTGAGTCTGCCTTCTTCGGTTTTTTTTTTTTTTTTTTTTTTTACTTTGGATTGGGTGTTGTAAATTTTTTCTGAAGTCTCTTTCCAGAATGTGTGAACTAGGTTCTACTGTACTCGCCGTAAATGCCAATGACAGTCAAACTGCCAGTTAGTGCGCATAAGAGTAGTCAGGGGACTGCAGGCTTCGAGCTAACTGTAGATGCCTGCAGGAGGTGCCGTCAGGAAACAGCAGGCCAAAAATAGTCTTTATTAGGGTTGGTATAGGCAAGCTGATCCTGAATTTACCTGGAAGGTGCCTTCTGCAGATAAAAGGAATGGAAAGTACAGCCCGCAAAAATGTATTGCCACTAGCCAAGACCTTCAGATGGGGACAAATTGTCAGTGGAGAATCGACTTGTAGTCAAGCTTGTGGAAGCCTAGTGTTCATAAGTATCAACGTTGATGAAATGTTCATCCCCTTTTTGCATATCTTTCGTGCCCATAGCACATCTCGCACCTCACGTGTCGTTATCGTTTTCAGACATATATATTTCACACAATTTACAGCCAGTGTTTTTAGGCATCTATACAGCTGTGTTATATCTACCATCCAAAATTCACAATTGATGCACCATTGGCAACCCATTGCCATGGCCTTGGTGCTCTTTAGCCACACCTGGCCCTTGCGCCAATGACATCCAATTATCACTCGTGAAATGTCCAGCAACAGCAAGTACTGAAACCAAAAAAAAAAAGTCACTTAATGCCACTTCACTTGTTGCCACTGATAGCTGCTGTGGCATGACACAGTATATGTGTTCCTCTTTGGGCATTGGCGATGTCTCCAGCAGTTTCAAACTCGCCATACATGTGAAGCCATCTTGCGTGCCACATGGCAGTTTTTCAACGGTAGTTGAAACTATCTGTGTGACAGCTGTGTGTGTGTCTATCTTAAATCGCGTGTGTCTTTAGCTCATGTCTACTATATAGTCAAAATGTGAAGTTGCCATGTGCCCTTTGCCCTGTATTGGCTGATCCAGTTTGTGGTGCATTCCTGGCTGCCAGCTCTAAGCCGCCATGTTGTCACTTGTGCATTTAGGTCACTGCAATGCTTCTAGCTGATATTAAAAGCTGGGAAGGCTGCTGTTATGTGGAGTTGCCGTGCAGAACAGTTTGAGACAAGTGTCAATACTTTTTTTGCCGTTTAAAGGTTATGAACAGAAAAAAGTAGGGGTGTGCAGATACTGAAATACCGTATTTACTCGCATAATGATCGCACTTTTTTTGTAAAAAAAATTGACGCAAATTCAGGGGTGCGATCATTACGCGGTTTAAATTTCCCACGAAAAGAAACATTTTCTCTTTTTTATCCCGCATTTGCTGTGGGATGACAAGCAGGCGGCTGCCGCTGTCAGTGCGGTCAGTTCAGTGCATCAGAAAATTTTTGTGTGAGCTTTGCACCACATCTGCTAAAGAAACCTTAACTGCCCCTCTTAGGACTGAAGTTATGATGTATGTGTATCACAATATAAGACAGTATTGTATACCGAAATCGAACGATGACATGATGAGCCAGCTAACTTTCATGAGCAATTTTAGAAATTTCTACAATGGCAGCATGAATTAATTGCAGCAAGTATTGTAGTTTCAATTTTCAGTGTCAAATAACATGAAAAATCCAGAAAAAAAAAAATATGCCTTGAGGCATGTCAACACACTGGAAATAAACTTGGAAAGTACATAAAACTGCCAGGTGCAAGTCTGTGTGAGATTGGCGGTCAGTCTGTACTACTGTGCAAGCCATGGCAGCGATCACTTACATCGGGTAATTGTCTATGCTCTCATTTAGTCCAAAGAAAATGCACAGTCTAAGTTAGTACCAGCCACAATATGCAAGCAACAGGCACAGTGATATGGCATCTAATGCCTGAAGTGGGAATGGTGAAATTTTTCACACGAACCTCACTTTTAATAATCTTGGTACATCTTGCGTTTAGCTACTATGGAAGCAAACCTGTACACCGCCCTCTCAAAGTTGTTTGCCAGCACTATTTTGAAGATGTGCAGGTACCTTCCTCAAACAGTTCACTCCCGAATAAGACTGGGAGCTGGGCTGGGAGATGGATGCTTGTCGCTATATTTACTGGTTGGCAACTGGGGACAGGTTTTTGAACCGATGGCCTCTCACAGCCAAGGTGGACACTCATCTGCAATGCACAATAATCTAAACTCCATGGTGTGCTGACTCTGAGGTTTGCATTCATAGTTGGAATTTCCATAGCCATCCTGCCGTGGTAGCCCAGTGGCTATGGCATTCTGCAGCTGAGCTCAAGGTCGCTGGTTCCATCCCGGCTTCAGTGGCTGAATTTGGGTGGTGATGAAATGCTAAAAGGGTTCGTGTACTACAAGAGATGTAGATGCATATTAAAGCACTCCAGCTGGTCAAAATTAATCCAGTCTCTCTAAATGTAGTGTGCATCGCGATCGTATTGGGATTTTGGCGCTTAAAACCCCATAATTAAATAAATTTTTTAAATTTCGATAGCCAGCATGATTGTTGGCAGCAGCGTGGCTAAAGCTGGCGCCACCACCACATCAGAATGTATTAAGGCCCATCAGGGAGAAGGAATATTCATGCACACTACAAAGTACATTGTCTATAGTCGGGTACAACTTAGGAACAAAGGGGAGGCCCCGCCCAGGTGACCGAAGCACGACAGCCGATTGCCTCCGTGACTAAAATAGTCCCGCTCAAAAAAAAAACGTGCTTGTAAAGCACATAATTCTCGGTATAAATAGACTTTTCTATTTTGATGACTCGTTTGGTAGAGCTCTCGTGATTGGAATGCTACAGCATGTGCCAGATTGCGAGAGAAAAGTAACCCCATGCCTTCTACAATGCTGCGCATCGTCTACTTGTTAGCTTCATTGCAAGGGACAAAAGAAGAAAGAGCAGCTCTGCATGGCTTTTACACTGGTTCACATGTACACGGCACATCTACTACTTTTTTTCCGAGCCTAAAATGAATCTGTTGCTATTTAACATGTACAGTGCTCACGGAATGAAACGCGTCAATTTAGGGCTAAGTAATGCGCATACTTTCGCTTCAACCGGCTGCAGTTCGTGTCACATCGACGTATATCTGGCGCGTACACTTACATCGGAGCCCTCGTCACCTTTGGTGACCAAATTCCTAGCGACATGACATTGTGATCTCGCGTACTTTGCACATATGTAGGGTTGTACTAAATGCTTCGTGTCCTATTTCAATCCGTGAGCACTGTACTTAAAAAAATGCATTTATCGAAACCATTACGAACCTGAGGCAAGAAGACAATCAAGGCAGGAAGGATACAAAAATGCTTTATCCATCGTTTTAAATAGATTCTCCTGGTTTTAAATAGCATAAGATTTATAATTTTTTGTTTTTGTTTTCGCGAACTTATTTTCAAGAATGTGATAGGATTTTTTTTTTCCGTAGCTTCTGACTTTTATTTTTTTTTCTTTTGCAAGCCTGCAGTCTCGCCAATTCGCGTAGCGCAGTGTCAGCGATGCTCACTGTAATCTTTCGTCGCCGGATCACGGCTCACAATAAACGCCTGCGGCACAAATGGTGCATCGTAAGCTCGCAATAATATTTCCAGCATGGTAGACCACCACAAGCAGTTTGGGAATTCACTCTGGCCAGGGGCAGACGCACACGACTGACGAGACTCGACCCCATTCGAAGCGTGGGCGGCCATCTCCATCGGCGGGGTCACCGGCCGTCCGACTCATGTCAGTCTAGAGTGTGCGCCCATTGGTGGAGGCTCGTGTACATCTGCCTTGGAGGAGTAAACGCCCCTTTTTTCTAAAGTTGTACTCGACTATAGTTTTGATGAAAATGAACACTATATAAAAATCAAAATAAGAAAAAAATGTCGTTAGTTTTTCTCAAGATCTCTTAAACAGATGTTCAAACCTGAAAAAAAGAACATTAAAAAATGTGTTGCATAATTTTGTTTGCAATGACAATATAGGTGGTAGAAACGAGAGCCTCGCGAAGATGTGGTAGGGTGCTGTGAAAAAGGAAATGAGGATAAAAAAAAATGTTAAGCCTCTGACTCTGACTTGGTTAAACTTAACCGTGATTGCAACAAAAGGCAGTTTTGGTAAACTATAATTATGATTTCAAGCACGGCAATGTCTAACTTTCTGATGTAGATTCTGGTATTTAGGCCTCTCATAGGCCGTCATCCGCAATTTCATGTGAGGCTGTTGTAAGATTGTCTGTTTATGAGTTGATAGATTGCAATAGAAGGAGGAGTGGGTCTATGCAGGCGGTGGCAGACAAAGCAAGTGAAGCGAAGTTTTGTCGGTGTGGCTGCTGCCTTAACCAGAATGAAGCTACGTCCATTCCAACCATTTCGGTTGCGCCGTCTGTTATCGGCTCAACATTTCTACCACCTGTATTGTTTGCAAACAAAGTAATGCAGCATGTTTTTTAATGTTCTTTTCCTCAGGGTCTGTGAACAGCTGTTCACGAGATTTTGAGAAAAATTAATGGTATCGTTTCTTTTTCTTCTTGATTCTTAGTGTTCATTTTTGTCAAAACTAGACAGTTCAGGCAAACTGTAAAAATGGTAATTTGTGATACAGCAATATATTCAGCACAATTGTTGAACAAGTTAAGTTCTCACAGCCCACTAAATTTCGAAAGTCTACATGCATTGGTTTAGGAGATAAAAATGTGTTAATGTAGCAGCTTTTGAAAAGTGTTGCACATAAATTTTCTAAGACACTTCTGTTTGCACAGAAGCCCCAAGCAGTGCTGCCTGGCTCTTCGTTACATACACATTTTACACAGTAGAACACATTTTTGTAGCCGTAATATTTCGTACTTCACATTGCTGTGAATTTGCTAGTATGCCTGGTGCATGTAAATGGCGCGCCTCCACACTGAAGAAATTCAGCATTTTTTTTCACCTGGACTATCCATTTCCTAAAGAAGCAGAGTTCACTTTTGTACTACCGAGTTATATGCGCCTAAAATGTAAAATATTTAATTTAATCTGAAGTATGAATTTTCGGACCTGTGTTGATCTCAGGGAATCAGTGCCTGTGGTGATCTCAGTGCCCTACTGTAATCTAGCTTGAAACCATGAACGCACTAAACTAAAAGTTGGCTTGTCCTCTCATCACCGTCAATCCGCTGTTCATTGTCGTTGCCAGCCTGGACCTGAATGCAGCCGAGTCTGGTGTGCAGCACAAGCCCCAGACACGGACCACGACAAGCCTTACGAGCGAGGCTACCACAGACAAGGAGGCCTGCGGCTGTTAGGAACCCGTGCTTCTCTCCTCCCCCCCTTCCGGGTAAGTGCACACAGGTTTGTGCCAGAGGACATCTGGCAAGCTAGCTAATGTGAATGCACTTGTAGAAGTTGTGCACAGGTTGTTATTGCAGCATGCACTTGTCTGCTGCATTTTGGAATGCTGCTTCTCCGTTGGCAACGTGGAACCGTGATGGTGGCACTTTAATTTTCAGTACAGCCTGATCTCGATAATTCAAACTCGAAGGGGGCCTGAAAAATTTAAATTAAGCTCATTGAATGGAGGACTTGCATGCAGCATTGAGTTAAGGTGGTGCATGCACACTGAGCTAACACAGGAGTGATGAATTCTGGAAATGAGGCTTCATGGCAGCGCAGTGCGTGCTGCCATGAAGCCACACTTTCAGGCGAAATTTTGCTGCTGTGAAGCGACTACTCGAGGCAGATTTGCTTGTAACCCGCACCCTGACTTTATTTTGATATTAACATTTTTGGTGCAGGTTATACGCACTAAAATACAGTATTTGCAATAGAAGACTAAGCAGCAGCAGGCACACTGTTGGCAGTGCAGTATGTTCGAATCAGCTGCCACAACTGTTTAAGTGTTCAAATTACCAAGGGCTTTCTCAAATTGAAATACAGTCGAGCCCACATATAACTTATGGGGGGAAGAGGGGTTTAGAAACCTTTTTAAAAATTTTTTGACTAAATCTAATAAAAATTGTCACCCAGACAGTTTTTCATGCTGATTTCAAAAATATAATTACTTTTTAAATTGACTGAGTGGTTCCAGATATGATCAAAATTAATCACCTATTCTTTATCTGAACAATTTTAAGTAGAGTATCAGCCAGAATGTTTATAAAGGCATATGGCTGGATACTACAAAGTGTAAGCAACACAACTGTAGGACTACTTTCTTTATATTGCAGGTATTACCGATTTTACAGTAATACGAAGTTCTATCTCCAGACATGGCACTCGTGAGGTCCAATTGGTAGCCAGATTTTAAAATTGACAAAAGTAGAAATGAAAAAATCTGCTCCTAGCATTGTGTAGTACACGCATGTAGCTACATGCTGCCGTTAAAATTATGGTTCTATGTGCACTGAAGACCGAGATGGCGCTTCGGGGAGCTTAAAAAACATCAAAAATGAGATGCTGAGAAAACTTGAAAAAATAAAATGAGCTTACTTTTATAACGGAACACCACAAAATATTTGAATATATACAAGTGCTATTGCGTTAGTAGCCTCCAGAAATGTAGTCTGTCTGGCTAGTGTCGCTACGGTGATGCATTCTGAGCACCCGCTGCAAGTTTTCAGCAGATGCATGCTCAGCAGACGTAGCCAGCATCTCGTTTGTCCCGGCAGTAGTGTCGTCAACGCAATCTAGTAGTTCCGATTTTCAGTCAGTAGCTGGAGTTGGCGCTAATGCTTAAAGTTCACCTTGAGCTTCACTGTTAATACGCCGCAAAAATTCCGGCTACAGAATAGCTTCGGGGGACTGGGCCTAACACACCATTGGGATCTCCGGCGACGCGCAACTGCGGCAGTGGGCGGGCTAAATATAGTCCAACGTAGTGTGAGCACACACACGTTATGTCACATTGGCGAGAACAACAGCATCTATTGTTAGACCAATAGTTCGACACACTGGTATAGTCAGCGTAACCGTACGCTGCCAACGGACTCCGACGCTTGCGCGTGCGCCGATAATGTCAGACTATAAACGCGCCTTATCGATGTCATCGGGAAGCGGCGCGAGGGGTGTCGTTTGTTGACGCTGTACACCGACTTCCTTTTCCCATTTTTTTCTTCTAAATTTGAACTTTGTAGCGAACTTCAGACGAGGTCAGAATCGCTGTCAGTGTGGGAAACCTCGTTGGCAAGCATGGCTCGTGCGGAGTGGCCGCGGAGTGATGCAGACAATGCCAGCCTAGCCAATAGCGTGGCTAGCTGAGGGTCACGTGCCTTTGTCGACCAATTACAGCACACACTGGGTCTTCTTTTTGAGGCGGAATTTCTTCACTGCCAATTGCGGATGGAGCCGGTGGTGGCGGGAAAATGAAGACGAGAGACTGCTCTTTCAACCGAACGACTGTGGGGGCCGTCACGCTCCATGGAAAAAGCACTTTTTTACGGAAACAGCTCATTTTTAGCCCACACTGGTGCCAAAAATTTATTTACGGCGAAAATATTGATTTAGAATGCGTATAATTTGGCAAAGTGGTCGAATAATAGTTGGACATTCCGAAAATACAGGTTTCAAGATACTGTCTTTTTCGCCATTTTTTTGGCCTCTAAAACCCATGTTCCCCCTTAAGACGAACTTTCGCTTAAAACGAATGTGAGCCGTGCGACTGTCAAAATATACATTATTGCAATGCCTTAAAATTACATGTATAACGAACGTCTTTGAGCCCTGCCGATCTGTTACAGTGAATGGGCGATGTAAACCCGCCGCCACGATGCAAAATAACGACGACCTCCGACCCCTTTGTGCGTGCGGTCTGTTTTCCCAAGCCTCCTCGGAGGCAAACTATCTGTTTCGAGCTCCTCCACCCTCTCTCCTCTGTCACGCACTGCCCACGAGTGTCTGCATGTGGTTTCCAAGATCGGCCTCCTGCCCGTCCTCGCAACTCGGCTCCCCTCTCCTTGCTCTTTCTTGCAACTCCCACGCTGTCCCGGCACGCGTGCTACGGCGCCCGCTAAAATTAATGTTTTGTTTTATGGCCGTTACTGGCGAAGCAGGCCTCTCCACACTAGTCTCCATGCTTCCTCGCTTCGTTCTAGTCGGGCCCGAGTTGTAATTGAGGATGGCGGATGGGAATGCCGTGGCTGCAGTGGTCACGAAAGGAAAAGAGCTGAACATTGCAACAAAGCCAGCAATTTTGAAGGAAGTGTCTCAAGGTGTTAAAAACTGCAAGTTAGTGAAGAAGTACAATGCGTCTAAATCAACTATCTCGACAATTCTAAAAAGCAAGGAAAAGATCGCCAGCTCTGCAGCTGACTCAACGAACAGAAAGCACCTGCGGAAGGCCGCCTATGTGGACATAGAGGACACGCTGCTTAAGTAGTTTGCTGACACACGGGCTCGCAACATTCCGATAAGTGGACCAATGATGCTATGCAAAGCCAAAAACTTTGCTTTCCTGCTAGATTTTCCCGACTTCTGCCCAGGCAGTGGCTGGCTACATCGATTCAATGTGCGGCATGGGATTGTTTTTAAATTGATTGTCGGCGAGGCAGGTTCGGTAAGTAACCAAGACATTGCCACTTGGCTTGTAAGAAACAGAGCCATTACTGAAAGCTACATGGAGCAGGACTTGTATAGCACAGATGAACCTGCATTATTTTATCAGATGCTGCCGGACAAGATGCACATCATGAAAGGCGACTCGTGCTGGCAGTAAGCACAGTAATGTGCACGTTACAGTACTTGTGCCCTTTGTAATTGGAAAATCAAAGAAGTTGCGTTGCTTTTGGAGCTGTGTACCTGTGCGCTACAGGCACAATACTAAGGCAGGGATGACACGTAATTTATTTGCAGAGTGGCAGGGCAAGTTTGACCGCGACATGCAGAGTTAAGGGAGGTGCGTACCGCTTGTGCTCGACAACTTCTCAGCGCACAACGTGAAAACTTCTCTGACAGCAGTTATGTTACTTTTCCTGCCGCCCAATACCACTTTGAAAGTGCAGCCACTTGATTTAGGCATAATAGGTGCCGCATTGTGGAGCGCTTGCTCATCGCTGTTGACCGCTCTTCCACCAACTTGCCGCTTCGAGTTTCACCGTATTCAGCTGTTGAGATGATGAAGGTAGCTTGGGCGGAAGTGACGGCCGCTTGCGTGCGGAACTGTTTCCGCAAGGCCAGCTTTATCGATGCAGTCCCTGATGCTGAGCCTGATGCTTCTGAAGATGATCGGTCCGGCGGCGATTTGTGGCAGCGCGTCGTCGACTAAGACATGGGGGCTATTGGTTGGGATGACTTTATTTCTGCTGATGAAGACGCTGATATTGTGGAACCGTGCACAAACGAGGGCATCGCTGCAAAGTGCAAGCGGAGAGCGATGCGGAGGAATCAGTTGACGATGAAACTTGGGAGCCAGCACCCATAAACGTGCCTGTAGCAATGGGCTACGTAGAGAGCCTCAGGCAACTTGTCTATGCCAAGGGCCTCGGCGAAGAGGACGCTTCTGCGTTAAATAAACTGTTATTTGATTAGCCACTTTTCTTTTCTCTTCCTTTTTTTTTTTTTTTTTTTTAGCTGTCCACTTACTACGAGCTTCGGGGTATAACGAACAGACGCCGTGTAACGCTCTCAGGTTCATTATAAGCAGGCTCGACTGCACACAAAATTTTGACAGGACCGCACTGTCAGTTTGAATAAGCCAGAAGTTCAAATTAACAAGATTGCAGTGTAAAACCTAATTATAATGGTAGTTCAAGAGGGAGCTCAACTTACTTGTTTATGCCCATTACTTTATAACATTTATGTGCCGTGGGTGACGAACATTGCCCATGGATGCGGGTAAATTGCCGTTGGGTAAACCGAAGCCCACAGCACACCATTAACAGACCTGAACATTTTCTCTAATGCAACTGTCGCTGATAATCCACACGTGCCTGTCACGAGATGCGCAGAAGTAAAAGTGCAACAAGTCTAACAGAATTAAGCGTGCCGGGGGAGAGCTGCAAGTCTCCGATATGATGCGAAATCATTGTACTGTTTGTAGAACTCGGAACGCCACAAATGCACCCGTGTTGTACATTCATGACGTGGCGCCACCTCCTCCCCATTGGCTGCGCAGTCAGCTGCCCAATGACACACGCACTAAGCCACACCTTTAGTCAGCCAGACGGCTGCAACATGACGCAGGCACACATTTAGTCAGCCAGAATCATGGAGCCACCTTGGCGTTGGGGAAGTATGCTCGTCTTGCACCCTGGAGGCCCGGGTTTGATTCCCACCCAGACCGAAATTTGCCACATTTTCTTTTCAAAGCCATTAATTTACTTTGTTTACGAGAACCTCCCCGAGAAATTTTACAGTAATCCAAGCTTTTCTTTCTTCTTTTTTTTTTTTTTTTTTTTGCTCTCTGCGCCATTGGCCATTTTTGGTACCATTGTGGGAGGTGGTGCACAGTGGTAGCCACCCAGGTTGAGCACACTGGCGTGTTGTCTACTCGCACTACCTGCACATGGGCCCATCCTCTTCTTTGCTTGCTTTGGAGGTGATAGGCGAGTTGCTGTCTTTGAGCTGGGGAGGAGGCTCACAAACCTGGTAGAGGTCTGATGGTGGAGCCAGCGCGTGCGGACAATCTGTACGGGTGAACACAGGCGATATGGGACGACAAGGTGTGGAATGACACGACTGTTCAAATGGCAAAAGCAGTTGTGACGGAGTGCTCGAGGCGACATAGTGAGCCAGGACGGCTGCCCGCAAGTCGTCATAGAAGTCGGGGCCGGGGGGTAGCAACCGGAGCCTGGAAAGCAGCCGGAGCCTGGAACCTTGCTGAGAAGGAAGTGGCTGTCCAGCTGGTTGAACCAGATGTCGGCCACGTTGCAGGCCGTCTGTTGCGCTGTGCAAAGTGAGGTTGACCTAGTGTGCGTCCTGTGCAAACTCGCACGAAATCTCACGAAAGTGATTGTATCCCGGAATGAAGCTACAGTGAAACCTCGTTAAACCGTAGTTCTCCGGAGCTCGGAAAAAGTATGTACTAAACGGTAGTACTGTTTAACCGAAATAGCACGAGATCACCCACGTACCTGTCGAAAACAGCACTAAGAGAGAGTGCGATGAAAGGGGGAAGAAACATGCAGTATTTATTCACTTCGCGCGACAAAAGTTTTATTTTCGTTTGATGCCGCGGCGGCCTAGCACGACGACAGCAGCCTCAAACTTACTGAAGCTCCGTGCCAGCTTTTCAGCCAGCCCCCTCTTCTCGGCAAACACTTGCATGGCAGATTCCTTTGGCGTTACGTATTCTCCGTGCACGTGCGCAGTAATGCTGCAGAAGTCCGGGTGCCTTTTTCATTGCCGGGTGCCGCAGTTTGGAATACTTTTAGTTTGGAATAGTTACGTTATCGCGCCCCTGTTCTCGTCGCGACAATTGCAAGGCTGACATAACGCGCAGCTTCTGCCACTGTCGGGCCTGGATCGCCCGTGCTGTCGCTTTCCGTGTCGTCCTCATCACTGTCGCTAGTCAACACTTCGGCAGCAACAGAGGCAACGATGGCAAAAAGTCGAGCCTCGCTGCCGAGCAACTTCTTCGCATTCCTAATGCCATACACCGTAGTCAACAGCAGATCCCTGTTGCGTGCCAGCGCCGACTTCTTCGTGTCACGTGCGATAGCAAGGACGATGTCTAATTTTTCTTCTATGCTGATCACCCGGCGTCTTTTTTATCCGAGCTTCGGCATCACACGAGTCCTCGCCAGCACCACGCCACAACGCTCTCTGCCATGGCGTCGAAATTATGTTGATGTTTATGTGGCTTCACGCGCAAACGCACAGGGCGCTGGGAGGCCGTTGTTCCAATCTCTGAGGCTTGTTGTTCTGCCGGGCCGCCCGATAGAGACGACGCACCGCCGTGTTTGTGCAACAAAAAGTGGAAACACTACGTTGTAACCGATGCGTACGCAATAAACTGGTGCGGTTTATGCGGATACAAAACAAATTATGTTCAATGGCCACTGAGTCGGGGATTTGTCTTTACTACTTTTAAAACGAAACTATTGTTTAAGCGGGTACAGTTTAATGAGGTTTTACTGTACAGTCGAAACCCGCAATAACGAAATCGCCAGGGAAAGCAAAACATTTCGCTTTTGGCTTTTGCGGGAATTTCGTTAGTGCGAGAATGAGGCAGAAAAGACAGGGAAGGGAACTGGCTTGCAAAAAAAAAAATTTAGCCAAAAGTCAGTCAGCTTACTTTGCCGAGCCTTGCCTTGCAGCAATTTTACTGCTCTCGACTCGCACTGCAAGAAGTGGTCCATTGCCACGTCGTCGTCATGCTCACCAAAAAATGATCGAATTACATCGAAGGCATTCAACACATCCCGCGGGTTCGCAGTCCTCTCTTGATTTGGTGTCTGGTGGTCGTCAGCGTCGTCGGCACCTTGGCAAACGCTACTTATGATGACTTCATCAGTCACCTCTTCATGGACGACAACACCTTCATCCACACAAAGGAACTCATCGATGCTGAGACCATCTGGAACACCATCTGTCACGGCAGAAAGTTCATCCCATGCGTGGGCCAGCGATGGCGGCACTGCGCCGTCAGCACTGTCAACTAGTGCACCTTCAGGCGAATCTTCTTGCGATGCCACTGGATCAGCGCATGATGCTTGCCGAGTGGCAATGAAGCCAGCATGATTAAAACAATTAGCTATCACGTCTGGCGACGTCGCAACCCATGCGGCAGCCATCATCTCAAGCACCATGAACATGTCCACTACGGTTGGACGCTTCAACTGGAGGTTCAGCAGCAGACGCTGAATCAGCCTCTCCTTGTAGGCGCACTTGACGCTACGAATGACGCCTTGATCAAGCGGCTGCAGCACGGAAGTGCAGTTCGGTGGAAAAAAAACCAAGCGCAAGTTTCCCAGTTCCACGTCATCGACATGATGGGCACTGCAATTGTCCACAAAAAGGCAGACCGATCTGCCTGCCTTCCGCATGTCCGTATCGAAGGCCTCGAGCCAGCTGCCAAATATGGCCCGGGTCATCCATGCCTTCAGGTTCGCGGTGTACTGTACGGGCAGCCGACGATTTCCCTTGAAGCAGCGGGGCTTCTTCTGCCGATCACAAGTAGTGGCCGTTTATCTGTGCCGTCCATGTTGGTGCACAACAAAATTGTTACACGCTGCTTGCTGTGTTTCCCCCCGCGGCATTCTTGGCCTTTTAAGTCCAGGGTCTTCGATGGCAGCATCTCGTAGAATAAGGCCGTCTCATCTGCGTTGTAAATGTCCAAGGGCTTGTACAGGTCCAATACTTCTTTGTTGGTGAGCAGCCACGACGACGTTGTCAAAGGGTCGACGGCTGCTGCCTCCCCGGAAATGACTTTGGCCACTATGTCGTGGCGGGCTTTGAAACGGCTCAACCAGCCAGGGCTAGCCTTAAAATCAGCATGCCCGAGAATGCATGCGAAGTCCAGCGCTTTCTGCTGAAGAACTCTGCCAGACAGCGGCACTTTGTTGGCACGCTGTTCACAAAACCATGCAAACACCGCCTTGTCAACGTCTGGAAAAGCCGCAACGCTCACCGTTTTGTTTTTCGCACTCACACCATTTCTGAGCGCGCGGAGAATGGAGGCCTTGTTTTTCAGAATTGTCGATATCGAACTGCACGCAATTCCAAATTCTTCGGCGATATCCATTTTCTTCCTGCCCTTTCCAGCTTGGGCAATAATTTCAGCCTTATCCTGCAGTGTGATAAATTTCCTCTTTTTGGCTGGAGGTGGCATCTTAGCAGGCTGTCAAAGCAAATGGTCCGATCGGCACAGAGACACACAAGTGACACACTCTAGCACCAAACGACCATGTGCGGCGGTACACAAAGCCCACTGATACTAAAGCGTCATCCGGGTTATCGGAGCCTTCACGTGTAGTAGATGTCGATTTGGCTGCCACGCACGCAGGCGTTTCGCTCCACATTTAGCACAAGCTGTAATGGCACACGGGATTAAATAAAATGTGCTCACTGCGAGATCGCCTACGGTTCTTGTCTTCTTTTTTTTTTATTTGTATCATTTAAATGCCAATTGCATTTTTGGCCCGGACACTGCGCAGTCACCCGTTGCGATCGTCCCGTTGTGACGGGCAAACGACCACCATCATCATCATCGCTGTCTGTCACGAGAGGTGGTGCGAGGCTTTTTTTATTGTAAACAATGATGGCGGCGGCCACGCAAGTGTGCTGTGGCGGTAGTTAATGCAATTTAAGCGCACAACGAATGCATTTGAGTAGTTTCCGGACACTACTAGTGTTACATGAGTAGATTATTTGCGGACTGTCGTTTCAGAAAATTTCGTTGATGAGGGAATGCTATAGAAAAAAGTTTCGTTGTCGCGAGATAGGAAATGCATTGACTCCTATGGCTGTTCGCCGGGGATCCGGAAATATTTCGTTGCGGCGAGAATTTCGTTCCCTCGGGATTTCGTTACCGCGGGTTTCGACTGTATATATTTTCAAGCTGGCAGCGCATAAATGGGCCAATTACGCCAAGTGTGAGCCGCTACATGCTGGTAGCATGTTTACATTTATCCCGAGGCCAGCTGTCCCGGTGTTTGATTTTGCAAACTTCGGGCAGCTTTGGGTTGCCGTGGGATCCCAGTCCACGTGACTTCCTATCGGGACTGGAACTAGCTGGCTGCCAGCGGGCTGCCAGAACTCCGAAAATCAAAGAGGCCCAGTGCACCTTCTCCTTCTGTTAATGTGTATATTATTGATGTAGTTTAATAAAGTCGGAAGTGAAAACCTGCTTTCAATAATAATTACCGTATCTACTCGCATAATGATCTCACTTTTCGTAAAAGAATTGCCGCAAATTCAGAAGTGCGATCATTACGCTGGTTAAATTTCCCGCGAAAAGAAAATTTTTTTTTCATCCCACATTTGCTGCGGAATGACAACAGGTCAACAAACAGGCGGCTGCTGCTGGAACAGTGCAGGGCACCAAAACAAAAATCGCGGCCGGCGGAGCAAGCCGAACGTGCCGAAGGCAATTTCTTTTTCTTTTCGTGAGTACATTACGCGCATTGAATCAGTTTCTTCCGTGTCAGTAACGAATAATATAGTTAATATTGGCCAGTCTGTGGCAATAATGTAGCCATGTCCACTTTGAGGGGACAGAAACAGAGATTGGCGTGCTTAGCTGCCAGTGACATAGAAACACATGGCGGGTATGCTGCGGAAACTGTGGCATTTGTCTTCACTACTATCCTAATAGGGCACGTTTCCGTTAAGGGTGGGCGAATATCTTAGCTGTGTTACAAGCGTCGGCAAATGAATAGGGTACACTTCTAACGTATTGGTGTAAACGTGCCTACTGTCGTTGCCGCTCGCGATTTGTTGCGTGCCCACGAGTGCAGACGAGAAGAATCAAAAGGCGCCTTTTTTGTTGTTGTTGTTCACAACCATTATAAAGCCTACAAATAATAAAGCCTAGGCAAGTTTGGTTGTAGCCTTTTTTTCATGGAAGTGTGGAAAGTGATGAAAGGAATAAAATGGAGCATCTGCTTAATGTTTGGTGCGTGCAAACCGCTTGGTATGTCTTGAAGAGTCGTTTGCACAGCATTCGATAGCATTCGACAGATGGTAAGCACGATCATAGTTAGCTAGACTTGGTACACGGCATATCGCTGCAGCAAGTTCGGGGTGCGATCATTACATGGGAAAACACAAAAATCTAGTACTGACGACAAAATTCAGGGGTGCAATCATTACGCGACTGCAATCATTACGCTAGTAAATATGGTACATACTTGTTGAAGAAGCCAACTATCGTCTGATCAGACTCCTACGCAACCGTCCATGTAGGAATTTGGCCACCCTGCTTATTAGTGTCGTAGCCATCCAGTCTTGCTAATTTCGACTAGTTTTGGACACTCAACTAGCCTTTAACCACGCGAAACTAAAGGTCAGACCACACTCATGCTTGCCAGCATGCTCTCACTCCTGGTCGCTCCTGGTTAAGACGCCGTGGCAGACATCACTTTGAAATCGGCCATTGATAGCACTTCAAAAATGTGCAAGTTGGATGTGGCTACTATCCGTAGGCCAAGCAGGTGCAGGACAAAGCCAGTCCGCTCCACATAGCACAGGCAGACAGGAGCATATGAGCACGAGCGAGCACTTTAGCCCTGTCGTGCACAAAGCAAACGCTGCAGTTACATGTAGCTGCGGTCTGCTATGTAGCATAGATGCCGCAGGGTGCCACCATGAGTCCACTGGCTGAGCGCACTGCAGCTCGCTGAGGACAACCGCATTTGGCCATCGTAGGCACCAAAATCGGAAATGCAGTGAAAGGTCGTTAATTCACATTCTGCGGAGATGCTACGAAAATTCGAATTATACATAATTCCAAATAATGAAAGTAAAAAACTGTGCGGTTAAGGCGCGTATATAGTCCGACATAGCGCAAGTGTGCGTACACGCTATGTCACGTTGGTGAGAACAATAACGTCTATAGTTCGAAGCACTGGCGCAGCCAATGTAACCAGACGCGGCCAATGCGGTCTGACGTGCCCAACGTTGAGATAGCTCTTGCTTCGTTCGCGCGTTCGTCGTGCCAACCCACAATGCATGGTGCGGAGAAAAAAAGGTACCACGTCGCTTCGTTGACGGTCGCAGACAGCTGTTCAAAGCGGCGCGCAGGTTGGGGATCATTCTGCGCATGCTTGAAGAGAGCAGCGCTCAGGTACAGCGCGTGCATCCAGAATGAATGGTATTTCGGCTAATGCTGCGCAGCGCAGCGCAAGCGGTGTAGCGTGACTGACCGCCAGCAACGAGCACCAAAAACGTCAAACTATAAGTGCGGCTTTATGCCACCGACGCTCACTGCAGGAACAAGAGTTGCGCTCTAATATGCACTCACGAAATGCACCACGACCTGCTGCAACGTTGGTCTCCGTTGTACTTTCGTATCTGCACCGGTTGCACACTGCAGAGTCCCACTATACATATAGGTGGCGTCCAAACACATATCGAAGCGACGCTTT
The DNA here is from genome assembly GCF_023375885.2 of Dermacentor andersoni. NCBI lineage: Eukaryota > Metazoa > Arthropoda > Arachnida > Ixodida > Ixodidae > Dermacentor > Dermacentor andersoni. The sequence continues at coordinate 307,595,955 of NC_092814.1, forward strand.
CCTTTGAGCAATAGCCACAAATATCAAAAGTTATGCTTTTTTGGTACTGCGAGCGCCGATACACGTCACTGGCACCATTTTTTTTTTTTAAGACATTACCTGGTGCCACTTTTCGGCGGGACACCTCATAGAGAAAGAGCATAGCCTCCAAGATTTAAAATGAAAAAAGAGAGGAAAAAGGCAAAAAAAAAACGCGCAGCACTGTGTTGGCATTTTTATCTTAAGGGGAGACTCTCCTCGAAACAACTTTTTCTTTATTACTTGTACTAAAGGTTTCCAAATTCAGCCAATTATAGAGTTTTCTATGCACATTTTAAATATGTCATTACTTTTTGTGTAGCTGTTATAGTTTTTGAGTTATGTGATGTACAATGGCAAAATATACTCATCTTTGTGGACACTTTATTATGTACTAAATTTTTACAATAAGCATCGTGATGTAGTTTGTTTAGCTCTTTGTAGATCACAAAGGGCCAATATCTAGCCAAACAGCGTGTACAATTACTGAAACTATGCAACAAGATTAGAGCATTTCAACTAATCTTTTTTCTCGATTCTCTGAAATCCAACCTTGTACTTTTGTAACTACTGCTTGGAGATATTGTAGTTTCAAGTAGGTATCAGTACTGTACAAATCTTCAGGAGTATGTATGCCAAATTTCATTAGTATAAGAATATTATTAATGTACAAGGTTATTTTTATGCGATTGTGGAAAAATTTAGTTGAAGTGTTTTTTTTTTCATAATTGCAGTAATTGTAGATGCTGTTTGCATAGATATCGGAACTCAGCAATCTACAAAGAGCTAAATAAGCTACAGCAGAAAGCTTTTCACGAAAATTTATTACACAATAAAGGGCCCACAGAATCACTATTTTGCCATTGTGTAGCACATAACTAAAGTACTATAGTGGCTACACAGAAACGAATGACATATTTGAAATCTGCTTGTAATGCTCCATGAGTGCGTGTATTTTCATATCTCTAGTACAAATTATTTTAGGAATGTTTTTTCAAGGAACATCTCCCCCCCCTTAAAGGTCTTAAGAGAAGGAGAGAACCAACCTGCAACAGAGGCGTTGGCCATGCCTGGCCTGGCACAAACGCGTCTCTCTCAAGTCGGGCTTAAGCAAAGGGCCGCAGATAGAAAGAGCAAAGCTGCAGGCCCACACAGCGATGCCAATGTCTCCAACGTGATCTCGCGCACTAGCCCTCTCCCCATGCATGTGGTGCGGAGTTTGAATTACCGGTAGCGGTGTGGATTTTAGTGTGAATTAGCGGGATGCATTAGATATTGCTTTCAATACATTTGTTGAACGGACTGCGGCGGCTACTTCGAATTGTCCTAAATTTCAAATTAACAAGTTATGAATTAACGAGCTTTTACTGTAGTGGCATCTGCGTGACCATCCAAAATCAAATTTGAATTGTGCACCACGGTGATGATCAGTAGGGGAAGCGTGGGCACATCCCGCTTCACTGTAGCCTTTGCAGTTCAAATCATTGGAGTGGAAGTACCGTAAACGGTATGTTTGATTACCAATAACTCCGCTTCTGCTGAATGCATTGAAGAACTTTTTGTGGCAAATTATTTCTCAAATAGTCTACTTTGACCTCATATGTTTTTCTCATCTTTGGTAAAAAGGGGTTCAAGACCCCTTTAATAGTGGGCAAGTTTTTACCAGTTGAGGGCATTAAACGTAGCAGCCTGGTGCTCACTTTTACCCTTTATATTATAATTTCAGCACCAGTAGATCTGTAATGTTCTGTCAGGTTGTGCCCATTTTGTCATCATTAACAACTTCGTTAGGGAATGGGCATGGGTGTCAGGCACAGGAAATCCATTGGCTTCCTGCTCCGACCACAGTGTTTAGTTCTGACTGCGTCATTCTTGTTACCAGTGCTGATCACATAATGTGGAAATGGCTTTCTGATTACTTACGGTGCCGATTAAAATGTATTTGCGTGCTCGTGTACAGCAGTGTTGCAAGTGGCCAAACGATCGCTCACCTGCTGTTTGATGCCTGGCATGGAAAGAAAACTTGCAGTACTCGCCTATTCTTCTGTGTTTAACTTTGCTACTAAGGAAAATCAAGTTGCTCGAGTATGTCAGTCGCGCTGGCGTGGTGAGGACCTAGCGCTGACTTGCGTGCTTATTGAAGTTCAACACTCCGCGATATTTTTTGCCAGTAGTGGCAGTAATGCTGTGTTGTTGCTGGAGGTGGTGTTAGCCTGCAGTCATTGCCAGCAACATAGGTTGATGGTTACCCGCCGTGGTTGCTCAGTGGCTATGGTGTTGGGCTGCTGAGCACGAGGTCGCGGGATCGAATCCCGGCCACGGCGGCCGCATTTCGATGGGGGGGGAAATGCGAAAACACCCGTGTACTTAGATTTAGGTGCACGTTAAAGAACACCAGGTGGTCGAAATTTCCGGGGCCCTCCACTACGGCGTGCCTCATAATCAGCAAGTGGTTTTGGCACGTAAAACCCAATAATTTTTAGGTTGACGGCCGTTGTGGCAATTGACTGTCCAATGCTGGTGCTAGAGCTTGCTGTGCTTGCCTTGTGGAAAGGTGTGCATGAGGAACAATCTTAACACAGACGCTCCTTGTGCAGCTCAGGCGGATCAAGCTCGCATAGTCTCATCCCGCACCTTCATCTCTGTCGCAGTTCAACTCTAAATAGATAGTGCTAAGTGAACCCTAGCCTCTCACTGGAACATTGCTGGAGCAGCTGGCAGCGGCTGATGCCTGTTTGCTCCCAATTTAGAAGGCATTCAAGCCACAGTGCGCCTATGGCGGCCTCTGGTGTGCATTGTGCAGACTTCTTGCTGTAAAAAGTCTATAGTAGTAATACTTGTTGGTTCTCAGAGTGCCAGTTACTTCTGGGTTAGTTGATAAAGGATTGTAATTATATACAGTCGAACCTCGATATATCGAACAGCGCGATGATCGCAAAATAGTTCGATATAGCCAGAATTCGATATATAAAATCACGTAGAAAACGCGTCAAAAACTAGCGCAAATCAATCAATGAACCAATCGTGGCCCAATAGATACTCACATGAAGCTTCAAACAAAGTATTTATTTAGTTCGCTGAAAGTACTGAAGCAGCGTAGCCGGCTTCATATTGGCAACCGCGTGCTTGACCACGGCGTCCTCAACATAGTCCAAACGGTCCACAATAGACAGTCCAGTGCCTTCTATTGCGCCGCAGTAGCGGCGTACAACGGCCAAAGCAGCTACAGCCTCAGTTGCAGTCGGGAGCGGGGCAACATCAGCGCTTGCTGGATCAGCCTCGGCAGCGTCTTCGTTTGGCCGCTCAGCAGTCACTTCTGCCGCGATCTCCACGTCTGTTAACTCCGCCACTGTTCCGGTGCAGTCGTCACCGCCAACGAAGTCCGCAATGCACATGATGTGTGGCTCAGCACCGACAAAGCGCTCCAACTGGCTCCACGGCCGCCTCGATCACGCGCGCACGGCGGAGGCAAGCCTCTCCGTGCGCGCGTGATCGAGGCGGCTTGCCCCGCCGTGCGCGCATAGGTGCGCGCGTGATCGCGGCGGCCGTGCTGGCTCCAAGCCGCCGCGTGTGTACGCCGCTACGTTCAAATGGCGCCCTCGGCGCAACCGATGTGGGCAGCTGTCGTACGCAGCAGTCTGGAACGCCGATCGCGCCGCTATCTTCGAGGTGTTGCGGGAAAGCTCGCCTCATGTCAACAGAGCGCACTTGGTCTGGGGCGGCGGAGTTCGATATACCCATTTTACATCCGGCCCCGTTCGAAATAAAGAATTAAAAATGCATGCGATTTTTCATGTGATATAGAAATTGTTCGATATACGCAATAATTCGATATATCCGTGTTCGATATATCGAGGTTTGACTGTATGTATACATATATATATTATCATAAGAAGCCAACAAACAATAACACTAAGGACAACATAGAGGAAATTACTTGTACTTACTAATTGAATTAAAGAAATTATAAATTACAGTTGCCGACCGTTTATTCGGACCTCACGGGGGCTGCGGAAATGTCCGAATAAACAGGTGTCCGAAAAAGCAGATGAAGAAAAAAAAATGACATTCTTTATTTCCACGCACTTATTCAATCTCGGCAATAGGCTTGATGAAATCATGAATGCGTCGTTGCACGCTGTTCCGTTTACGCGCAATCAGATAAACCTGAATCTCTGAGAGGGTCCAACGGTCACTATAGGCAGCTGAAAGCACAGTCGCTGCTTGCACACGCTCCGCATGCGACGGCAGTGTGGCACATGGTGCGTCATCTTCAGACTCTGAGTCATCGTCCGGCGGTGCAGCAGAAACCTGACGAATGATCTCGCCGTCGTCGAGTTCTGCGCATGTCAGTACAGCAGTGTCAGCACCTGTGAAACTGTCAAATGAGACGGTGTCCGGAATTGCAATGCAACCACCGCGCAGGTCTCGGCAGAACACTTTCGACGTCAGTAGGGAGCACATTGGAAGGCGACAAATCCTAGGCCTCCCGGCACCCGCTTGCCGGCATTCCCCAGCGCAGTCTGCACGGGCACTGTCGGCGCCATTAGACACCTGACGTGATGTTTCCGTATGCCGCATTGGATCACCGCAACCTCGACACAGCACACAAAGCAAACACCACCATGCCGCCACGCCGACACCAGTCGCACAAACGAAAAACGTGGCCTGCTCGCAGCGTCGTGCACGAAGAAGCAAATCAGCTGCTGGATTGTCTTGACATGGCTTACTAAGCTGAGACCGGAACTGCTGTAGCCACTCTATTGAACCAGGCCGAAACGATGATGATGAACGGGAATTTGCAGTAGAGCCGCTTCGTGGGGCAGCAAGGAGGCTCCGGAGCGTTCAAAACAAAAATGGCATTCAGCAAGTCAAACCATGCACCGCTCAGAGCCTGTGCATGGTGCTCTTGATCGAGTTGGCTCAAGGAGTGTCCGAAAAATCAGACGAGAGGTTGCAAGGTGTCCGAACTTTCGGCATTTGTTATACATTAAGGTCTATGGTGAGAATGGCGGTGCCGCGAAGCAGACCGAATAATCGAGCATGTCCGAATTTTTGGAGTCCGAAAAATCAGTCAGCGACTGTAATGGAAATGAAAGCGGATGAAAAAACAAAGGTGGGGAATGATCCAACATCTTCGCATTACATGTGCGATGCTCTACCAGTTGAGCTACAGCAGCGCAGTACTCCCATGCACTTTCTTGGGTATTTATGTTTTACTACTAGAACTAGCCCTGGGTGTGTTAGCCAGCGCCACCACTCACAAACCTCGGCGGCGGATGTGGAACATCCTTTCTGCCGTAGGTGTCAAGAGTACGTGATCTTTTTTTGGGTGAAAGCAACTGGTCAATAAACCCACATGTACTACCTGAAGGCGTCAATGTTGTCGGATTCGAGACCCTCGTTATGTAATGAATGAAAAGAAAGGGGTTAACTGAGGGGCCCGTTTTTTAATAATCATATCGTAAGAAGCCGACAAACAATGACACCAAGAACAGCATAGGGGAAATTACTTGTACTTACTACTTGAATTAATGAAATTATAAATTAATGGAAATGAAAGTGGATGAAAAAACAACTTGCCGCAGGTGGGGAACAATCTTGCGTCTTCGCACTATGCATGTGATGCTCTACCAATTGAGCTACCGCGGCGCCATTTTCCCATCCACTTTCTTGGGTATTTATGTTTTACTACTAGAACGAGGCCTGGGTGTGTTAGCCAGCGCCACCACTCACAAACCTTGGCAGCGGATGTGGAACATCTTTTCTGCCACAGGCGTCACGAGTAGATGATGTTCTTGGATGAAGGCAAATGCTACTCGTTCATATGTACAAGAAAGGGGGTTAACCGAGGCGCCCGATTTTTATTAAACATATTGTAAGAAGCCAACAATATATGAACAAGAAGAAAGGGGGTTAACCAATGGGCCCGATTTTTTTTAAGCATATCATAAGAAGCCAATGAACGTTCACACCAAGGACAACATAGGGGAAATCACTTGTACTTACTAAAGGAACTAAAGAAATGATAAATTAATGGAAATGAAAGTAGATGAAAAAACAACTTGCCGCAGGTGTGGAACTATCCCACGTCTTCGCATTACGCATGCGATGCTCTACCAATTGAGCTACTGCGGCGCCGTTTTCCCATCCACTTTCTTGGGTATTTATGTTACTACAAGAACCCTGGGAGTGCTCACCAGCGCCGTGACTCAAACCTTGGTGGCGGATGTGGAACATCCTTTCTGCCACAGGCGTCACGAGTATGTGATTTTTTTTGTGTGTGTGTGTGCGTGTGTGTGTGTGTGCGTGTGTGTGCGCGCGCGCTTTATTTTATAGGACAATAAATTAGGCTTCTTGGTGTAGACCAGAAACTACATACAGCAGTGTAAGGCATGAAAATAAGACTGGATGCAAGCAGCAGTGTCACACTGTCAGCTTTCAAAAAGTCCACCAAGGATTACCAACACGAATAAGCATTCAGTGAAGGAGAGGGACAGTGCGAGGCTTCTCATCAGGTGGATCTGAGGATACCAAATCCTGGTTTACGCGTGGGTCACCTCTACTGTGTAGGAAGTATGCCTGTGCAGTTTTTCCCAATGTTTGTGTCACCTAACTGGGAAGCTTGCATGCATGTTTCTGAGACCCAGCTAACGTCATCCTGTGCGTGCATTGCAAATGGTAATACAGAGGATTGCTGTGCTCCTCACCAGACCTTTGTAATGCTGGTAGGTGGGTGGCATGGCGAGCATAGTGAGTGTTGATTGCATGGTGAATGAAGGGTGGCATACAATTTCAAAACCAGAATGTATTTATTGCATTGGCAGTATGTACGTAAAAGAAGCGTTTTCAACGTTTACCCCTCAGAACTCTTAAATTATTGACAGAACTAAGAAGAGGCTGCATAAATTTCCTCTAATTTTTTTTGCTTTCCTAAGAGCCATTAAACAACCTCGCTGAGTATGATGGCAAACATTTTTTCCCATAGTAGAACCTCCTCTCGGGACTGTTACGAGGGAGTACAAAGGCGTGCATGGCAGCCTCTACGGTGCTTTTGTGGGGCGCTCACATATAATCACAAAAGTCCACAGGGCATTATGGCAACTCCCAGGGAGCTCTCGTTGGAAAGGTCTATAGGCCAGTCGGGGACCATTTTATCACTGCTTCACGTGAGAAAGCCTTGACCAATAGGCTTTGTTTGCCTTTTTCTTCCTTCATGTCATGCAGTGTGCAACAACTTCTGTGCAGTCCAGGACTGCCTTTCGACCACGGGAGGACAAGGGAAGCAGAGGAGTGGAGGTGGACGGAAGCTGCTTCGAACGGGACTACTACTACCAAGGGGGAAAAGAGGGAGGAGCCTAGAAGAAAGGGTTGGGGGGGAGCAGGGCAGGGCTGGAGGAAGCATCGGACATACACACACAACACACATGGGTCTCTCCTCGTGTAGCGAGGACAGTGGCGGCGACCAGACAGAGGAGGGAGGATGGCAGCCTGCCGGCCCCCTTTATTTTCTTTAGTCTCATTCCCTTACTCCCCGCTGTTGTAACAGGCCCCAGTACTGCTGCTGCCACTGCTTAACTCTGTTCTTGCCCTCAGTCTCTCACATAGCTCTCTCCTTTTTCTTTTTTCTTTTTATGCCTCCCCGTTCTCTTGTTCCTTTTTTTTTTTTTGGTGTGTGTGTGTGTGTGCGCGCTCACGTGTACCAGGGGTGGAGAAATAAATATGTGGTTTCTTTTCGCCATGCACATGCCACCCTGCTGCCATATAACCTCCGTTCAACAGGAGGCACCATCTCTGAGCAGCAGGACATACCCTGGCTGGAGATCTTAAAGTCTGAGCTCTAAAGTATATGTTGGGATTTGAGGAAGCAGCAGCTGAAACTCGCCTTTATATTAACATTTCAGCCTGTGCTTTCTGTTGATTTCTTTGTTTTCCCCTCTCTTCAGTACCAGGTCTAGTCAGACTTTAAGGTGCCCACTTTTTCAGCATTTGCACCATTCAGGTGGCTTCACATTGAAGGGCCTTGCTGAGGTGTGGACATAAGACAGAATTGGTGTCCAGTGCTTGGAAGGCTGCTTCTTGCTTGTGTAACCTGGTCAGAATTTATATTTTTTTTTTCTCTCTCATTCCTGCTATGCGAAGTTTGTAAATGCTCTTTCCTTTTTCTATTGTTAAATTTGTTGTTCTGCATTAGTACTGGCAAAGAGGGATGCAAATATTGCAGTGCAGTGTTGCATCTTATCTGTGCTTCTGGTCTTTGTGCATTGCCTCTGTTAAAACATTCCTCGCTTTTTCCCTGGGAGGCTCGGCACAAGCTGTATTTTTAATTGCTTCAGGGCTGCTGACAATACGTGGTTTGGGCAGCAACGACAGTCTCTTCTTTAGTTTTCCTTCATTCCCCCCTCCCCCACACACACACAATGTGAAGATCATATATAATTCCTGCCACTGTGCAACTCCTTTCGAATATAGCAATGACATCAACAACCTTAGGGCCATCAGCAGCTTTTTTGTAAGGCCCATCATAGTAGCTTACATTATTGTTGTAGAATCGAAATACCGCAGAGTTCCAACAGCGGCAGGTGCTCGGATAGGAATGTTTCATGCACAGATGACACTGGTGTTTTCTTGTTTGTGCTGCGATCTGCCTTTCCAGTGTCATCCGAAAACACCGAGCAACATGTGTTTTTATGGGTGTTGAGGGCGGGGATGGGGTGAGGTGGGGAGAGAGACTAGAAATGGGCAATGTTGGCTATTTGCTTTGAGATTTCTCTACTGGGCTTTACTTTTTCGTTCCCCGACGTATGATGTGTATTGACCAACTGTGTGGTCAATGAACTATTTTCCCTATGGCGCTTGTGTGCTGCTTTTGTGTGTTGCGTGTATGTGCGAGTGATTCATTTGATTGTACATTAAAACAAAATGGGGGCAAGAAAGAAAAAAAAAAGGCTTCTCACTTTGTTGTTCGTTGTTGGTTGCAGAGTCCTGTTCATGACCACTTGATGACAGGTGGTTATTCAGGATGTGATAGTCGTACACCTCTTCTTTTCCCCCTCCCCTTCAAGTATTATGGAGCCACTCTGTGTTGCGGATAGAGAGCATGCTACAGATTGGCCAGATGCCTAAAGAGGGCCACCATACGAGATTTTGTAGCCACTGCTGCTAGCCCAGCACTGGTTTTGTATAGCTTGTGGTCTTAAGACAACCAAGTACCACCGACTGAACAGTGGCGAAACGATGTGTGCTCGTTTTGTCATGCTGTGTGCGTGTGCACAGCTGCTGCTGCTGTGGTGGATTACTTGCAGGCCTTGGAAGCAGCGGACAGTGCAACCTGCATGTGTAATTTGCGCAGCACTCCTGTGACCCTAATATTGTTGCATTGTATGTAGGCTGTTCACAAGTTTTTATTTCCTCCCTAAAGACATCACCGGCAGTGAAAAAAAAAATGCTGTACTTCAATTTTTAAGCAGGTTCGGACCTCTTTTTGTTTCTTTTTTTTTTCCCTCGAATGTAATTATATCTTCCACCTACATAGCTGAACACTGGTTGGCACACATTGCAGGTGACATTGCTAATAAAAGGAGGAATTAAAAAAAAAAAAAATTTGCCTGTGTGTTTGCACTTTTTTTGCAGCTTTGTCAGTCCAAGCACCTCCATCTCGCCAACTACGTACAGTGCAGCAGAACCTACGGGTTGCATCAGCCAACCAGAACCAGAGGAGGGGCTGCTCCATTGTCTGCCGCCGGATTTCTCCCCACGCGTCGCCAGCTGAAAGGAAGCTTAATGAGGTGATCAGTGGCAGACAATGGGCGAGCCCCCCATACCTTCTCTGGAACAATCGGGCGGCTCTCAGTTGGTCATCATGACCTCTAGACTTCGCTGCAGTGAAAGGAGTTGGCGTGATGGAGTGTAGTTGCTAATGGCCAAAATTGTTCATTCAGCAGCTGTATCTTTTGCATGTGATAGTGGAAAACTTAGTGTACAAGAAGCCTGCACATGATCGACTTAAGTAGCTATGAGGTTACACAGTGACATTTGGCATGGTTTCACAGTGGCACGTACGGAGGAGGGTGGTTCATTAACTAATTCTCAATAACAAAGGCCCCCACAACCATTTTTCTGCATAGCGTATATGTGCATTTGGCATGCTTCAACCTTTGTGTTGCAACCGGTTCCGATGAGTGGCGCTGCACTGCTACAAAATTTTCTTGCGAGCAAAATGCTGTTTTACAGATTTCAGCCGTCAGTATTGTGAACTGCCCTAGTAGATTGTGCAATTTGCAAGTGAAGAGATTGTAAGGATACATATGCCTGCTCTTGGTTTGGTCAGCAGCTTAGTAAACCATGCTACAATAGTAACTGCAGTTTGCAAATGATCAGGATGTGCATATGAATATAGCCAGTCTTGTTGTGCTTGTAGATCGTATGCATGGCTTCTGCCTCCAGCATAACAATGTGCTGGTGTTTTACAATAATGGGTAGGTTCAAAGGAGCCTTGTTTATAGCTAAGTAGTCTCCGGGAATATCTTTCCTCTGTGTAATGCGTTATACCAGAAGGAAATGTATAGGGTTTCTATGTGCACAGCACTTTGCTACTTCATTGAATGGGTGTGGGACTTTAAGAGGACTGACAACTGGCCAGAATGTCTTGCGACTTCGGTGGAGATGAAATCATCGTGATTTATATCAATAAGAGTCCAGCACGCTGTTTGCGACTTAAGTAGAAATAATCTTAAATGGTCAAAGAAAGTGGCGAGGCCTGGCGGTGAAATCTTGGTACTTCGAATGAATTCTACGAGATGCTGTATACGTAAGTCAACTGTCTTAAAGTCGTAAGTCAAAGTCAGCATAACTTGCTTCAAATTGCAGTTCGTATATTATTAGACTCTCGTATTATTCTATTCGTCGGAAATCAAAATTGCACGCGTGGCTGCAGCCGCACACTGAACTCCGTATCACGTGTAAAAGTGCTTCGTTTTCGATCTGATTGGTTTTGTTTTGACTGGTTAAATACCAAAGCAGTTGCATAGGAAACCACGAAAACACGTAGCTATTATCGCAGAAATACTCAATTCATAAAACGTCAATCGCAGCAACATCGACTTGATAAACAAAATCATACTGTGTCACAGCTACGGCCACACTTGTCTGCCTCCCGTTAATGCCAGCGCATAATCGCTATCGCACTCGCCTGTCGCCGCTTTCAGCATGCTTCCAGTGAACGACTACATCCTCACTGCAGATAAAAAAATTGTCATAAAAAATGTTGTATGGCATTTTCCGCATTAGCACTTCATTATTAGGCTGACCAGTAAGCTTGCCATTGCACTAAAAAAATGAGTACCATGAAAATTGGTTCTCAGTCTGTTTAAAGCACGCCAGACACCTTTGCTGTGGTACCTCTCATTGACCCTTTGTTATTAGTTATTAGATGCCTGCATTGCATTTTAAAGGGACCCTGAACCAATTATTGTATGAAACTCTATGCATCGATACCCAGCGCCGCTTTCAGGGTGGGGACACCCACGCTTTTTGCGCCATCTTGGTTCTTTCCAATACGGAGGCGCTGGGCGTGTGGCGGGTGGAGATTAACCATCGGGCAGAAAGAAAGGGAGGCCGGTGTGCTAAGGGCGATACTGCTGTGATTTAAATGCAAATTTTCTGCTTTACCATCTGATAAGCAGTTTGCTTGCATAAATTACTCGTTTCAAACGAGTCGTAAGAAGCCAACAAACATTGACACCAAGGACAACATAGGGGAAATTACTTGTGCTTAATAAATGAAATAAAGAAACGAAGAATTAATGGAAATTAAAGTGGATGAAAAAAACAACTTGCCGCAGGTGGGAACCGAACCCACAACCTTCGCATTTCGCGTGCGATGGTCTACCAATTAAGCTACCGCGGCGCTGTTTTCCCATCCACTTTCTTGGGTATTTATGTGTCCTAGTAGAACCCTGGGAGTGTTAGCCAGCGCCACCACACACAGACCTTGGCGGCGGACGTGGGACGTCCTTTTTGCCGCAGGCGTCACGAGAACGTGATCTTTTTGGGTGAAGGCAACTGGTCAATAAACCCGCATATGCTACCTGAAGGCATCAATGTAGCCGGATTCGAGACCCTTGTTGTAATCGCACCGCTGGCACGAGTTGTTGGAACCTCAGTGCTGACGCCCGTTATTGCAAATGGGTCGCAAGCCCCAAGGGTAGCGTTGGCCTGGCGGCCTGGGGCACTGGAAGCATCCGAAGGTCCCGGCAAAGCATGAGTCGACTGGTAACAGAACAACTGGTTTATTCTAACATCGCAAAAGAGCGGGCGGTCAGGTCGACCGAAGTGGAGAGACGGGAGTGCACGTTACTCAACAGAAGAAATCGGAGCCTCTCTCGGCGTCCGGGAGCAGCTGCTCTTATACTCTCGGCGTCGCGGGCAAGAAGGAAGGTCACGGGATGAGACCACGTGACGGCGAGGCACGGACGAGCTGAGATACATGTTGAGACGAGTGTAGTGACTCAACCGCCAAGCAGGCGCCATCAGACCTCCTCGCTTCACACTTGGGGAGCTCCTCTCCCCGGCTGCCGCGCTTTGACAAGCGTGGGCACACACACACACACGCACACACGAAGACACGTGGCACTGAAACACGCCTGGACGCGCTTGGCGGGGAGGCGTATCGGCGGCGCTGAACGGGCCAAAATGTCCGCCGCTTTGAACGAAGCCCCGGCGTCCGTTGCATCCGCGCCGGCTATACCGCGCGTCGTAGGCGAAACGTAACAGACCGCCCCGCCGGGGGAAGGAGATCCCGATGGTCAGGGGACTGCATCCGCTGTCCGGAGGGATGTCGCTTGATGATGCTCATAACCGAAGTCGGTCGTCCTTCGGCGTTTCTTGAGCGCAGCGCACAGAGAAGGCCTCGTTCTCTCGTTCAGGTTCACACAGGACACTGCAAAGTGACTTCGGGAGAGTTGACATTTTTGTTCTCGTTCCCGGCAAGCGTTAGAACTACGCCGAAACTCAACCGCTCAGTCAGCAAGCACAGCACAACCCTCACTAAGCCATGCCAGGCTCTTTCCCCTTTTATACTACTGCCTAGTTCCTTACAGTAGTTTAGCAGCACTCAGAACGCGTCCACAAATCGGAAAATTGCACTAGAAAGCACATCATCACTTTGAAACACTACACAAAAGCAATATGTTAAAAATCCTGCCTCAGGAAGAAAAACATCAGTAACAAACAATTTTGAGGCTGATTCCCACGTTAGGGGCTTCGACTTAAGCCATCGGCGTTACCGTTGAGACTCCCCTTTTTGTAACGCACCTCAAAGGAATGTTGTTGCAAAGCGAGGCTCCAGCGCAGGAGGCGGCCATTTGTGGAAGAGATAGTCTGCAGCCATTGGAGAGGGCAGTGATCCGTCTCGAAGCATGCGAAGCGGAGATTGCAGCGAGCGACCGTACACTAGCTCAGCTGGCGAAAACCCCGTAGCCGCATGCGGCGCGGTCTTTAATGCAAACATCACCCCAGGCAGACACAGCTCCCAGTCAGTTTGTTGTTCAAACCACAATGCTCTCAACACGCGCTTCATGACGGAGTGGAGCTTCTCAACGGAATCCGACTGTGGGGGGTACACTGAGCTGTCTAACAGCTTTACCCCGCACCTTTCGAGAAAGGCTGTCGTCAAAGCGCTCGTAAACACCGTGCCCTGATCTGACTGGATTTCCGCAGGAAAACCAACTCGCGCAAATATGGACAGTAGTGCAGTGACTATCTCAACTGAGCTGAGTTCCTTAAGCGGCACTGCTTCAGGGAACTTTGTCGCTGGGCAGATCACAGTCAAAATGTGTCTGTACCCCGTGGCTGTTACCGGCAGAGGTCCCACTGTATCAATAACGAGCCGTCTAAAAGGCTCCGTAATGATAGGTACCAACTTCAACGGCGCCCTCGATTTGTCCCCTGGTTTGCCCACCCGCTGACAGGTGTCACATGTCTTCACAAAGTGGTCTGCGTCCCGAAAACACCCTGGCCAATAGTACTCTTGCAAGAGACGGTCCTTAGTTTTCTTAACTCCTAGGTGTCCGGACCACGAACCCCCATGCGACAAGCGCAACAGATCCTGACGGTAGCACTGAGGCACGATCAGCTGATCGAACTCCACTCCTCTGCGGTCTAGATACTTTCGGTACAGGACCCCACCTCTTTCCACAAAGCGAGCATTTTTCTTGGCGATACCTTCCTTGACAATGCAGCGGATGTTTTCTAGGCTGCCATCCTTCTTTTGCTCGGCTATCAAAGCCGCCCGGCTGACTTTTAGCAACCTATTAAGTCCGTCTGACGTAGGCGCGATGAGCAAATCTGCAGATAGCTCTTCTAACTTTCCCGCATCGGGAATTTCCTCTCCAGTATCTGGTGCCTTTAACGCTACAGGCTCAATTTTATTCAGTTCGGACGTGCTCTGAATATCAGCTTGCTGCACCTCTGACCCTTTCTCATTGTTCGACAACGTCGGCCCCGCAACTACCGCCTTTGCAGCGAGCTCCCGAACCTTCGATCTGGTTAAGGCCTGAACGCTAGCCTCACCAAACAAAAGCCCCTTCTCGCGCAGGAGGTGATCGGACCTGTTCGAAAATAGGTACGGGTACTGGGGGGGCAGCATAGATGACACTGCCGCCTCCGTCTCAAGCGCTCCGAAAGGTCCTTCAATCAGCACTTTTGCTACGGGCAGACACACGCTGTGAGCTTCCACGGCTTGCTTGATCCATGCGCACTCGCCCGTGAACATATCGGGTTCTACGTAGGAGGGGTGAACTACATCCATCGTAGCTGCGGAATCGCGAAGCACTCGGCACTCTTTCCCGTTCACGAGGAGGTCTCGCATGTAAGGCTCGAGAAGCTTCATGTTCTCGTCAGTGCTGCATAAGGACAAAAACACGACTTTTGTTTTTGTTTCTGGACACTGCGCCGAAAAGTGACCCGGCTTCTGGCACGTATAACAAACGCGCACTTGCCTCGTCTCGAACCGCTTTCTGCGTTCGGCTTCGGCTGCCGCCGTCTCCTTACGTTCGGTCGGACTGCTTTCACTCGCATCCGCACTACGTCTGTCCCCCTTTGCTCTCATGGGCGTGAACTTCGGCCTCTCAAACTTGGAGCCAAATTCACCCTTTTGACCGTCCTTAGCTCCGCGAGCCCGACGCGTCACAAACTCCTCGGCTAGCTCAGCGGCTCTAGCCACCGTACTAACGTCTGGCCTATCCAAGACCCAGTACCGCACGTTCTCAGGTAACCGACTATAAAACTGTTCTAGCCCGAAACACTGCAGAACTTTCTCGTGGTCACCAAACGCTTTCTCTTCTTTGAGCCACTCCTGCATGTTTGACATAAGCCTGTAGGCAAACTCTGTATATGATTCACTTTTACCTTTCTCATTTTCCCGAAACTTCCGACGGAACGCCTCCGCTGACAGCCTGTACTTTTTTAGCAGACTCGATTTCACTTTGTCGAAATCCTCTGCCTCCTCTCTCTCCAAGCGAGCGACTACGTCGGCCGCCTCGCCGGGTAACAAAGTGAGCAAGCGCTGTGGCCACGTTTCCCGAGAGAACCCCTGCTTCTCGCACGTTCGCTCAAAGTTAACCAGGAACAAACCAATGTCCTCTCCAAGCTTAAACGGCCGCATCAGGTCAGTCATTTTGAACGATACTCGTTCTCCTGCACCGTGTGCCTGACTTCCATTACGAGCGCGTTCCATTTCTACCTCGAGACGCTTCATTTCCAAAGCGTGTTGACGGTCGCGCTCTTCTTTTTCTTTCTGTTCTTTAAGTTCGCGCTCCTGTTTCTCTTTTTGCTCTTGAAGTTCGCGCTCCTGTCTTTTTGCCGTCTCCCTCTCCTCAATGGTCTCAAGGCATTCCGACAGCTCGTCATCCTCAGCCTCTAACTCAAGAATAGCCCTTAGCAGTTCTGGTTTTCTGAGTTTGTCTGAGACATCCAGACCCAACTCTCTTGCAAGCTCCAGCAATTTCGGTTTGCGCAACGACTTCAAATCCATGGCTGCTCTGAATGCTGCTTTCTCTACTGCCTACTATTGTCTTGCCGCAAACTAACCCGGCAGCAACGACAACCACAATTACCAGCTCTGTTTCTGACACTAACAAAAGCCTGGCAAAACTCAGAAGAAGAAAGTCCCGCACTCACCAAACCTCGCAGCCAAGAATTCAGCGCAGTCGTTCCGCTGCAGGCAACTAGTCATCACACAGGGCTCGTTGCACTGCTCCCGGATGGTCGTTGTGCTGCTCAGCATACAGTCAACCGCATCTCTTCGCTGCTGGCCTCCGTTGTCGCGATCTCACCGCTGGCAACCAGCTGTTGTGTATCGCACCGCTGGCACGAGTTGTTGGAACCTCAGTGCTGACGCCCGTTATTGCAAATGGGTCGCAAGCCCCAAGGGTAGCGTTGGCCTGGCGGCCTGGGGCACTGGAAGCATCCGAAGGTCCCGGCAAAGCATGAGTCGACTGGTAACAGAACAACTGGTTTATTCTAACATCGCAAAAGAGCGGGCGGTCAGGTCGACCGAAGTGGAGAGACGGGAGTGCACGTTACTCAACAGAAGAAATCGGAGCCTCTCTCGGCGTCCGGGAGCAGCTGCTCTTATACTCTCGGCGTCGCGGGCAAGAAGGAAGGTCACGGGATGAGACCACGTGACGGCGAGGCACGGACGAGCTGAGATACATGTTGAGACGAGTGTAGTGACTCAACCGCCAAGCAGGCGCCGTCAGACCTCCTCGCTTCACACTTGGGGAGCTCCTCTCCCCGGCTGCCGCGCTTTGACAAGCGTGGGCACACACACACACACGCACACACGAAGACACGTGGCACTGAAACACGCCTGGACGCGCTTGGCGGGGAGGCGTATCGGCGGCGCTGAACGGGCCAAAATGTCCGCCGCTTTGAACGAAGCCCCGGCGTCCGTTGCATCCGCGCCGGCTATACCGCGCGTCGTAGGCGAAACGTAACACCCTCGTTAAGTAATAAACGAGAAGAAAGGGGGTTAACCGAGGGTCCCGATTTTATTAGTCGTATCATAAGAAGCCAACAAGCATTGACACCAAGGACAACATAGGGGAAATTACTTGTGCTTCGCACACGAAATGCGAATCGCACGCGAAATGCGAAGGTTGTGGGTTCGGTTCCCACCTGCGGCAAGTTGTTTTTTCATCCACTTTAATTTCCACTAATTCTTCGTTTCTTTATTTCATTTATTAAGCACAAGTAATTTCCCCTATGTTGTCCTTGGTGTCAATGTTTGTTGGCTTCTTATGATATGACTAACAAAATCGGGACCCTCGGTTAACCCCCTTTCTTCTCGTTTCAAACGAGGTTGTTCGACACTTTTCGCGAGCATCGCAACCTGAAGGAGGTATGATTTTTTTGCGAGGTTACCCCCTCTTTTAGTCGCACACTTCACTCGTAACCGTCCCACAAATATTGGTGGAATTGTACACTTGGATGAAATTTTAAGTTTGAAGCTCTTTTAATAGTAACATGTTTTCTTGTGGTTTTCCCGTCATATTTTTGAAAGTAGGAGAAAATTTGGAGACGGGTCGCGTGAGTGGGCCTACAGCACTTCAGGTGCCTACTGAAGAAGAAAAAATGCACTGAGAACAGTTTTTAACAATCAAATACAATTTATTTACAAAAGTAAGCACTAATTCTTCGCTTTGTAAACACTCAGCGAGGTTACTTGGTTAAAATGTGGTTGCCTTACTGAGGCTCCAGTAAAAATCTTCCATCACATTCTGCAGGACTGTAAAATAAAAGTTACTCAATCAATAAATCACATCAAGGGTCGTGGCCAGTGTTGGCTGACATGGAGGCTTTCTATGGCTGGCCCGAGCTGCAGTGGCTGCATTGTTAGGGGCAAAGTGTGTGCTCAATTTTTTGGTTGCCCTACTGAGGCTCCAGTAAAATCTTCCATCACATTCTGCAGGACTGTAAAATAAAAGTTAATCAATCAATCAATCACATCAAGGGTCGTGGGCAGTGTTGTCTGACATGGAGGCTTTCTATGGCTGGCCCGAGCTGCAGTGGCTGCATTGTTAGGGGCAAAGTGTGTGCTCGATTTTTTTTTATTATTCGCCACGATCTTTTCATTATTTTCCTTTTTTTTCTTCAAGTCCACATCAATTGTCTTGTCTTTATATTTTTTTTATTTTTCATTTCTTTATGTGTGGCCCATTCCCCTGGTGGGTGCACACCATATTTAGAAAATCAACGTCAAAAATGTGCAGTACAGCTCTCTCTTAAGGGGAACACTCCTTTCAGACTATAAGGCAGGAATGTATGTGTGATACGAAAGTATTCACAAATGTCTGCCTGGTGCTCCATAAAAAACCCTCATTTTTCAGCAAGATGTATTGCGATCTTCTGTTTAGGTGCTGTCTTTAAGAGTGGAGCATACTGCAATTAAGGCATGCGTGGCTCAGTTCTTTGTTGGAGATAAGCACATAACACACTCGAGCACCCTCGTGCACCCTCGTAGAAAACATTGTGCCAGTATACAAGTGTAAATTGCTTATTACTCACACACTGCTTATTAGTATTCACAAATGTCTGCCTGGTGCTTCATACAAGACCCTCATTTCTTAGTGAGATGTGTTACGATTTTCTGTTTAGTTGCTGTCCTTAAGCGTAGAGCGTACTGCAACTAAGGCATAAGACATGGATGGTTAAGTCATGCGTAGCTCAGTTCTTTGCTGGAGATAAACATATAACACACTTGTTCACCCTCATAGGAAACCTTGTGCCAGTATACAAGTATAAATTGCTTATTTAAGGCATACTGTTTACAATGTGTATTTATTGAAGGCAGGATCACAATAGTCCCCACTGCTGTTTTTGTCGACAGCTCTGGTATCGCCAGTTTGTTGTGCTGGAACAAGGCAGGCCCAAGAAATATCTGAGAAGTGTTGCAAACCTCCATTCGAGAAGGTTTTCTTTTTGCAACAATTGTGCACAGAAAAGTCTGCAACAAGTTTGTGAACAAAACTTACCTGCCACCAGCATGGTCCACGCAATTTGACTAGTGAATAGTTAAATGTTAATGAAGAAAACATTGTTTACTGAAGGATAATTCAATTCACTGGTTTTATTCATGAACTGGTTTTATTGAACCCACTGGCCGCCATGCTGCGGCGGCTGCGCGGGCAGACTCGCCGCTATGCGCTTTCAATTTCAGTGGAACCGTAACCTCTTCTGGCTTGGCTCGCTTGCCGACGACGACTTCCTCGTTACTCGTCCTCGTTTCTTGGCACGCTTTATCGGCGGCATCCTCTCTTTGCGGTTTCGTCCCGTGGCTCGTAGCCCCGCCTTCGTGTTGCCCGTGTCGAAGCTCGTAGGCCCGTTCCTCGCGCGGCGTTGTTTCTTGGCAGTGTGCTTGTAACCGCTGCCCCTGGTGGAAAGGCTGACATTTGAGCGTGTTCGCTTGCGACTGCCACGCCTGCTGATCCGCAGTGATGCTGCCGCCGGCAAATCTACCGCACGCGCGCCGCTGCGTGACGATATAGGTTCACTTCTCAAGCGGCGCTGTTTCTTTGCCGCGGGCTCGTTAACCCTGGTGGAAACGCTGGACGAGGAACGCGTTCGCTTGCGACCGCCGCGCCCGCCGCTGCGCGTCGATGCGGCCGCCGGCAAGTCTACCGCACGCGCGCCGCTGCGTGACGATATAGGTTCACTTCTCAAGCGGCGCTGTTTCTTTGCCGCGGGCTTGCTAGCCCTGGTGGAAACGCTGGACGAGGAACGCGTTCGCTTGCGACCGCCGCGCCCGCCGCTGCGCGTCGATGCGGCCGCCGGCAAGTCTACCGCACGCGCGCCGCTGCGTGACGATATAGGTTCACTTCTCAAGCGGCGCTGTTTCTTTGCCGCGGGCTTGCTAGCCCTGGTGGAAAGGCTGGAAGCGGAATGCCTTCGTTTGCGGCCACCACGCGTGTGGCTCCGCGTCGACTCGGCGGCCACCGGCACATCACCTGGTACCACGGTAGTGACGGTACGAGGGCTCTTGGCCCGTCGTACCCCACTCGACGTCGACGGTTCGTTTGCAGGTGGGCTACCCTCCTTACGCTTGTCCATCCAGCTTGCTGTATGCCCGGGGGCGAGAGTTGACAGGCGTCGCCTCTTGCGAGCCCTTCCCACGCTCTCGGCGTCGTTCGTCGAGCGTTGCCGCTTGCGTTTGTTACTAACCCGGGAGCTACGCCTAAGGCCTAGCTGCTTTTTACCAGTGTTTGGCTGGGCAGCTGTCGAGCGGCCAACGCTCCTTTTGTTTTGTTCGTTTCCTCGGCCATTATCTGAACGGGCTCGATGATGCTTTACAGAAGGCGCATCAACGACTGCCGTGGCTTGATCATGACGCGGTCTCTTGCGCTGGCCTTGGCTACCGCTGATGCTATCCATAGAGTTTGTTCTTTTGCGTTTCTGGAAGCTTCGCGTGTCGGGTCGGCTCGTGGGCGAACCTGGTCGATTCTCATTGAAGGTTACCTTCTCCCCCCGCAAACGAGAAGTTTCCAGAGGCACCTTCAACCAAGCGGTCGCGTTAGGCTTAGCTGCTTCGGGCTGCCGCAATCCAGCATCACGGCGGCTCTGGCGTAGCATGTTTGATGTCGAAGTTCTTAATTACTTGCGTCCTTCGGCTGACAGTCTGGCCCCGGCACGGTATTTCTCGGGTGGCCCGCTTGTTTCCTATTGCACTAGGGCGCACCGTTGTAGTGCCGGCGTAGACAGGCGAGCTGACGGAATGGCGGCCTTCAGAAACGTCCTGGGGAGACAGGTTGCTCTATAACACTCGATGTCCCTCTTGCTTGCGCCTTCTGAAAAGACTGCAGTCTTCGAGGGCGAATTCGCCGGCTTTAAGACGGACGTTAAAGAAGAGACGTTTAAACGACAAGCGAGTTTACGATGAGGGTTAGATGTACGTCGGTTAACTAAGCCGGTAATTTTGCTTGCTTGCTTGTTCCTCAATCGTGGCGCTTACCCACTACGGGAGATTAGCCAAAAAGCCGGCGGTTAAAGGTTAAACGTTACAGGGAAGGGGAGAGAGAAAAAAAGACGTAAAATTAAATCGGGATGAAGTATATCGGTAATGCTAATTAAAAATAGATTTACGGGGCAGACAGAAATATTTTCTTTGTAATTGTATATAAACAGCAAATTTTGTATTCTCTTTTGGGTGGTATAATTTCGAAGACGTGATCAGTGATTTAATGATCTATCGAATTATTCCTTTCGGGAATTCACATGGTAGCCTTCTCGTATCATATATATATATATATATATATATATATATATATATATATATATATATATATATATATATATATATATATATATATATATATATATATATACATACGAGGAGGGCGCGTATGCCAAGTGAGCTCCTGAACAATGCTTTGCAATATAGCGAACGCATTTTCATCCGGGACGTCAAAGACGTGTGACGTACTGCTATCGCATTTTGCTCTCATTTTACCCTCAATCGTGACCGATTTTTTACTTGCGCTGTCCGCAGACGCAGCGTTGCCAACCCTCGACCACTCGGCAGACGGAGCTCCGACGAGCTGCTTTAACGCTTGCTCGATTTGACCTGCCTTACACTCAACACTATAATTATAAATTGGAATCCCCTATTAACCTTATCCAACAAGAGAATAACATACACGATAGGAAACAACATCTGGAAGAAATAATTGAACAACGGTTTAGCGCCGTCATCGAGGAATTTATTGTGAAGCACTTTCCAGAGACGTGAGAAGATTTCTTAAATGAACTCACGACGCCTTCCAGTTATGGGATCTTCCACGGGGAGCCAATGGAAATTTCCAAGTGCCGATTTTCACTGGATGTGACCAGCGCTCTTCTGCGATTACTGTGACGTTACTTGCCCTTGCCACTTTTCTTGGGCTTGGAAGCACTCGTCCGCTTGGCCCGTCATGATTTCGACGAGGACCTGCTACGGGCGTGGCCGTGCCGTTTACGTCCGGCACTCTTTGTGGTCGCGCTCGCGGCAGAAGAGCTGCTGACGGAGCGATGACGTCGGCTCTTGCTGCGTCCCCTCTTTCTTCCGCGGGTGCTCTCCGAGCGGGTGGTTGATGTCCCTCGGCGGCTGCCTCGGTGCTTGCGGCCACCTCGGCCGCTGCGGGACGAGTGTCGGGAGCGGCCACGGCTCCTTCCCCTCCTGGCATGGTGGCTGCTGCGGCCGGAGGAGTGACTACGCGAGCGGTGGGGACGCTTGGCACCATTGGCAGCTGCCGAGGAGGCATGGCTTGGGGACGAGCTCCGTGCTCGAGTCTTGCGGGTCACTCTGGGTGCCTTTTGTGAGCGTCCCTTGCTGGTGGACGGGCCGTTCACACCGGCATCTGGGGCCGGTTCATCGGAAGCCTTTCTTGTCTTAGCAGAAGCCCTGGTGGTGATGGCTTTCTGCGCTGCCGGCTTCACTGACCTGGACCTCGTCGTTGGGGTAGACGCACCTTTGGTCGCCTTCCCGCGCGGCCGCTTGACGACGGGCGCCTCTTCAGATGGACTGCCCCCATCGTCGGCAGCAGCCGGCTTTCGCTTCGCCCGGGTTGTCTTGGGTGGCGCCATTTTCTTGTTAGCTGAATCGTCCTCCTCCGTCATGGCGGCAACAGCTCTGCGCAGTCCCTCGGCCTCGATCCTCCGTCGGCACGCGCTCCCGCTGTCTCCCTGTCGTTGGCCTACGCCTTGAGGCTGACAAGTAATGGGGTGGCAGGCCTGGCTTCCAGAGCAGCCGCCCCCACAGTGCGAGGACCGCCGCCTCGCGCGATCCAACCGAGGCTGCTCTGGCCAGTCGAGCAGCGTTTGCGAGCCCCTTGTTACGGCGCGTGAAAGGCCGGGCTTCTTTCTCTTTCGGCGTGCCAATCTTCTGGCGAACACCCCTCACTTTTGCAGCATTCCAATGCTTGGAATGGTTACCGATGTTAATGCAAACCTCACAAAAAGTATGCCACATTTATTGCCACTTCGTTTTAACCCCCATGTTTACTATTTCCGGATGCTTCGCAGGGTGATACACGTCAGAATTCTACTCGGGCATTTCGTAATCGAATGTTTTCCAGTTAGGAGCTGTGCAGTACGGTTCTAACACAAAATCGTACCGATGTATACATGTATGGCTTAGAAAGTGGACTTCTATGCTATTGTATCTTAAGTAGGTTTCAATGAATATGTCTGTATTATTGGTCTTTCCACTCGCTGAATGTATGGTAATACATATACCCCATTCGGAGACCTATTACTACTTTATAGTAAAACAATATACTCTCTACTGCAATGTACCCATAATCACCCAGCAATTCTTCTCGTCAAATTCAATACGTTTGCTGGTATAGATGGTGAATGAACAAAACGCCTCCCTGTGCCTTAAGACCAGGCCACCAAGAATTTATAATCGCGGTGTTGACTACGGCGCGATTTCATATCGGGACATATATTCCGGCGTATGATTTTATAACAGCTCGAAAAGCGAACCGTTCGCTTGCCCTTATGTGATTGGTCAGAATGATGGTTGTTATGGCGGAAGCGCAATTTTCACCAATCACGTCAGGGCATATGAACGGTTTGGTTTGTGAACGGGCATGGTGGTTACACGGCCACCATTATCCGACATGTTGACGCCTGTCAGGATTGGGGGCTCAATTCCACCGTTCGTAACTCGTTGTCAAGATTGGAGTCGGGCATGAATTAGAAGGTAGCTGGCCCATGCTGTCGTCTAACTTATCCATGCTGAGGACGTTGGTGAAGGGAAGGACTGCTTCTCATAGAGAACGAGGAATATGGGTTTATTTACAGCATCTACATCAGGATGTCGCAGTTCATCAGTCTAGCATGACTGCGAGAGAAAAGTGCTGAGCAGCCGCACAACAGCGGTTTATGAACACTCGGTCCCCCCTCGATCCCAAGGTGAAGTCCTTACAAGCCGCCTCTCTGGGGGACGGCTTACACACACACACTTCCGCACAGGTTCACTCTCGGTCCGGAACCGACGTTAGACGGACTTCGTAGAACTCGGGGCTTACATCAGGAAAGGCGCCTTTTATTCCCTGAGCTGACCCCCACAGCGCGGCCGCCGTGGTGTCCATTGTCCGGCGCCTTGAACGGCGCGTGGGAAGAGGCCTCCGTAGAGGTTCCCGCGGGCACTCCACCGCTCATAGCAGAGCAGGTAGGTTGTGTCGTGTTCAGGCACAAAGCCTGCTTCGTCGAACGTATTTAGTCGCAACGGCGACAAGGCTAGAACGTAACGGTGGCGTTCCAAGAAAAAGTTGCCGCCGCTGTCGCAACTGGCTAGCAAAACTTGCACTTCAGCTGGCCGTTCTTAACACGCCCTATATACTAACCTTACTTCGTGTAGCAGTCGACGCTTCGCCTTACGGGTCAAACTGCGACATCTTTACTTTTTTTTTAGTTTTGCATGTTTATAGATATGACTTTAGTCCCTGTGTGACGTAATTGTTCACAATCATTATTATGAGTGTTGAAATCACAAACTTTGCTAGTTCTAAGCGACACATCAACGACACAAATAAACATTTTTAAAGACTACCACTTTTCCGCTACCTTCAAACATGCGGTAAGCTAAAATGTAGAAGCACGAAGTTTAGAAATCTGTAATTCTGAACCAAAAACAGATGTCACAGTTCTGTAAACTGCATCCATTAGATCATCATCATCATTATCATCATGTTTTATGTCCACTGCAGGATGAAGGATCTGCCTGCGATCTCCAATTACCTCTGTCCTGCGCCAACCGATTCCAACTAGCACACGCGAATTTCCTAATTTCAAGGCTCCACATATACTTCTGCCTTCCCCTACTGTGCTTCCCTTCTCTTGGTACCTATTCTGCTGCCCTAATGGTCCAATGGTTATGTAACCTGCGCATTACATGACCTGCCTAGCTCCATTTTTTTCTTTTGAAGTCAATTAGAATATCGGCTATACCCGTCTACTCTCTGATCCAAACCACTCTCTTTCTGTCTGTCAAGGTTATGCCTATCATTCTTCGTTCCATCGCTCTCTGTGTGGTCCTTAACTTGTTCTGAAGCTTTTTTGTCAGTCTCCAAGTCTCTGCACCACATGTCAGCACCGGTAAAATGCACTCATTATACACCTTCCTTTTCAATGACAATGGTAAGCTTCCAGTCAGGAACTGACAATGCCTGCCGTATGCAATCCAACCCATTTTTATTCTTCTATGAACTTCCTTCTCATGATCACGGTTCCGTGTTATTAATTGACCTGGGTAAACGTACTCGTTCACAGACTTTATAGGCTGACTGGCAATCCTGAACTCTTGTTGCTTTGCCTGTTATTCATCATTATCTTTGTCTTCTGCATATAATTATTCAACCCCACTCTTACACTCTGTCTGTTAAGATCCTCAATCATTTGTTGTAACTCGTCCGCAGTGTTGCTTAATGGAACAATATCATCGGCAGACCGAAGGTTGCTGAAGTATTCGCCGTCGATCCTTACTCCTAAGTGTTCCCAGTTTAATAGCTTGAATAGTTCTTCCAGGTACGCAGTGAATAGCATTGGGGAGATTGCGTCTCCTTATCTGACCCCTTTCTTTATAGGTATATCTCTATTTCTCTTGTGGAGAATTAAGGTAGCTGTGGGATCTCTATAAATATTTTCCAGGATATTTACGTAAGCGGTCTGTACTTCTTGATTACGTAATGCCTCTATGACTGCTGGTATCTCTACTGAATCAAATGCCTTTTCGTAGTCCATGAGAGCGAAGTATAGAGGCTGAGTGCACTCTGCGGATTTCTCTATTACCTGATCCATTGATCAGGTAATAGGGATTTATTGTAGAGTATCCCTTCCTGAAACCTGCCTGTTCCTTTGGTTGACTAAAGTCCAGTGGTGCCCTTATTTGATTGGAGGTTATCATGGTGAATATTTTATATAAAACTGGGAGTAAGCTAACGGGCCTATAATTTTTCAATTTTTTAACGTCTCCCTTTTTGTAGATTAATATAATGTTTGCATTTTTACAGTTTTCTGGGACGTTGGCAGCCGATAGACACTTCGTATAGAGAGTCGCCAGTTTTCTAAGCATTATGACTACTCCATCTTTGAATTAATCGACTGTTATTCCATCTTCCCCTGCCGCTCTTCCCCGTTTCATGTCTTGCAAGGCCCTTCTGACCTCATCACTAGTTATAGGAGGAGTTTCTGTATCCTGTTCATTACTGTTTCGAATGGAGTTATCCTGAGTCTTCTGGGTACTGTACATGTCATTATACAATTCTTCCTCTTCTTTTATTATAGCTTCGAGATTGCTGATGATATTACCCTGCTTATCCTCCAGTGCATATATCTGGGATCGGCAGAAAGCATGAAATCAATTTCATTGCTTGTTTCACCACTAGGGCTTTTCCAGGTCTACTTTCTGTTGCTACGCTGCTTGAAAAAGGTGTTCATTATTCTTAGCTTATTCCTTTCTGCAAATTCTACCAGCATCTGTCCTCTAGCGCTCCTAGAATTGACGCCGTAGTTGCCAATTGCTTGTTCACCAGCCTGCTTTTTTCCCCACTTTTGCCTTGAAGTCGCCCATTACTACAGTATACTGATTTCGCACTTTTTTCATGGCTAGTTCGACGTTTTCATAAAACTGATCTACTTAGTCATCATGGTGACTGGATATAGGAGCTTCGGCTTTTACTACCTTTATTCTATACCTCTTATTAAATTTGATTACGACCGCTGCTATTCTCTCATTAATACTGTAGAATTCGTCAATGTTGCCTGCTATGTCCTTATGGATTAGGAATCCCACTCCGTATTGCTTCTTATCTGGGAGATCTCTATAGCAGAGGATATGGCAGTTATTCAGCATTGTGTAAGCCTCACCAGTTCTTCTAATCTCACTAAGGCCGATGATATCCCAAACAATTTCTGATAGTTCCTCAAATAGTCCTGATAAGCTAGCCTCACTCGACAGAGTTCTGTTGCTAAAGGTTGACAGGGTCAGTTTCCACTGGCGTCTAGGTGGACAACTTGGATATATCAATTTGTATATGTCCTCAATTTGTTCCAATATCTACGTACTCACACATTAGTGGTCTATTTGAGTGCTATGTATAATACATCAATTTTGTCCTCTTTAGGTGTGCTATTATATGCAGTCTACAGAATTATCATATCGTTTTCATTGCTCCATTGTTGTAAACTTGCTAAATTCTTTTCCTGAAGATTTTCTATTTTTAACGATATGTGTCGTCCTAAATCAAAAATTCCTTTCCCACCACTGGATTTTAACTTTTTCTTTTAAATGCATCAACCTTCATGAGATCTGGTGCTGTGGTTGCCAGTAAAACGATTTCTCCGTTCCACGTATTTATATATATAGGAACGCCAGAGCTAATGCTTCCTTTTATCATGAGGTGCTTCACTTAAATTGTGACATGAATCTTTTACTGTAGCTGTACCCTACGAGCCAACAAAATATATCGAAATCGCTTCATGGACCATTTTAGGGGCACTGATTCCATTTCTGAACATGGCAAATGAGATAGCTCTCCCGGCTGGTTTAACCATGTCTGGTCACTATTTTTAAATTAAGTGAAAAATTTTATAAAACAGTTTTTGTGGCAGCAAAATCGAATCCAAGGTTAGTTTATCAAAAAGAAAACTACATGCGAATATTTCTTAATCCTTAGGCCACTATCCGCATTTTCCCAAATTATTAAAACAATAGTTTTCACACTATAGCATTAACGAGAGGGTGGCAGGTCTTGTTGTGAAACTTAATAAGAGGTACAAAATGAAGGTTGTACAGGTCTACCCCCCTACATCTAGTCATGATGACCAGGAAGTCGAAAGCTTCTATGAAGACGTGGAATCGGCGATGGGTAAAATCAAAACAAAATACAGTATACTGATGGGCGACTTCAATGCCAAGGTAGGCAAGAAGCAGGCTGGAGACAAATCAGTGGGGGAATATGGCATAGGCACCAGGAATAGCAGGGGAGAGTTATTAGTAGAGTTTGCGGAACAGAATAATATGCGGATAATGAATACCTTCTTCCGCAAGCGAGATAGCCGAAAGTGGACGTGGAGGAGCCCGAACGGCGAGACTAGAAATGAAATAGACTTCATACTCTGCGCTAACCCTGTCATCATAGAAGATGTGGACGTGCTCGGCAAGGTGCGCTGCAGTGACCACAGGATGGTAAGAACTCGAATTAGCCTGGACCTGAGGAGGGAACGGAAGAAACTCGTACATAAGAAGCCGATCAATGAGTTAGCGGTAAGAGGGAAGATAGAGGAATTCCAGATCAAGCTACAGAACAAGTATTCGGCTTTAACCCAGGAAGAGGACCTTAGTGTTGAAGCAATGAGCGACAATCTTGTGGGCATCATTAAGGAGTGTGCAATAGAAGTCGGTGGTAACTCCGGTAGACAAGATACCAGTAAGCTATCGCAGGAGACGAAAGATCTGATCAAGAAACGCCAATGTATGAAAGCCTCTAACCCTACAGCTAGAATATAACTGGCAGAACTTTCGAAGTTAATCAGCAAGCGTAAGACAGCTGACATAAGGAAGTATAATATGGATAGAATTGAACATGCTCTCAGGAACGGAGGAAGCCTAAAAGCAGTGAAGAAGAAACTAGGAAGAAGAAACTAGAAGAAGAACTAGAAGAAACTAAGAGACAAGGCCGGCCATATCATTACTAATATGGATGAAATAGTTCTAGTAGCTGAGGAGTTCTATAGAGATTTATACAGCACCAGTGGCACCCACGACGATAGTGGAAGAGAGAATAATCTAAAGGAATTTGAAATCCCACAGGTAACACCGAAAGAAGTAAAGAAAGCCTTGGGAACTATGCAAAGGGGGAAGGCAGCTGGGGAGGATCAGGTAACAGCAGATTTGAAGGATGGCGGGCAGATTGTTCTAGAGAAACTGGCCACTCTGTATACGCAATGCCTCATGACTTCGAGCGTACCGGAATCTTGGAAAAACGCTAACATAATCCTAATCCATAAGAAAGGGGACGCCGAAGACTTGAAAAATTATAGACCGATCAGTTTACTGTCCGTTGCCTACAAAGTATTTACCAAGGTAATAGCAAATAGAATCAGGAACACCTTAGACTTCCGTCAACCAAAGGACCAGGCAGGATTCCGTAAAGGCTACTCAACAATAGACCATATTCACACTATCAATCAGGTAATAGAAAAATGTGTGGAATATAACCAACCCTTATATATAGCTTTCGTTGATTACGAGAAAGCGTTCGATTCAGTCGAAACTTCAGCAGTCATGGAGGCATTGCGGAATCAGGGTGTAGAGCAGCCGTATGTAAAAATACTGAAAGATATCTATAGCGGCTCCACAGCCACCGTAGTCCTCCATAAAGAAAGCAACAAAATCCCAATAAAGAAAGGCGTCAGGCAGGGAGATACGATCTCTCCAATGCTATTCACAGCGTGTTTACAGGAGGTATTCAGAGACCTGGAGTGGGAAGAATTGGGGATAAAAGTTGATGGAGAATACCTTAGCAACTTGCGATTCGCTGATGATATTGCCTTGCTTAGTAACTCAGGAGACCAATAGCAATGCATGCTCACTGACCTGGAGAGGCAAAGCAGAAGGGTGGGTCTGAAAATTAATCTACAGAAAACTAAAGTAATGTTTAACAGTCTCAGAAGAGAACAGCAGTTTACGATAGGTAGCGAGGCACTGGAAGTGGTAAGGGAATACATCTACTTAGGGCAGGTAGTGACCACGGATCCGGATCATGAGACTGAAATAACCAGAAGAATAAGAATGGGCTGGGGTGCGTTTGGCAGGCATTCTCAAATCATGAACAGCAGGTTGCCACTATCCCTCAAAAGGAAAGTGTATAACAGCTGTGTCTTACCAGTACTCACCTACGGGGCAGAAACCTGGAGGCTTACGAAAAGGGTTCTGCTGAAATTGAGGACGACGCAACGAGCTATGGAAAGAACAATGATAGGTGTAACGTTAAGGGATAAGAAAAGAGCAGATTGGGTGAGGGAACAAACGCGAGTTAAGGATACCTTAGTTGAAATCAAGAAATAGAAATGGGCATGGGCAGGACACGTAATGAGGAGGGAAGATAACCGATGGTCATTAAGAGTTACGGAATCGATTCCAAGGAAAGGAAAGCGTAGCAGAGGGCGGCAGAAAGTTAGGTGGGCGGATGAGATAAAGAAGTTTGCAGGGACACCATGGCCACAATTAGTACATGACCGATGTAGTTGGAGAAGTATGGGAGAGGCCTTTGCCCTGCAGTGGGCATAATCAGGCTGATGATGATGATGAACTAAAATATTTTTTATTGCGGTAGCAATTAATGGGTAATTATATAGAAATTAATGGAAATAAAAGTGATGTTCAAGTCCGTCCGCTTACATATGTAGGCAGACTGCTTGCCTCGTCTCCCCGTCGATCCTTGTGAAAACGATGATCTCGATTCCGGCACTTCCCTTCTGGCCATTTCTGACTTTCGCAACAGAGTTACTGAACAGCGAAAGGACGACTCTCTACGTTCGATAATCGAGCGCTTGACTTCTCGTCAATCAGATCGCTCAATTAGAATGTTTGTGCTCCATGGCGACATTCTTTATCGACGCAACATCAGCTCTGATGGACCAGATTTAGTGCTAGTTGTCCCTCGTCACCTCCGTTCTACTGTTCTTGCTGAGCTCCACGACGCACCCAATGCCGGACACCTTCCACCTGCAGCACTCACGACAGAGGGCGACGTCGCTTCTTCTGAGCGGGCCTGTACCGATCTGTGCGACGTTACGTTGCGGCTTGTGACCTCTGCCAGTGGCGAAACAGACCACGTGCGCAACCTACTGGCCACCTTCATCCAATCGATGTACCCAAGGAGCCCTTCCCCGTTGGCATCGGGGTTCTTCGCCCCTTCCCCATATCGATAAAAGGTAATAATTGAAAAGCCGTTGCAACAGACTATGCGAACCGCTATGCTATTACACGTGCCCTGCCCACCAGCTGTGCTACAGATTTAGCAGACTTTTTACTTCAGGACGTGATTCTTCACCATGGCGCGCCAAGGCAGCTTGCTAACACATGCTGACCGGTACTGCCTGTCCCAACTTGTCGAAGACATATATAATTCGTTCCTGCTCCACCGAACACAAGCTCACAACAGCATACCACCCACAGACGAACGGACTGACTGAACGACTAAATCTGAGCATTACTGAGATGTTGTCTATGTACGTTTCAGCAGAGCATCGTGATTCAGAGAGCACTTTGCCCTATGTGACATTTGCATACAATTCGTCACGTCAGGATACCAGTGGTTTCTCGCCTTTCTAGCTCTTGTTCGGTCGCCGTCTCACTCTGCCTTTTAACACCGTGCTACATTCAGTGTCGCGACACACAACGGAATACGGTCATGACGCCGTTGGTCGGGCTCCTGTGGCTCGCCAGATTGCCTATGATCGACTTGCAGCGGCTCAGGCGTCACAAAAGACTCACCACGACAGTCGCCTCCGGTACCTTGACTTCTCTCCCGAAAATCTCGTTCTTCTGTGGACTCCAATTCGCCACATCGGCCTGTCCGAAAAGCTGCTGTCACGCTATACCAGGTCGTACGGGGCATTACGATGATTAAGTGACAAACTACGAAATCGTCCCAGTAAGAGAGACGCCATCGTCATCTAAGCTACGCACTGACGTCGTCCACGTGTTCCACTTAAAGCCCACACTGTTCATCTGGTTCACTATCATTTTAACAAGCGCCGGGACGGCACTCCAGCCTCCGGGGAGTTACGTTACGGTGCATTGGACAGGCCCATGCGCGCAAAAGGGGGACCAAGAGGAAGTGGTATCCTGTATACTGGAGCTGTGATCTTTGTACCAGCCTGCGCGTTTACCACTAACTTTTCCCTATGTAAACAGTTGTATATACGTTTGTGCGTCGGGCTTGTTCTTCCTAAGAATATAGCTCCCTGAAGCACTCTGCTGAGAAGCACTCTGCGGGTCCGTGCGAGTCGCGAACGTTCGATCATGACAAGAAAAGAAATCGATTTGTCAAGGAGAAATAGACGGAAAGACAGGGAGGTTAGAAAAGTTTGCGATTCGGATGCCAGCCACACGTCATTCCAATGCCTCACTCCTGCATTTTCCACTGCGCCAAACGCATTTATTCATTTGTTTTTTAAAACACTGGAACAAGGATTCCCAGGTGATTTGTGTTGCAGCGGCGAGCGTTGCCCATTCGTCTCAGAAGGCGCGGGCTGTCGTGAGTTGACAGGTTAGGGCGGATGCCCGCCTTCACTGGACGGAACTGCCTCGTCTTCCGGTTATGTCGAGTCGTGCACATGTGTTCTGCCAGCTTAGAGACGGTTGGCGTCAGCGAGATCGGGCGCAGGTCGCCGATAGTATCTTGTCTAATTTTAGAATCGTGGTTCACCATGAATTGCAAGTTTCGAATCTGGTGGTATGCCTCGATTTGCATCCGCACCTTTTTTTCATAAAGTTCCGACGCTGCTGTTTTGTCAGTTCGACGAGTTTACGCAGTACGGGCCATGTTATAGAATCTTGCCGGGCGCGATATGGCTGTTCCTATATTCGAGGCCAAAGAGTAACTTTGCAATGTTGAACAGCGCAACTCACGGTACCATCGTCGTTTGGAGGGACTTTGTACATAAACGGAAGGGCAGGACGGCGTGCGTGGCTCTCCACGTTTCATGTTCAAGCTGGGACGTCGTAAGTTCTGTTGCCGACAGAAGTGTTTTCTGTCGTGTTAGTCTATTTCGTGTTGCCTTGTTGTGTTTGGCATGTTATACTACAGTTTGTGAATGCCTGTTCTCCCGTTCATATGTGCATAGTGTATATGCCGTCCTGAAGGTCCACCACAGAAGCTTGGTGAGCTTTAGAGATTGGGCTGTCTCACGACGCACATTAGATCTTTGCGCGTGCGGAGATTAGTCGGGTATTGGGGGGGGGGGGGGGGGGGGTAAATTTCTTGTTCTTGCCGTAGATTTAGGAAGTATTCTTCCGGATTCGGGGTGTTGTTTATCAGATTCAGTGTGTGCTGCTATAGCTATTTGAACTGTTTTATTTAAAATGGAATTGCTGCCTCATACTTATCTGCCTGTGCGCAATATTTAGCCGAATCAATGAACTGCATCACCCTCGAACTCGTGCTGAGCTCCACGAAAAACGTATAGTGATTGCGGTCAATAGGGTAGGGATATCGGCCTCACTCAGTAACGAACCACCATAGTGTCTTGACAAGTTGCAATGCGAAAGCGTTAACTATCCCATGAGGCAGAAAAGCCGGCGTTGTTGCCCGCGACGAGTGGTAACAAAAATCGATGTGATGTCGTGGGCATGTTGTATGACGTCAGTAGTAATACAGAAGATAGTAAATGTTATGTCAACGTTAAGTAGTAGTAATTATGGTTAAAATGTGAAATAATGTGAGTTAACGAGAACTAAGGTTATTTAGAGTTAATTAAAGTGAATAAAGTTAGAACAAGTTAGAGTAAGGTGCCTTAAGGGGGAGCAAATTTAATTAAGGTGAAGGGAATGAAGGCGAAATAAAGTGGATTAAGGTGAGTTTTTATGATCTGGATACAGTGTTGTAGTTGCATATTTTGTGCTCATGCCACTTTCATGAGTCATAAATTTAGCATATCTTTCACATTGTAGCTTAAGTGTGCTGCTACATGTTTCGTTAGAAGCTGCAAAAATTTGAGTGTGGGGCCTGCCCACTTATCTGATAAGCACACCGAGTTGGAATACTAAGTTCAGTGCTATCAAGTGAAGAGTGAGCGCATACATGTGTCAGAGATGGTATGTGGGCAAGTCGTCCAGTTGAAGCCACTGCATCTAAATTCAAAACATTTCAACTATCAGCGTAGTGCAAGATGTCGTGTCCACTTCGACGAAAGGGAGCACCAGTACAAATATCTGGGCCTACTTGTGCAGGGCAGCAAGTGCTTCTACACTGAAAACATTTCAAGTACCAGCATTTACGGTAGTGCCATTGCCAGCGGAACTGTAGAGTACAAGGTGGTGTGCTCCCAAGCTGTTCATCAATGGAACTGTGCCTGGACTCTGTGCCAAATATTTTTGGATGTGAAAGTGAGGGTGAATGGTAAAGAATGTGCTCGGGGCTACATGTGTGAAATGTTTTTGTCATTCAGAGTGCGTTTTACAGTGAAGCTGTTAGCTCCTAGTTGGTCGGCATTTTTGGTGTCCGTCTCCGTTACCGAAAATGTGGCCCGATCGCGGCGGCAGTGCAGGGCGACAAGCGATGGCTTTTACCCCCGCAAAGCAGAGGCTTCAGCGAGATGAAGCGCACAGTGCATACATTCTTTGGAGGCACGGATGCAACATATAGAACAGCGTACCTTTCAATAAAGAACAATAGGAAAACAAGCATCCGAGCGACATAATTCATAACGTGCGCCTGGTAACAATGCGAAGCACGTAGCGCTCCCCGCATACGTTTCCCGGTAGCGATTGCTGCAGCGCAAGCTGCCGCGGCGATGGCAGCTTGCGACGTGGGAAGTGACGTCCCTAGCCTTGCGTATACGGAATAGCCAGCCTAGCACCTGATTTCAGGGTTGTTTCATCAGTGCTACGGGCGCCGTTAAAATTACCATCACTCTAAAGCAGTAAAGCACTGCATACCCCCACAGCAGCTGTAGTTTTAAACAGCCTCGCTGGACATCCACTTTTGCAGGGCCAGGATGGCGAGCCAATTTCTTTTTTTTTTTTTACTTTAGGAGACGAGATGTGCGCAATGTGTGCTAATGCATTCATGGGTTTCCAAATGATTCATTGCGATGTTGTGCCTGTTTTTGAGAGAATGGTATATATGTGCCTTTTGTACAATGCTGTTTATAAAAGGATTTGTGTTTATTATGACCGGCACTCCCTAGGTTACTGAAGCGCAGCTTTCTGTGCATTCCACTTAATTTCCAGGTTCAAAGCATTAAATTATGGGGTTTTACGTGCGAAAACCACTCTCTGATTATGAGGCACGCCGTAGTCGGGGGCTGCGGAAATTTGGACCACCTGGGGTTCCTTAACGTGCACCTAAATCTAAGTACATGGGTGTTTTCGCATTTAGCCACCATCGAAATGCGGCCGCCGTGGCCGGGAAATATCCAGATTTATACAATTTTATAATAATGAAGCTTGCACATTCATTTCTCGTGTACTAGAGTACTAAGATTGTTTTAGTTATGTATAGCGTTACTCAGTCTCATCGTACTCTGCATTACAGTGGTGCTTCCATGGCAGAGTGTATAAGCGCGACTGAATGAGGACGTAGAAATAAACAGATACACGGACACAGCGCTTCAAACTGCTAACTGCTAACGTTAGCTAGGTGCTAACTTGTTATACAGATTTCCTTGTTTGAGTATTCTTTAGGATCATTCACTAGATTGTTTTTTAGTTTTATGGTTCTTTTAATTATTTCTCCATTACTATATTTGATGCACCGTACAGGCAATATTTTCTAGTTTAACATTTTCCCGTTGTTTGGTTTTTATCACAGGATTGATATTTGGTGGTGTGTGTCGTTTTTCCTTTTTGTGTTCTTTTCAAGCTTCTAGATTATTGGTAACATGGCTTGTAGGCAGATACCATGCGTATAAATCTCGCATTTTCATTCTGCTTGTAGTTACTGTGATATCAATTTCTAAATAACTCTAGTCTGTTCATCTGATAGCATGTGCTCTTTACTGTACAAAATAAGAAACCTTAGCACACTTAGGGTTCTTGCTGTTCGTCATCGTATGCGTACCTACGAATTTCGTTTATGTATGTTCTAGTCATTTTTGATCAATTTCTAGTTAATTAAGAATTGTTTCTGGTAATTTTAGTCATTCTTGATGTGCTTTTAATTCGATTTAATTTCCATTTCTCATATATTTTGCTCAAAGCTTGCATGAGTATTATTTTTACAATAAAGTGTTGCTTTGTGATATGCTTATTTCATGCGCTCTTGGCACAAAAGCCCTGGCCTGGCCGATTGTCTCGAAGCACCCATTTCTTAGCGTGATGTCATTCCCATTTTTGGTTATAAACATCATTGCGGCATACCAAAGGTGGCATTGCGGATTCATTTTCGTGGACATGTGCCTTTTCAGGTATCTTGGTTGAGAATGCGTCGGCCTGCATAGACAACAGCTGCTTGACGCTGCGCCAGGAGCTCAGTAGCACTAGACGCCGACGCTTCGACTCATTTGGAAACCGCGAAGACGAGCTTCAGATTATCGTAAATCTTTCAACACTACCTTTAGACCAGCTTTTAGACAACATCCTAAAAGCCTTTAGAAATCATATATGAAAAGCGCTGACAAAGGGATTATTTGTGTCTTTCCCCATCCTATTTCAAGAGCAGCTTTTCGAATACGTTTTGAAGAGCTGTTCTAGATCGCCTGAAAAAAGTAATTAAGCAGGACATTAGCAGACATATACGACATATTAACAATGAAGTTGTCTTACTCGTGTGTTGTGTAAACCGTTTCTTTCGTCTCGTATAAATGACATAGAAACGTTATGTATCTCTTTTGTGCTACTTGGGAGGCGACACCACGGAAGCGTTCGCACGTCAAATCAACACTTCAGTGCCCGCCGCGGCAGCTTTGCGGCTATGTCACTTCTGGATATGATCGCGACTGCGGCTGCCGCATTTCGACGGGAGCGGAATAAAAAACGCCGTAATTCAGTTAAGGTTTAATACTCCTGCCACGATGCGATGTGCCATGTGAGGCAATGACAATACTCAACCCTCTCATACGTTATAAAATATGGCGCTCAACCGTCCCTCACGCAAACACCTCTCCCTGTGCGTTCTCTGTACTACGCTGACAACTAGCAGGGGTGCACGCAAGGTAACGCCTAACGTCAACTAAGCACCCTCGCATTGGACGGAACGTTGACGAAATATGAAACATTCGCCGTCAACATCACCGCTAATTATCGTTAATCAAAGCAAACAGCACAGAAAGCTTCGCGTACTTCGATTCCCACAGTGCGTAGGATCTGCATAATTTTTCCTTCATTCCCACTACCCGATGTACTCGTCGATGGGCTTGGTGGATTCCTGGCCCAAACACGTCACTTCGAGCCGCAACACTCCCAAGTACAGGGTCGTCCACTCTTAGGGTGGTGGTAGTGAAAAACTGTTATTGATGAGAAGGCCAAAAGTAAAAACAAAGTAAAAAACAGCGTTGTGGGCGGCCTTGAGGCTGCCGGTTGTGGCGTCCAGGCCATGCCTAGTCGCGACGTTCTGCGCCCAGTTCACGAGCCGAAGTTGGATATCCGGCTCGGTGCTGGACAAAGCAGCCTCCCACTGCAGTGCTGCGGATTGGTTAGGCGCCAAGAGGTAGGGGCAAGTGTGCCGGGCAGGAGAATAGGCGTGAGCGTAATCGGCGCGGGAGCCGTCGCATAAGCGGCAAGCCGGCGAGTCTGCCGCGGGGTGGAGGAGGGGAAGACGTGCGGGAATAAGATAGGTTTGGGCCTAAAGGTGGCGCCATAAGTGTTGGTGGGGCTGGGAAAGGGAGTGGTGCGGTGGGGGGAAGGTGAGACGAGAGAGGCTACGGAGGAAGGAAACTCAGGAGAGGCCCTGACGTCACTCTTTGTGAAGCGAAAGTGAAGCCGGAAGTTGGCGTTGCTCATGGCGTTGCTCCGCCTATCGGGCCAGCTCTCCTCTCTTGTTTACATTTCTCGCGAAACCACGCCGCGCTGCGCGCATCCGTGCTGCTCGGACCCGCGCGCTCCGCAGCAATACTAAACAGTCGTTAGCACGTTGGCATTATTCCGCCAAAGAGGGCAAAATTTCCCGCGGATATTCCTTCGTCCGTTGCCATTGCCGTGGCGCGGTACATTGCGTACAGCGTTGCATGCGCGTTCATTTCACGAAGAGCAACATCCGGTAGAGCACGGTCCAGATAACGCAGCGCAACAAAACACGGAGACCAACGCA